>NW_026963304.1:0-657618 GCF_036588685.1 Mytilus trossulus
CACGATTAAGACCAGCAAAAAGTATAATCCCACCATTAAACATTGAATGATACAGTCAACCACGGTTAAGACCAGCAAAAAGTATAATCCCAGCATTAAACATTGAATGATACAGTCAACCACGGTTAAGACCAGCAAAAAGTATAATCCCACCATTAAACATTGAATGATACAGTCAACCACGGTTAAGACCAGCAAAGAGTATAATCCCAGCATTAAACATTGAATGATACAGTCAACCACGGTTAAGACCAACAAAAAGTATAATCCCAGCATTAAACATTGAATGATACAGTCAACCACGGTTAAGACCAGCAAAAAGTATACTCCCACCATTAAACATTGAATGATAGTCAACCACGGTTAAGACCAGCAAAAAGTATAATCCCAGCATTAAACATTGAATGATACAGTCAACCACGGTTAAGACCAGCAAAAAGTATAATCCCAGCATTAAACATTGAATGATACAGTCAACCACGGTTAAGACCAGCAAAAAGTATAATCCCAGCATTAAACATTGAATGATACAGTCAACCACGGTTAAGACCAGCAAAAAGTATAATCCCAGCATTAAACATTGAATGATACAGTCAACCACGGTTAAGACCAGCAAAAAGTATAATCCCAGCATTAAACATTGAATGATACAGTCAACCACGGTTAAGACCAGCAAAAAGTATAATCCCAGCATTAAACATTGAATGATACAGTCAACCACGGTTAAGACCAGCAAAAAGTATAATCCCAGCATTAAACATTGAATGATACAGTCAACCACGGTTAAGACCAGCAAAAAGTATAATCCCAGCATTAAACATTGAATGATACAGTCAACCACGGTTAAGACCAGCAAAAAGTATAATCCCAGCATTAAACATTGAATGATACAGTCAACCACGGTTAAGACCAGCAAAAAGTATAATCCCAGCATTAAACATTGAATGATACAGTCAACCACGGTTAAGACCAGCAAAAAGTATAATCCCAGCATTAAACATTGAATGATACAGTCAACCACGGTTAAGACCAGCAAAAAGTATAATCCCAGCATTAAACATTGAATGATACAGTCAACCACGGTTAAGACCAGCAAAAAGTATAATCCCAGCATTAAACATTGAATGATACAGTCAACCACGGTTAAGACCAGCAAAAAGTATAATCCCAGCATTAAACATTGAATGATACAGTCAACCACGGTTAAGACCAGCAAAAAGTATAATCCCAGCATTAAACATTGAATGATACAGTCAACCAAGGTTAAGACCAGCAAAAAGTATAATCCCAGCATTAAACATTGAATGATACAGTCAACCAAGGTTAAGACCAGCAAAAAGTATAATCCCAGCATTAAACATTGAATGATACAGTCAACCAAGGTTAAGACCAGCAAAAAGTATAATCCCAGCATTAAACATTGAATGATACAGTCAACCACGGTTAAGACCAGCAAAAAGTATAATCCCAGCATTAAACATTGAATGATACAGTCAACCACGGTTAAGACCAGCAAAAAGTATAATCCCAGCATTAAACATTGAATGATACAGTCAACCAAGGTTAAGACCAGCAAAAAGTATAATCCCACCATTAAACATTGAATGATACAGTCAACCAAGGTTAAGACCAGCAAAAAGTATAATCCCAGCATTAAACATTGAATGATACAGTCAACCACGGTTAAGACCAGCAAAAAGTATAATCCCAGCATTAAACATTGAATGATACAGTCAACCACGGTTAAGACCAGCAAAAAGTATAATCCCACCATTAAACATTGAATGATACAGTCAACCACGGTTAAGACCAGCAAAAAGTATAATCCCAGCATTAAACATTGAATGATACAGTCAACCACGGTTAAGACCAGCAAAAAGTATAATCCCAGCATTAAACATTGAATGATACAGTCAACCACGGTTAAGACCAGCAAAAAGTATAATCCTAGCATTAAACATTGAATGATACAGTCAACCACTGTTAAGACCAGCAAAAAGTATAATCCCAGCATTAAACATTGAATGATACAGTCAACCACGGTTAAGACCAGCAAAAAGTATAATCCCAGCATTAAACATTGAATGATACAGTCAACCAAGGTTAAGACCAGCAAAAAGTATAATCCCAGCATTAAACATTGAATGATACAGTCAACCAAGGTTAAGACCAGCAAAAAGTATAATCCCAGCATTAAACATTGAATTATACAGTCAACCACGGTTAAGACCAGCACAAAGTATAATCCCAGCATTAAACATTGAATGATACAGTCAACCACGGTTAAGACCAGCAAAAAGTATAATCCCAGCATTAAACATTGAATGATACAGTCAACCACGGTTAAGACCAGCAAAAAGTATAATCCCAGCATTAAACATTGAATGATACAGTCAACCACGGTTAAGACCAGCAAAAAGTATAATCCCAGCATTAAACATTGAATGATACAGTCAACCACGGTTAAGACCAGCAAAAAGTATAATCCCAGCATTAAACATTGAATGATACAGTCAACCACGGTTAAGACCAGCAAAAAGTATAATCCCAGCATTAAACATTGAATGATACAGTCAACCAAGGTTAAGACCAGCAAAAAGTATAATCCCAGCATTAAACATTGAATGATACAGTCAACCACGGTTAAGACCAGCAAAAAGTATAATCCCAGCATTAAACATTGAATGATACAGTCAACCACGGTTAAGACCAGCAAAAAGTATAATCCCAGCATTAAACATTGAATGATACAGTCAACCACGGTTAAGACCAGCAAAAAGTATAATCCCAGCATTAAACATTGAATGATACAGTCAACCACGGTTAAGACCAGCAAAAAGTATAATCCCAGCATTAAACATTGAATGATACAGTCAACCAAGGTTAAGACCAGCAAAAAGTATAATCCCAGCATTAAACATTGAATGATACAGTCAACCACAGTTAAGACCAGCAAAAAGTATAATCCCAGCATTAAACATTGAATGATACAGTCAACCACAGTTAAGACCAGCAAAAAGTATAATCCCAGCATTAAACATTGAATGATACAGTCAACCAAGGTTAAGACCAGCAAAAAGTATAATCCCAGCATTAAACATTGAATTATACAGTCAACCACGGTTAAGACCAGCACAAAGTATAATCCCAGCATTAAACATTGAATGATACAGTCAACCACGGTTAAGACCAGCAAAAAGTATAATCCCAGCATTAAACATTGAATGATACAGTCAACCACGGTTAAGACCAGCAAAAAGTATAATCCCAGCATTAAACATTGAATGATACAGTCAACCACAGTTAAGACCAGCAAAAAGTATAATCCCAGCATTAAACATTGAATGATACAGTCAACCAAGGTTAAGACCAGCAAAAAGTATAATCCCAGCATTAAACATTGAATGATACAGTCAACCACGGTTAAGACCAGCAAAAAGTATAATCCCAGCATTAAACATTGAATGATACAGTCAACCACAGTTAAGACCAGCAAAAAGTATAATCCCAGCATTAAACATTGAATGATACAGTCAACCACGGTTAAGACCAGCAAAAAGTATAATCCCAGCATTAAACATTGAATGATACAGTCAACCACGGTTAAGACCAGCAAAAAGTATAATCCCAGCATTAAACATTGAATGATACAGTCAACCACAGTTAAGACCAGCAAAAAGTATAATCCCAGCATTAAACATTGAATGATACAGTCAACCAAGGTTAAGACCAGCAAAAAGTATAATCCCAGCATTAAACATTGAATGATACAGTCAACCACGGTTAAGACCAGCAAAAAGTATAATCCCAGCATTAAACATTGAATGATACAGTCAACCACGGTTAAGACCAGCAAAAAGTATAATCCCAGCATTAAACATTGAATGATACAGTCAACCAAGGTTAAGACCAGCAAAAAGTATAATCCCAGCATTAAACATTGAATGATACAGTCAACCACGGTTAAGACCAGCAAAAAGTATAATCCCAGCATTTAACATTGAATGATACAGTCAACCACAGTTAAGACCAGCAAAAAGTATAATCCCAGCATTAAACATTGAATGATACAGTCAACCAAGGTTAAGACCAGCAAAAAGTATAATCCCAGCATTAAACATTGAATGATACAGTCAACCACGGTTAAGACCAGCAAAAAGTATAATCCCAGCATTAAACATTGAATGATACAGTCAACCACGGTTAAGACCAGCAAAAAGTATAATCCCAGCATTAAACATTGAATGATACAGTCAACCAAGGTTAAGACCAGCAAAAAGTATAATCCCACCATTAAACATTGAATGATACAGTCAACCAAGGTTAAGACCAGCAAAAAGTATAATCCCAGCATTAAACATTGAATGATACAGTCAACCACGGTTAAGACCAGCAAAAAGTATAATCCCAGCATTAAACATTGAATGATACAGTCAACCACGGTTAAGACCAGCAAAAAGTATAATCCCACCATTAAACATTGAATGATACAGTCAACCACGGTTAAGACCAGCAAAAAGTATAATCCCACCATTAAACATTGAATGATACAGTCAACCACGGTTAAGACCAGCAAAAAGTATAATCCCACCTTTAAACATTGAATGATACAGTCAACCACGGTTAAGACCAGCAAAAAGTATAATCCCAGCATTAAAATATCAGTGTTTAATGTTGTTATTTTTATCGATGAATGTGATATATGATAAATATATATATAATATATGGAGATCTGGTTTGATTGTCAATGAAGCAATTAAAGGCACATGTACAGCCTTCAACAATGACGGAAACGCATACCGCATAGTCGGCTATAAAAAGCCATGACGTTAAAAATAATCATATTCAGTAAAGTGGAGTGTGTTCTCAGACCTGGTCGTGTTTTCATTCAGTAATATTGAGTGTGTTATCAGACCTGGTCGTGTTTTCATTCAGTAATGTGGAGCGTGTTCTCAGACCTGGTCGTGTTTTCATTCAGTAATGTGGAGCGTGTTCTCAGACCTTGTCGTGTTTTCATTCAGTAATGTTGAGTGTGTTCTCAGACCTGGTCGTGTTTTCATTCAGTAATGTTGAGTGTGTTCTCAGACCTGGTCGTGCCTTCATTCAGTAATGTGGAGTGTGTTCTCAGACCTGGTCGTGTTTTCATTCAGTAATGTTGAGTGTGTTCTCAGACCTGGTCGTGTTTTCATTCAGTAATGCGGAGTGTGTTCTAAGACCTGGTCGTCTTTTCATTAAGTAATCGGATTGCGTTCTCAAACCTGGTCGTGTTTTCATTTAACTGAGATAAATGTCAAATTTGGAAAATGTATCTCATTTTTAGCAAGTTGAATCGATAATCAAGCGCTTCCTGTCTTATTTCTATGGTATAAGTTGATGTTTACCAGGACAAGGTTTTCAAATGGAAGATTTGATCTGAGTCCTTGGAAAGGTTTACGGACAACACCATGATATGGTTAACCGGTATAAAACAAAATGACCATTGAAATATTTTCTTATCAAGTGCCCCCTTTTTTCCGTGATTGTGACAAACGTTCGAGGTGATCTCGTGGTAGATGTTCACCTTGAGTGCGACAGATTGTAGATTTGATCTCCAGTAGCAGTGCGCGAACGTCATAGGTGATCTCGTGGTAGATGTTCACCTTGAGTGCGACAGATTGTAGATTTGATCTCCAGTAGCAGTGCGCGAACGTCATAGGTGATCTCGTGGTAGATGTTCACCTTGAGTGCGACAGATTGTAGATTTGATCTCTAGTAGCAGTGCGTGAACGTCCTAGGTGATCTCGTGGTAGATGTTCACCTTGAGTGCGACATATTGTAGATTTGATCTCCAGTAGCAGTGCGCGAACGTCCTAGGTGATATCGTGGTAGATGTTCACCTTGAGTGCGAGAGATTGTAGATTTGATCTCCAGTAGCAGTGCGCGAACGTCCTAGGTGATATCGTGGTAGATGTTCACCTTGAGTGCGAGAGATTGTAGATTTGATCTCCAGTAGCAGTGCGCGAACGTCATAGGTGATCTCGTGGTAGATTTTTGACCTTGAGTGCGACAGATTGTAGATTTGATCTCCAGTAGCAGTGCGCGAACGTCATAGGTGATCTCGTGGTAGATGTTCACCTTGAGTGCGACAGATTGTAGATTTGATCTCCAGTAGCAGTGCGCGAACGTCATAGGTGATCTCGTGGTAGATGTTCACCTTGAGTGCGACAGATTGTAGATTTGATCTCCAGTAGCAGTGCGCGAACGTCATAGGTGATCTCGTGGTAGATGTTCACCTTGAGTGCGACATATTGTAGATTTGATCTCCAGTAGCAGTGCACGAACGTCATAGGTGATCTCGTGGTAGATGTTCACCTTGAGTGCGACAGATTGTAGATTTGATCTCCAGTAGCAGTGCGCGAACGTCATAGGTGATCTCGTGGTAGATGTTCACCTTGAGTGCGACATATTGTAGATTTGATCTCCAGTAGCAGTGCGCGAACGTCCTAGGTGATCTCGTGGTAGATGTTCACCTTGAGTGCGACAGATTGTAGATTTGATCTCCAGTAGCAGTGCGCGAACGTCCTAGGTGATCTCGTGGTAGATGTTCACCTTGAGTGCGACAGATTGTAGATTTGATCTCCAGTAGCAATGCGCGAACGTCCTAGGTGATCTCGTGGTAGATGTTCACCTTGAGTGCGACAGATTGTAGATTTGATCTCTAGTAGCAGTGCGTGAACGTCCTAGGTGATCTCGTGGTAGATGTTCACCTTGAGTGCGACAGATTGTAGATTTGATCTCCAGTAGCAGTGCGCGAACGTCCTAGGTGATCTCGTGGTAGATGTTCACCTTGAGTGCGAGAGATTGTAGATTTGATCTCCAGTAGCAGTGCACGAACGTCCTAGGTGATCTCGTGGTAGATGTTCACCTTGAGTGCGACAGATTGTAGATTTGATCTCCAGTAGCAGTGCACGAACGTCCTAGGTGATCTCGTGGTAGATGTTCACCTTGAGTGCGACAGATTGTAGATTTGATCTCCAGTAGCAGTGCGCGAACGTCCTAGGTGATCTCGTGGTAGATGTTCACCTTGAGTGTGACAGATTGTAGATTTGATCTCTAGTAGCAGTGCACGAACGTCCTAGGTGATCTCGTGGTAGATGTTCACCTTGAGTGCGACAGATTGTAGATTTGATCTCTAGTAGCAGTGCGCGAACGTCCTAGGTGATCTCGTGGTAGATGTTCACCTTGAGTGCGACAGATTGTAGATTTGATCTCCAGTAGCAGTGCACGAACGTCCTAGGTGATCTCGTGGTAGATGTTCACCTTGAGTGCGAGAGATTGTAGATTTGATCTCTAGTAGCAGTGCGCGAACGTCCTAGGTGATCTCGTGGTAGATGTTCACCTTGAGTGTGACAGATTGTAGATTTGATCTCCAGTAGCAGTGCACGAACGTCCTAGGTGATCTCGTGGTAGATGTTCACCTTGAGGGCGAGAGATTGTAGATTTGATCTCCAGTAGCAGTGCACGAACGTCCTAGGTGATCTCGTGGTAGATGTTCACCTTGAGTGCGACAGATTGTAGATTTGATCTCCAGTAGCAGTGCGCGAACGTCCTAGGTGATCTCGTGGTAGATGTTCACCTTGAGTGCGACAGATTGTAGATTTGATCTCTAGTAGCAGTGCGCGAACGTCCTAGGTGATCTCGTGGTAGATGTTCACCTTGAGTGCGACAGATTGTAGATTTGATCTCCAGGAGACAAACCTCCTAGGTGATCTTGTCAAACCAGAACTGAAAATAAGTAATTGTTAATTCTGTGCATAGCACACGGTACTTAGGAGTAAAACAAAATACTGTTCGACTTAGAATAAAAATAATGTGTCCAGGTAGGGTGGTATATCTTCCTGCGGGTTTAACCTTTTCAAATAGCACATTGAAATTTAGCATGTTGGTTAAGCATGTTCATATCACACTTGCGTGTCACACTTTCGTCCATAGCTATATATACATGTAATATTTACCACTGCTCGTTATACACACCAATCGATCATCATTATTATAATCGATTGTCACCTAATGTAAATAATCACTGAAATTTTACTTACCATAACCGATATGACGGGTGCAACTAGTTGAGAAAGAACTGATTATATTTCCATAGGTCAATCTTCAGTTCTCTGTGTATGGACAGTTGTTTGTCTAGTCATAGTTTTTTGTTTGTCTTGGTAATGGCTTTATGCGACTTCAAAATAACCAGTCTTATAGACTCTATTGAAGTAATTGTTAATTTGTTCTCTTACTGGATATGCATGAAATATTTGCTACTGGAGGTGTAACTCAGAACAACCATATAATTAAAAAAAATGAGAAAATATCTTTAGTATCTGTTTTCACATTTTCTGCATGAGAACACATCGTGCATGGTACTAAATTAGTTGTTTGTGTCATCCATTACAGCTCAATGTGCTTTAGTATCACGTAGAGGTACTGTATGCGTAATTGTTCTCATGAATCCATGTCAGCTCCATCTGCATTAAGAACACTTTGGTTTCCAGAGACGGATTTAGGGCGGCGGAGGCCAGGGTGCCCGGGACCCCCTTTTGTGGGAACAAATTTGGTTGATTTTTTAGGGAATTACTGAAGCATGGCTGGAGCGACCCCCCTCTTAGGCAGTCAATGGCCCCTCGCCCATATGAACATTTCTGGATCTGCCACTGGTTACGGTGTCTTTTTTGTCTCATCCATCAAAGTTACATCTGCATAGGGAACATATCATGTTACTGTATTGGTTGTTTGTTTCATACGTGACAATATAAAAAAGAGGATGTAGTATGATTGCCAATGAGACAACTCCCCACAAGAGACCTAATGAAACAGAAATTAACAACTATAGGTCACCGTACGGCCTTCAACAATGAGCAAAGCCCATACCGCATAGTCATATATAAAGGCCCATAAATGACAAATACAAAACAATTCAAACGAGAAAACTAACGGCCTAATTTATGTACAAAATAATGAAAGAATAAACAAATATGTGTTACGCAGCAACAAACGACAACCACTGAATTACAGGCTCCTGACTTGGGACAGGCACATACCGAATGTGTTGGTGTTTATAAACATGTTAGCATTAGAATCTCCATCTGCATTATGAGCACATTGTGGTACTTAGGTCGTTGTATGTCTCATCACTGACAGCTGAATATGCAGTAAGAACACATCGTTTTACTGTATGGATTATTTGTCTCACGAATCCATGACAGCCCCATCTGCATCAGGAACATATCGTGTTACTGATTTGATCGTATGTCCCAACCATGACAGGCTCATCTGCATTAGGAACACATCGTATTACTGTATGGGTTATTTGTCTTATGAACCTACGATAGCCCCATCTACTTTAGCAACCCATCGTACAATTGTATGGGTTGCTAGTCTCGCGAATCTATGACACCTTCGTCTGCATAAGCAACACATCGTGTTACTGCATGGGTTATATGTTTCATGAATCTATTACAGCTCCATCTGCAGTAGGAACAAAATGGATCTGTCAAGGATGAGACAAATAACCAATGCAATAACACGATGTGTTCCTTAAGCAGATGGCGGTATCAAATACAGAATGGAGTGCAGTTGTAAGGTTCTTCTCATGCAGTAACGTTAAAGCTCCATCTGCATTAGGACAAGACCGTGTTACTGCACGGGCTGTTAGTCTCATCTATGACAGCTCCATCTGCATTAGGACCACACCGTGTTACTGCACGGGCTGTTAGTCTCATCTATGACAGCTCCATCTGCATTAGGACCACATCGTGTTACTGCACGGGCTGTTAGTCTCATCTACGACAGCTCCATCTGCATTAGGACTACATCGTGTTACTGCACGGGCTGTAAGTCTCATCTATGACAGCTCCATCTGCATTAGGACCACATCGTGTTACTGCACGGGCTGTTAGTCTCATCTATGACAGCTCCATCTGCATTAGGACCACATCGTGTTACTGCACGGGCTGTTAGTCTCATCTACGACAGCTCCATCTGCATTAGGACCACATCGTGTTACTGCACGGGCTGTTAGTCTCATCTATGACAGCTCCATCTGCATTAGGACCACACCGTGTTACTGCACGGGCTGTTAGTCTCATCTATGACAGCTCCATCTGCATTAGGACCACATCGTTTTACTGCACGGGCTGTAAGTCTCATCTACGACAGCTCCATCTGCATTAGGACCACATCGTGTTACTGCACGGGATGTTAGTCTCATCTATGACAGCTCCATCTGCATTAGGACCACACCGTGTTACTGCACGGGCTGTTAGTGTCATCTATGACAGCTCCATCTGCATTAGGACCACATCGTGTTACTGCACGGGCTGTTAGTCTCATCTACGACAGCTCCATCTGCATTAGGACCACATCGTGTTACTGCACGGGCTGTTAGTCTCATCTATGACAGCTCCATCTGCATTAGGACCACATCGTGTTACTGCACGGGCTGTTAGTCTCATCTACGACAGCTCCATCTGCATTAGGACCACATCGTGTTACTGCACGGGCTGTTAGTCTCATCTACGACAGCTCCATCTGCATTAGTACCACATCGTGTTACTGCACGGGCTGTTAGTGTCATCTATGACAGCTCCATCTGCATTAGGACCACATCGTGTTACTGCACGGGCTGTTAGTCTCATCTACGACAGCTCCATCTGCATTAGGACCACATCGTGTTACTGCACGGGCTGTTAGTCTCATCTATGACAGCTCCATCTGCATTAGGACCACATCGTGTTACTGCACGGGCTGTTAGTCTCATCTATGACAGTTCCATCTGCATTAGGACCACATCATGTTACTGCACGGGCTGTTAGTCTCATCTACGACAGCTCCATCTGCATTAGGACCACATCGTGTTACTGCACGGGCTGTTAGTCTCATCTATGACAGCTCCATCTGCATTAGGACCACACCGTGTTACTGCACGGGCTGTTAGTCTCATCTATGACAGCTCCATCTGCATAAGGACCACATCGTTTTACTGCACGGGCTGTAAGTCTCATCTACGACAGCTCCATCTGCATTAGGACCACACCGTGTTACTGCACGGGCTGTTAGTCTCATCTATGACAGCTCCATCTGCATTAGGACCACATCGTGTTACTGCACGGGCTGTTAGTCTCATCTACGACAGCTCCATCTGCATTAGGACCACATCGTGTTACTGCACGGGCTGTTAGTCTCATCTACGACAGCTCCATCTGCATTAGGACCACATCGTGTTACTGCACGGGCTGTTAGTCTCATCTATGACAGCTCCATCTGCATTATGTTGAACTGTATCGGTTGTCTATTTTACGAATCAATGACAGATCCATCTGTATCAGGAAGACACTTGAGCTGTAGTGGATGAGACAAACAACTCAAGCAGTAACACGATGTGTTCCTAATGCAGATGGCGTTGGCATGGATCCGAACGAGGTGCAGTTGTTACATTCTTCCAATGCAGTTACACTGTGTTCCTAATACAGAGTGATCAGTTATGGATGAGACAAACACCACATACAGTAACACGATGTGTTCCTAATGCAGATGGAACTGTCAGGGTGTCGTAACACAAACAACCAATAAAGTTTAAACTGAGAAATGTTAACTTGGAAGTGGGCAATACAAAATTTGAACTTAAAAAGTTAAGTTGGAAGAAAGAAATATCAAAATGGAAACGAGAAATAAACAAAAAATAAATAATGAATAGTGCCCCTACAAATATTCCGTATTTAAATTGAAAAATAATCTTGTGCAAACATATACTTCAAATCCAGAAAGAACATTTAAGCATGTTAGCCTTTTAAACAACTGTCAATGATTGATTGAAATTTAATATCGCAAAATGCTAGAATCAAGGATTTGAGAACTAAAATGTGATGTTTACCGTTACATATTATATAAACAAGTTAATGTTAGGTGACAGTTAATGAGACAGCAACCAATCGACCAAACTCAGACATCTAGAGGTCAACGTCCGTCCTGAGACTAACGAACCAAAGACATCTATAGGTCAACGTCCGTTCTTCATGACCGCTCCTGAGACTAACGAACAAAAGACATCTATAGGCCAACGTCAGTTCTTCACTGCTCCTGAGACTAACAAACCAAAAAATCTAGAGGTCAACGTCTGTTCTTCATCACTGCTCCTGAGACTAACGAACCACAGACATCTATATGTTAACATCCGTTCTTCATCACTGCTCCTGAGTCTAACAAACCAAAGACATCAAAGAACCAAACACATCTATAGGTCAACGTCCGTTCTTCATCACTGTTCCTGAGACTAACGAACAAAAGACATCTATAGGTCAACGTTAGTTCTTCATCACAACTCCCGAGACTAACGAACGAAAGACATCTATAGGTCAGCGTCCGATCTTCGTCACTGCTCTTGAAACTAACGAACCAAAGACATATAGGGGTCAACGTCCGTTCTTCATCATTGCTCCTGAGACTAACGAACCAAAGACATCCATAGGTCAACGTCCGTTCTTCATCACTGCTCCTGAGACTAACGAACAAAAGACATCTAGGGGTCAACGTCCGTTCTTCATCTTTGCTCTTGAAACTAACGAACCAAAGACATCTAGGGTTCAACGTCCGTTCATCACTGCTCCTGAGACTAACAAATCAAAGACATCTAGAGGTCAACGTCCGTTCTTCATCACTGCTCTTTAGACTAACGAACAAAAGACATCTATAGGTCAACGTCAGTTCTTCATCACTGCTCCCGAGACAAACAAACCAAAGACATCTAGAGGTCAACGTCTGTTCTTTATCACTGCTCATGAGACTAACGAACCAAATACATCTAGAGGTCAACATCCGTTCTTCATCACTGCTCCTGAGACTAACGAACCAGAGACATATAGGGGTCAACGTCCGTTCTTCATCTTTGCTCTTGAAACTAACGAACCAAAGACATCTAGGGTTCAACGTCTGTTCTTCATCACTGTTCATGAGACTAACAAACCAAAGACATCTAGTGGTCAACGTCCATTCTTCGTCTTTGCTCTTGAAAATAACGAACCAAAGACATCTAGGGTTCAACGTCCGTTCTTCATCACTGCTCCTGAGACTAACGAACCAAAGACATCTAGAGGTCTACATCCGTTCTTCCACACTGCTCCTGAGACTAACGAACCAAAGACATCTAGGGGTCAACGTCCGTTCTTCATCACTGTTCCTGAGACTAACGAACAAAAGACATCTATAGGTCAACGTCCGTTCTTCATCACTGCTCCTGAGACTAACGAACCAAAGACATCTAGGGGTCAACGTCCGTTCTTCATCTTTGCTCTTGAAACTAACGAACCAAAGACATCTAGGTGTCAACGTCCGTTCTTCATCACTGCTCCTGAGACTAACGAACCAAAGACATCTAGAGGTCAACGTCCGTTCTTCATCATTGCTCTTTAGACTAACGAACCAAAGACATCTAGAGGTCAACGTTAGTTCTTCATCACAGCTCCCGAGACTAACGAACCAAAGACATCTATAGGTCAACGTCCGTTCTTCGTCACTGCTCTTGAAACTAACGAACCAAAGTCATCTAGGGTTCAACGTCCGTTCTTCATCACTGCTCCTGAGACTAACGAACCAAAGACATCTATAGGTCAACGTCAAATCTTCATCACTGCTCCTGAGACAAACGAACCAAAGACATCTAGAGGTCAACGTCTGTTCTTTATCACTGCTCTTGAGACTTACGAACCAAAGACATCTAGAGGTCAACATCCGTTCTTCATCACTGCTCCTGAGACTAACGAATCAGAGACATCTAGAGGTCAACGTCCGTTCTTCATCTTTGCTCTTGAAAATAACGAACCAAAGACATCTAGGGTTCAACGTCCGTTCTTCATCACTGGTCCTAAGACTAACGAACCAAACACATCTAGGGGTCAACGTCCGTTCTCCATCACTGTTCCTGAGACTAACGAACAAAAGACATCTATAGGTCAACGCTAGTTCTTCATCACAGCTACCGAGACTCACGAACCAAAGACATCTATAGGTCAACGTCAGTTCTTCGTCACTGCTCTTGAAACTAACGAACCAAAGACATATAGGGGTCAACGTCCGTTTTTCATCATTGCTCCTGAGACTAACGAACCAGAGACATCTATAGGTCAATGTCCGTTCTTCATTACTGCTCCTGAGACTAACGAACCAAAGACATCTAGTGGTCAACGTCCATTCTTCGTCTTTGCTCTTGAAAATAACGAACCAAAGACATCTAGGGGTCAACGTCCGTTCTTCATCAACTGCTTTTGAAACTAAAGAACCAAAGACATCTAGGGTTCAACGTCCGTTCTTCATCACTGCTCCTGAGACTAACGAATCAAAGACATCTAGAGGTCAACGTCCTTTCTTCATCACTGCTCTTTAGACTTACGAACAAAAGACCTCTTTGGGTCAACGTCAGTTCTTATCACTGTTCCGGAGACAAACGAACCAAAGACATCTAGAGGTCAACATCCGTTCTTCATCACTGCTCCTGAGACTAACGAACCAAAGACATATAGGGGTCAACGTCCGTTCTTCATCTTTGCTCTTGAAACTAACGAACCAAAGACATCTAGAGGTCAACGTCCGTTCTTCATCACTGCTCTTTAGACTAACGAACAAAAGACATCTAGTGGTCAACGTCCGTTCTTCGTCTTCGCTCTTGAAAATAACGAACCAAAGACATCTAGGGTTCAACGTCCGTTCTTCATCACTGCTCCTGAGACTAACAAACCAAAGACATCTATAGGTCAACGTTAGTTCTTCATCACAGCTACTGAGACTAACGAACCAAAGACATCTATAGGTCAACGTCCGTTCTTCGTCACTGCTCTTGAAACTAACGAACAAAAGACATATAGGGGTCAACGTCCGTTCTTCATCATTGCTCCTGAGACTAACGAACCAGAGACATCTATAGGTCAACGTCCGTTCTTCGTCACTGCTCCTGAGACTAACGAACAAAAGACATCTAGAGGTCAACGTCCGTTCTTCATCACTGCTCTTTAGATTAACGAACAAAAGACATCTATAGGTCAACGTTAGTTCTTCATCACAGCTCCCGAGACTAACGAACCAAAGACATCCATAGGTCAACGTCCGTTCTTCGTCACTGATCTTGAAACTAACGAACCAAAGACATATAGGGGTCAACGTCCGTTCTTCATCGATCATTGCTCCTGAGACTAACGAACCAGAGACATCTATAGGTCAACGTCCGTTCTTCATCACTGCTCCTGAGACTAACGAACCAAAGACATCAGAGGTCAACATCCGTTCTTCATCACTGCTCCTGAGACTAACGAACCAGAGACATATAGGGGTCAACGTCCGTTCTTCATCTTTGCTCTTGAAACTAACGAACCAAAGACATCTAGGGTTCAACGTCCGTTCTTCATCACTGCTTCTGAGACTAACGAACCAAAGACATCTAGTGGTCAACGTCCATTCTTCGTCTTTGCTCTTGAAAATAACGAACCAAAGACATCTAGGGTTCAACGTCCGTTCTTCATCACTGCTCCTGAGACTAACGAACCAAAGACATCTATAGGTCAACGTCCGTTCTTCGTCACTGCTCTTGAAACTAACGAACAAAAGACATATAGGGGTCAACGTCCGTTCTTCATCATTGCTCCTGAGACTAACGAACCAGAGACATCTATAGGTCAACGTCCGTTCTTCGTCACTGCTCCTGAGACTAACGAACCAAAGACATCTAGGGGTCAACGTCCGTTCTTCGTATTTTCTCTTGCAACTAACGAACCAAAGACATCTAGGGTTCAACGTCCGTTCTTCATCACTGCTCCTGAGACTAACGAACCAAAGACATCTAGAGGTCAACGTCCGTTCTTCATCACTGCTCTTTAGACTAACGAACAAAAGACATCTAGAGGTCAACGTCCGTTCTTCATCACTGCTCTTTAGATTAACGAACAAAAGACATCTATAGGTCAACGTTAGTTCTTCATCACAGCTCCCGAGACTAACGAACCAAAGACATCTATAGGTCAACGTCCGTTCTTCGTCACTGATCTTGAAACTAACGAACCAAAGACATATAGGGGTCAACGTCCGTTCTTCATCGATCATTGCTCCTGAGACTAACGAACCAGAGACATCTATAGGTCAACGTCCGTTCTTCATCACTGCTCCTGAGACTAACGAACCAAAGACATCTAGAGGTCAACATCCGTTCGTCATCACTGCTCCTGAGACTAACGAACCAGAGACATATAGGGGTCAACGTCCGTTCTTCATCTTTGCTCTTGAAACTAACGAACCAAAGACATCTAGGGTTCAACGTCCGTTCTTCATCACTGCTTCTGAGACTAACGAACCAAAGACATCTAGTGGTCAACGTCCATTCTTCGTCTTTGCTCTTGAAAATAACGAACCAAAGACATCTAGGGTTCAACGTCCGTTCTTCATCACTGCTCCTGAGACTAACGAACCAAAGACATCTAGAGGTCAACGTCCGTTCTTCATCACTGCTCCTGAGACTAACGAACAAAAGAAATATAGGGGTCAACGTCCGTTCTTCATCAACTGCTTTTGAAACTAAAGAACCAAAGACATCTAGGATTCAACGTCCGTTCTTCATCACTGCTCCTGAGACTAACGAATCAAAGACATCTAGAGGTCAACGTCCTTTCTTCATCACTGCTCTTTAGACTTACGAACAAAAGACCTCTTTGGGTCAACGTCAGTTCTTATCACTGTTCCGGAGACAAACGAACCAAAGACATCTAGAGGTCAACGTCTGTTCTTTATCACTGCTCCTGAGACTAACGAACCAAAGACATCTAGAGGTCAACATCCGTTCTTCATCACTGCTCCTGAGACTAACGAACCAAAGACATATAGGGGTCAACGTCCGTTCTTCATCTTTGCTCTTGAAACTAACGAACCAAAGACATCTAGTGGTCAACGTCCGTTCTTCATCACTGCTCCTGAGACTAACGAACAAAAGACATCTAGGGGTCAACGTCCGTTCTACATTTGTCGGTTTGTCCATGGTTTTGTCCAACTTCGACTAGCAGTTATTGAAGGGCCCCTTTATATCTTCTCCCTCTTCTAAAGAATCATTTGTCGGTTTGTCCATGGTTTTGTCCAACTTCGACTAGCAGTTATTGAGGGGCTCCTCTATATCTTCTCCCTCTTCTAAAGAATCATTTGTCGGTTTGTCCATGGTTTTGTTTAACTTCGACTGACAGTTATTGAGCGGCTCCTTTATATCTTCTCTTCTAAAGAATCATTTGTCGGTTTGTCCATGGTTTTGTTTAACTTCGACATGCAGTTATTGAGGGGCTCCTTTATATCTTCTCCCTATTCTTAAGAATCATTTGTCGGTTTGTCCATGGTTTTGTCGTACTTCGACTAGCAGTTATTGAGGGGCTCCTCTATATCTTCTCCCTCTTCTGAAGAATCATTTGTCGGTTTGTCCATGGTTTCGTCTAACTTCGACTAGCAGTTATTGAGGGGCTCCTTTATATCTTCTCCCTATTCTAAAGAATCATTTTTTTTTCAATGTATTACTAATTTGTTCTTGTACTGAATATGCATTACATATTTGCCACTTGATTGCTTGTTATACGCTACTTTCAGCCTTATTGTCTATTTTTTGGCGGTGACGTTTTTTCTTGGTGCGTTTTGAGGGAGGGGGGGGTGAGGGTGTGTTCGGAGGTTACAAACGACATTTGGCAGGAAAACTGACAATCCTTGTCAATTAAGATTGCAGAATTTCTAAAAATGTTTATAAAATCATAAATCATTTAAATAATTATGTAATGGTTACAGACATAACTGTTATCAAAACGTAAAAATTTGGCGTGTCAGACGTACCAAATTATAGGTATAAAAACCTTTACAAGTGTGTTTGCGCTCTTCACGAGAATATGAAATTCTTCAAAATTTGCAGAAAGGCTTTATTTAAGCGAATTTTTGCTGATTTTGATTTGTTTTGCAAATATGAATAGATTCCACCATGGTCAGATTTCAGAAAATGTTAATTTATCAAATTTTATGTTTTTTTTAACATACGGTAATATGTTATTTCGTTTTAATAAACTATGTTTGTTAAAGTACATAGATAGAGCTTTTCAAAACCGGCTTTTTGCAACATTCACACCACCAATAAAAACGCAAACGGTATTAAGTAAATGTCTTGCAGAATGGCCAATGTCTAATTTCGGCGTTTTTTACGGGTAAAGTGTCAGTTGCGACATGAATGATTAAACTATTGGAGTTCAAGGATATAACATAGTGCTTTTCCGTAATTGAACAATCCAACTACGAGACAAATCGTGTTGCAACTATGATAATTGTTTCAATGGAATGATCAGCGATTGTGAGAAAACGCAATTTATTTGAAACAAAATAAAATTGAGAATGGAAATGGGTAAAAAGATATTACAATTCAAATTCTGATACAAATGAAGACATTTTTGCGGCATTAATAATAATCTTTATTTTGTCATATAAGTAACATTATACTTGTGACATAAACAAAAATAACAACAACAATAAAATAACTGAGTTGAACACACACATATCTATATATATACAAGTAAAAGTAACTAAGAGTCCCCTGTCCTCAGCTCTAAAGACTGTTTTATAAAGAAACCTGTTTTTTTCACTTGGTTTATATTAGAAGGATTTAGTAGAATTACTAGTTTTTGTGTATCAGATAGATTTGGAAACATAGGATTATCTATTGTCATGTCATTAAAAAGTTTTATACGTAAAACGTTATTAATTTGACAGTGGAGGAGAAAGTGATTTTCATCTTCTAAGGTTTTACAAGTTGGACATGTTCTATTGTCTCGAGGTATTTTTAGATATCTGCTTTTTTCAATGAGCAAATTATGGTCACTAATTCTAATTTTTGTAAATAAACGTCTAGTTTCAAAATTTTGATATTTAAGGTAAAATTCTTGGTCTTGTTTGACTTTAATATTTTTGTAAAGAAAAAGTTTGTTATTTTCGTTCAAACTATTTATTTTATTTTCCAGTAGTTCTGTATAAAATTTACTTCTAATATTCTTAATCCAAGTCTTTAATTTGTTAACTTGTTCCATGTTTTGACAGGACATTACTTTTTGTGTATCAATATTTATTTCTTGTGTTGAGTCTTTTATAAAATTGAACCAAGTATAAACTCCTTGTGAATCAAGGTGTTTACTTAATGTATAACTTTCTTTTAGTAACGGGTTTATGTTTTCAGTATTTAATCTAGCCCAATAAAGAATTGCTTGTGTTTTTATATATTTTTCTATTGGTTGCCTACCAAGTTCAGCTTTAACACCTAAATTAGCAGATGTTTTTTTAGTACCTAGAATATATTTACAGAAATTAACATGAACCTTTTCGAAGGGAGTCTTATCCAAATATTGGAAATTATCTATATCTTTGTTTTGAGATTTTAATCTGCCTTTTGCTCTATAATAAGATTGATATGTATCCATGTATGATATTTCAGCATTATATGTTAAAATTGGTTTTATAAGAGAATCAAAAAGATTACAGGATACATTAACAGGGAAATTTCCCAAAAAGGCTGCATGTGTTTTTAATGAAAACAGAGCTTTCCTAGCTTTTTTGGCTAAATCTGTTAAACTTGCATTTAAATTTCCGTTATTTTTTATCAGAGTGCCCAGAAATTTATATTCAGTAACGTTATCAATTTTTTCATTATTGAACCTTACAATGTATGGTTCCAGTTTTGTAGTTCTTTGTTCAATAATCTTTTTTTTTTGTTTTTTTAGTATTTAGACATAATTGCCATTTTTCACAGTAATTTGATAAATTATTTAAGCTATTTTGAAGACCTTCTTTACTTTCCGATAAAATTATAAGGTCATCGGCAAACAAAAGACTTCCTATATCAGAATTTAATATTCTCAAGGGTGTTGAAACTTTATGGTCAAAATTTTCAACTATATCATTAATAAATAAATTGAAGAGTGTGGGACTAATACTGTCCCCTTGTTTTACTCCTCGGTCAATGGGAAAGAATATAGAATGTTTATCATTATATTTTAAAGATGCTTCAGTATGAATAAACTGTTGTTTTATTATTTCAAACATATGTTTCCCTACACCCATTTTAGCTAATTTATAAAGCATTCCAATTCTCCAAAGGGAATCAAAAGCCTTTTTAAGATCTACAAAACAGACAAAAAGTTTTCTTTTATTTTTATGAATATATTTATTAATCAAAGTTTTAAGGATAAATACACTGTCTGCAGTTCTATGATTAACTCTAAATCCAAATTGGGCATTAGTTAATTTTTTTTCCATAGTTTTAATCATTCTTTGATTTAAGATGCTACTAAATAATTTGGATATACAGTTGATTAAAGAAATTCCTCTGTAGTTGCTTGGGTTACATTTGTCACCAGATTTATGTACTAAAGTTATGTATGCAGTATTCCATGAAGTTGGATAGTGACCTGTTTTTAACATAAGATTAAATAATTTAGCATATGCTTTGGTAGTTACTGGACTACTAAATTTAATTACCTCGTTTAACACACTATCTGGACCACTTGCTTTTCCATTTTTTAAGTTTTTTAAAATACAATTAATTTCAGAACAAGTAATAGGCCTGTCTGTTTCAGGGTTATAAGAAATATTATCTTCAAAATTTTTCAGCTTTTGCTCAATTTTGGTTTGAAAATCATTATTTATTTTTGAAAACTTTCCTTGATTTTGGAAATGTTTAATTGTGCTTTCACTGTCCTTTAACATTTCTTTTAAATCATCATCTCCATCTATATTTTTGTTTTCTAGTGATTTTAGTATTTTCCAGTATTCCTGAGGATTTTTATTCATTGAATCTGAAAGTTTATCAAAGATTTTCTTTTTATATTCTATTTTTTTCAGTTTTATTAACTTTCTAAATGATTTGAGTAAACAAAAATATTTATGTTTCAATGAACAGTTAAAGGGATTTTGTCTTAATTCTTTTCCGACTGCATTTATTGACTTTTTATATTCATATAATTCATTGTCTGACCATTTTTGTTTCTTTTTTTTTGTTTCTTTTAGAGTTTGGTATACCTCTTACATGTCTTAATGTACAAGATTTTTCTGTTAAGTTGCATAAAATTAAATCAAGCTCACTAGCTGCCTGATCTATCCCATTTTGATTTTCACTATATTTCTTTGTTTCAAAGTTTATAATTTCATTTATAAAATTTTCAGAAGATATAGTTTGAATTAATATATTTTTGGAGTTATCGTTCCACTTATAAGATTTCATTGTTTTCCATTTGTCTTCTGGAAACAGATACTGTTTATCACTTATATTACATTTAAGAAATATTTCAATTTGTGCATGATCTGAAAGGTAGTTGATTTCATTAGTTTTAAAGTATATTACTGAGGTCAGGAGACTCTTACTTACAATAGCATAATCTACTGTACTCAAGCCATTGGGCGTGAAACATGTAAAATATCCCAAAGAATCACCAATGTATCTGCCGTTAAGTATACGTAGTCTTGATGACAAGCATAATTCTAAAAGATTGTTACCCTGTGCATTTAGTGTTTTATCTTGGTTATTTCTTTTTAAAAATTGATCCACATCATAATTTTGAGGTAATATATTTTGAGAATGTATATTAAATAGATCTGGGTCATCATTTTCTATAAAATCTGGATGACTGCTAGTGCGGGAGTTAAAAGCTCCTATTAAGGCAATTTGTCCTTTGTTTGAATATGTACTTATTTCTTTTTCTAACTGGGTATAGTCATTTTCATAATGAGTGGAAGTTACAGGGGGGATATAAACAGCACACAAGTATAAGTCATGTGTAAGGCCAAAGAAATTTTTGTCTAATTTAAGCCATAGCCTGTTTTGTGAATTTGTACCTTCTTGAATATGGGAAATCCCTTTGGAGTATATTTTTTTTATAGTATACTAGTATCCCACCACTATGTCTTTTTGCTTTCTTCTTCTTTTTTCTTATTTTAGAAAAGGTATTAAAGCCAGGGATATTATATTCTTTACATTCTCCTTTCCAGGTTTCTAATAAGATATTTATGTCACTTTTTATACTGTTAAGAAAAAAATCATCATTTGATTTGTCACCAAGACCATGTATATTCCATGCAGATATAGTTAGTTGCTTAATTAATGACTTCTGATTCATTATAAATCCAAAATTGAAATATATGGCTGAAAACTAGCTTTAAAGCATAGTGATATATCTATAACATTATTATAATCATGTGTAAGTCTACATTTAAAAACACATAGTAGTATAATACATCTGTTTGAAAGTATACATTAAAAATAAAAAGGCATTCAGCTTATTTAAGCTAAGTACCATTAATGATGATCTTATCGTAAACGTCGTTGAAAAACAATGTTGTTACGGTTTTAGAAGAGGATCTAAATTTTAAAAGTCACAACAAGACCGTATACAATTGAACAAAGTACTTATATGACTTGTGCTGTTCGTTCAACAGAGTTTTCAAAGTTTTCAAAGGGCGCTCTTATGGCCGGATTAAAATATGCCATTTTGTTCCAAACTGTTAGTTTTTCAAATTCTGTTACAAATGAAGACATTTCTGCGGTATTAATGATGATCTTATCGTAAACGTCGTTGAAAAACAATGTTGTTACGGTTTTAGAAGAGGATCCAAACTTTCGTGCGTAACGTCATTGTGTATTAAATAGTGGTCGATAACAATGTTAATCACTGACATGCGTACAATTATATGTATGATAATTGAAATAAAAACACTTTTCGATATAGTATTCAGTGGCATTAGGATTCTTATTCTGGTTAAGGAATCCGAGGTACACAAGTTTGATCCAGGTTTTCTGATTAAGTGTTGCCTAATAAGGGATGTCTGCAGTTGTACAAGATCTATCAAATATGCAAAACAACCAGTTTCCACTGTCCGTTTAGCAAACAACAATTACCCAATAAATCTGACGATGAACCCAAACAAAACAATTAAAAGTAGAAGACAACCTGACAAAGCCATGGTTAACAAAAGGCAGTGGCTATTTGACCGGCACCGGCTAAATAGCAAATTTGCTATTTGACCGGCACCGGCAAAATAGCAAATTTGCTATTTAGCCCACACTGAATAAAATTTTTATTAATATGATTAGCAGAGAATAAAAAAACTTAATAATAATTTAAAATCATTTTATCCCAATATCAAGCATTAAAAAATACACTGAGTACAATAAAAAAAAATGAAGATGCTCATATTGAATAAATAATTTATAACTTTATAATATTAATTAAAAGCATGAAGACACATTTGTATATACATTTTTAAATATTTTATTTTCAAAAATATTTACAAAAAAGTTGATGTCCAAATTTTTGTAAAATCTATGGTTTAACTATCCTGCCATGCTATAAAAACAGTGTTATGTAAAACTACCTACATCTTAAAAAAGTTGTTTGCTACGAATTTCAAGAGGACACATGATTTAACATTTTAATTTGTTACAAAACCAGTTCTTTGCCTTTGAAAGTTGTTTTAATCTAGCACAGGATAAATGTTGCCACTCCAAACAGGAACTACACATTACACTGGCTTCCTTTGAATCTGCATCATGTGTGCATATGGTTCTTTTATTTCTCTTTATAAACACTCTTAATAGCTTCCCATGCATCTTTTTTTTTCTTTATTAAATCAATATTTACAATTGAGTCCAAACAAGAGGCAGTTAAAAGTTCAGGTCTTGCTTCAACTTGTTCTTCGGTTATAAAAATGTTGTTATTAGCAGCATGTTTTGCTAAATCGATTCCAACAAACCGTGTAATAAAAAAAATCTGATTTCTTTGGAACATTTCTTATCAAATGGTCCACAATTGCTTTCGGGTACTCTTTTTTGGAAGACCGATGACTGTTTGTTGTAGTTGTCCATATAATTTCTCTATCACTGCTCCAGTTTTACTTAAGACCGTTGTGAAAACTGTTTCTGGATATATGCCCAAGCATATGATGTCACCAATTCTTGATGTTTATATTCAGATGAATCATTCGAGAATGCTAAAACAGAGTCCTCTTTTGAAATATACCACTTAATAGTCTTGAGGTCTCGTTCTTTTCGCAAAGAATTTAAAGCAATCAGAAAGTGTTCAGCAAAAAACGATACTGTTGTCAAGTCATTAAAGATTGCATATGTTGGCGTTAATATTGAGTCACTGAGAAGGTCTTTGCATCGGAACTAAACACATTTATTCTAAAAACAGTTGTTGGCATGACACGGGTTATGTTCTTCTCATATATGTTATGATGGTATGATACTAAACCCCTAACCCCTGATTGTGCCTGATGTTCATATGATGAAATCATAATCTTTCAGTCAGTTTAATTGAAGTCTGGAGCTGGCATGTCAGTTAACTGCTAGTAGTCTGTTGTTATTTATGTATTATTGTCATTTTGTTTATTTTCTTTGGTTACATCTTCTGACATCAGACTCGGACTTCTCTTGAACTGAATTTTAATGTACATATTGTTATGTGTTTACTTTTCTACATTGGTTAGAGGTATAGGGGAGGGTTGAGATCTCACAAACATGTTTAACCCAGCCGCATGTTTGCGCCTGTCCCAAGTCAGGAGCCTCTGGCCTTTGTTAGTCTTGTATTATTTTAATTTTAGTTTCTTGTGTACAATTTGGAAATTAATATGGCGTTCATTATCACTGAACTAGTATATATTTAGTTTAGGGGCCAGCTGAAGGACGCCTCCGGGTGCAGGAATTTCTCGCTAAAGACCTGTTGGTGACCTTCTGCTGTTGTTTTTTTATTTGGTCGGGTTGTTGTCTCTGTGACACATTCCCCATTTCCATTCTCAATTTTATATACAAATGTGTTTTCATGCTTTTGATTGATATTATAAAGTTATAAATTATTTATATATGAACATCTTCAATATTTGTTTTTTGTTGTACTATATTTCCTGAGTGTGTCATAGTAGTCTCAGATATTTCTAATGCTTCATATTGTTATAAATGATTTTAAATAATTATTAATCCTTTTTATTCTCTGCTAATCACATCAATGAACAGTTTTATTCAGTGCCGGCTAAATAGCAAATTTGCTATTTTGCCGGTGCCGGTCAAATAGCAAATTTGCTATTTAGCCGGTGCCGGTCAAATAGCCACTGCCTTAACAAAAATCAAAATACAAACAACATTCTACAAAACACAATATAGACAACTAAGACTTGGCAACACACTCTACCACAAACCAGTGCACATCTCAGATGCTCAGGTAAACAGATCCTACTCCACATGTGGCACCCGTGGTGTTGCTCATGAGCATACAAATACAAAGTGTAAAGAGTCTTCAACGGGTAGAGACCGTGGCAGTCTCACAACACCAGGCTAAGGGTTCGCTGTTCCTATTCTGACTGAGTATTTATACATCCCACACAGCTAAATGGCAAGGTTTTATTGTTTTTCAGAAAGGAACATATTTCTATACCCCAGTTACCCTTGAGGTAGACAAATGTCTAGCAAACATCATTAATTCGGGCCATTTCAATTGATTTTTTATAGCTTGCTGTTCGGTGTGAGCCAAGGCTCCGTGTTGAAGAACGTACTTTGACCTATAATGGTTTACTTTTACTAATTGTGACTTGAATGGAGAGTTGTCTCATTGGCACTCATACCACATCTTCTTATATCCAAGTATACAAAATCTGTAAATATATTCAATGATGACTAATAAATTGGACCATCTGCATTAGATTCACTTAAGGACAAATACATTAAAATAATTCATACATCTTTCCCATGAAAAATATACAAGATATTTTCCTAAATGTTTTCTTGTTTTGTGTCTTTAATATATAGACACATTTTCTTATATCTGAAAATTTCATATTATTAATAAGACGTATAAAATATATTTAGAAACACATATTAGTTGTTCTGTACATAACGAATTTGGTGTTAGCAATATTTTCATTACAGATTTCCTGCATGTAATGAGAAACTTTGAATAATACGGAGACAGTCCAATATTGGTTCAATTTTTAAGTTAAGTCCAATATTTCGACTTTGGTACACTATTTCATCTAGACCATTATGTTCTATAACTTAACGAATATACATCTTGGTCAACTATTTCATCTTAACCATTACTCTCTTTAATTCTACAAAAAGACAGCTTGGTCCACTATTTCATCTTAACCATTTCACTCTTTAACTGTACGAAGAGAGTGTGGTTCACTATTTCATCTTGGTTATTTCTTTTTATAACATTATGAATAGACAGTGAAATTCACTATTTTATCTTAGCCATTATACGTTCCTAAACTCTATGAATAGACAATTTAATTCAAAATTTCATCTCAGCCATTATGCATCCCTAAACTCTATGAATCGACAGTGTGGTTGACTTTTTCATCTTGGTCATTGTATTCCTGAACTCCATGATTAATCAGGTTGGGTGAATTCTTCATCCGGGTCATTTATTTCTATAACTTTATGAAGAGACAGTTGAAGACGGACTTTAATTGGTAGCAATACATCTCAATATAAAGATGAAGGCCTTCTAGTCAAAATTGATCAGTCTAATGTCAATAAGATGGTAGTATGTATATTTCTAAGAAAGTGCCTAAATAACTGTTTGCAATAAAACTCGTGCGGATGAGCTTATTTCTCTACTGTGTTGGAATAAATTCAACTTCAATATCCATTCCTGAAATGAAAACAAAATAAATCACAACTCACAACTGCACAGATAATTTTAGTTACCGTTTTAAATTCTACTCCAAAAATACAGAGATAAACAATTTTTGGGATCAGTAGAAAAAGAAGCTATAGTGATTATCTTGCAATGGAACACTTTTCTAAAAAGAAACTGTTCTCTAAATACATGTAATTAAGTTTGCATCGCTTATACTGTTTGAATAAAATCATAATGAACTTTGTGAACACATTTTGTTTTTATAAAGGCTAAGAATTTCAACTGTTTAATAATAAACCATATTTACCTAATATTTCATCAACTTCCTCGGCAGAAATGGTTTTAGTTAAAATTGCATTCAGGTGATCTGTATAAAGCCTTGCTGGTTTGTTACATTGATCAAACCGTTTTAAAAGATCACTTAATATGTTACACAACTCATTAAAACGTGTATCTCCAAGTTCAAATTCCCCTGAGTGTTGTAGATCATTCCTTGTTAGTCTTATGCGCTCAATATCATCTCCAATAGCTATGTCTGTAACTTTAAGAGCGTTCCATACCCCTCCCCATCCATTAGTTGGAATATGTTTGTTTAGTCTCCTGTGCTCACTGTACAAGTATGTTATATCACAATCACTCCTTGGACGTAGATGTTGTTTATCTGGTTTTAAAAGGTCGTATAAAACATCAGTAAGAATATTCAGAGCAACCATCCCCATCTTTGTAAAATTTATTTCCTCGTTGGTGAACTGAAAAGAAGATAAAAGTAAAGAATTGTAAAGTAAAATATCAAAAAGGCCAAGATAATCTAGAAAAAGGCTTATTCTAATTTGACGCTCTTCAAACAACTTAACTCCACATGAATATACTGTATGTCAGCTGATCATGAATGTCAAGATTTGTTTAGGCTGTTCCAATATTCATACTTCCACATCGTAGACTTTTTTATTAAATGAGCTATGCCAGTTGACCCGATGTCAATCTGTGTAAGTGATGTCATTGAAAATTTACTCTCACTGTGACATTAGCATTGTGACATTGAAAATGTACAAGAAAATGTATGAAAGTGAAGGTTACCATCCTGATAATTAAACGATGATATGAATTTGTTGAAAGTTCATTTTCTAAAAAAACAAGAGGCTCTCAAGAGCCTGAATCGCTCACCTTAATTTTTGGGGTTAAATCTATCATCAATGATTATTTTGGCTTTTCAATTTATTTAAATGTTCTTTGAATCGTCCTATTTTCTTCAAAAGCAAAAAAAACAAAAACATTTTCTCCTATGTTCTATTTTAGCCATACTATGTTTCTTGACATACAAGGAAATAAAATATAAAATTTATACTAGATACTCTGAAACTCATTTAGCCTAAGTTTGGCTGAAATTGATACAGCGGTTTCAAAGGAGAAGATTTTTTAAAGTGAGTCAACATGATGAACAAATTGTGAAAAAAGTCTTTAAAGGGCAATAACTCCTTAAGGGGTCAATTGACAATTTTGGTCAAATTGACTTATTTGTAGATCTTACTTTGCTTAACATTTTTGCTATTAACAGTTTATCTGTATCCATAATAATATTCAAGATAATAACCAAAAACTGCAAAATTTCTTTAAAATCATCAATTCAGGGGCATTATACCTGAAAAACCAGTTACCCAATTCGGCTGAAAATTTCAGAACAGGTAGACCTCGACCTAATAAATACTTTAACTTCTTGTCTTATTTGCTCTAAATGCTGGAGTTTTTGAGATATAAGCCAAAAACTGCATTTTACCCTGTGTTCTATTTTTAGCCATGACGGCCATGTTTTTTGACAAAATAGAAAATAAAACACAAACTATATTTTATACACCCTACTGATCATTCAGTTGAAGTTTGGTTGAATTTGGTTGAGTAGTTTTAGAGGAGAAGATTTTTAAACGTTAGCAAATATGATGAACAAATTGTGAAAAATTGTCATTAAAGGACAATAACCCGTTAAGGGGTCAATTGACAATTTTGGTCATATTAACTTATTTGTAGATCTTACTTTGCTGATCATTTTTGCTGTTTACAGTTTATCTTTATCTATAATAATATTCAAGATAATGACCAAAAACTGCAAAATTTCCTTAAAATTACCAATTAAGTGGCAGCAACCCAACAATGGGTTGTTTGATTCATCTGAAAATTTCAGGGCTGATAGATCTTGACCTAGTGAACATTTTTACCACTGTCAGATTTGCTCTAAATGCTTTCGTTTTTGAGATATAAGCCAAAAACTGCATTTGACCCCTATGTTCTATTTTTAGCAATGGCGACCATGTTTGTTGATAGATCAAAACTTCGGATACAATTTATAAACTAGATACCCTAAGGAACATTCAGTTAAAGTTTGGAAGTATTTGGCCTAGTAGTTTCAGAGGAGAAGATTCTTGAAATAGTTTACGACGACAGACGACGGATGACAACGGACGCCAAGTGATGGCATTCGCTCACTTGGCCGTTCGGGCCAGGTGAGCTTAAAAAAAAACAAGAGGCTTTCAAGAGCCTGAATCGCTCACCTTAATTATTTTGGTTAAATCTCTCATCAATGATTATTTTGGCTTTTCAATTTATTTAAATGTTTTTTGGATCGTCCTATTTTCTTCCAAAGCCAAAAAAAATAATCATTTTCCCCTATGTTCTATTTTAGCCATAGTAGCTATGTTTCTTGACATACAAGGAAATAAAATATAAAATTTATACTAGATACTCTGAAACTCATTTAGCCTAAGTTTGGCTGAAATTGATACAGCAGTTTCAAAGGAGAAGATTTTTTTAAAGTAAGTCAACATGATGAACAAATTGTGAAAAAAGTCTTTAAAGGGCAATAACTCCTTAAGGGGTCAATTGACAATTTTGGTCACGTTAACTTATTTGTAGATCTTACTTTGCTGAACATTATTGCTGTTTACAGTTTATTTCTATCTATAATTATATTCAAGATAATAAACAAAAACAGCAAAATTTCCTTAAAATTATCAATTCAGGGGCAGCAACCCAACAACAGGTTGTCCGATTCATCTGAAAATTTCAGGGCAGATAGATCATGACCTGATAAACAATAATACCCATGTCAGATTTGCTCTAAATGCTTCGGTTTTTGAGTTATAAGCCAAAAACTGCATTTGACTCCTATGTTCTATTTTTAGCAATGGCGACCATGTTCGCGATAGATCAAAGCTTCGGATACAATTTATAAATTAGATACCCTAAGGAACATTCAGTTAAAGTTTGAAAGTATTTGGCCCAGTAGTTTCAGAGGAGAAGATTCTTGAAATAGTTTACGACGACAGACAACGAACGACAGACGACGGACGACGACGGACGCCAAGTGATGGCATAAGCTCACTTGGTGAGCTAAAAAAAGGAGGAAGGATTGATTTAATTGCTTCACTCATAAAGTAATCAATTATACGAATGAAATTGATATATGTGTACATATTTATTTGTGTTCTGCATACAATACTTGTTGAAAGCATTACAAATCCATCCTCTTTCATGGACAGTGCCATTTTGAATTGTGATAACTTGATAAACTCAAATCTTTTTTTTGTAATGATAAGAAGTTTCCTGGTTAATATTATCTTGCTAGTTTAACTTAAAGAGCTTACAATGACCAGATTGTGGTCACAACTTTTGACAATATGGCCGATATAGCCTACAGCTAGCAAGAGTTTTTTTTTGTTGGGGGGGGGGGGGGTAGATATTGGACTTGTGTGAAAACTTCTTAAACACATAAAACATGCTTAATACTATAATTCTTGAATGCAAATTGTTTATAATTAATTTAAACTTGTATCTTGATTTAAATCGTGCTTACGCATAACAATACCGTTAGAAATATCTATTTATGTAATACATAACAATGAGTCGGTACGTATATATATACATATACAGACTAGGACTATTCCGTAAACCTTATAAAAACTAATCTCCTCTTTGTCTTGTTCTATTTTTAACTTTTTATAAAATGTTGTCTGTTCATATTTGACTTACCATTATTTGCAAATAAATTGAAAATAATGGAATAGTACTCCTCCATTTCAAGGTCCTCCAAAAATCACGAGTAAGTTGACCGTTACTATGTAATTTTAGTTCCGGAAAAAACAGACTATCATGGGGTAAGTTTTTGAAAGGACTAAAAGAGGTGAACCAGTAAACCAGTATACCATATACCTAATCTTTCACTTACATAAGTTATTCTATGTTGTAGATCAGACCATTCATCTGTAAACTCGTGTGTAGTTGTACAGGTCTCACAGTAATATATTGTATCCTCCTCGTCACTAAAGTTATTCGATCCTGTAACAAACTCTGGTTTTGTTTGTCCACATTCCCACTTTTTCTCAAATTTTACATTGGACATCTTAAATCTTGTGCTTATTAACTTTGTCATTTCATCGGTCACATAGTCAGCAATGTATTTGTACAAACCTTTTTTGATATGTTTCCCAAACTGCCAAACCTGAATTTGAATAACATTTGAACATTTCATTACAAGCAATTTTCTTAATTTTTTTGTCTTCTGTAACTCAAAGACAGCAGAACCTCTGAAAAGAGCAATATGCTTTTTCTGTTGCTTAGCGGCAACCTGTGCAACTTTATATTTTCTGGACAGTGCAGCAATCAAATGATTTATTAGAGGTGGTGGTAGAAACCTGAACATGAAACATAACCATGTGGATTTTTTACAGATACCTTCTGTCACATTAAACATTTCATATATGTCACACTCAGGTTCTTCTTTAATCATGCAAGGTACATAATAGCAAGGTTTGTTATCAGCAGTGTCTCTCTCTGATATATTTGGACGTATGATTATATCAAACTTATCCATGACATTCAGTACATGATCTTTGTGTTTGTACAAAATGTTTTGTTCTTTTTTGAATATATCTTCTACAACTTCCCAATGTAATTTCCCTTTACAGAGAAATTCCTTCCATTCTTCTTGATGCTTTATGCTACGAGCTCGAAATTTCTCTGCTGTTATTATACATTTAAAAGCATCAGACAACCATTGTGTATCTAAAATAATAAAATCTGGAAGATCCTTAAAATAAACCAGAGCTCTGATTTCATGGTGAAATAACAAATACAACATGAGTTCCTTGTCATTCAATGGGTTCGGCGTTTCAGAAGAGATAACCCTTATTTCTTGATAGGAAATAATTGGTAACTCCTTCTTCTTCTCTTGAAGTCTTTGTTCGAGCTGAATGAATTTTAAGGGATAATTTATGTTCCATGTTCTCATTGTTCTGGCTAAGTTCACAATATCTTGTCGTATTTGCTGGAATACATTGTTATTATCCTCTGTATTAGAAATTAAGTAGTCACACCTTATATGTCCACGTTCATCTTTTGTCATTTTTTCAGTATATGTAAACAGTTTTTTCCTGCATGCATCTTCTATCTATAAAATAAGATATTGTTTTTTTTGCTTAGTCATGTTAGTATTTGCATTAACCCCCACACACCCTAAAAGAAACATCTTTTTATATATATTGTGATAACGATAATCATATAAATTATATTATTGAATGTTGGAAAATCACAAGTGCAAGAATTCGGTAGTATGTGTTACACTTTATTCATTATTTATAAATTGATCAACCGAAAATTAAAGATAAGCAATACTTTCAAATTGAATTAATATTTTCGATAAAGCTGAGCATTTAGAAAGCTGAGCATTTAGGCGCTTAAAAAAGGAAGGAAAAAATCATCAAGGAAAGAAAAACTAACAAGATCATATTAAAACAAAATGAAAAGGTAAAAATGTAAACCTCTTCTTCATCTGAAGTTACAGCATCTTTCCAAGTGCCAATAATAACTACTGGTGGATCAAGATCATCTGATGTTGTCTTGCTGTCATCAGGACTACTGTTGTCCTCTTCCAGTCTACTGTAGCAATGTATTGAGTCCATCCATAATTGGAATAAATCTACAAAGAAATGTTAAAATGACTTCATATCACCATTTATTCAAATCTCATGAAGATATATAGAAAGTTCTATGTAGTAGATTAATCTGAAGTAGCTTTACCAATATGTAAGTCGGTCTTAATATATAGGAATGACGAAAAACACATCACGAACTGTCTTTCTTTTCACAAACACAGAAATGTTATAAGAACATGTAATAAGTTTACTGTTTCTATTTTAAGGAATACACATTCATGGTACCATTTTATATAATAACTACCAGTACATGTATATGGTATTTCTTAAACTATTCTAAAACAAGATCATGCAATTTTTAAAAAAATTTAAGAATAGGTTTACTATTTTAAGAATTTTTTGTGCAATATTTTAGGTCTGAAATCACTAGTGTTAATGTTTACACATTCTTTAAAACAAGCAAGAGTGCACAATCCGAAATGTCTCTTCTTCTTTACTGTCCATTGGTTTTATATTGTTAGTCCTAAAAATAAAGCTTTACCACAAGTATTACACAAACTTAACACGAAACAAGAAATTGAGGTCAATGTCAGATAAACCAAACAGGAAATACATGTACACCTTATAATCATTCAATACACCAAATATCGTTGACCTATTACTTAAAGTTTCTAAGAAACACTAAACCAGGAAAACTAAACATTGTCCAATAAACCATGAAAATGATGTCAAGGTCAGATGAACCATGTCAGACAGACATATACAGCTTACAATCAATCTATGCATCAAATATAGTTGACCTATTGCTTACCGGGCATAGTATAGAAACAAACTTAACCATGAAAACATAACATTGACCAATGAACCATGAACATGAGGCCAAGGTCAGATGATACCTCCCAGACAGACATATGCACCTTACAACCTAATTCCATACAACACATATAGTTGACCTACTAGTTTAAGAAAAACAGACCAAACACAAAAACGTAACACTGAGCAATGAACTATGAAAATGAGGTCAAGGTTAAATAAAACCTGCAAGACTGACATTATCATCATAAAATATTTACATACACCAAATATAGTTGACCTATTGCATATGATATTAGAAAAAAAGACTAAAACACAAAAACTACACATTTACCACTGAACCATGAAAATAAGGTCAAGATCAGATGACACCTGCCAGTTGGACATGTACATCTTACAATCATTCCATACACCAAATATAGAGACCTATTGCTTATAATATCTGATATATGGACTTGACCTTGAAAACTTAACTGTGTTCACTGATCCATGAAATGAGGTCGAGGTCAGATGAAAATGGTCTGACGGGTATCATATTACTCATAATACGAAAGAAATTAACATTAATTACAAAAAATCTTATCTTTTTTTTTCTCAAATAGTCACGGAACCATTAAAATGAGGTTAAGGACAATGGACATATGACGGACGGAAACTTCATAACATGAGGCATCTATATACAAAATATGCTTTTTAATCTTTGATTTGTTGGTTTACAGATTTTTTATTTTAAAAAGACGGGTCGATTGGTCGATTTTTTTTTCAAATCCTACAAGATACTCATATGCATATGTATATAATAAATGTATTTCAGCTTTGTAACAATATTTTTGATATGCTTTTTTAAAGGGTGTCATCATGTCTTAAATTTATTTCCGAACATTATTGCCCAGCTGTTTTAAACCATCGTCATCTAAGATTGTTAAAAGGAAAATATTACCACAGTTAATAAAATGCTTCGCCGAAAGCAGACTGATAAGACCACAGAGGTGAAACCCTGAATAGTTGGGGAAGTTTGGACACACTATTCAATCTTGATACTGTCTGAATTTGGATTGTGATCAAATTTTTGACATAATATAGGTTTCTCAATAAATGTGGTCAAAGATCTTAAATTTTAAAATGGGACATTTAATTTACCTAGTATGGTCTGATATCCAAAATCTAACAACATGGTTAGATTCAGCATATAAAAAACACCAACTATTTAATTTCACTAGAAATCAAACAAAGTTTAATTTTGGACCCTTCAAACCTTTATATGGACTTATTTGAAAAAAGAGGCCAAAATAAAAATTCTTAATGCACAATAAGAATCAGCATATCATAGAGCCGCAATAATTCAGTTTTTGATGAAATCAAACAAAGTTTAATTTTGGACCCTTTGGACCTCAATGAAGACCAATTTAAAAATGGGGCCCAATATCCAAAATAGTAATACAAGGTTATAACCCCCAACATGTAAAGACTTTAAATCAATCCCATTGGAATTGGTTAAAAGATTTGTATTTATTTTCAATTGAAGATTTCTTGCTATTGTGCAATACTGTGTTATTGCTCAATACTATGCTATTACGCAATACTGTGCTGTTGCACAATACTTAGTTCATCTGTTATATATACATAGATTCTACCACTGCATCGAGTGTGATACAATATTTATCCACTCGAGACAGTTAAATTTTCAAATTTAAAACACAAGGCTCGCCAAGGTTTTAAATATTTAAAATTTAACTGTCGAGAGTGGATAAATATCGTATTACACGAAATTTGGTGGTAGAATCTGTTTCTCTAATGATTTTCAAACGATATGCAGGCAAACGTATTCCTTCTTTTCGAATGATCTGCAAAAAGATGTGTTCTTTCTATGTGACGTCATCAGGCATGGTCGCCTTTTTTCATGCCGTCGCAATAGGATTCAGAGGAAAGCAAGAAAATTCGACGTCATAATCGGATTTTAACCAATGAAAAACTGAGATCAAACGAATCACACATTGATTAAATTTTTTATACAACGGGTGCAGAAAGGGATAAATTGACGAAGAATTAGAGAAAATAATTTACACACCCTGTTTGGTGTTTATCTCATGCCATATCAGTATTTGTTGCGTTCATATATAAATCAGAAATAATCAATGTGAAAATGGAAAAATTTTGGGGAAAAAAATAAAATTATGAAACCCCCCTCCCCCCATAAAAAATATCAACCCTCAAAAAAAATTGAACCCCCCCCCCCCCCCAACTTTTTGTGAACTCCATTTTCTTTTTTAATTTTGAAAATTATTTTCTTTTCAGGAAAAATACTTGTTTTTTGCCCCTAAATTCTAAACGTTTGGGCCAATTACCCAAACGCAATCCCAGCCTTCCCTTTGTGGTATGGAACCTTGTAGTACAATTTCAGAGAGATCCATACACTTAAACACAAGTTATTGGCTGGAAACTAGAACACTTAGGAGATAACTGTATTGTATTTTAAGCTCTGACAGCATCAATTGGGGATTTGGTGGTCGCAAATTAAGTTTACTGGCGACGCGCAATTGATGCCGTCAGAGCTTAAAATACAATATTTTTATCTCCATTCTAATATAATGAAACTGACAGAAATCAACGTTAAAACATGTAATTTGTCGTCTGCGCTTGCGTGTACGTCCCACAGCATCAATTGTCAATTGATGCCATGTAAAAAAGTGACGTTATCCAATCAAAATGAACGTTACAAACGTTGTTGCATTAGAATGCTTGTTAATGGCCCCTATATTGCCCTAATTCCTGGACCTTTGGGGCAATTACACCCAAACTCAATCCTAGCCTTTCCGTTTTTGTATGGAATCTTGTGGAACAATTTCAGAGAGATCCAGTCACTTACGCACAAGTTACTGTCCTGATACTACAGAAATGCATGTTTTTGGCTCCTTGTAGGCTTCTTATTCCTAAACTGTTGGTACCATAACCACCAAAATCAATCCCAACCTTTCTTTTGTGGTATTGAATCTTCATTCATAGAGATCCATTCACTTAAACTGAAGTTATTGTCCGGAAACCAAATGTGTCTTCAGACGACAACGACAACTTGATAGCATTATACAAATACATTTTTTTTGCAGTCGTACAAAAAGAAAAGAAAATGGTAATTTCACGAATGATTAAAACTCAGCTTGACCTCGCTTTTGATCAACTTTCAGGAAACAAGGTGAATGATGGGTTTCAATGACAAAACACTTGAAATAAGAATTGCAACCTATCGCACGAAAATAATTTTCCATCTGTTCATAAATGATCATGAAGTAGCGTCCAAAGAACAAACACGGATATAATGTCTTCCTTTGGCAGGCTATCCAGCTTTTGATATTCAATAGATAAACATTCTTTTTCAATCTATGAAAGAAAAAAATTTCCAATTGTTTATAAATATCTGTTATTTTCATCTTGACTTCTTTCATGTTTGGAAGTGTCCATCTCATATTCGAGATAAAAAATCAACAGTATTGTGACTATAAAATGAAAACAAACTTGTTTCAATGGGCTTTTATTAGTGTTCGTTAAACTATTTGAGCAACAATATTTCAAGATCTGTTTTGAAACAAAAACGCTACAGATCATTTATATAGATTTTTAATTTTTTTTTAACACCACTATGTTTTTCTATAAGCTTAAATAATGCATTTAATTTCTCGAAAACGCCACTGCACATGTATTTCTACCTATATTTCAGGAATAATGTATTTGTAAGGGCTGGCAGGAACAAACAAACATGAAAAGTCCATTTTTTTTCTAAAAATCCGAAAAATAGGGTGTCGGCTGATCTGTTAACTTGTGTATAAACAATGATTAACAAATTTGTCTGGATAGGGGAAATCTGATGTAAACAACTGACATTTAGATTATTCACCTTTTCATGAAAATACTGACCAAGTGTTTTACAGTATTATTAAAATAATATATATACTTGAATTGTTTTACATGTCTTATCGGGGCCTTTTATACCTGACTATATGCGGTATGGACTTTGCTCATTGTTGAAGGCCGTACGGTGACCTTTAATTGTTAATGTTTGTGTCATTTTGCATGTTTTGGTCTTTTGTGGATAGTTGTCTCATTGGCAATCATACCACATCTTCTTTTTTATATATATATATTCAAAGAAATTATTTTAGAAAATTAAAGGAAAAACAACTGGTTTTATTTAACTAGAGGCTGTCAAGAGCTTGTGTCGCTCATCTGTATTTACTGTGGTTTTGGAAATCATGCAAACTAAGGTCAAAATCATAAGAAATAGTATGATATACCCTAACAATAATTGAGGCCAAGTTTGGTTTAAATTAAAGCATCTCATCCCACTAGTAACTAGTCTTACAATAGTTACTGAAGACCTCTAATCATTATTTAAACTAGTTTTTTTAAAAGATGTGACCATTTGAAATTGTTGGGTTTTTTTTACAATTTTCCCATAGACTTCCATAATAAATCCCTATGTTCCATTTGAGGCCAGGTTGCATGGATGGCAGGGTAATCGGATACATTTTTCAATCAGTAAAATTGTGGCTAAGTTTAATTCTATTTGGCCCGGTAGATTAAGTGGAGAAGATAACAAAAATTTAGAAACAAAATTGTTAAAAATTCACTATAAAGGGCAACAACTTCTTAAGGGGTGAATTGACAAATTTGGTCGTATTGACTTATTTGTAGATCTTATTTTGCTAAACATTCCTGCTGTTTACAGTTTAACTCTATCTATAAAAATATTCAAGATAACCAGAAACTCCAAATTTCCTTAAAATGACCATATCTGGGACAGCAATCTAACATCGGGTTGTCTGATTCGTCTGAAAATTTCAGGCAGATATATCTTAACCTGATGAACCTTTCTACATATGTCAGATTTGCTCTAAATGCCTGAGTGTCAGACATATAAGACATAAACTGCATTTTACCCCTATGTTCTATTTTAAGCTATATTGGCCATCTTGGTTGGCAGGCGGGGTTTCTCATTTCTCAAACTAGATGCCCTAATCCCTGCTAATGATGACTGTGGCCATGTTTGGTTAAATTTGTCTCAGTAGTTTCAGAGAAGATTTTTGTAAAAGATTACAAAATTTACGAAAAATTGTTAAACAAGAGCATGAAGAGTTCACACACTGAAATGTCTCCCCTTCTTTACAAGTCATTGATATTATGTTGAAAGTCCTAAATATAAAGCTTTATTACAACTGTCACATAAACTTAACATTTACCAAGAAAATTAAAATTGACCAATGAACCATGAAAATGAGGTCAAGGTCAGATGAACCATGCTATGCAGACATGTACAGCTAACAATTCTTCCATACAACAAATAAAGTTGACCTATTGCTTATAGTATAAGAAAAACATACCAAAATGCAAAAACTTAACACTGAGCAATGAACTGTGAAAATGAGGTCAAGGTCAAATAAAACCGGAGCGACCGACATATAGATCATAAAGTATCTCCATACACCAAATTAAGTTGACTTATTGCATATAGTATTAGATAAAAAGACAAAAACTCCAAAACCTAACTTTGACCACTGAACCATTTAAAAATGAGGTCAAGGTCAGATGACACCTGCCAGCTAGACATGTAGACCTTACAGTCCTTCCATACACCAAATATACTACACATATTGCTTATAGAATCTGAGATATGGACTTGACCACCAAAACTTAACCTTGCTCACTGATCCATGAAATGAGGTCGAGGTCAAGTGAAAACTTTCTGACGGGCATGAGGACCTTGCAAGGTAGGCACATACCTAATATAGTTATCCTATTACATATAATAAGAGAGAATTTAACATTACAAAAAATCTTAACTTTTTTTCAAGTAGTCACTGAACCATGAAAATGAGGTCAATTACATTGGACAATGAACGACGAAAACTTCTTAACATGAGGCATCTATATACGAAGTATACAGCATCCAGGTCTTCCAACTTCTAAAATATCAAGCTTTAAAGAAGTTAGCTTACGCCGCCGCCGGATCACAATCCCTGATGTCAAGCTTTTGTCGCAGTCTCGACAAAAAATGACTAAAAAGGGAAATAACTCCCTTAGCGGTCAATTGACAATTTTGGTCATGTTGGTTCATATGTAGATCTTTGTTTGCTGATCATTATTGCTGTTTACAGTTTATCTCTATCTATAATAAGATTCAATATAATAACCAACAAGAGGCTATTTAGCCCACACTGAATAAAATTTTTATTAATATGATTAGCAGAGAATAAAAAAACTTAATAATAATTTAAAATCATTTTATCCCAATATCAAGCATTAAAAAATACACTGAGTACAATAAAAAAAAAATGAAGATGCTCATATTGAATAAATAATTTATAACTTTATAATATTAATTAAAAGCATGAAGACACATTTGTATATACATTTTTAAATATTTTATTTTCAAAAATATTTACAAAAAAGTTGATGTCCAAATTTTTGTAAAATCTATGGTTTAACTATCCTGCCATGCTATAAAAACAGTGTTATGTAAAACTACCTACATCTTAAAAAAGTTGTTTGCTACGAATTTCAAGAGGACACATGATTTAACATTTTAATTTGTTACAAAACCAGTTATTTGCCTTTGAAAGTTGTTTTAATCTAGCACAGGATAAATGTTGCCACTCCAAACAGGAACTACACATTACACTGGCTTCCTTTGAATCTGCATCATGTGTGCATATGGTTCTTTTATTTCTCTTTATAAACACTCTTAATAGCTTCCCATGCATCTTTTTTTTTCTTTATTAAATCAATATTTACAATTGAGTCCAAACAAGAGGCAGTTAAAAGTTCAGGTCTTGCTTCAACTTGTTCTTCGGTTATAAAAATGTTGTTATTAGCAGCATGTTTTGCTAAATCGATTCCAACAAACCGTGTAATAAAAAAAATCTGATTTCTTTGGAACATTTCTTATCAAATGGTCCACAATTGCTTTCGGGTACTCTTTTTTGGAAGACCGATGACTGTTTGTTGTAGTTGTCCATATAATTTCTCTATCACTGCTCCAGTTTTACTTAAGACCGTTGTGAAAACTGTTTCTGGATATATGCCCAAGCATATGATGTCACCAATTCTTGATGTTTATATTCAGATGAATCATTCGAGAATGCTAAAACAGAGTCCTCTTTTGAAATATACCACTTAATAGTCTTGAGGTCTCGTTCTTTTCGCAAAGAATTTAAAGCAATCAGAAAGTGTTCAGCAAAAAACGATACTGTTGTCAAGTCATTAAAGATTGCATATGTTGGCGTTAATATTGAGTCACTGAGAAGGTCTTTGCATCGGAACTAAACACATTTATTCTAAAAACAGTTGTTGGCATGACACGGGTTATGTTCTTCTCATATATGTTATGATGGTATGATACTAAACCCCTAACCCCTGATTGTGCCTGATGTTCATATGATGAAATCATAATCTTTCAGTCAGTTTAATTGAAGTCTGGAGCTGGCATGTCAGTTAACTGCTAGTAGTCTGTTGTTATTTATGTATTATTGTCATTTTGTTTATTTTCTTTGGTTACATCTTCTGACATCAGACTCGGACTTCTCTTGAACTGAATTTTAATGTACATATTGTTATGTGTTTACTTTTCTACATTGGTTAGAGGTATAGGGGAGGGTTGAGATCTCACAAACATGTTTAACCCAGCCGCATGTTTGCGCCTGTCCCAAGTCAGGAGCCTCTGGCCTTTGTTAGTCTTGTATTATTTTAATTTTAGTTTCTTGTGTACAATTTGGAAATTAATATGGCGTTCATTATCACTGAACTAGTATATATTTAGTTTAGGGGCCAGCTGAAGGACGCCTCCGGGTGCAGGAATTTCTCGCTAAAGACCTGTTGGTGACCTTCTGCTGTTGTTTTTTAATTTGGTCGGGTTGTTGTCTCTGTGACACATTCCCCATTTCCATTCTCAATTTTATATACAAATGTGTTTTCATGCTTTTGATTGATATTATAAAGTTATAAACTATTTATATATGAACATCTTCAATATTTGTTTTTTGTTGTACTATATTTCCTGAGTGTGTCATAGTAGTCTCAGATATTTCTAATGCTTCATATTGTTATAAATGATTTTAAATAATTATTAATCCTTTTTATTCTCTGCTAATCACATCAATGAACAGTTTTATTCAGTGCCGGCTAAATAGCAAATTTGCTATTTTGCCGGTGCCGGTCAAATAGCAAATTTGCTATTTAGCCGGTGCCGGTCAAATAGCCACTGCCTTAACAAAAATCAAAATACAAACAACATTCTACAAAACACAATATAGACAACTAAGACTGGGCAACACACTCTACCACAAACCAGTGCACATCTCAGATGCTCAGGTAAACAGATCCTACTCCACATGTGGCACCCGTGGTGTTGCTCATGAGCATACAAATACAAAGTGTAAAGAGTCTTCAACGGGTAGAGACCGTGGCAGTCTCACAACACCAGGCTAAGGGTTCGCTGTTCCTATTCTGACTGAGTATTTATACATCCCACACAGCTAAATGGCAAGGTTTTATTGTTTTTCAGAAAGGAACATATTTCTATACCCCAGTTACCCTTGAGGTAGACAAATGTCTAGCAAACATCATTAATTCGGGCCATTTCAATTGATTTTTTATAGCTTGCTGTTCGGTGTGAGCCAAGGCTCCGTGTTGAAGAACGTACTTTGACCTATAATGGTTTACTTTTACTAATTGTGACTTGAATGGAGAGTTGTCTCATTGGCACTCATACCACATCTTCTTATATCCAAGTATACAAAATCTGTAAACATATTCAATGATGACTAATAAATTGGACCATCTGCATTAGATTCACTTAAGGACAAATACATTAAAATAATTCATACATCTTTCCCATGAAAAATATACAAGATATTTTCCTAAATGTTTTCTTGTTTTGTGTCTTTAATATATAGACACATTTTCTTATATCTGAAAATTTCATATTATTAATAAGACGTATAAAATATATTTAGAAACACATATTAGTTGTTCTGTACATAACGAATTTGGTGTTAGCAATATTTTCATTACAGATTTCCTGCATGTAATGAGAAACTTTGAATAATACGGAGACAGTCCAATATTGGTTCAATTTTTAAGTTAAGTCCAATATTTCGACTTTGGTACACTATTTCATCTAGACCATTATGTTCTATAACTTAACGAATATACATCTTGGTCAACTATTTCATCTTAACCATTACTCTCTTTAATTCTACAAAAAGACAGCTTGGTCCACTATTTCATCTTAACCATTTCACTCTTTAACTGTACGAAGAGAGTGTGGTTCACTATTTCATCTTGGTTATTTCTTTTTATAACATTATGAATAGACAGTGAAATTCACTATTTTATCTTAGCCATTATACGTTCCTAAACTCTATGAATAGACAATTTAATTCAAAATTTCATCTCAGCCATTATGCATCCCTAAACTCTATGAATCGACAGTGTGGTTGACTTTTTCATCTTGGTCATTGTATTCCTGAACTCCATGATTAATCAGGTTGGGTGAATTCTTCATCCGGGTCATTTATTTCTATAACTTTATGAAGAGACAGTTGAAGACGGACTTTAATTGGTAGCAATACATCTCAATATAAAGATGAAGGCCTTCTAGTCAAAATTGATCAGTCTAATGTCAATAAGATGGTAGTATGTATATTTCTAAGAAAGTGCCTAAATAACTGTTTGCAATAAAACTCGTGCGGATGAGCTTATTTCTCTACTGTGTTGGAATAAATTCAACTTCAATATCCATTCCTGAAATGAAAACAAAATAAATCACAACTCACAACTGCACAGATAATTTTAGTTACCGTTTTAAATTCTACTCCAAAAATACAGAGATAAACAATTTTTGGGATCAGTAGAAAAAGAAGCTATAGTGATTATCTTGCAATGGAACACTTTTCTAAAAAGAAACTGTTCTCTAAATACATGTAATTAAGTTTGCATCGCTTATACTGTTTGAATAAAATCATAATGAACTTTGTGAACACATTTTGTTTTTATAAAGGCTAAGAATTTCAACTGTTTAATAATAAACCATATTTACCTAATATTTCATCAACTTCCTCGGCAGAAATGGTTTTAGTTAAAATTGCATTCAGGTGATCTGTATAAAGCCTTGCTGGTTTGTTACATTGATCAAACCGTTTTAAAAGATCACTTAATATGTTACACAACTCATTAAAACGTGTATCTCCAAGTTCAAATTCCCCTGAGTGTTGTAGATCATTCCTTGTTAGTCTTATGCGCTCAATATCATCTCCAATAGCTATGTCTGTAACTTTAAGAGCGTTCCATACCCCTCCCCATCCATTAGTTGGAATATGTTTGTTTAGTCTCCTGTGCTCACTGTACAAGTATGTTATATCACAATCACTCCTTGGACGTAGATGTTGTTTATCTGGTTTTAAAAGGTCGTATAAAACATCAGTAAGAATATTCAGAGCAACCATCCCCATCTTTGTAAAATTTATTTCCTCGTTGGTGAACTGAAAAGAAGATAAAAGTAAAGAATTGTAAAGTAAAATATCAAAAAGGCCAAGATAATCTAGAAAAAGGCTTATTCTAATTTGACGCTCTTCAAACAACTTAACTCCACATGAATATACTGTATGTCAGCTGATCATGAATGTCAAGATTTGTTTAGGCTGTTCCAATATTCATACTTCCACATCGTAGACTTTTTTTATTAAATGAGCTATGCCAGTTGACCCGATGTCAATCTGTGTAAGTGATGTCATTGAAAATTTACTCTCACTGTGACATTAGCATTGTGACATTGAAAATGTACAAGAAAATGTATGAAAGTGAAGGTTACCATCCTGATAATTAAACGATGATATGAATTTGTTGAAAGTTCATTTTCTAAAAAAACAAGAGGCTCTCAAGAGCCTGAATCGCTCACCTTAATTTTTGGGGTTAAATCTATCATCAATGATTATTTTGGCTTTTCAATTTATTTAAATGTTCTTTGAATCGTCCTATTTTCTTCAAAAGCAAAAAAAACAAAAACATTTTCTCCTATGTTCTATTTTAGCCATACTATGTTTCTTGACATACAAGGAAATAAAATATAAAATTTATACTAGATACTCTGAAACTCATTTAGCCTAAGTTTGGCTGAAATTGATACAGCGGTTTCAAAGGAGAAGATTTTTTAAAGTGAGTCAACATGATGAACAAATTGTGAAAAAAGTCTTTAAAGGGCAATAACTCCTTAAGGGGTCAATTGACAATTTTGGTCAAATTGACTTATTTGTAGATCTTACTTTGCTTAACATTTTTGCTATTAACAGTTTATCTGTATCCATAATAATATTCAAGATAATAACCAAAAACTGCAAAATTTCTTTAAAATCATCAATTCAGGGGCATTATACCTGAAAAACCAGTTACCCAATTCGGCTGAAAATTTCAGAACAGGTAGACCTCGACCTAATAAATACTTTAACTTCTTGTCTTATTTGCTCTAAATGCTGGAGTTTTTGAGATATAAGCCAAAAACTGCATTTTACCCTGTGTTCTATTTTTAGCCATGACGGCCATGTTTTTTGACAAAATAGAAAATAAAACACAAACTATATTTTATACACCCTACTGATCATTCAGTTGAAGTTTGGTTGAATTTGGTTGAGTAGTTTTAGAGGAGAAGATTTTTAAACGTTAGCAAATATGATGAACAAATTGTGAAAAATTGTCATTAAAGGACAATAACCCGTTAAGGGGTCAATTGACAATTTTGGTCATATTAACTTATTTGTAGATCTTACTTTGCTGATCATTTTTGCTGTTTACAGTTTATCTTTATCTATAATAATATTCAAGATAATGACCAAAAACTGCAAAATTTCCTTAAAATTACCAATTAAGTGGCAGCAACCCAACAATGGGTTGTTTGATTCATCTGAAAATTTCAGGGCTGATAGATCTTGACCTAGTGAACATTTTTACCACTGTCAGATTTGCTCTAAATGCTTTCGTTTTTGAGATATAAGCCAAAAACTGCATTTGACCCCTATGTTCTATTTTTAGCAATGGCGACCATGTTTGTTGATAGATCAAAACTTCGGATACAATTTATAAACTAGATACCCTAAGGAACATTCAGTTAAAGTTTGGAAGTATTTGACCTAGTAGTTTCAGAGGAGAAGATTCTTGAAATAGTTTACGACGACAGACGACGGATGACAACGGACGCCAAGTGATGGCATTCGCTCACTTGGCCGTTCGGGCCAGATGAGCTTAAAAAAAAACAAGAGGCTTTCAAGAGCCTGAATCGCTCACCTTAATTATTTTGGTTAAATCTCTCATCAATGATTATTTTGGCTTTTCAATTTATTTAAATGTTTTTTGGATCGTCCTATTTTCTTCCAAAGCCAAAAAAAATAATCATTTTCCCCTATGTTCTATTTTAGCCATAGTAGCTATGTTTCTTGACATACAAGGAAATAAAATATAAAATTTATACTAGATACTCTGAAACTCATTTAGCCTAAGTTTGGCTGAAATTGATACAGCAGTTTCAAAGGAGAAGATTTTTTTAAAGTAAGTCAACATGATGAACAAATTGTGAAAAAAGTCTTTAAAGGGCAATAACTCCTTAAGGGGTCAATTGACAATTTTGGTCACGTTAACTTATTTGTAGATCTTACTTTGCTGAACATTATTGCTGTTTACAGTTTATTTCTATCTATAATTATATTCAAGATAATAAACAAAAACAGCAAAATTTCCTTAAAATTATCAATTCAGGGGCAGCAACCCAACAACAGGTTGTCTGATTCATCTGAAAATTTCAGGGCAGATAGATCATGACCTGATAAACAATAATACCCATGTCAGATTTGCTCTAAATGCTTCGGTTTTTGAGTTATAAGCCAAAAACTGCATTTGACTCCTATGTTCTATTTTTAGCAATGGCGACCATGTTCGCGATAGATCAAAGCTTCGGATACAATTTATAAATTAGATACCCTAAGGAACATTCAGTTAAAGTTTGAAAGTATTTGGCCCAGTAGTTTCAGAGGAGAAGATTCTTGAAATAGTTTACGACGACAGACAACGAACGACAGACGACGGACGACGACGGACGCCAAGTGATGGCATAAGCTCACTTGGTGAGCTAAAAAAAGGAGGAAGGATTGATTTAATTGCTTCACTCATAAAGTAATCAATTATACGAATGAAATTGATATATGTGTACATATTTATTTGTGTTCTGCATACAATACTTGTTGAAAGCATTACAAATCCATCCTCTTTCATGGACAGTGCCATTTTGAATTGTGATAACTTGATAAACTCAAATCTTTTTTTTGTAATGATAAGAAGTTTCCTGGTTAATATTATCTTGCTAGTTTAACTTAAAGAGCTTACAATGACCAGATTGTGGTCACAACTTTTGACAATATGGCCGATATAGCCTACAGCTAGCAAGAGTTTTTTTTTTGTTGGGGGGGGGGGGGGGGTAGATATTGGACTTGTGTGATATCTTCTTAAACACATAAAACATGCTTAATACTATAATTCTTGAATGCAAATTGTTTATAATTAATTTAAACTTGTATCTTGATTTAAATCGTGCTTACGCATAACAATACCGTTAGAAATATCTATTTATGTAATACATAACAATGAGTCGGTACGTATATATATACATATACAGACTAGGACTATTCCGTAAACCTTATAAAAACTAATCTCCTCTTTGTCTTGTTCTATTTTTAACTTTTTATAAAATGTTGTCTGTTCATATTTGACTTACCATTATTTGCAAATAAATTGAAAATAATGGAATAGTACTCCTCCATTTCAAGGTCCTCCAAAAATCACGAGTAAGTTGACCGTTACTATGTAATTTTAGTTCCGGAAAAAACAGACTATCATGGGGTAGGTTTTTGAAAGGACTAAAAGAGGTGAACCAGTAAACCAGTATACCATATACCTAATCTTTCACTTACATAAGTTATTCTATGTTGTAGATCAGACCATTCATCTGTAAACTCGTGTGTAGTTGTACAGGTCTCACAGTAATATATTGTATCCTCCTCGTCACTAAAGTTATTCGATCCTGTAACAAACTCTGGTTTTGTTTGTCCACATTCCCACTTTTTCTCAAATTTTACATTGGACATCTTAAATCTTGTGCTTATTAACTTTGTCATTTCATCGGTCACATAGTCAGCAATGTATTTGTACAAACCTTTTTTGATATGTTTCCCAAACTGCCAAACCTGAATTTGAATAACATTTGAACATTTCATTACAAGCAATTTTCTTAATTTTTTTGTCTTCTGTAACTCAAAGACAGCAGAACCTCTGAAAAGAGCAATATGCTTTTTCTGTTGCTTAGCGGCAACCTGTGCAACTTTATATTTTCTGGACAGTGCAGCAATCAAATGATTTATTAGAGGTGGTGGTAGAAACCTGAACATGAAACATAACCATGTGGATTTTTTACAGATACCTTCTGTCACATTAAACATTTCATATATGTCACACTCAGGTTCTTCTTTAATCATGCAAGGTACATAATAGCAAGGTTTGTTATCAGCAGTGTCTCTCTCTGATATATTTGGACGTATGATTATATCAAACTTATCCATGACATTCAGTACATGATCTTTGTGTTTGTACAAAATGTTTTGTTCTTTTTTGAATATATCTTCTACAACTTCCCAATGTAATTTCCCTTTACAGAGAAATTCCTTCCATTCTTCTTGATGCTTTATGCTACGAGCTCGAAATTTCTCTGCTGTTATTATACATTTAAAAGCATCAGACAACCATTGTGTATCTAAAATAATAAAATCTGGAAGATCCTTAAAATAAACCAGAGCTCTGATTTCATGGTGAAATAACAAATACAACATGAGTTCCTTGTCATTCAATGGGTTCGGCGTTTCAGAAGAGATAACCCTTATTTCTTGATAGGAAATAATTGGTAACTCCTTCTTCTTCTCTTGAAGTCTTTGTTCGAGCTGAATGAATTTTAAGGGATAATTTATGTTCCATGTTCTCATTGTTCTGGCTAAGTTCACAATATCTTGTCGTATTTGCTGGAATACATTGTTATTATCCTCTGTATTAGAAATTAAGTAGTCACACCTTATATGTCCACGTTCATCTTTTGTCATTTTTTCAGTATATGTAAACAGTTTTTTCCTGCATGCATCTTCTATCTATAAAATAAGATATTGTTTTTTTGCTTAGTCATGTTAGTATTTGCATTAACCCCCACACACCCTAAAAGAAACATCTTTTTATATATATTGTGATAACGATAATCATATAAATTATATTATTGAATGTTGGAAAATCACAAGTGCAAGAATTCGGTAGTATGTGTTACACTTTATTCATTATTTATAAATTGATCAACCGAAAATTAAAGATAAGCAATACTTTCAAATTGAATTAATATTTTCGATAAAGCTGAGCATTTAGAAAGCTGAGCATTTAGGCGCTTAAAAGTGGAAGGAAAAAATCATCAAGGAAAGAAAAACTAACAAGATCATATTAAAACAAAATGAAAAGGTAAAAATGTAAACCTCTTCTTCATCTGAAGTTACAGCATCTTTCCAAGTGCCAATAATAACTACTGGTGGATCAAGATCATCTGATGTTGTCTTGCTGTCATCAGGACTACTGTTGTCCTCTTCCAGTCTACTGTAGCAATGTATTGAGTCCATCCATAATTGGAATAAATCTACAAAGAAATGTTAAAATGACTTCATATCACCATTTATTCAAATCTCATGAAGATATATAGAAAGTTCTATGTAGTAGATTAATCTGAAGTAGCTTTACCAATATGTAAGTCGGTCTTAATATATAGGAATGACGAAAAACACATCACGAACTGTCTTTCTTTTCACAAACACAGAAATGTTATAAGAACATGTAATAAGTTTACTGTTTCTATTTTAAGGAATACACATTCATGGTACCATTTTATATAATAACTACCAGTACATGTATATGGTATTTCTTAAACTATTCTAAAACAAGATCATGCAATTTTTAAAAAAATTTAAGAATAGGTTTACTATTTTAAGAATTTTTTGTGCAATATTTTAGGTCTGAAATCACTAGTGTTAATGTTTACACATTCTTTAAAACAAACAAGAGTGCACAATCTGAAATGTCTCTCCTTCTTTACTGTCCATTGGTTTTATATTGTTAGTCCTAAAAATAAAGCTTTACCACAAGTATTACACAAACTTAACACGAAACAAGAAATTGAGGTCAATGTCAGATAAACCAAACAGGAAATACATGTACACCTTATAATCATTCAATACACCAAATATCGTTGACCTATTACTTAAAGTTTCTAAGAAACACTAAACCAGGAAAACTAAACATTGTCCAATAAACCATGAAAATGATGTCAAGGTCAGATGAACCATGTCAGACAGACATATACAGCTTACAATCAATCTATGCATCAAATATAGTTGACCTATTGCTTACCGGGCATAGTATAGAAACAAACTTAACCATGAAAACATAACATTGACCAATGAACCATGAACATGAGGCCAAGGTCAGATGATACCTCCCAGACAGACATATGCACCTTACAATCTAATTCCATACAACACATATAGTTGACCTACTAGTTTAAGAAAAACAGACCAAACACAAAAACGTAACACTGAGCAATGAACTATGAAAATGAGGTCAAGGTTAAATAAAACCTGCAAGACTGACATTATCATCATAAAATATTTACATACACCAAATATAGTTGACCTATTGCATATGATATTAGAAAAAAAGACTAAAACACAAAAACTACACATTTACCACTGAACCATGAAAATAAGGTCAAGATCAGATGACACCTGCCAGTTGGACATGTACATCTTACAATCATTCCATACACCAAATATAGAGACCTATTGCTTATAATATCTGATATATGGACTTGACCTTGAAAACTTAACTGTGTTCACTGATCCATGAAATGAGGTCGAGGTCAGATGAAAATGGTCTGACGGGTATCATATTACTCATAATACGAAAGAAATTAACATTAATTACAAAAAATCTTATCTTTTTTTTTCTCAAATAGTCACGGAACCATTAAAATGAGGTTAAGGACAATGGACATATGACGGACGGAAACTTCATAACATGAGGCATCTATATACAAAATATGCTTTTTAATCTTTGATTTGTTGGTTTACAGATTTTTTATTTTAAAAAGACGGGTCGATTGGTCGATTTTTTTTTCAAATCCTACAAGATACTCATATGCATATGTATATAATAAATGTATTTCAGCTTTGTAACAATATTTTTGATATGCTTTTTTAAAGGGTGTCATCATGTCTTAAATTTATTTCCGAACATTATTGCCCAGCTGTTTTAAACCATCGTCATCTAAGATTGTTAAAAGGAAAATATTACCACAGTTAATAAAATGCTTCGCCGAAAGCAGACTGATAAGACCACAGAGGTGAAACCCTGAATAGTTGGGGAAGTTTGGACACACTATTCAATCTTGATACTGTCTGAATTTGGATTGTGATCAAATTTTTGACATAATATAGGTTTCTCAATAAATGTGGTCAAAGATCTTAAATTTTAAAATGGGACATTTAATTTACCTAGTATGGTCTGATATCCAAAATCTAACAACATGGTTAGATTCAGCATATAAAAAACACCAACTATTTAATTTCACTAGAAATCAAACAAAGTTTAATTTTGGACCCTTCAAACCTTTATATGGACTTATTTGAAAAAAGAGGCCAAAATAAAAATTCTTAATGCACAATAAGAATCAGCATATCATAGAGCCGCAATAATTCAGTTTTTGATGAAATCAAACAAAGTTTAATTTTGGACCCTTTGGACCTCAATGAAGACCAATTTAAAAATGGGGCCCAATATCCAAAATAGTAATACAAGGTTATAACCCCCAACATGTAAAGACTTTAAATCAATCCCATTGGAATTGGTTAAAAGATTTGTATTTATTTTCAATTGAAGATTTCTTGCTATTGTGCAATACTGTGTTATTGCTCAATACTATGCTATTACGCAATACTGTGCTGTTGCACAATACTTAGTTCATCTGTTATATATACATAGATTCTACCACTGCATCGAGTGTGATACAATATTTATCCACTCGAGACAGTTAAATTTTCAAATTTAAAACACAAGGCTCGCCAAGGTTTTAAATATTTAAAATTTAACTGTCGAGAGTGGATAAATATCGTATTACACGAAATTTGGTGGTAGAATCTGTTTCTCTAATGATTTTCAAACGATATGCAGGCAAACGTATTCCTTCTTTTCGAATGATCTGCAAAAAGATGTGTTCTTTCTATGTGACGTCATCAGGCATGGTCGCCTTTTTTCATGCCGTCGCAATAGGATTCAGAGGAAAGCAAGAAAATTCGACGTCATAATCGGATTTTAACCAATGAAAAACTGAGATCAAACGAATCACACATTGATTAAATTTTTTATACAACGGGTGCAGAAAGGGATAAATTGACGAAGAATTAGAGAAAATAATTTACACACCCTGTTTGGTGTTTATCTCATGCCATATCAGTATTTGTTGCGTTCATATATAAATCAGAAATAATCAATGTGAAAATGGAAAAATTTTGGGGAAAAAAATAAAATTATGAAACCCCCCTCCCCCCATAAAAAATATCAACCCTCAAAAAAAATTGAACCCCCCCCCCCCCAACTTTTTGTGAACTCCATTTTCTTTTTTAATTTTGAAAATTATTTTCTTTTCAGGAAAAATACTTGTTTTTTGCCCCTAAATTCTAAACGTTTGGGCCAATTACCCAAACGCAATCCCAGCCTTCCCTTTGTGGTATGGAACCTTGTAGTACAATTTCAGAGAGATCCATACACTTAAACACAAGTTATTGGCTGGAAACTAGAACACTTAGGAGATAACTGTATTGTATTTTAAGCTCTGACAGCATCAATTGGGGATTTGGTGGTCGCAAATTAAGTTTACTGGCGACGCGCAATTGATGCCGTCAGAGCTTAAAATACAATATTTTTATCTCCATTCTAATATAATGAAACTGACAGAAATCAACGTTAAAACATGTAATTTGTCGTCTGCGCTTGCGTGTACGTCCCACAGCATCAATTGTCAATTGATGCCATGTAAAAAAGTGACGTTATCCAATCAAAATGAACGTTACAAACGTTGTTGCATTAGAATGCTTGTTAATGGCCCCTATATTGCCCTAATTCCTGGACCTTTGGGGCAATTACACCCAAACTCAATCCTAGCCTTTCCGTTTTTGTATGGAATCTTGTGGAACAATTTCAGAGAGATCCAGTCACTTACGCACAAGTTACTGTCCTGATACTACAGAAATGCATGTTTTTGGCTCCTTGTAGGCTTCTTATTCCTAAACTGTTGGTACCATAACCACCAAAATCAATCCCAACCTTTCTTTTGTGGTATTGAATCTTCATTCATAGAGATCCATTCACTTAAACTGAAGTTATTGTCCGGAAACCAAATGTGTCTTCAGACGACAACGACAACTTGATAGCATTATACAAATACATTTTTTTTGCAGTCGTACAAAAAGAAAAGAAAATGGTAATTTCACGAATGATTAAAACTCAGCTTGACCTCGCTTTTGATCAACTTTCAGGAAACAAGGTGAATGATGGGTTTCAATGACAAAACACTTGAAATAAGAATTGCAACCTATCGCACGAAAATAATTTTCCATCTGTTCATAAATGATCATGAAGTAGCGTCCAAAGAACAAACACGGATATAATGTCTTCCTTTGGCAGGCTATCCAGCTTTTGATATTCAATAGATAAACATTCTTTTTCAATCTATGAAAGAAGAAAATTTCAAATTGTTTATAAATATCTGTTATTTTCATCTTGACTTCTTTCATGTTTGGAAGTGTCCATCTCATATTCGAGATAAAAAATCAACAGTATTGTGACTATAAAATGAAAACAAACTTGTTTCAATGGGCTTTTATTAGTGTTCGTTAAACTATTTGAGCAACAATATTTCAAGATCTGTTTTGAAACAAAAACGCTACAGATCATTTATATAGATTTTTAATTTTTTTTTAACACCACTATGTTTTTCTATAAGCTTAAATAATGCATTTAATTTCTCGAAAACGCCACTGCACATGTATTTCTACCTATATTTCAGGAATAATGTATTTGTAAGGGCTGGCAGGAACAAACAAACATGAAAAGTCCATTTTTTTTCTAAAAATCCGAAAAATAGGGTGTCGGCTGATCTGTTAACTTGTGTATAAACAATGATTAACAAATTTGTCTGGATAGGGGAAATCTGATGTAAACAACTGACATTTAGATTATTCACCTTTTCATGAAAATACTGACCAAGTGTTTTACAGTATTATTAAAATAATATATATACTTGAATTGTTTTACATGTCTTATCGGGGCCTTTTATACCTGACTATATGCGGTATGGACTTTGCTCATTGTTGAAGGCCGTACGGTGACCTTTAATTGTTAATGTTTGTGTCATTTTGCATGTTTTGGTCTTTTGTGGATAGTTGTCTCATTGGCAATCATACCACATCTTCTTTTTTATATATATATATTCAAAGAAATTATTTTAGAAAATTAAAGGAAAAACAACTGGTTTTATTTAACTAGAGGCTGTCAAGAGCTTGTGTCGCTCATCTGTATTTACTGTGGTTTTGGAAATCATGCAAACTAAGGTCAAAATCATAAGAAATAGTATGATATACCCTAACAATAATTGAGGCCAAGTTTGGTTTAAATTAAAGCATCTCATCCCACTAGTAACTAGTCTTACAATAGTTACTGAAGACCCCTAATCATTATTTAAACTAGTTTTTTTAAAAGATGTGACCATTTGAAATTGTTGGGGTTTTTTTACAATTTTCCCATAGACTTCCATAATAAATCCCTATGTTCCATTTGAGGCCAGGTTGCATGGATGGCAGGGTAATCGGATACATTTTTCAATCAGTAAAATTGTGGCTAAGTTTAATTCTATTTGGCCCGGTAGATTAAGTGGAGAAGATAACAAAAATTTAGAAACAAAATTGTTAAAAATTCACTATAAAGGGCAACAACTTCTTAAGGGGTGAATTGACAAATTTGGTCGTATTGACTTATTTGTAGATCTTATTTTGCTAAACATTCCTGCTGTTTACAGTTTAACTCTATCTATAAAAATATTCAAGATAACCAGAAACTCCAAATTTCCTTAAAATGACCATATCTGGGACAGCAATCTAACATCGGGTTGTCTGATTCGTCTGAAAATTTCAGGCAGATATATCTTAACCTGATGAACCTTTCTACATATGTCAGATTTGCTCTAAATGCCTGAGTGTCAGACATATAAGACATAAACTGCATTTTACCCCTATGTTCTATTTTAAGCTATATTGGCCATCTTGGTTGGCAGGCGGGGTTTCTCATTTCTCAAACTAGATGCCCTAATCCCTGCTAATGATGACTGTGGCCATGTTTGGTTAAATTTGTCTCAGTAGTTTCAGAGAAGATTTTTGTAAAAGATTACAAAATTTACGAAAAATTGTTAAACAAGAGCATGAAGAGTTCACACACTGAAATGTCTCCCCTTCTTTACAAGTCATTGATATTATGTTGAAAGTCCTAAATATAAAGCTTTATTACAACTGTCACATAAACTTAACATTTACCAAGAAAATTAAAATTGACCAATGAACCATGAAAATGAGGTCAAGGTCAGATGAACCATGCTATGCAGACATGTACAGCTAACAATTCTTCCATACAACAAATAAAGTTGACCTATTGCTTATAGTATAAGAAAAACATACCAAAATGCAAAAACTTAACACTGAGCAATGAACTGTGAAAATGAGGTCAAGGTCAAATAAAACCGGAGCGACCGACATATAGATCATAAAGTATCTCCATACACCAAATTAAGTTGACTTATTGCATATAGTATTAGATAAAAAGACAAAAACTCCAAAACCTAACTTTGACCACTGAACCATTTAAAAATGAGGTCAAGGTCAGATGACACCTGCCAGCTAGACATGTAGACCTTACAGTCCTTCCATACACCAAATATACTACACATATTGCTTATAGAATCTGAGATATGGACTTGACCACCAAAACTTAACCTTGCTCACTGATCCATGAAATGAGGTCGAGGTCAAGTGAAAACTTTCTGACGGGCATGAGGACCTTGCAAGGTAGGCACATACCTAATATAGTTATCCTATTACATATAATAAGAGAGAATTTAACATTACAAAAAATCTTAACTTTTTTTCAAGTAGTCACTGAACCATGAAAATGAGGTCAATTACATTGGACAATGAACGACGAAAACTTCTTAACATGAGGCATCTATATACGAAGTATACAGCATCCAGGTCTTCCAACTTCTAAAATATCAAGCTTTAAAGAAGTTAGCTTACGCCGCCGCCGGATCACAATCCCTGATGTCAAGCTTTTGTCGCAGTCTCGACAAAAAATGACTAAAAAGGGAAATAACTCCCTTAGCGGTCAATTGACAATTTTGGTCATGTTGGTTCATATGTAGATCTTTGTTTGCTGATCATTATTGCTGTTTACAGTTTATCTCTATCTATAATAAGATTCAATATAATAACCAACAAGAGGCTGTCGAGTGCCAGCAAACCGGATTTTCCTGCAGAGGTCGAACCCCGAACTGTTGAGCAAGTATGGACACAACATTTAAGCTTAAAACAGCTCTAAATTTGAATTGTGATTGAAGATTTAAAATAGATTATTATCTAATTAATAATGAAAATGATATTTGCAAATCTGAACCCCAACCAGGAGCATGTAAAATTAAAAAATTAACACACACAACAAAAATAAGATACCTTCATAACACACATGACTTAAAAAAATTAGTTAACATTTTTATACTCGTCAAGATTTGCTCTAAATGATTTAGTCTCAGAGATATAAACAAAACTGCATCAACCCCCCTCCCCCATATTCTATTTTCAGGGCGGATAGATCTTGACCTGATAACCATTTTTACCCTGTCAAATTAGTTATAGAGATATAAGCCAAAAACTGCATTTTACACCCATGTTCTATTTTTAACCATGACGACCATCTTGATTGATAGGCGGAGGTATCGGATACATTTTATAAACTAGATACCCTACGGATGATTTGGTTTTAATTTGCCCAGTAGTTGCAGAGGAGAAGATTTTTGTAAAAGTTTACGGACGACCACGACAACGGACGACGGACGCCAAGTGATAAGAAAAGCTCACTTGAATTTTTGGGTCAGGTGAACTAAAAACATTCTTCCATCATTGGAAAAAGTTCTGAGAACAGTCCCAATTTGTCTGAAAATATTTTAATTCTTTTTAAAATTGTCTAATAATAATACAGGAAAAATGTCTATTTTTTTCTGAATCCTGATATGAAAATAACACAATAAATTGTGAGCGTGTGAGGCGCATTTCTAGATTAAGATGATAAATAAACATTTGAAACCCACAGATATTTTATCAAAGGAACATTTAAGGACAGTCAGTTATAAATAATGTGAGTACCTGATATCTCTTTTCTAATTGAATCTTACAAATCTGAATTTCTGCTGTATTTTTCTGACTGCATAAAATTTTTAATCCAGACAAACACAGAACTTTTGAAAATGTCTCAATCTTTATATGCATGCTTGAACTATTTTCATGAATGTATGTGTAGGACTCAAATCTATGGTGGGTTCCAAATCTATGGCAGATTCCTAATCTATGGTAAATGTGTTGTCATGCCATACCAAATCTATGGCAGATTTTTTACAATCCTAATCTATGGCAAGTTTTGTAATTTCCTAATCTATGGCGGATTTATGTTCACGGTTTCCAAATCTATTGCAAATGTTGTGCAAATGGAAAATAAAGCAGTACCTATACGACCAATGATTTGTCTTAAACAAGTGGACATGTACGACAACAGTAGCATGTCTATAAACATTTGTGAACTAAACATTCCATGATGGTCAACCAAATCGTGGTGGCAAAAATAAAACGTAAATGATGAATTCATATACAGACTTCAAGATTGGAATGATGTGCCCTGTAAAAAAAGCATTTTCTAATCTTTGCATGGTACCTGTTCAGCCCATTCATTAAAGGCAGTGGCTATTTGACCGGCACCGGCAAAATAGCAAATTTGCTATTTAGCCGGCACTGAATAAAACTGTTCATTAATGTGATTACGTAGTAGAGAATAAAAAAGCTAAATACTAATTTAAAATAATTTAATCACAATATCAAGCATTATAAATCGTGACGGTACAATCAAAATTAAAATATTGAAGATGTTCATAAATAAATAATTTATAACTTTATAATATTAATTTAAAGCATGAAAACACAAAAAATAAAATGTTTATTAAAAAGATGCACATCTGTGTAAAATCTATGGTTTAAATATATTGCTATACTATAAGAATAGTGTTATGTAAAATTACGTACATCATAAAAAAGACAATATTAAAAGATGTTTGCTACAAATTTTCAAAACACACATGATTTCACATTTTCTAGATCGCTATAAAGAGCGTATATATAGAGAAGAAAAAGAACCCTATCTATATATGCACACATGATGCAGATTCAAGGAAAGCCATTGTAATGTATAGTTCCTGTTTGGAGTGGCAACAATTATCATGTGCTAGACTAAAACAACTTCCAAAGGCAAATAATTGGTTTTGTAACAATTGCAAATGTAAAATCATGTGTCCATTTGAAATTCGGAGCAAAAAACTTTTAATATTGTCTTTTTTATGATGTACATAGTTTTACATAACACTATTTTATAGCGTGGCAGGATATTTAAACCATATAAATTTTACACAGATTTGGACATCTTTTTAACAAATATTTTAGAAAAAAAATATATTTAGTAATGTATATACAAATGTGTTTTCATGCTTTGAATTAAGATTATAAGTTATAATTTATTTATTTATTTATTTATGAACATCTTCAATACTATTTTTTTTTATTGTACTGTATATTGTGATACAATGATTTTAAATTATTATTAAGCTTTTCTACTCTCTACTTATCACATCAATGAACAGTTTTATTCAGTGCCGGCTAAATAGCAAATTTGCTATTTTGCCGGTGCCGGTCAAATAGCAAATTTGCTATTTAGCCGGTGCCGGTCAAATAGCAACTGCCTTCATTAAACTAACTAGTCTAGTAAGTCCCTTAACAAACAAGACGGTGTTTTATTTTATAAAACAGAAATGATAAATAATAAAAATGAACAGTTTCAATTTTCAAATAATATTTATTTCTTCGTTAATGCATCTTTTTTTTTATTTAATGAAGATTTCAATCAAATTGGTATCCGGTTATTTTATCTTTCACTTTATAAACTTCGCCAGCCGTAGACAGTAATATGTTTTCTATAATTCCTTTCTCGAAAAAATCGATGAAAAATGCGGTCCCGTTGCTCATCGCGGGCTCTGGCCGGTACAGCACATTTCGTGCGCCTTATGGATAATAGGTCACATTTTCCTTTAAGACCCAGTCACAACAGATCGTACGATTTTTTGTCGTGGAAGATCGTTAAAATAGTTGTCGTGCATGCAAAATGTCAAAAAAATATGTCGAGTGGTCACATCGGCTACGGCATGTCCACGATGGGTACACAACAGAAAAAAAGAATTGTAATTGTACTGTCGTAGGTCTGTCGCAAGTCGGTCATGCGACAGTCGTACGACAATCATGAGTTGTTTAGGGCTATTTCTCAGGTTTTCATGTCAAGGAATGCGTGTTTTACTGTCGTGTCACTGTCGTACACCTGTCGCACAACAATCGTGGGTCACTCGCCCGTTTGGCTCCGACCTACTGGTATATAAAGAAGGCCCGATTTATTGTGTGCCATTTGCCATTTGCTTTCACTATTGTTCAGTGTTATAAGTTCGGTCCAAGTAAACGACGTTCTTCGTATTAGTTTATATTATAAATGTTCCGCGAATTTAAACCAGGATGCCCACGAAAAGAAAAATTAACAAAAGAAAGGTGGTAGCAGTAAACGTGGATGATGTAGACCAGACGGAGGACCCCCTACCATAAGCTGAAGCATATGAAGATTCGGAAACTACTGGAGACGTCACTGGGGTCGGGGACGAAAATATGTTGCACGTCGAACATATAACTGTCGTACGGCAGACAATCTATGTTGTGTGAGCATCGTACGAAATTTGATATTCGTGAAACAATCGTGCGACTGTATCACGAGTGTCTTGCGACAGTCGTGAGATTGTCATACGACAGTCGTTCGATTGTTAAATATTAAAATGGTTTATTTTGGTACCCACAACAATGTGTTTATCGTGCGACAGTCGCACGGCTGTGGTAAGACACTCTCACGACAGCCACAAGACAGTGACACGACAAAAAAATCGCAGAGCAAAAAAGGTGCATGTCCAATTTTTGTCCCACGACACACGACAGCGCCACCATGCTCAAAATACGATATCGTGCGCCAGTCGTACGACGATGATGACCCATGATTGGACCAAAATTCCTGCCGTGGCGCTTCATAGATGTGTCGTGGGCTCGTTGTGACCAGGGCTTTAAACTCTCTGCAAATTGTTGTCGAGGGAAATGCCTATATCTGAAATAGTGTTCAAATCTATAGGTTCTGTCAACGTTTGCGGGGCAGACGATGTAATATGGCGTAATTCAATTGTGACGCAATTCAAAGATCTGCCATAGATTTGGGAAAAACAAAAATCTACCATAGATTTGAGTTGTTAGGCGTTTGTAACGTCACACTTGCCATGGATTAGAAATCTACCATAGATTTGGAACCCGCCATAGATTTGAGTCCTACATATGTAAGACAGATTAAGAAATTTTTATCAAGTCTTAATGTATCTGAACAATCTAGAAAGTTGCTCAATTTATTATATATATAAAACAATTATTAGAAAGCATTTGAATGGTGCTATAAGCACAAGGATTAACAAATGTGTATACATCACAATTGCAATGATTACAAAAAGTTTAAGTTATATAAAAATAAGATTCCAAAGCCTGTAAAACAATTTAATTTAAAAAAAACCACTTCATTGGTTTTGTGCAATCTGAACTATTTAATCTATTAAGAAATCATGATTTCGATGAGTAATCACTAAACGAAATCCACAGATATCTAACGTTGAGAAAACCATATAAGCAATATGTATGGCAAGGGTGAGTACAATTGAAATAATTCTATCATTTTATAACTTAATCAATAACAAACAAAATATAAAAATTATATAACAGCACATCAAATTTGAACATTGAAAATTGCTTATTGATTCACAGTCACTGGACCATGAACTAGGGGACAAATTTTTTTTTTTTTTATGTAAAATTATCGAAATATTCTTTTTTTAAGCTGAGGACAACCCATGCTTTGCAAATTTTAGGGGGGCAGACGCCCGTCACGCCCCGGCCTGAATCCGCCCCTGATATTTATTCCATTAAAATGCTACTTGTCAGTACTTGAACATTTGGAAATCGTTAAGCAAACTTGAAATCACTTACAGAATAGAAATGTTAAAAAGAACTGACATCAATATATTTCCAAAATCCTGCTGACTGCATAACAAATTTGTGTACAAGATTTGAATTTTCCAGGTTTTCTACCTTATGAAAGATTGAGAACAACTGACGGGTGATATATAAACAGTGATATTGTTTGCCTTAAAATAACGGGAGAATAAAGGCTTTTTCCCCTGTAAAAGAATCTCAATTTGAATAATGGCGTAAAACTATTCCCTAAAAGACAACTTTTTTCCCAAACAGTCCAGTCTTAGTAGTCATTGTGCATGAATACAAACTGAAAAACACTCATTTAAACATTTTTCATGCATACAATGACTATATGTGCAGATTTGAGGGTCTATTTATGTATCATCACTGACAATAAGGGGTCTTATTTCAAATGAGGGTTTACCTCTTGAAAGGGGGTCAGCAAATTGAAGTTCCAGTTAAATTCATGGTTTATTATAAATTTCCCAATTTGATAAAAATGACGCATATTTTCCCAAAAGAAAGGGTAGAGGTAGTTTTGAATAAGGTCAACAATATCACTGATAAATATGACATATGTGAGACAGATAAATCTGTCTTTTAAACAAAAGCTATATTTAGCTCATCAACATTTTGGCATCGAGCATTACTGAAGAGACATTCATTATTTGGTAAAATTGGAACAGTTAATGCAATTAATTGACTGATTGCCTCGCATATTTTCTTTTTTACTTGGAGCATAAATGGGGATCTATAGTTCCAGACAACAATTTGTCTTTTCAGTAAAGAAAAAGTTGTTATAAATAAAATATTTTAAATCTCATTTATCTTATCTCTATGAAATGTTACCTTGTGCTTTTTTGTCGTCAGCTTCATTGAGTTTTGTTACAACAAGATAAATTGCATCTGAGGACAAAAAAGTTTGATGGGTGTGGTAAAATTCTTCATCTCCTGCAAAATCCCATAACAATAATGTGGCATACTCCTCTTTGTCATGGAAATCAACATTAGATTTAAGCATGGTTTCAATATCCATTTTTGCCTGTTCTAATGCTTGATTTCGTTGCTGCGAGGTTACTGGAAGTTCAACTTGAGATTCAGTAGTTACTTGATGTTTCCTTTTATTAGGCTGCTGGGTTACTGTCTCTGATTCTTTTGATTCCTCAATACGGTTGTACAGAATGGTTATGCCAGTGTTTTCCTTGACAGCTTCATGTGCTCCTTCTTCCACTGTTGCTTCAATTGTTTCTTTGTATTGTTTCAAGAGTCTTGCATGAATTTCAGTTTTTTTATTAGTTCCTATCATTAGAAAATTATAATAATATTAAAGAAATATTAAGTAAGATCCCATAAAAAAATAAGCAATAAACAGTTACAAAATAGATGTTGTCCATCATTTTTTTTTATTTCAACCCTTAGCTAGTTCTACAAAAATACACATGAACAGTAATCACAATTGAACAGGGAGTTTCTTTAGTTGGTTGTAATATTGATATAACAGATTTGATGAAAACTAGATGCATATTCTACACATACAATATTATCATAATGATGCTAAATAAAGTTAAGATATTCATCAAAATAAATTTAAAAAAAAGCATGCATTAAGATTCATCATGAGATGATGTGGTTGACAAATAATTTGAAGGCAAACAGTGAATTGTAATTGTTTAATTGTAATTCGAGCGTCACTGGTGAGTCTTTTGTAGACGAGGCGCACGTCTGGCGTATATACTAAATTTAGTCCTGGTATCTATGATGAGTTTATTTACACCCTCATCCTTTGGTCTTTGTTGGAAAGCTGTCTCATGGGCAAACATGACACATTTTGTATCCATGTCTTCACATGTCAAAACAGCATTAGCTACCAAATCTTCATAAACTGTATTGATATGGAACTTTCAGATTTGATTTATACGTGTATATACAATGTACCATATTTAAAAGTATATCAGTAGTAAAAAAAAGTCCACAGAAAACAATAGAAAAGGCGAACAATTTTCATGATGTATTAACATTTTTACGACTGGAAAACTTCTTATTATCCTTCAACATAAGCTCTAATAAAAAAGGCAGGTGACAAAAAGGCAATTTAAATAGATAAATATAAAAAACACATGAAATAGTGTTATAATGTTATTCCTCTTTTCTGTGTGATATCATACCAAAGATAAAAACAATGATCATCATCTTTTTAATTAAAATTTAAATCAGGCAGGTGTTACCTGTGAAAGGGGATGAAGTAACTGAACATGATTAGCACATGCACAATCAAAATTTTGACTGAGGTCAAACCATGTGTCGCATGCATATTGATGCAAATGTGGTAGATCTCACAAAACATGTTTAACCCCACCGCATTTTTGTGCCTGTCTCAAGTCAGGAGCCTCTTGTATTTTTTTTAAATTTATTTCATTTATATGTTTTGGAGTTTAGTGTGACGTCTATTTTCATTGAACTACAATGTAGTACACATTTTGTTTAGGGGCCAGCTGAAGCCCGCCTACGGGTGCGGGAGTTTCTCGGTGTGTTGGAGACCCATTGGTGGCCGTTGGCTGTTTTTTGCTGTTTGGTTAGGTTGTTGTCTCTTTGGCACATTCACCATTTCCATTCTCAATTTTATTGTAACAATAATGTAACAATGAACTTTTGGGGTCATAATTTGACAAAATCAAACCAATCTTTAGTTATTGTGTTCCCCTTTTCTAATACTGTTACTATGTCTATTGAATTAGAAATGCACTTGTACCATAAATATCTCTTCACATAGTTTCTGACTGGATGAACTATTTATGAAAATTCTTGACCTGGATTCATTGAAATGTATCTTTGAATTGGATCTTGTAAGACATATGCTTTGAAAACTGGAGATTGATAGATCGTAACATAATAAACCAAATAATATTGCTGAATAATAAGTTATGTAAACTAGAAATCGAAAAAATTATAAATACTTTCTTAAGAAAGGAAAAACATTTGTGTTTAAGCTTCTACTTCATACCATCTAATTTATTCCATATTCCATCATCAGTCATGGCTTTGCATTTTATTGTGTGGATTTCTATTCCATTTGTACTTGTTACATCTATGATGTCTTCACCAAACAATCTTCTAATCAATGATGTCTTTCCAGCACCTTTTTTCCCAACAACTACTAAACGTATGTCTCTCTTTTTCTCAGAGCCTGACTCAAGTAATTTGAGGTACAAATCAATAGATCTTTTGTCAGCCATTACCTTTATTTCAGTTGGAACCATATCACCTAAAACAATATTTTTCATAAATGTTTTATTAAAGCATAGCATAACTTTACTCATCTATACACATATAACTATTCTTTTGAGTGCCTGTTTTTTATTGTATGTTAGTTTTAGAATTTTTTTTTAAAGTTTTAATTGGAAGTCTTAGTGAGTTGAATTGTCATGATTCTTTCAAAAATTTAATATTTAAGACCTTAGCTCGGACATACAGATAGACACGAGTAACACATAATGCCCCCTTCTCTTCTATTTGGGCTCACAAATCATAACAAAGTAAACAGCTATACAGCAAGATTTGTCCTTTTTATTCATATCAAAATTGGTGAAAAAATCAAACAGAAAATTAAAGTAGCATATACTCTAAAAAAAAAATTCGTGATTTGTCTCCTTGTTATAAAAAAATCTTTTTTTCACACAATAAATTCTTTGATAATTTAATACTTTGTATACATATACTACCACTTAAGTTTTTACACATTCATTATATGGTTATCTACTTTTTAAATCCACACAAATGATTAAGCTCAGTCACTTGTTGAAAAAAGAAACATATGTCCGATATCACTACACAGAGATTCCCAAACAACTATTTTTTCGCAAATTGGCCCAAAATAGACTTAGTAAAATCAAAAGCACTTATATTAATATCCAATAACTTATATTCCATATGATCTGCATTTTTGTTTCATATACTGTGGAATAAATAAGCATTAGCACATCTCATTTCAATGGAGATTAGTTTGTCCCGCCCCTTTCAAATGTAGTCAATTGGTCCGAGTACACAGTTATCGTCCCTTGATTTTTGTTGTCGATTTTCGTTGTCCACAAATAAAGTCCCTAGTGTGGACAATGTGTTACTTGTCAATCTTTTTTTATACCCCTTCCAAATTTATTTCTTCATGTTTTATGCCTCAAATGGCAAGTAGTGGGGTAAAATTACACTGTGAACAAATTTAATTCATGAATTTTAAAGTAAAGTAGTGATTTGATCCAGCTGAAAAAGGTTAAAAATAAGCATTTCTGAAGCTGTCAAAAGATTTCAAGACCAATGTAACAGAAAATTGTCCATATTTTGAGTTAGAGCCGATGAATTTTCTATAATTTTGATTTAATTTTTCCCAAAAGTAGTATATTTCAAAAATTCAGATACCTTTCATAAATTAAAGCCCCTTGTTGCGTTAATATTTTCGACTGTTTAAAGACACCTGCTACAAGTGAATCAACACCTATCATTTCTTCTTGTAAACATAAAAAAGGAAAAAGGAGCACATGTAAGACATGTGATATGTTAATCACGACTCCTGATTTTACTAGTAATTTAAAACATCTAAAACATATTATACTAAATCTTTCGAGCCTCTGGACTGTTCCACGGACAATGTCGTGTACGGAATCGAATGTACTTTGTGTGGACTACTTTATGTTGGTGAAACTCGTCAAACTTTGCGTAAAAGAATGAATCAACACCGGTCTGATAATAAAGATCCTCAATTTAGGGTTCTTTATAACCATTTTAATCAACCGGACCATGATCCTTCTTTATCTATCACTGTCTATGAAAGTACGCATCATTGAGAAAATTTATCACCACACAAATAGCCCTGTACTTAGTACTCCTTTCCTCAAAGATAGAGAAAATTTCTGGATAAGGGACTGTAATGCCATATGGTTGCAATGATAATATTGAAGGAGTAAGAAATTTGTCAAGTCCTGCCTGCAGTGATGTTAATGTAATGAGTTTATTTAATACTACCATACGACAACAACGTAGTCATGGGCAAAAATATTACCATCGGCCTAATGTAAAAAAGTCTTCCAAATCTAGATCACTCTCTAGGAGCTTTGATGACCTTCTTTCACATCTTCATCATCCACTAGGGTTACATTACATAAGAACTATTCTCTTTTCACTGCCAGTTACTTTTCTAAATAATTATGAATTCCATTGAGGACTACGCCAGAGCATGAAATTGACCTGGACACTTTGTCAGAATGGGTTAAAACTATCAGGTCTCTGATAAAACGTCGCATTCACAAGTTGAAAAACTGTGTAAACGATCGACCAAAGTCTGTTTTCAGAGACAAAGAGGCCATGAAATGTCTATCATCTCTTCATGATAAGTATGTTGTTGTTCCTGTCGACAAAGCTTCAAATAATATTGTCTTTGTATGCAAATCGTATTTCTACGAATGTCTTGTAAAAGAATTGGGTATAAAGAAGCAATCAGGTAATCCCACATACAAAGACATATCATTTGACAAGGATGAGATTTTAGCAAATCATAAGTCCTTCATGGCTTCAATGAACATTACATTGAACACCAAATCGGAGGACTTACCTTGTTTGTATTTGATACCAAAGGTTCATAAAATTCCGTACAAACAACGGTATATTGCTGGCTCATCTTCATGTTCCACTAACATGACTAAAGAATTGTCTATTAGATTGACTAAAATTCTGTCCGCAGTTAAAGAGGGTCTTCAGAAATATTGTGAAACTGTTTACTCGCGTAGTGGTATTAACCATATGTGGATTCTTAAAAATTCTAAAGAACTTCTAGACAATTTTAAATCTCGGCCTTTTTCTGAAATTAGTTCTATCAAAACTTTCGATTTTTCAACCCAGTATACCACCATTCCCCATGTAAAATTAATAAAATCGCCTTAAAGAAATAATCCACAATGCCTTTCAACATAAAAATGGTAGCATACGCTATACATTTATTACTTTGGGATTTCATCAGGCATATTTCGTTAATAGTGACAAACAAAAAGGTAAAACATGCTACACAGAAGGTCAGTATGCTGGAGTTTCTTATCAACAACATATTTGTTGAGTTTGGAGGTAGACTTTTCCAACAAATTGTCGGCATTCCTATGGGAACAAACTGTGTGCCTCTTCTTGCCGACCTCTTCTTATTTTCTTATGAATCAGAGTTCCTCCAGACACTTGTCAAAAACAAGAAGATCAAAGAAGCCAGATTATTTAATTTCACTTTCACATATATTGATAATGTTCTTTCCATAAACAATCCGAACTTTTCTGATTGGGTTCCATTAATATATTCCCCAGAACTAGAGATTAAAGAAACAACAGACACGGCTTCCTCCGCCTCATCTTTAGACTTATATCTCGAATTTGACTTACAGTCATCTCAGTACCAGAATCTATGACAAACCAGCCGATTTTAATTTTGAAATTATAAATTTCCCCCACCTTAGTAGCAATATACCAACTTCACCTGCATATGGGATATATATTTCCCAACTTATTCGATATTCAAGACCTTGCAGCTCCTACTCAGACTTTGTAAAACGTCATCAATGTCTGAGTAGAAAGTTAATGAAGTAGGGGTATGTCAAAGAACGTCTCGTCCTTTTTCTAAAAAAGTTCATCGGAAGGTACCAAGACCTTGTTGATAAATATTTCTTATCAACTTCACAAATAATACACGATGGTCTTGGTGTATAGATTCTGCGTACTGATGTTGTTTATCATCTTAACAACGTGTTTCATAGTTCTTTCATTTGTCTTTGTTCGAGCTATTATTGATGTTACTTTTACTGTCGAATGGTTTTATGTGATATCCGTTTGGCGTGGCTCGGTACTTGTACATCTCGTCAGTGTGTTTGTATTATATTTCAACTTGTGGTGTCGTGCTTTGTATATACAGCTTTTTGTATTTCTTTGGTTCTTATAACGTGACTCTGTACTTCAGAAGATCCCGTAAGTATGATATTGTTCTAGTTTATGTCATTATGATATATTTCTATTATGAATTACAAAATACGTTGAACCATAAACGTCAAAATTATTCAATCACGTAGTGGAATTTACTATTTATGTATTCTTATATAATTATAAATTCTATAAATAACTTTTGAACTATTTTCAATCTCGGTCTATCTCTGAAATTTATTTTTACATTCTTTTGATTTTTTAACCCTAAAGCTAACGTTGCCTATGTAAATTTTATAATTGATTGTATGCACATTGAACGACAAATTTATGTGACATATAAAATTTTCTGACGCCAGACACTCAAATCAATTGTTTCTATAAACGCTATAGTGAACCTTTATACATTGGGATGAACGGAAATTTATGGACAACTTCTCCAAAACAGGCTAATAGGTTTTATATCTGTTTCCCTTTATTTTCACAATAGCAGCAAACAACTGCTTAAAATGTGGGAAACACATTGGATCATTTATGGAAAAAAACTTGTACAAGCTGCTGTGTTTTTTGCAATTTTTGATATTAGGATCATACATATTGTCATTTCAAATGCCTTTTACTAGATTCCCCCTCCTGGCATGGTCTTCAACAATAACCATTGTTTATTAAACATCGTCATTACTGATGAATATCTCTATGAATAATTAGATGATAATTTAAATCATGTTGACAAATGGGTGGATCGTATCCTGCTGAACATTTTTTCTTTTTTTTAAATTTCTATTTATATTATATGTTAGAATTTTTAAGATAATGGACAAAACTATGTTTAAAGATATCATTACATATGTATGTTAAAGAACAATTACTTGATTAACAAGTCGACAGAAAGGCAATTCTAGCTTATTTGCAGATTTTTACTTGCTGGTCGAAAGTGTGTTTTTTTTTTTTTTACAGTTTTCAGAAAAACAGACAAAAAAATGTGCAAACAAATCATCATTAAACGGCAATAACTTCAATAAATAGTCGTAAACAGTTTTGGTCATGTTGACGTATTTGTAGATCTTGTCTTGCTAGGAATTTTATATTAAAGATTCAATATATTTATTGTTCATTTTAAGATATGTCGAGGCAAAACCGCAAAAATGGTAAAAATTGTCATTACACTTAATTACGCTGACTCTAATAAGAAGTCCACTAAGATTTCAACACTGTTTAATTATTTTTATAACTTGCATTGCTGATCATGTTGCTGTTTTAGGTTTCTTTCTATCTATTATAGTTTAAAGTTAATCATGTAAATTGGCAAAACTAGTAAAAATAGTAAAATTCATATTTTAAGGGTAATAACTTCTATAAGCAATCGACAGTTATTAACAATAGATAGATAAAATTTAGAATTCAAATTGGTAATGTGTCATAGGGATTACAATCCGAACAAAAAGCAGAAAACAGTTGAAGGCTCAATATTCTGAACATTTGAGCCAAAGTCAAGTTTCTATTTTAAAAGCAGTTTTCCAAATAATGTTCTTTTGAAGCAATGTCAGGCGCAACTTGGTTGGCAAGCCGGGTCATCAGACATATATCTTAACTAGATAGATACCCAAATAATGAAAAATCATATAATGGTGTCCAGTAGTTTGAACTTGAGAAGAGGATAACTGACCTAGATGCTCTCAAGAGACCTTCGCTCACCGTGGTCTGTGAGCATATTAAACAAAGGACACTCTCTAACATTGTAGACAAGAATATACCATGCCAAAAATCTCTATTTTGTTGATCTTGTATTTCTGATCTTTTAGTCTGTTAGGTTATTGGACTTATTAATAGATCTTGTCTTGCTGATCATATATGTGATTTAGAGTGTTTATTTGTCTAGATCTTGCCTTGCTGATCATTTTTGTGATTTAGAGTGTTTATTTGTCTAGATCCTGCCTTGTACACTCTAAATCTAGTAACTACAATCCCCTTCCCTTTCATGAATTTGACATACCGAATTAGACTATTTACCGGATTTGTAATCACATAAGCAACACGACGGGTGCCGCATGTGGAGCAGGATCTGCTTACCCTTCCGGAGCACCTGAGATCACCCCTAGTTTTTGGTGGGGTTCGTGTTGTTTATTCTTTAGTTTTCTATGTTGTGTCATGTGTACTATTGTTTTTCTGTTTGTCTTTTTCATTTTTAGCCATGGCGTTGTCAGTTTGTTTTTGATTTACGAGTTTGACTGTCCCTTTGGTGTCTCTCGTCCCTCTTTTGCTGATCATTTATGTGATTTAGAGTTTATTTGTCTAGATCTTGCCTTGCTGATCATTTATGTGATTAAGAGTGTTTATTTGTCTAGATCTTGCCTTGCTGTTCATTTATGTGATTAAGAGTGTTTATTTGTCTAGATCTTGCCTTGCTAATCATTTATGTGATTAAGAGTGTTTATTTGTCTAGATCTTGCCTTGTTGATCATTGTTGTGATTTAGAGTTTATTTGTCTAGATATTGCCTTGCTGATCATTTTTGTGATTTAGAGTGTTTATTTGTCTAGATCTTGTCTTGCTGATAATTTTTGTGATTTAGAGTGTTTATTTGTCTAGATTTTGCCTTGTTGATCATTGTTGTGATTTAGAGTTTATTTGTCTAGATATTGCCTTGCTGATCATTTTTGTGATTTAGAGTGTTTATTTGTCTAGATCTTGTCTTGCTGATAATTTTTGTGATTTAGAGTGTTTATTTGTCTAGATTTTGCCTTGCTGATCTTTTTTGTGATTTAGAGTGTTTATTTGTCTAGACCCTGCCTTGCTGATCATTTATGTGATTAAGAGTGTTTATTTGTCTAGATCTTGCCTTGTTGATCATTTATGTGATTAAGAGTGTTTATTTGTCTAGATCTCGCCTTGTTGATCATTGTTGTGATTTAGAGTTTATTTGTCTAGACCCTGCCTTGCTGATCATTGTTGTGATTTAGAGTGTTTATTTGTCTAGATCTTGTCTTGCTGATAATTTTTGTGATTAAGAGTGTTTATTTGTCTAGATCTTGCCTTGTTGATCATTGTTGTGATTTAGAGTTTATTTGTCTAGACCCTGCCTTGCTGATCATTGTTGTGATTTAGAGTGTTTATTTGTCTAGATCTTGTCTTGCTGATAATTTTTGTGATTTAGAGTGTTTATTTGTCCAGATTTTGCCTTGCTGATCTTTTTTGTGATATAGAGTGTTTATTTGTCTAGATCTTGCCTTGCTGATCATTTATGGGATTTAGAGTGTTTATTTGTCTAGATCTTGCCTTGCTGATCATTTATGTGATTTAGAGTGTTTATTTGTCTAGATATTTCCTTGCTGATCATTTTTGTGATTTAGAGTATGTATTTGTCTAGATCTTGCCTTGCTGATCATTTTTGTGATTTAGAGTGTTTATTAATCTAGATCTTGCCTTGCTGTTCATGTATGTGATTAAGAGAGTTTATTTGTCTAGATCTTGCCTTGCTGATCATTTATGTGATTTAGAGAGTTTATTTGTCTAGATCTTGCCTTGCTGATCATTTATGTGATTTAGAGTGCTTATTTGTCTAGATCTTGCCTTGCTGATCATTTATGTGATTTAGAGTGTTTATTTGTCTAGATCTTGCCTTGCTGATCATTTTTGTGATTTAGAGTGTTTATTTGTCTAGATCTTGCCTTGCTGATCATTTATGTGATTTAGAGTGTTTTTGTCTAGATTTTGCCTGCTGATGGTTTATGTTATTTAGTTTATTTGTCTATCATATTGAGGCTTAACAGAAAAAGGTCTCTCTCTATATATCATGTCTCTCTCTAAATAGCATGTCTCTCTAAATATCATGTCTCTCTCTAAATATCATGTCTCTCTCTAAATATTATCATGTCTCTCTCTAAATATCATATCGCTCTCTAAATATCATGTCTCCCTCTAAATATCATGTCTCTATCTAAATATCATCTCTCTCTCTCTAAATAGCATGTCTCTCTAAATATCATGTCTCTCTAAATATCATGTCTCTCTCTAAATATTATCATGTCTCTCTCTAAATATCATATCGCTCTCTAAATATCATGTCTCCCTCTAAATATCATGTCTCTCTCTAAATATCATCTCTCTCTCTAAATATCAAATATCAGTTCTCTCTCTAACTATCATGTCTCTCTCTAAATATCATGTCGCTCTCTAAATATCATGTCTCTCTCTAAATATCATCTCTCTCTCTAAATATCAAATATCAGTTCTCTCTCTAACTATTTAGAGGGAGACATGATATTTAGAGAGAGACATGATATTTAGAGAGAGAACTGATATTTGATATTTAGAGAGAGACATGATATTTAGAGAGAGACATGATATTTAGAGAGAGACATGATATTTAGAGAGAGACATGATATTTAGAGGGAGACATGATAGTTAAAGAGAGAGACATGACATTTAGAGAGAGGCATGATATTTAGAGCGAGACATGATATTTAGAGAGATACATGATATTTAGAGAGAGACATGATATTTAAAGAGATAACTGATATTTGATATTTAGAGAGAGACATGATATTAAGAGAGAGACATGATATTTAGAGGGAGACATGATATTTAGAAAGAGACATGATATATAGAGAGAGACATGATATTTAGAGAGAGACATGATATTTAGAGAGCGACATGATATTAAGAGAGAGACATGATATTAAGAGAGAGAACTGATATTTGATATTTAGAGAGAGACATGATATTTAGAGACAGACATGATATTTAGAGAGAGACATGCTATTTAGAGAGAGACATGATATTTATAGAATATTTAGAGAGAGACATGATATTTAGAGGGATAAATGATAGTTAGAGAGAGACATGACATTTAGAGAGAGGCATGATATTTCGAGCGAGACATGACATTTAGAGAGATACATGATATTTAGAGAGAGACATGATATTTAAAGAGATAACTGATATTTGATATTTAGAGAGAGACATGATATTAAGAGAGAGACATGCTATTTAGAAGGAGACATGATATTTAGAAAGATACATGATATATAGAGAGGGACATGATATTTAGAGAGAGACATGATATTTAGAGAGCGACATGATATTTAGAGAGAGACGTGATATTTAGAAAGAGAACTGATATTTGATATTTAGAGAGAGACATGATATTTAGAGAGAGACCTGCTATTTAGAGAGAAACATGATATTTAGAGAATATTTAGAGAGAGACATGATATTTAGAGGGAGACATGATAGTTAGAGAGAGACATGACATTTAGAGAGAGGCATGATATTCAGAGCAAGACATAATATTAAGAGAGATACATGATATTTAGAGAGAGACATGATATTTAAAGAGATAACTGATATTTGATATTTAGAGAGACATGATATTAAGAGAGAGACATGCTATTTAGAGGGAGACATGATATTTAGAAAGAGACATGATATATAGAGAGAGACATGATATTTAGAGAGAGACATGATATTTAGAGAGCTACATGATATTTAGAGAGAGACATGATATTTAGAGAGATAACTAATATTTGATATTTAGAGAGAGACATGATATTTAGAGAGATATGCTATTTAGAGAGAGACATGATATTTAGAGAGATATGCTATTTAGAGAGAGACATGATATTTAGAGAATATTTAGAGAGAGACATGATATTTAGAGGGAGACATGATAGTTAGAGAGAGACATGACAGTTAGAGAGAGACATGAGTTTTAGAGAGAGACATGATATTTAGAGAGCGACATGATATTTAGAGAGAGACATGATAGCATGTCTCTTTCTAAATATCAAATATCAGTTTTCTCTCTAAATATCATGTCTCTCTCTTTAAATATTATGTCTCGCTCTAAATATCATGTCTCCCTCTAAATATCATGTCTCCCTCTAAATATCATGTTTCTCTCTAAATATCATGTCTCTCTCTAAATATCATGTCTCCCTCTAAATATCATGTCTCTCTCTAAATATCAAATATCAGTTCTCTCTCTAAATATCATGTCTCTCTCTAAATATCATGTCTCTCTCTAAATATCATGTCCCTCTCTAAATATCATGTCTCTCTCTAAATATCATGTCTCTCTCTAAATATCAGGTCTCCGTCTAAATATCATGTCTCTCTCTAAATATCATGTCTCTCTAAATGTCATGTTTTTCATGATAATAAACAGGTGTGCTATTAGCGCATGATATGCCGTCACATTTTCAGAGAATACAGTTCAATTACTTCTCAATGTCATATTAGAAATTTATGAAAATCAAAGGGAACCTTCATCAATAGATATAAATATACATTAAAGTTTAATGAGAATTACTGAAAGCATTTTAGAGTTAATCATGTTATAATTAGTGTCCAAATACTGGGAAATCACCCCTTTGTTCAGAATAAAACCCCAAAACTCGAAAACATAAAATTTAAAATTTATCAAATTCTAAAAGAAGTTTACATAAACGGATTTAAACATTAAATTACCAAATTTTTATGAAAACTGCTGAAAGAATTTTTGAGTTATTGTCCAAATACTGGAACATCCCCGCTTTTTTATGAGTAACTCGAAAACATCAAATCAAAAATGTCTTAAACTTGAAAGGGAGCTCATATCAATAGATATAAATAATTCACAAACATTGCTTGCAAGTTGGTGAAGGCATTCTTGAGTTATTGTCTGAAAACTGGAAAAATCCATCTTTTTTTTAATGAAAAAAAACAAACTAAAGGGAGATCACGTCAATGGATATAAACAATTTATCAAAGTTTTATGCAAATTTGTCAAAGTGTTTTCGAGTTTATATCCGACATGTTGAAGACAGATGGACAGACAGACGGACAACGGTATACCATAAAAAGTCCTGTAAACAGGCGTATGAAGATGGAGAAAAAAAAATCGTAAAATTTGCCATTGATGGGCAATAACTTCTATAAGAATTTTTCTAACAGTTTAGACGTTTATATGGACAATTGGTAGAGTTCATTATTCTGAACAAATGTTTCTTTTCAAATTTTCTCTATTTATATATAACGGTTAAAAAAATACTAGACACAACTTTTTATTCCTATGTTAATTTTTTAGCAATGATAGCCATTTTGGTTGGTAGGCAGGGTTATCTGACACATTTTTTACTAGATACATTGATGATGATGTTGGCCAAGGTTGGTTAAAATTGTCTCAGGGTTCAATTGACCATTTTGGTCATGTGAACTTATTTGTAAATCTTATTTCGCTGTTTACAGTTTATCTCCATCTATTATAATATTCAAGATACTAACCAAAACTTTAAAATTTCCATAACATGACCATTCTAAGGCAGCAACCCAACAAAAGGTTGTCTGATGCATCTTAAAATTTCAGTTCAGAATATCTTCACCTGATATACATTTTTATACATGTCAGATTTTCTTCCAATGCTTTAGTTTAATTCAGAGATATAAGCCAAACACTGCATTTTACCCCAATGTTCTATTTTAGCCATGACCGTCATCTTGCTAGATGTGCAGGGTAATCGGATATTTTTTTACTGCACACCCTGAGGATGATTGAGGATGATTGAGGCCAAGTTTGATTTTATTTGGCCTAGTAGTTTCAGAGGAGACATTATTTAAAAAGAAATCTAGAGGCTCTAAATAACCTGTACGGCTCACCTGGATTTATATGCATCTTCAACAATGGACACCCTTTAACATCATAGACCCAGGGATGGGGTAATCATAATCTGTAATCGTAATCGATTGTAATTGATTACATTTTTTCCAGTAATGGTAAGTCATCTGTAATCGAAGACATTTTCGATTACATGTAATCCTAATTTTCATCGATTACAGCAAAAATCATGATGAAATCATCGAGTACTTTCGATTACTTTTCGATTACTTAAGTAAAATAGTTTGATGAAATATAATATAATATATAATATAACCTTTTTTAAATAAAAACATGTATGTATTTATCACTTTGAAGTAATGATATGACTTAACAGCTGCCTATATATTTATATCTATTGTCTCAAGCTGCATTATGATCACCCAGATCCCCTACCATAATTTACTTTATATCTAGCTTTTGAAACAAATGGATTTATGTGCTTGTCAATAAGTCAACTCCTTTTAAATCAAAATAACAAAATAGATTTGAAATAAGAAATGTGTCTTAAGTAAAGTTCTGTACTTCCTTAAAGTAGTAAGCTTAAGCTTTGAATTAAATTTCCTAAAAGCATAATTTTCAATAAGATCTTGGCAAAGAATAGATACACAGTTGATTTCTTAAAATGTTATGATATACATGTATGTAAAAAGTAAGAAGGTATTAAAACACAAAATCCTTTTAACAATGAACAAATGCTAATGCATTTAAACTCTTTTCAGAAAAAAATACATGTATCCTTCTTTGACACTTTAAATTTTTACTGTTTATTTGAGACACCTGTCTGAAAAAAAAATAATTGTATAAAATTCTTAAGCTGAACTAAACTAAAGTAATATTCTGAAATACTATTTCTAGTAGTTTAAAACGAAATTTGTGCTGTATTGCAAAACTTTGCTTACACACAGTAATGACAGTTACACACGCAAAAACGAAATTCAGTCAAAAGTTATTCATATCATTGTACCGTTGCATTTTGGAAAATCTAAAAAGAAACAACAACACAAATATACAATATCAAACAAAGACCAAGATGTGCTGTAGGTGGATTTTGTACTATTTGCGTGCAATTCTGTTCTGATCTATTCAGATATTTAGAAATGTTTTGCGTGTAATTTAGTTCAATGACATTTCTATTTAGAAATTGAAAGTAAGAGGGAAACATTTGCATAATACATGTGTACATATATTTCGAAAACTAATAACTTTCAAAATAAAACCTTTTAAACCTCCTTTTCCATGTATGCCGACAACTTTAAAATTAGTATTCACAGGGCAATGCAATTCCCGATCTATGCATCCGTGGGTCTTACAATTTTGCGTCCGTCCGTCCGTCTGCGTGATTAAGGTAACAATTTTGAAAGATGTAAACTGTGATGTCGGATTTATAAATAATAAACCAAAATTTCATCTTAAAAACCCGTTTATTTTGAAATTTGAACTACTATAATTTAAGTAGATAGTATTTGAGATTTTGATCTACCTGTCACAAATCACTGGTGAACTATAATGGCGTAAAGCGCGACAACCAGTCGTATAGAAAAATTCTGTTGGTTCAATTTGTCTTTAATTTCATTCCTTTTTAATGTTGTAGTAAATTTCTGAAATGGACTGGTTCAATAACATAGGATGCGAAGAACTAGAAAATGAAGCAGTTGCCTATTTTGAACAATATATAGGGCCAATACCAGAGGTTTTGGCATCAAGCAATAATGAACTGAATGTGTCTGATAACAGCGATTCCGATATTGAAAATGATGAATCTGATATTGAAAATATATGTGACACAAATCAAGCTTAGACCTGGGAATTTTATTCCACTTCCGTCATTCAAGATCAATCGGAAAATACATGTTTTCTTAATCAAAATGATGAATTAGAGGATCCTTCCCGACTTCGAATAAATGCTTTATTTGCTAACGACTGTAATTGTACAAAAAAATGTTTAACAAAACTTTCCACATTCAGAGAACAGGCCTATGATGTTTTATTATCTGTTTGTGAATTTACAAAAGAAGAGCGTGACATATACTTGCTTTCAAAATTAGAAAACTTAGAAATAACAGACTCGGTTTTCAGAGGAGGAAGGAGAGAACGAAAACGATACCGATATTCTTTTCAAGGAGTTGAGATATGCGAGTTCAAATGGAGAAATATTTATAACATTGGGAGGAGCGAATTTAAAAGTTTAAAACAGCACTTAAATGCAAATGGCGTAACCCCTCGATCACATGGTCTTAGTGGAAGAAAATCGAATCACGGACATTCATTTGAAGTGATTGAAAATACGATAAAATTTATCAAGCGGTATGCTGATGAATTTGGTCTCCCTCTCCCGGCTGCGCCTCGGGTAACCGACAATACCCCTCCTATTCTGCTACCTTGTAGCGAAAGCAAGAAATATGTACACTCCAAATATGTTAGTTCATGCGTAAACTCAGAAAAACAATATGTTCAACTAACCGTATTTAAAGAAGTTTGGAATGCATGTGTCCCTCATATTCAATTTATGAAACCAAAGACGAATCTGTGTAAAACGTGCTTTCAGTTGAGGGAGGAAATTTCCGGATCTATTTCAGAAGACGCGAAATTAGTGACAACTCAAAAATTAATTGACCATAAACAGTCTGCGCGGACGGAGCGCGAGTATTATAAATTATGAACACAAAGATCACATGATGAATTAAAGTTTCCAATAGGAAAGTATAACACTCCATGTTAAAAAAAAATGTTCATTACACTTTTGACTTTTCACAATATGTAAACTTGCCACATTCGTCTCAACAAGTTGGAGCTCTTTACTTTTTAACACCTCGAAAGGTTCAAATATTTGGAGTTTGCGATGAAAACTTTTCAATGCAAACTAATTATTTGATTGACAAGCAACAAACAATCGGAGAAAATGGAAGTGGGACACATGGACCCAATGCTGTTTTAAGTATGCTCCACCATTATCTGCATGGTAATACTTACGGTGAAAAGGCGTGTCATGTCCATGCTGTTAATTCCGTAGGACAAAACAAAAATAAAACTACCTTACATTATCTGTTATGGAGGTGCGCAAAGGGTTTACACAAAACTATTAATTTGCATTTTATGATTGCTGGGCACACAAAATGTTTATGTGACGCATGTTTTGGCATGTTGAAAAAAAAATTTAGAAAGTCGGACGTAAACACTGTTTTGCAACTGGTTAAAATTGTTGACAATTCTGCCAAATGCCATAGGTCAGAAGTTTTTCATGAAAATGACGATGACGAAAACAATTTAAAGTGGTACAGATGGGATAATTTCTTCACTAAATATTTTAAACCACTAAGAGGTATAGGAAAATTCCATCACTTCAGATTTACCAGTGACGAAGTAGAAGTCTTATTTGCAAGAGAAACTCTTGATCAACCGGAGAAAAGAGCACAAACCTACCGGAGTTGCTCACGACACTTCCAGAAGTAATTCAGCCAGCAGGGCTGACAGAGGAGAGAAGACGCTATCTGTTCAATGAAGTCCGTCCTTTTGTTCAGTTTAATTTCCGTGACGAATTTTGTCCTCGTGCTTCAGAGGAGTAACATTTTTCATATACTGGTAAAAGTTGGATTGAAAACTTTATATATTAGAAAGCTGCTGACACTATAGCGTCATAGTTTGTTAGTATCTTAGTATTATAGTGATTAATCTCTAATTAAGCTATTTGAACCCACCTTCTCTGTTTTTGTGATTCATTAGATAGGTACTTCACTTGACCCATATATAATTGCATCTTTTAGTATTGTGATTGTTTTATGTTATAAAGTCAACCTGTAGCTTTGATAAATAAAAATGATAGAATCTGAAGCGAGACGATGTATGAAATATTCTTGCTTTGTACGATATCAAGACAAAATATTCAACTCAAACACGCCCAAACATAAAAAGGTGCACTCGATTTTCTCCTTTTGATACTATTGTTACTAATTTTTTGGAATTTTTTCTTGAGTCACAAAATGGAAGGGCAGACACAAAAATTACTGAACTGATAGATTGATATGTTTTCCTTCCGAGGTAATTTTGTTTTTTAAATCGGATATTATGCATTTTTTCCATCCAACTTGAAAGATACCCATGTCGTCGACTTGATATCTAACTATTCTGCTTAACTATGTACTAGATAAATTGAAAACTTATGCAAATGTTGTTGTTTTTTTAAATAAAACACTTCGTGATTGAGAAGAAAATGTGAATTTTGTTTGTTTCTTTTAACTTTTAAAATTTTTGTCACTAAAGTAATCATTACAGTACACATTTATCGCCTTCTCTATCAAAGAGCTTCGATTCTTTTGTTCTATTTAAAGGCCATTCCTACATAGTAAACAACATCCATTTACAAAATATTTTGTACACACGTTGATAATTTTGTATTGGAGGAACTTTTTTTTGAATGAACCCTACTCTTCAAGTATAAAGACACAGAGTAACGTTCGTCGTATCATGATTTCAAAGCTTTCAACATCGATTTCAAACAAATGCTATGAAACTCTGAGTGTTCATGTCAAACACTCACGTGATACAAAACGGACAAGACCTTATACGGGAAAGATAAAACCCGAGGATTCCGGTAAAAAAGTTTTGAGCAGGAAATACAAATATAAGATTTTTTGTAGGAACGGAAAAATAAAATAAAATCTGGCTGGTAAATACAAATAAAAGATTTTCAGGCGGAACGAATTTAAAGGGTCGTTCGGTAAAGGGCAAACAAACAAAATTTTAATTTAAGCCTCATCAATACAATGCAATTGATTGGATAAAGTCGTACAGTAAACATGTTGTCATTCTGCATACTGTTGTCAAGTCACAATTTATGACAAAAATAAGCAAAGACCCATCAAAACAACATCTGATAAACAAATTTGATAATACTTTTAGATATTTGGATGATATTTTGGCTCTCAATAATGACGACTTCAGTATGTATATTAATGAAATTTATCCTGCTGAACTTACTTTAAATAAAGCTAATACTAACAATGACCACTGCCCTTTCCTCGATCTGGATATCTATATCACTAACGAAAAGCTGAATACTAAAATTTATGATAAAAGGGATGATTTTTCATTTCTTATCGTTAATTATCCGTTTTTAGATGGTGACGTTCCCTTGTCACCATCTTACGGTGTTTATATATCTCAACTTGTACGATTCGCTCGTGTATGTAACAGTGTTTTAGCTTTTAATGAGAGAAATTTATGTAAATATAGCTCAACATGCAGACTTCTTATACGTTCAGGTATTTCACATCCCATTTTTTATGGAAATATTCTTTATAAAGCACAAAGGTGTCAGTATTCACCTCAGAAACTTACAAAACCTTTGAATAGACTTATTAAGAAGGGATATAATTACGATACTGTTGTCAAGTCATTAAAGATTGCATATTTTGGCGTTAATATTGAGTCACTGATAAGGTTTTTTCGTCGGAATTTAACACATTTATTCTAAAAACCGTTGTTGGCATGACACGGGTTATGTTCTTCTCATATATGTTATGATGTTATGATACTAAACCTCTAACGGGAAGGATTGTGCCTGATGTTCATATGATGAAATCATAATCTTTCAGTCAGTTTAATTGAAGTCTGGAGCTGGCATGTCAGTTAACTGCTAGTAGTCTGTTGTTATTTAGGTATTATTGTCATTTTGTTTATTTTCTTCGGTTACATCTTCTGACATCATATTCGGACTTCCCTCGAACTGAATTTTAATGTGCGTATTGTTATGCGTTTACTTTTCTACATTGGTTAGAGATATAGGGGTAGGGTTGAGATCTCACAAACATGTTTAACCCCGCCGCATTTTTGCGCCTGTCCCAAGTCAGGAGCCTCTGACCTTTGTTAGTCTTGTATTATTTTAATTTGAGTTTCTTGTGTACAATTTGGAAATTAGTATGGCGTTCATTATTACTGAACTAGTATATATTTGTTTAGGGGCCAGCTGTAGGACGCCTCCGGGTGCGGGAATTTCTCGCTACATTGAAGACCTGTTGGTGACCTTCTGCTGTTGTTTTTTTATTTGGTCGGGTTGTTGTCTCTTTGACACATTCCCCATTTCCATTCTCAATTTTATGTTGTCATTCCGCAATTCCTAGAGTGGGGTATAATCATAAAAATGTGTTAAAACTAATGAAATAAAAGTCAATAAAAATTACCTTCTCTCCCTTGTCCAGCAGTTACACCTGAAGATTTCTCTGACATGACAGTCTGAAAAATGAGTAATATGCACTGTAAATATATCTTCACCAATATCACTTGAAGAACTATTAAAATATTTAAAAGTTTAAAGGGAACATGTTGTTTTTGAATTTGTAAAATCTCCTTGCAGGTATTTCTGTCCAAACACAAATATCACATTATGCAGGAAAAACCTGTCTTACTGATCATTTTGACCAAGTATTAAAGTTTTAAAGATAAAACACAGAAATGAAAATAAACAAGAGGCTCAATCGAACTTGTATCGCTCACCTTGACATTTCTGCCAAAACTAAATTGGATTCATTGATGGATTGATTGACGGTGGTTAACACAACTTTCAGAATTATTTGCTTCATCATTGCAGTCAGTTTTTATTGGCGGAGGAAGCCTGAGTAGCCTTAGGTAACCATGGACCTTCGGCTGGTCAATTCAAGATTGGAGTTGAATGCACCTCATAAACTCATTGTTGGAAGCAGTGTAACAAGATTATTTGGTAAATATAGGAGGTATGTAGATCTTGACAATCAGAGTATTTTTGCTCCTGAGAGATAGTTTTTCAATCAGTTATGGTTTTCAAGATATAAGACAATTAATGATTGATTGATTGTTGGTTCTTTAACATCCATTAGCAAGACAAACACAATCAATGCATTTGACCCTCATGTTCTATTTATATGGCAGTCATATTTTGTATTTTAAGGCTATAATTCCTTTATAAGTCATCCAGTTCTTAAGGTTGTATCAGCAGTTTTATAGACCTTGCATTTCCGATTATTTTTGCAGTTTTTAGTTTTACTTCTCAATCATTGTTTTCATGGATATTGGAAAAGCATTAAAATTTGTAAAAAAATGTCATTTAAGGATGTTTGCTGCTCAGTTTCAAAATAAATAACTTTCCATAAAACTAGTATATAATGATAGGCAGGGGTGTGGAAATATTTGTTGTGAGCACTTGTCCCCGGGCAAGTGAAACCTACAATTGTACTTGTCCGGAAAAAAATTTACTTGCCCTGATGATCCCAATAAATATTGAAGTATTTCTTGTTAGCTAATATATGATTCTTACTTAGTACTGCTGTGCATCACAAACAAATGAAATTTATTTGTTTATACATGTTATATGTGTAGGAAAGTAGGAAATGGGTTAACATCAATGGGACAGAAACCTAACAGCAAACCAACCAATGAAATGACATGTAAAGGACAATTTTGCAGCAGTTTTTGAATAAAAATTGTAGCCAGTAGGTACATAATATACTTAATTTGAGTACAGTGATTGAAGAAATGTAAACTAAATAATAGTTAAACTATTGATTTTGTGGTGTTTCTCTCAACTGACACACTTGTATTTTTCTTGATTATTTGTTATTGTATTGACGGGCAATTAAAGCGTTCCTTCTATTTACCACTTTGACAACACACAATGTTGACCTTTCATCTATAAATAAGACAAAAACTTAATGTGTTTTCCCGAATTTCCATAGTCATAGATAGCCAGGGGCAATCTGATATCCACGATGTCTAAAATTCTCGCTTCCGTTTTTTTTTAATACTCTGTGTCCTCCATTTACATTTAAGGTTTTCTACTCGACTCATGACTCTTTTTGTCTTGCTTGCCCAAATTTTTATTAAGTAATTATCAATCTGAATCTCGATACAAAATTTAAAGAAATGACACTTCTGGTAAATGATGGATAAAACCTAATCGACAATCCTGGGTCAATGGACAAAGCCAATGCAATGTTACGCGACTCGGGTTCGCATACTTATTTTAATTTATTTTGGTAATCGATCTATTTCCGGTCTCACGTAATATTAATCGTCATGAACATTGATGAGTTACTTGCTAAACAATGGTTTCTTTTACATAAATTAAACATCTTTATACGTTTTGAAATTAGTTTTACTTATAAATGTTGTTGTTGGATTTGAACTTTGTTTTGTATAATTTTTTACTTGTCCACGGGCAACCAAGACAAAAATAATTAATTGTCCGGTTGTTCAAATACATGTACGAGTCGGGTGAGTCGGGCATAGCATTTCCACACCCCTGATAGGGGACTAATTGAGGATTCAAAAAAGAAAACAAAATATGGGGGTCAATGTGCTTGTTTTCAAAATATTAGCCAATGGAATTTTGGCAGGAAGATGTTATCTCTTGATTTTTCATAGCTTTGTCATTGACCAGTTAAAGTTCTCAAAAACTGTTAAAAAATAAATAAGATTTTATAAGACTTTTACAAATGGCTTATATTTATACATGCAAAAGATTTATAAAAAGAAATATTGGGGTCCATGGGCAAATTTTTTTAAGGCATTCAAATGGATAAAACCAGAGGATTTCGAAAATCTGACAAAAATTCCAAAACATGAAATGGCAAACATCCTTAAGGTCAAAAAGGTAGCAACCATTTGATTTTCTGGGGGGCTATGGGTTTTTTTTCTGGACAAATTTTTTTTCCGCCTTCAGCGAAAGACAATCTATTTTTTTGGCGACAAGTCGAAAACAATTTTTTTTCTTTCAATTTTAGCATTAAATATAGTAGCATCTAAGGGTGAAACAAACATTTTTTTTTCTCAGGGTCAAAAACAAATTATTTTTTCTCTCCAAAAACTGGAAACAAACTTTTTTTCCAAAAAAAAACCATAGCCCCCCCCCCCCCCCCCCCCAGAAAATCAAATGGTTGCTGCCTAACTCCTATGGTCCATTGTTTTTGGTCAGGTTGACATTTTTAGATCATGTTTTTATTGATCTCTCCTGCTTTAAACAGTTTTTTCATATCTCATAAGGTTTGTTTTTTAGATAAGAGACAAAAAAAAAGAAAACAAGCATTTTGAGACTATTGCATTGCAATACAGCCACTGTTAACTATTCATTTTGTCGAAACAAAATTATAATTTGATCTATTAATTGTCATGTTGTTAACTATATAACAAATATTACATCAATATCTTCAACCATGACGGAATAAGATGTGGTAAACTGAGTTTTGCGTGAATCCCAAGAACCATAACTCTGCAAACTGATTATCAGAACCAAAATAACATTTGATCTTGAACTATAACTTGTCACGGTAACACTATGTACCAAATATCAAATCAATATCTTCAAGCATAATAAAAAAAAGCTTTTTGAAAAAATGATTTCAAGTCCAAGGACAAAAATTGAGAACAAAATCATCAGTCCGGAATAAAATTTGAACTTGATCTGTAACTTTTCATGGTCAAACTATATACCAAATATCAAATCATAATCTTAAAGCATGACAAAAAAAAATGTGTGGAATACTGATTACTTGCTTGAAATTCCTATGTCAAAGGGCGATAACTTTTCAAACTAGAGGCTCTAAAGAGCCTGTGTCGCTCACCTTGGTATATGAGAATATTAAACAAAAGTAGCAGATAGATTCATGACAAAATTGTGTTTTGGTGATGGTGATGTGTTTGTACATCTTACTTTACTGAACATTCTTGCTGCTTACAGGTTATCTCTATCTATAATAGTAATCAAGATAATAACCAAAAACAGCAAAATTTCCTTAAAAATTACCAATTTAGGGGAAGCAACCCAACAACGGGTTGTCCGATTCATCTGAAAATTTCAGGGCAGATAGATCTTGACCTGATGAACAATTAAACCCCTGTCAGATTTGCTCTAAATGCTTTGGTTTTTGAGTAATAAGCCAAAAACCGCATTTTACCCCTATGTTCTATTTTTAGCCATGGCGGCCATCTTGGTTGGTTGACTTGGTCATCGGACTTAGTCGAAAAAGCGAGACTAAGCGATCCTACATTCCGTCGGCGTCGGCGTCGTCAACAAATATTCACTCTGTGGTTAAAGTTTTTGAAATTTTAATAACTTTCTTAAACTATACTGGATTTCTACCAAACTTTGACAGAAGCTTGTTTATGATCATTAGATAGTATCCAGAAGTAAATTTTGTAAAAATAAAATTCCATTTTTTCCGTATTTTACTATAAATGGACTTAGTTTTTTCTGCAGGGAAACAAAACATTCACTCTGTGGTTAAAGTTTTTAGAATTTTAATAACTTTCTCAAACTATCCTGGGTTTGTACCAAACTTGGACAGAAGCTTGTTTATGATCATCAGATAATATCCAGAAGTAAATTTTGAAAAAATAAAATTCCATTTATTCCATATTTTACTTATAAATGGACTTAGTTTTTTCTGCGGGGAAACATTACATTCACTCTGTGGTTAAAGGTTTTAGAACTTTCTTAAACTATCCTGGGTTTGTACCAAACTTGGACAGAAGCTTGTTTATGATCATAAGATAGTATCCAGAAGTAAATTTTGGAAATAAATAAATCCATTTTTTCCATATTTTACTTTTAAATGGACTTAGTTTTTCTCCAGGGAACTATTACATTCACCTTGTGGTTAAATTTTTAAAAATTTTAATAACTTTCTTAAACTATCCTGGGTTTGTACCAAACTTGGACAGAAGCTTGTTTATGATCATAAGATAGTATCCAGAAGTAAATTTTGGAAATAAATAAATCCATTTTTTCCATATTTTACTTTTAAATGGACTTAGTTTTTCTCCAGGGAACTATTACATTCACCTTGTGGTTAAATTTTTAAAAATTTTAATAACTTTCTTAAACTATCCTGGGTTTGTACCAAACTTGGACAGAAGCTTATTTATGATCATAATATTGTATCCAGAAGTAAAGTTTGTAAAAAGATTACTCCGTTTTTTCTGTAATTTACTTTTAAATGGACTTAGATTTTCTTACAATCATAAAATAGTAACAAGTGGAATATTTTTATTGATTTTTTTCCTCATTGTTGTTGAGCCTGCAATTTACAGCAAAAATAGGCGAGACACTGGGTTCCGCGGAACCCTTACAAATTTTTTAAACTAGCTACCCCAATGATGATTGTGGCCATGTTTGGTAAAATTTGGGCTGGTAGTTTCAGAGGAGAATATTTGTGTAAAAGTTAACGACGAAGGACGCAGGACAACGACGACACCTGACATCGGGCGCCAAGTGATGGGAAAAGCTCACTTTGCCCTTTGGGAGAGGTGAGCTAAAAATCATCGGATAGATCTGTAATTTTGTCATGGTAAAACTATATATACCAAATATTAAATCAAAATCTTAAATATAAACTAGAGGCTCTAAAGAGCCTGTGTCGCTCACCTTGGTCTATGAGAATATTAAACAAAGGACGCAGATGGATTGATAACAAAATTGTGTTTTGATGATGGTGATGTGTTTGTACATCTTACTTTACTGAACATTCTTGCTGCTTACAATTATCTCTATCTATAATGAACTTGGCCCAGTAGTTTCAGTGGAAAATTGTTAAAAATTGACTGTAAAGGACAATAACTCCTTAGGGGGTCAATTGACCATTTCGGTCATGTTGACTTATTTGTAAATCTTACTTTGTTGAACATAATTGCTGTTTACAGTTTATCTCTATCTATAATAATATTCAAGATAATAACCAAAAACAGCAAAATTCCTTAAAAATACCAATTCAGGTGCAGCAACCCAACATCGGGTTGTCCGATTTATCTGAAAATTTCAGGGCAGATAGATCTTGACCTGATAAACAATTTTACTTCATCAGATTTTCTCTAAATGCTTCGGTTTTTTAGTTATAAGCCAAAAACTGCATTTTACCTCTATGTTCTATTTTTAGCATTGGAGGCCATCTTGGATGAATGGCCGGGTCACAAGACACATTTTTTAAACTACATACCCCAAAGATGATTGTGGCCAAGTTTGGATTAATTTGGCATAGTAGTTTCAGAGGAGAAGATTTTTGTAAAAGATAACTATGATTTACGAAAAATGGTGAAAAATTGACTATAAAGAGCATAACTCCTAAAGGGGTCAACTGACCATTTTGGTCTTGTTGACTTATTTGTAAATCTTACTTTGCTGAACATTATTGCTGTTTACAGTTTATCTCTATCTATAATAATACTCTAGATAATAACCAAAAAACAGCCAAATTTCCCTCAAATGACCAATTCGCCGAATTTCAGGGGCAGCAACCCAACAACGGGTTGTCCAATTCATCTGAAAATTTCAGGGCAGATAGATCTTGACCTGATAAACAATTTTACCACTTGTCAGATTTTGCTTAAATGCTTTGGTTTTTGAGTTATAAGCCAAAAACTGCATTTTACCCCTATGTTATATTTTTTAGCCATGGCGGCCATCTTGGTTCGATGGCGGGGTCACCGGACACATTTTTTAAACTAGATACCCCAATGATGATTGTGGCCAAGTTTGATTTAATTTGGCCCAGTAGTTTCAGGAGAAGATTTTTGTAAAAGTTAACGACGCCGGACGCTGGACGCCAAGTGATGGGAAAAGCTCACTTGGCCCTTTGGGCCAGGTGAGCTAAAAAGATGATGTGGTATGATTGCCAATGAGATATTTGTTCGGCCTAAATAATGTTCCACTAGAAAACTTTGTCATAAACAATGTCATAATAGCTGTTCCTGTTGGGAAAAAAAATTCTATATCATTTATTTGGTTAGGAACATATACTGTTATATTTATTCCACTGGAAATAATATTCCAAAATACTTTTTCCATTTGGAACTTATATAATAAAGGAACTTCTATATCAAGACAGAGACAACTCTTCACAAGAGACCAAATGACACAGAAATTAACAAATGTAGGTCACCGTACAGCCTTTAACAATAAGCAAAGCTATAAAAGGCCCCAAAACGACAAATGTAAAAAAATTCAAACAAAACAAGAGGCTGTCACAACGACAGCAAACCGGATTTATTAACATTTATTTGTGTCCTACCAATATCACAAGAACCATAACTGATGAAGGGTGAAAGTTAAAATCGTCATTATTGAACTTGACCTCTATTTTGTCATCAGTAACAACATATTAAAATTTGGGAAGCTTTGGTTGAACAGTTCATGCGTAAATGCATGGACACGACTGGAAATGCCATTTTTCAATCTTTCAAGAACCATAACTCCTGAAGGGTAAAAGTCAAAATCGTCATTATAGAACTTGACCTTTATTTTGTTGTCTGTAACAACATATTAAAATTTGAAAAGCTTTGGTTGAACGGTTCATGAGTAAATGCACGGACAACATTTGGTTGCCGCCCGGCCGCCGTACATCCCCAAATCAATAACCAACATTTTTGTCACAAAAAAATGAACGCAAAACAAATAGGTAACACAGCAACAAAAGACAACCACTGGATTTCAGGCTCCTGACTTGGGACAGCAATACAAAAAAAATGTGTGGAAACCCAATTGCTGAAGTGAATTTAGGTAGTCATGCCACACGAAGAACACAAACTCACAACCTGAATGTTAAAAGCCTAGTGATAACTGAGTAGTCAACTAGGTAAAGGATACTTGCAAAGTTTTACGAAGGCAAAGCCTAAAATACAATACAGTTATCTCCATTCTTAAGCATTCTACATAAAATTAAAAAAAAAAACACAGTTAATTGTCGACATACTGTCTGTGAAAGAATATCATAAATCGAATTTAAAAAAACTTGCTCTCGCCTCGTTCACTCTAGAACATGTAGAATGAAATAGAAGACATCTATAAATTTTGTTGATTATTGAAGAAATCACATAACAATAAATTAGTGAATTGAAAAATGATGGCTTAGCTAGTTAAAGTTCCCAAATATATGATGTTGTCCAATCAAAATTGTGTTAACAAATAATTGCATTACAATTTGATTTTTTTTTCAAGATTTATGGTTAATTGTTTAAAGATTTTTCTCCTGAAGAATCTTGGTTTAGCAGCATTTGTTTTCTTGGTTTTGTATTTCTTTTTATTTTGTAACTTATTTTCTACTTGTAGCATTTGTAATTCAACACTATATTTGTACCTGTAAGTATTCCATCACTTCTTTATACTGTCCGTTCATCCCTTCTGCTGCTGTGTCGTATGGAGTCTTACCCTGAAATACACGTAACAGATAAATCTTTATATTGCTTTCATCTTTTTTACATATCTTACAATTAGTAGCTGGGTGGTGTTTTATTTTATCTTTACATATATGCTAACCATAACATTTTCATTCATATATCTCTTTAGACAACATTCAGATTATTGTTCACAATTTTCTGAAGACTTCAAATAGGCTTTTAACTCTTTTTTATAAAGGATATGAATAAATGCTTCATCTGTCCCCTTTTGGTCTTGATTTTTGTTGCAGTTTCAAGAATGATAAATGCATCCTTATATCTACACAAAGGGTGTGGGATATGGGGGGATTTCATCCTTAACTATCTTTTTATATTTTTTGGACACATTACAAATGTATCATGATTATTGAGTTCTTTATATTCTTATATTATTCTCTATTCTTTATATTATTGTATCGAATTATTATTTTATTGTATCGAATAATTCTCTATTCATTAACTGTTTGCCTATACATGTATCTCGATAAACCCTCTACATCCTCCTATATCTGTATAAACCCATTCACTCCCTCCTGCATTAGTGTACCCATCCACAACCTTCTATATTTGTATACCCCATCCACATCCTCCTCTACCTGTATTCCCCACCCACACCCTCTAACATCTGAATATCCCACTCACACCCTCCTATATATGTATACCCCCTCCCCACCCTCCTATATCTGTATACCCCTTCCCTACCCTCCTATATCTGTATACCCCTTCCCTACCCTCCTATATCTGTAAAACCCCTCAACACCCTCCTATGTCTTTATACCCTATCCAAAGTCTCCTATATTTGAATAGCCCATCCACTGTTGAGATTGTCGCTGGAACGTAACATCCGTACTTTTGTACTTGTTCATTTTTTGACGTCATATTATCATGTGACAACTCCGTGGGTGGAAATACATTTGTTGTATATGAATATAATGGCTAAACAGTTGTCTTTACATACATTGCCTTAATTATCATCTATATACACACCCTCCTATATCTATATAGCCCATACACATCCTTCTATATCTGTATATCCATCCACACCCTCCTATATCTGTATACCCCATCCTTACCCTCCTATATCTGTAAACCCCATCCACACCCTTCTCTATCTGTATATCCCATCCACACCCTCCTATATATGTATATCCCATCCACACCCTTCTATATCTGTATATCCCATCCACACTCTTTTATATCTGTATACCCCATCCACACCCTCCTATATCTGTATACCCCATCCACACCCTCCTATATCTGTATATCCCATCCACACCCTTCTATATCTGTATATCCCATCCAAACCCTTCTATATCTGTATATCCCATCCACACCCTCCTATATATGTATAGTCCATACACATCCTCCTATATCTGTAAACATATACACACCCTCCTAGATATGCATACCCCATACACACCCTCCTATGTCTGTATACCCTATCCACACCCTCCTATATCTGTATACCCCATCCACACTCTCCTATATCTGTAAACACTATCCACCCTCTCCTATATCTGTATACCCTATCCACACCCTCCTATATCTGTATACCCTATCCAGTATCCACACTCTCCTATATCTGTATACCCCATCCACACCCTCCTATATCTGTATACCCCATCCACACCCTCCTATATCTGTATACCCTATCTACACCCTCCTATATCTGTATACCCTATCCACACCCTCCTATATCTGTATACCCTATCAACACCCTCCTATATCTGTATACCCTATCTACACCCTCCTATATCTCAGGGATGATTCCAGGTGTTTTCAAATGGGTCCCTTGAACATCAAATTAGGAATTTTTATTCTAATTTGGAATTTTTATTCTAATTGGGAATTTTTTAAGCATAAAATCTAAGACGAAATAACATTATTTTCCTGAAAAACGGAAAATGTATATTATTAAGTTTAACCTGTACACTGATGTTCATGTAAGTTGTAACATTTTGAATAATTCTGGATGGGCTACTGTCATTACATGAACATCATTGAACATGATGCACTAGTCTATCATCTTAGCTATAGTTACCTAGGCCTATTACAAAAACATATATTTCAGCTAACATAAACCACTGAAAAAAATCATTCATCGGGTATTTTTTCAACAGCAGGTCATCTCTATAAATTTACCTGAATTCAAATGGATTTCAAATTTAACATGTCAATTGTCGAATTCAGAAAAGCAATTACAAAAGTTCATATACTTGATTGATAAGATATTTAAAGCATTGAACCAGTGTTCTTTAAAATTATTTGGATCATCTTCAAAACTTTTGAAATAGTTCAATAATGATGACATTGTATTTCATGAATGGTCTATTTTATGGAAAACCATAGTACACATTGTTTAACTGTTTGCCTGTTTCATTTTTAGCCATTGCGTTACACAACATAGAAAACTAAAGAATAAACAGCACGAACCCCACATCAAATACATAAGGGCTGATTAGTCAGTCAAGGACTTAAAATACATGCATGTTTAGAATCGACACCCAATTGCACCCATCTTCACTTGGTCAAAAACTGAAAAACGTCCTTCTCAAGGCTGGGTTTTTAAGTCTATCTATTGCTCTCTCTCTCTTTACAGAATGTCTACATGTTTCCGACTTTTTGCAAGAGCAAATGGAATGAAATCAAATGTACATAAAATGTTTGCCAAAATTTAATTGCAACAAGTTCTCGAAGAAGAGTGACTGTTTGAAAATGATGCTGTTTGCTGTTTATTCATGAAATTATTATGTTTATCAAAACATGTATATGTATCAACACTACTATGCGAAATTATTGAAAGAGATAAAGAAAATGAAGCAGCATTGTGTTTATTGCTAGACAATTAGGTAGAAGAGGTAAAAAGTTGGACATTCTAAATACAGAAGAGGCAGACGAACTTATTAATGTCATGGACATTCTTTTTGGAGAAATGAGTATATAAAACTTTTTAAAATATGATCAAATTAAATACCATTACATCGGCTTTAATGATCTCTTTTGACTTCCTGCAAGCGTACAAGTAGTAATGCCATTGTTTATTCATTTATGTGTCTGTCTGTCCGTCTCTGTCATGAAAAAAAAAATCGGATGAATCGGAAAACAAACGTAAACTAGGAAACTGACAAAGTCAAGAAAAGACACCATCGGTCATAAAAAAAAATCAGAAATGTTTCACAAGAAAATCGAAATTGATGGAGATTCTTCCATTGGTATTTAAAAAGGTTGTGTATCCAAAGTACATTTAAGATAAATTGGTGAATGAATCTTGAAAAGACAGGCCGATGGATAAGTAATTTTGTATCTTGCCTTGTAATTCAATCTAAACCCATCTATGGTACTTACTGCCATTTTAAACCATGTAAATTTGCCATGTTTATCCGTATTTACTTTTCTTCTATCAAAATGAAATTTGATATATTTTTGTATGAAAAAAACAAAGACAGAACTGCATCGATTTCTATACAAATATTGGCAAACTGTGTGCACAACAATCTTAAAGGCATCGTCCTATAATTCATCCGAAGTCCGTGCCTTATTCTACGTAAAATATGAATGAAACAACACCATTGTATAAGAATCAGTACAAGATCTTCATACGCTATTCATTTTTTTTTATTTAAAAAAATTGGAAATTAAGATACAATTACAATCAGCAGGGCTCTTCATTTAGTAGTGTCACCAAATAAATATCAAGCCCAAAGACGTCTTATCCTCTCGAACTACTTTATTCTAAAGTGATTATGAAACTGAAAAATGATAGAAACGAATACCAAGCGATTTGAAATTGAAAATGATCACCAAAGCATCATGTATATTTGCATGTATGCATCTTGATAGACAATAGTCACAAAATAATTTTTCAGCACAAAATAGCTCCTGCTTCTAATATCATTTAATAATTAACATTTCTGAGATATTTATACTTTTTATTATTATTTTTTCACCTTTCCACGTGTTTTACAACCTTACGTGCGAAACCTATTCTCAGACATGCTTTAAGATGTTATGAAAGGGTATTCATGAAAGGTAATCGTATATATAGATATAGTAATTTCGTTTTGAATTGCATTTGCAGTTAAAAAAATAAGTGTCCGCAATTTGACGATAAGGTCCGTATTTTAACTCCCTATGTCCGCATTTACCCGACTGAGCATTTCTGCGGGTTTTTAGTATTTCTAATCTACCAATCAAGAGAGATGACATAAAACCACGGGAAATAGTCCGTTTGATACCCCTCTATCCTTTCCTTTCCAGTGCAACCACCAGTATGTCCGCAATTGGCCTCTACGTTATCCAAACTTCCGGATTTTAAAAATTGTCTGCAATTAGGCGAATTTCCCCTATTGTCTAGTTAATTTCTTGATTCAAAAAATTATCTGTCATTTCCCACCTCAAGTCTTTGTTTGCATCTGTTTAAACATTAAAAACACGATGAACGCATTGCTTAGAATATTTTGATACCAATTAATAATTTTGCTATAATTGTCAAGACAACAGATTGTTGTTTGACAGTTTATTTAAACTGGTTTTAGTCCAATCTTATTGTTTATCCATACACATTTTTGAATAAAAATAAACATTTCTGGTACAACTAATCACCCAAAATGTGCAAGTGGTCTAAATAAAAGCATTAGATGTTGGGAGATTTTGGTAAAAATATGATGTTCATGTGTTTTATAGTAAAATTTAGCCATCCAAGTCTATAAAACATTTTCATATTTTAAGTCCAATTAACACGATCATATGACTTTTGATTATAGCCTTGAAAAAAAAAACATTCGACCAACAATATCTTATACATCTTTTTAGTGATTCATACTTAATAGTTGAACACTGGGTAAATACTATAAAATATTACCTTATATGTTTTAATCAAGGAACTGGCACCTCCTTGTTCTACCAGACATCTTGTGATCTGTAGATATCCACTCTCAGCAGCATGATGTAAAGCTGTGTATTCATCCTTCTATAATATAACCAAATAACATGTAACTATAATGTACAATACTTTGTTGTCAATATCAATAATATACAACATATCCTACAACTGACATTAAAACTTTTCTGATAAACTGGACAATGTTGTGTAATAAATATAAACATGATAAACAAAATATATATCACATGAATCAGTGGTCAAAACTGAATACAATGACCAGTCACACTTGTATTTATATTGTATATAAACAATAAATAAACATGTTTTGTTGTGAAATGTCAAAAACTTCCATTAAACCTGATATCTTAAAAAAATATTTTTTTCAAGAAATGTGTGAAATAATTATATCAATGGATTCAGTAGAAAAAAACAAGTAAAATGAGACCCCACTTTATATGATTCTTACACATATTTGTTTCTTAAAACTGTCTAATTAACAAAAGGAATTAGTGTAGATTCAGTGTAATTGTTAATTTTACAAAAAATATTTTTTTTAAAGAAACATGAAAAGGAGTAATATTTTCTAATTTAGAACAATAATATGAGTAAAATGAGACCCCACTTGATATAAGTATTACACATATTTGTTCATTAAACCTGTCTAATTAACAACATGATTTAGTGTAGATTAATAGTAATGTGATCAGACTAAGTAGATAACATACTATATCTGTGATGTCGATCTTACATCCTCTATCAATGAGGAGACGACAGATCTCCAGGTGTCCTTCCTTGGCAGCCTCCATTAATGCTGTCCCTCCACCATACGTCTGGAATAATACAACTGACATCAAAACTTGTCTGATAAACTGGACAATGTTGTGTAATAAATATAAACTAAATATATATCACATGAATCAGTGGTCAAAACTGAATAAAATGACCAGTCACACTTGTATTTATATTGTATATAAACAATAATTAAACATGTTTTGTTGTGAAATGTCAAAACTTCCATTAAACCGGATATTTTAAAAAAATATTTTTTTCAAGAAATGTGTAAAATAATTATATCAATGGATTCAGTAGAACAAAACAAACAAAATGAGACCCCACTTTATATGATTCTTACACATATTTGTTTATTAAACCTGTCTAATTAACAACATGATTTAGTGTAGATTAATAGTAATGTGATCAGACTAAGTAGATAACATACTGTTGATGTGATGTCGATCATACATCCTCTATCAATGAGGAGACGACAGATCTCCAGGTGTCCTTCCCTGGCAGCCCACATTAATGCTGTCCATCCATACTCCTGGAATAATACAACTGACATCAAAACTTGTCTGATAAACTGGACAATGTTGTGTAATAAATATAAACTAAATATATATCACATGAATCATTGCTCAAAACTGAATAAAATGACCAGTCACACTTGTATTTATATTGTATATAAACAATAAATAAACATGTTCTGTTGTGAAATGTCAAAACTTCCATTAAACCTGATATCTTAAAAAAAAAAAAAATTTCAAGAAATGTGTAAAATAATTATATCAATGGATTCAGTAGAACAAAACAAGTAAAATGAGACCCCACTTTATATGATTCTTACACATATTTGTTTATTAAACCTGTCTAATTAACAACATGATTTTGTGTAGATTAATAGTAATGTGATCAGACTAAGTAGATAACATACTGCTGTGATGTCGATCTTACATCCTCTTTCAATGAGGAGTCTACAGATCTCCAGGTATCCAAACATGGCAGCCTTCATTAATGCTGTCTCTCCAATAACCTGGAATAATACAACTGACATCAAAACTTGTCTGATAAACTGGACAATGTTGTGTAATAAATATAAACAAAATATATATCACATGAATCAGTGGTCAAAACTGAATAAAATGACCAGTCACACTTGTATTTATATTGTATATAAACAATAAATAAACATGTTTTGTTGTGAAATGTCAAAACTTCCATTAAACCTGACATCTTAAAAAAAAAAAAAAAATTCAAGAAATGTGTAAAATAATTATATCAATGGATTCAGTAGAACAAAACAAGCAAAATGAGACCCCACTTTATATGATTCTTACACATATTTGTTCATTAAAACTGTCTAATTAACAACAGGAATTAGTGTAGATTCAGTATAATTAATCATTTTAATAAAATATTTTTTTTAAGAAACTTGTAAAAAAGTTATATTTTTTGATTCAGAACAATAATATGAGTAAGATGAGACCCCACTTGATATAATTATTACAAATATTTGTTCATTAAACCTGTATAATTAACAACATGATTTAGTGTAGATTAATAGTAATGTGATCAGACTAAGTAGATAACATACATTTGTGATGTCGGTCTTACATCTTCTATCAATGAGGAGACTACAGATCTCCAGGTGTCCTCCCTCGGCAGCCTTCATTAATGCTGTCCCTCCTATATCCTGGAATAATACAACTGACATTAAAACTTGTCTGATAAACTGGACAATGTTGTGTAATAAATATAAACTAAATATCACATGAATCAGTGGTCAAAACTGTTTTTTTTGTGAGATGTCAAACTTCCATCAGAACTGTCATGTTAATTTTTTTTATTTTTTTTTAAGAAATGAATAAAATATTTACATCAATGGATTCATTACAATTCTCTGAGTAAAATGATATCTCACTTTATATAATCCTAACAAGTATTTGTTGATATAATGATTAATTCTGTCTGATTAACATGATTCAGAATAATGATAATTTTTTTAAAAAGTAACTTTTTCAAAGAAATATAATAATAGTTACATTTCCTGATTTAGTGCGAGTAGACAAACAAAACGAGACCCCACTTTATATAATTCTGACAAATATTTGTTATTCATTAAACCTGTCTAATCAACAACATAATTTTGTATATATTAAGGAATGTGGTCAAAGTGAAGCAATAACATACATGTGTGATATTTGTTTTACACCTTGGTGTAAAAAATGTTCTTGTAAATATTCAAAGTAAGAACTTTATCAACTATAATTCAAAACAAACAAAAACAATTAATGAGAGAGAAAAATACCTTTATGCATTTTTTTTTCTCTCACTTAAACTGTTAAATATAAAACAGATTTTGATTTAATATCAAATTCAGTATAATGATATAAATATCAGTTTCCATACAGATATATTATTATATTATGTTCTGAAGTAACATGTAGTTGTGTGTTTTATACTGGTAATGTACAATCTGTTATGTTATGAAGTAACTTCTTGTTATGTGTTTTATACTGCTTGTGTACAATCTGTTATGTTCTGAAGAAACTTGTAGTTATGTGTTTTATACTGCTTGTGTATAATCTGTTATGTTCTGAAATAACATGTAGTTTTCTGTTTCATACTGCTTGTGTACAATGTTATGTTCTGAAGTACCTTGTATTTGTATGTTTTATACTGCTTGTGTACAATCTGTTATGTTCTGAAGTAACTTGTTTTTGTATGTTTTATACTGCTTGTGTACAATTTGTTATGTTCTGAAGTAACTTGTAGTTGTGTGTTTTATACTGCTTGTATACAATTTGTTCTGTTCTGAAGTATCTTGTAGTTGTGTGTTTAATACTGCTTGTGTACAATCTGTTATGTTCTAAGGTAACTTGCAGTTGTATATTTATACTGCTGATGTACAATCTGTTATGTTCTCAAGTAACTTGTAGCTGTGTTTTTTATACTGCTGATTGTGTACAATCTGTTATGTTCTGATTTTATACTGCTGATGTACAATCTGTTATGTTCAGAAGTAACCTGTGGTTGAGTATATTATACTGCTTATGTACAATCTGTTATGTTCTGAAATAACTTGCTATGTGTTTTATATACCGCTAATGTACAATCTGTTATGTTTTGTAGTAACTCGTAGTTGTGTGTTTTATTATGCTAATGTACAATCTGTTATGTTTTGTAGTAACTCGTAGTTGTGTGTTTTATTATGCTAATGTACAATCTGTTATGTTCTGAAGTAATTTGTAGCTGTGTGTTTTATATTTCTTATGTACAATTTGTTCAGTTCTGAAGTAACTTGTAGTTGTGTGTTTAATACTGCTTGTGTACGATTTGTTCTGTTCTGAAGTAATTTTTAGAACTTTGTTTGTTTTATACTGCTTATGTACAATCTGTTATGTTCTGAAGCAACTTGTTTTTATATTTTTTATACTTCTGTTATTATAGTTCTAAAGTAAATTGTTGTCGTGTGTTTATGTACAATATTCAACATTTTGAAGTTACTTATAGTTTTCACTATTTCACTGTGCTTTAATTTTAAGTTACATGTAGTTTTGTGTCTTTTTTGTACATGTACCATAAAATGCTGTATCTTCAAATGATTTTTCTATGAATTATTAAAATAAGGTAGTTTTGAATGTGACTATTTTACTTACATCTTGATAATCAATTTCTGCACCATTCTGTAGGCTTAATTTTAAGGCTTCTATATCTCCATTCCCAGCAGCTGTAGTAAGTTTCTGTAAGTATAACATAGAAATTACATTTAATCTTGATAATCAATGTCTGCACCATTCTGTAGACATAATTTTAAGGCTTCTATATCTCTATTCCCAGCAGCTGTAGTAAGTTTCTGTAAGTAAACCGTAATAAAAATATATTGTAATGAATGTCCTTACTGTTAAATTAGGTAATAATTATGTTTTCTTCTGTTTAGCAATGCCTTCATAAATCAGTAGTTTCCTACCTTCAAATAACAGACAGAGAGGAATTCTTTAAATATCATATAATTGTTGGGATTTATGCATTTTATATTATAAAGAAAAACACCAAGAGTGCACACACTGAAATGTCTCGCCTTCTTTACTAATCATTGATATTATGTTGATAGTCCTAAATAAAAAGCTTTATCACAACTGTCACATAAACTTAACATTAACCAAGAAAACTAAACATTGACCAATGAACCATGAAAATGAGGTCAAGGCATGTACAGCTAACAATTCTTCCAAACAACAGATATAGTTGACCTATTGGTTATAGTTTAAGAAAACCAGACCAAAACACAAAAACTTAACTCTGAGCAATGAACCGTGAAAATGAGGTCAAGGTCAAATAAAACCTGTGCGATTGACATATACATCATAGAATATTTCCATACAGCAAATATAGTTGACATATATTGCAATATGTATTAAATAAAAAGACCAAAACTCAAAAACTGAACTTTTGACCACTGAACCATGAAAATGAGGTCACGGTCAGATGACACCTGCCAGCTAGACATGTACACCTTACAATCATTCCATACACCAAATATGGTAGACCTATTGCATACAGTATAAGAAAAACAGACCAAAACACAAAAACCTTACTGTAACCACTGAACCATGAAAATGAGTTCAAGGTCAGATGACACCTGCCAGTTGGACATATACACTTTACAGTCCATCCATACACTGAATATATACTAGATCTATTGCTTATAGTATCTGAGATATGGACCTGACCACCAAAACTTAACCTTGTTCACTTTTTCATGGAATGAGGTCAAGGTCAAGTGAAAACTGTCTAACTGGCATGAATACCTTGTAAGGTACACACATACCAAATATGGTAATCCTATAACTTATAATAAGAGAGAATTTAACATTACAAAAAATATTGTTTTCAAGTAGTCACTGAACCATGGAAATGAGGTCAAGGACATTGGACATGTGACTGACGGAAACTTCATAACATGAGGCATCTATATACAAAGTATGAAGCATCCAGGTCTTCAACCTTCTAAAATATGAAGTTTTTAAGACATTAGCGGCTTTTGGATCACTATCCCTATGTCGAGCTTTCTGCGACTTGACAAAAATTGTTAACCTTCAAAAATTATTTTTTTATAGAATCATGGACTAGATTTGGCATATCCTTGATTTTTCTTTCTTGTAGTATTTTCTGGACTTTGACCTTTGTCCTTTTAAAGACACGTTATACACTTAGTCCTTTAATTGCCCCTACTTTTGTCCTTTTTAAGACATGCAGTTGTGTTTTTCATTCACTTAGTCCTTTAATTGCCCCTACTTTTGTCCTTTTAAAGACATGTACATGTAGTTGTGTTTCATTTACTTAGTCCTTTAATTGCCCCTAGGTACTTTCTCATCCTTTTTAATATCAGTTAGTAGAAATCTCTCTATTACTTTACATAAAGAGATACATATATAAATGTATGTAGACTGAATGAATGTAGATGTGGGATATTAAAAAGCAATGAGAATGTAACCAAACAAGAAAAAAAGTATGTTGTATCAGTCAGCTCTGTATACCATACAATAGACTTGTCTTACTTAACTCACATGAACTTAACAATGGCAAGGGGAGATAACTTCGTATTTTTAATTTTTTTTTTATGTAGAAAAATTGTCCAAATATTTTTTTCAAATAACTCTTCAGACCTTCTTACAGTTACATATTTGAAATTGTAAACAAGGATTCTGAAGGTACTACATAAATAATACACTATCTCCCACCACCCCCTTTAAGGATATTTTTTTTTCTCTCCAACCTCCCGCCCCCACCTCCCATCTCCCTCAAAAGCTGCCCACCCCTCATACATCATGTACATTCATACTTGAAAAGTATTCCCTAAATTTCTTAAACTGCATTTTTGTTTGTCATCAGTTACTGAATACTGATTCAAATGCTGTTTGTGCCACCCGTGTAATGAGTAGAAATGTTTTAGAGTGCACCTTGCTTTGTCCCAGTTTTGTATTTTTTTGTTTTTGGAATAAGTAGTTTGGTAGTTCACTAAGAATTCTACTAGTTTTTATCTAATTGTACACTAATGGGGAACAAAACCACACAAGGAGACTATTAAGTAAATCTTACCTCATGCCAATCCTCCATTATATCCTAAAAATAGAAAAGAAAAATTATATTCGATATATACTGTTGAGTTATCATTGAGGTACATGTATTTTAGTTACTGCCAATTAAAAATACATGATCATTATTGGATGTAATATACTGACCTAATATTTTTATATATTAATGAGACCTACCGAATTAGACTATTTACCGAATTTGTAATCACATAAGCAACACGACGGGTGCCACATGTGGAACAGGATCTGCTTACCCTTCCGGGGCACCTGGGATCCTCCCTATTTTTTTTTGGGGGGGGGGGGGGTTTGTGTTGTTTATCCTTTAGTTTTCTATGTTGTGTCATGTGTACTATTGTTTTTCTGTTTGTCTTTTTCATTTTTAGCCATGGCGTTGTCAGTTTGTTTTAGATTTATGAGTTTGACTGTCCCTTTGGTATCTTTCGTCCCTCTATTAGATACTAATTTTAATTGAATAATAATAGCATTGAAACAGTGATTTATCTCAACTTTTCTGGCAATAAGACTGCACTATTAGAAGTTAATGAACTGAACTAAAAAAAACCTTGAAGATTTGATAACATACCAAAATGATGTACAAATGTATTCTACAAGCAGAATGTGACTCTTTCCATGGAACACCAGAACATCTGTTGCACTTTCCCAGGTCTAAGAATTTCAAAAGGTTTTTTTATCAGCTTTAAGGCACACATAAAAAATATCAAGAAACATTTTCTTAAAACACTATTGATAATCTACTAGAACAGTCACAATAAATTCAACTAGTTTTTTTTTTATTTTCTATGTGCTTTTCCTATAACATAGTGGATGTAGTTAGAAGTTGTGTACAATCTTTGTTTTTCCTTCATTGTTGTTTTCAGCAGTGGATTTTTTCTTTTGAAATATTTAAGATTTATCATACCAAGGCTATTTATAGATAATTATATGGCACGGGTTTTGCTCCTTGTTGAAGACTGTTGGACAGCCTGTAATTGTTTATAAATGTGTCCTATGGTCTAGGAATAATGGTATCATTGTTAATCATACCACACCTCTTTTTTATCATATGGTATGGGTTTTGCTCATTGTCGAAGGCTGTTGGACAGCATGAAATTGTTTATATCTTTGTCCTATCGTCTAGGAATAATTGCATCATTGTTAATCATACCACAACTCCTAATTATCATATGGCATGGGTTTTGCTCATTGTTGAAGGCTGTTAGACGACATGTAATTGTTTATATCTTTGTCCTTTGATCTAAAAATAGTTGTATCATTGTTTATCTAACCACACTTCCTTATGATTATATGGTATGGGTTTTGCTCATTGTTGAAGGCTGTTGGACAAACTGTCATTGTTTATATCTTTGTCCTATAGTCTAGGAATAATTGTATTGTTGTTTATCATACCACATTTCCTTATTTTTATACAATAAAAAATGATCACAGATACCCACTCCCTCTTAACATACTTAATGTATTTACAGGATTGAAGCTATAAGTAAGTTTTACAATTTGCCTAAACATATGTTAAGTCCTGGACCATTTGAAGTTTCGAGTGAAAGGCCCTCCTCAAGAAATTCAATGGTCTTAAAATAAGTACTAATGTAACGGATTGTAGGCCATGGACCTTTGTTTTCCAAAATTCAAAGGTTCTCTCACAGAAATGAAAGGTCCCTGACCATTGGGCCCACACTAATTTAAAACTATGAAAATTAAAGTAAGAATAATGTAATGGTGTGTTATATTGCCATATTTTAGGTTGTTGCTTGGTCCTTAACTAAAAGCTCTTTTCAAAAATGGCACTAGCCTATGCTGTGGAACCATAACTTCGAACAAGACAAATAGATCTGTGTCGCTGCATGCAATTGATTGAGGTAACATATTTACTGAAGCAAAAATGATCATTCCATAAAATTATAAGAGCCAAGAAACTTACATGAAAATTATCGTTGTACAATGAGTGTTGCAAAATTTCAAACTATTGACAAACAGGGAAAAGCTGCACAGCCGAAAAAAAATTGCTAACACGCTACAACTCAAATTTGTCAAACTGTTCATCTAATATAAAATCATTCCCTTCTATAGAAGCCAAGAAAAGTTCAAAGAAAGTTTCATTGTACAATGAGTGTTGTATAATTTCAAACTATCGGCAAACAGGAAGTGACTGCATGGTAGATGTGAAAACTGCTTCGTCTGTATTGATTTACCTCATTTTAGAGAAGCAGCAAATATTAATTTTCAAGTCTTTGGTTGAACTGTCCAGGGTTCAAACCCACCACCTCCCACACTTAAGGTTAACACAATACCACAACACTGTGAAGATTAACGAGGCAGTTTTTATGAGAAAAAAAAATGTTATGCAATCTTAAACAAGAGGAAGAGCCTGAATCGCTCACCTGAATTTTTTTGGTTTAATCTCTCATCAATGATTATTTTGGCTTTTCAATTTATTTAAATGTTCTTTGAATCGTCCTATTTTCTTCAAAAGCAAAAACAAATCATTTTCTCCTGTGTTCTATTTTAGCCATAGGAGCTATGTTTCTTGACATACAAGGAAATGAAATATAAAATTTATACAAGATACTCTAAAACTCTAAAACTCATTTAGCCTTAGTTTGGCTGAAATTGATACAGCAGTTTCAAAGGAGAAGATTTTTCAAAGTAATTCAACATGATGAACAAATTGTGAAAAAAGTCTTTAAAGGGCAATAACTCCTTAAGAGGTCAATTGACAATTTTGGTCATATTAACTTATTTGTAGATCTTACTTTGCTTAACATTTTTGCTGTTAACAGTTTATCTGTATCTATAATAATATTCAAGAAAATGACCAAAAACTGCAAAATTTCCTTAAAATTACCAATTAAGTGGCAGCAACCCAACAATGGTTTGTTTGATTCAACTGAAAATTTCAGGGCGTATAGATCTTGACCTAATAAACATTGTTATCCCATGTCAGATTTGCTCTAAATGCTTACGTTTTTGAGATATAAGCCAAAAACTGCATTTGACCCCTATGTTCTATTTTAAGTAACGGCGGCCATGTTTTTTGACGGATCAAAAATCGAAGCACACACTTTGTGCAGGATAACCTAAGGAACAATCATGCTAAGTTTCATTCAAATCCATTCAGTAGTTTCAGAGGAGAAGATGTTTAAAATTGTTAAAGACGACGACGACGATGACGGACGCCAAGTGATGAGAAAAGCTCACATGGCCTTTTAGGCCAGGTGAGCTAAAAATACGATACATACTAATTAGATAAATACTGATGAATGTACCTCTGAGGTCAGCCTATTTTATAAGTATAAGGTTGTGCCATCATCTATATATAAAGCATCTGTGAAAATTAACTATAAATCATATTTACTTGTTTAAGCCTGAAATATGTAAAATATATGTATCACTTAAAAATACTTCATTGGTACTTCTATTTATAGTTAACTGTTATGAAAGTTTCTTATAAATATATCAATGTTTGTGTGTTGTCTCCTTGTATAAACATATCAATGTTTGTGTTTTATCTCATATCAATGTTTGTGTATTATCTCCCTTTCTTATAAACATATCAATCTTTGTGTGTTATCTTCCTGTATAAACATATCAATGTTTGTGAATTATCTCCCTGTATCTTATTAACATATCAATGTTTGTGGGTTATCTCCCTGTTTCTTATAAACATATCAATGTTTGTGTGTTATCTCACTGTTTCTTATAAACATATATATCAATGTTTGTAGGTTATCTTCATGTATAAATATATAAATGTTTGAGTGTTATCTCCCTGTTTCTTATAAACATATCAATGTTTGTGGGTTATCTCCCTGTATAAACATATAAATGTTTGAGTGTTATCTCCCTGTATCTTATAAACATATCAATGTGTGTGGGTTATCTCCCTGTTTCTTATAAACATATCAATGTTTGTGTTATCTCCCTGTATAAATATATAAATGTTTGAGTGTTATCTCCCTGTTTCTTATAAATATATCAATGTTTGTGGGTTATTTCCCTGTATAAACATATCAATGTTTGTGGGTTATCTCCCTGTATAAACATATCAATGTTTGAGGGTGATCTCCCAATATAAACATATCAATGTTTGTGGGTTATCTCCCTGTATAAACACTGGCAGACCTATTTGGAAAATCACCGCGATTTTTGTAAAATATTCGGTGTTTTTTGGCCAATCTCCGCGGAACAGATAATAAATAGAGGTTCATCGTAAATTTTCCGTTTTACAGAATATTTTGCGGTTCTCCGGAGATTTTCTGTGTCTCAGGGAATTATCCGTTTGTCCGATAAAACGGGTGTGTATTGAGTCATTGATAGAACCAGTGATGCGTGAGCGACGGTTATTAAAAGGTCGGTTGTATAATCCGTTATGCGTGAGCGACGTTCAATCATTAATTTATCGTTGTATAATCCGTTAAGTGTGAGGGACGGTTGTATTGAGGTACAGATTGTGATATATGTAGAAGTTTACAGAACTACTAGTATCATTAATGGATTGAGATAGAAGGAATTTAAAAAAATTTATCACATAATGTTTCTGTAAATTTAGAGAGAAACAGATTATATATTTCTGGGGGTTAAAGGTTTACTTTTATGATGGAATAATACATGTGTATGTCTGAGGCCGCAGATCATTTAAACTTCATTGGCAAATAGGAATTTTTAAAACGGTCTTGATCACCTGCTGATCCATTAATCTTTCAGAATGAAATGCACATTTATACCTCTTTGGGTTGAAGGCATATATTAGCAAAATTAACAATATGCTACGATGAGATAATAACAAGTTGCGAATTTTAGTCCGAATGTGTATATATATGAGCATATGGACATACATTCATCTTTATAATTAATCAGTTCATCTGCCATTTGTTTTATTAAATTACTTTTCAATTGTGGTATAAATACAATTTTATCATTGTGTAAGACGATTTGAGAATAGCTTTCATCGTAAATACTTCAGAAATTATAATTGATTGAAGAACCGTTTATTGGAACAAAAATAAAATGAACGGCCTGGAGGAAGTTCTAACCTTAGTTGATATCAGGGGTCAATTGGTGTAGAAGTAAGTAACGTAATACAACGATCGTCGATGCATAATATGCACATGTATGTATATAGTATGCATACAACTGGATTTCGACAACTCGTGGGTTGTCTTTTAGACAAAGAAGTTCCATTTTAAAGATATGAAAGTACGTCAATGCACGTCTTGTAAACTAATCTGTTACTTTTTGAAATATAAATAAGTTATATTTAAAAGATTGGATGGTTATATTTCACACGCATCAAAGTTCTTCTGTCATCATTACTGTTTTTCAATTATTTTTTAAGAGTTCGATCTTAAAACTAAGTTCGTCCTGACATTTATGGAATATTTGCCACTGGAAGTTAAACAACCAACAATCAATCATCTTATTACAAAATTTAAAATATGCCTGAGCGATAATATTCTTTTAAATTTTAATGTGAAAGACAGTTTCTCCATTTATAAGAAGACACTTCCAGGTCTAATGTTAAGTGTATCTACATTCCGGGATTGAGATTTATTTACTATACTAGCAACAAAAAAAAGAAAAGAAAAGAAATGATGATACGTTTTTTTTTAATAATTAAATAATTAACGTTAAAAATATATGTAATTAACTTGATCTAAAACTTGACCTCGCTCATAATAGAGAATGTTAGAAATCAATTGTGTCGACTGCACAGGATTTTCCAACGGCGGGAAATACCCTTGTAACTATAAACACAGGTGATGTTACTGACCGATTGTGGAATGTCAATTCAGGGTTAAAGTGATGTGTAATGATTGACATTATTGTGCGCTTGAAAGTTGAGGCTCTAGTAGGTTCATTTCAATTGATAATCGAAAATCGAAAATCATTTTTTTTTCAAATCAACGATGAAGTTTTGGATATTATGGAAGGGATTTTTTTTAAGGACAACGGAGGTTCCTTAAAAGTCTATAGGAAAATATACAAATAAAATAATATAAAACATTTTCGAAGGTGTCTTATAAATCAATGATAAAGCGACTTCATCAGTATTGACAGTTATAAGATTGCAATCAGATGACTTTTAATTTTGTTTGTGTTTCAGGAGTGGGAGTGTAGAAGATTAATTTACCTTATATTACATTGTATTTACAAATGTTTGTTTATATTGCTTGACCCTTATGGGTGCAATTTTGCAATAAAGATTAAAAATATATACTTAGGATGTTCCATTCTCAGCATTGTTTCTGGTCTGTTTGTTCGTTTGTTCGTTCGTCCGTCTGTCCCGCTTCAGGTTGAAGTTTTTGGTCGAGGTAGTGTTTGATGAAGTTGATATCCAATCAACAATGATCAATTTTAAACTTAGTACACATGTTCACAATGATATGATCTTTCTAAATTTAATGCCAAATTAGAATTACCTCATTTCCTCAGTCCACTCAGGGACTTTCTATACTAAGTAAAGAAAGTCCCAGGTCTGTTAAACATAGAAAAGGATAGTGCGGATTGGGCATCCGTGTATACTAGTGACACATTCTTTTTTTTAATTTATTAAACTTGTTTTCAGTGGCAGATCCAGATTTTTTTTATACATAAGGAGAGGGGAGACTAACTGATAATTTCATGAGAGGACCAGCTCCAGTCATTCCTAAGTGATTCCCTATATAATCAATATTTATTTTTCAACAAAAGGGGGCGGACACCGTGTCATTCCCCCTTTATAGCCGACTGAGAAACTCAAAGGGCTGTTTAGGCAGTCAATGTCGTCAAAAACTTCTATGTGTTGTATAGCCAGTCATTGAGTCAGTGTCGTTAAAAACTTCCATGTATATCAATCAATCAAATCAAGACTATTAAAAACTATTATCAACCCCATTCCCCACTAAATCCGGCTCTGGTTCTATTAATTTCATTACTTCTTCAGCATACTAGTATCGGGAGCATGTGAGTATGGTAGCACTCCGTAGATAGGTCTTTAGTTTTGCATGTATGACACTAACAGTTGGCCTAACGTATTAGAAGGCCAGGGTTGGAAGGTTATTTAACATTCTGTGGCTCAATTGTAACTATATTTTCTTTGAAGTGCTACCTAAGCCGTGGCCTGGTGAACCCTACCCATTTTTTCAAAGGATTTTCCAATAGCACATCGAAACACTTCCAGCATTCTATATTTTTTTCACCCAAAAAATTGTACCTCAGCATAATACAGGTCATGAGGTACATTTGTTTGAGGAGGGGGTTTCAATTACTGTTTAATTTCCTGTTACTATGAATTTTCTGGATTTTTTTTTCATCAGATTTGCCCTGTTGTCTTTTCTTTTAACTCCGTGTAAACCCTCACACGCGATGTTTACAGAATTATTTGTTTGAAAAATTAAATTTGTTGTATTACCGCTTTTTATCAAAATAATATTTAGATAGCTTTATTAGCGCCTTTTCAAAGTCCAAGCATTGAACATTGCAAACACATATAGATATTTTCAAATGAATTAGAAAATATCTTCCCAAATCGACAGAACGTACAGAGAGATATTTGCCACTGGTCTTTACCCAGTTAACGATTCACTCTTAAATGCATTTCTCAAAAAAAACGATGGGAAACAGAAAAAAACCAGACTATATCTTTTGGATAAACAGCCAAGGACATTTCCAGACATGAATATAACTGCATGGACCATCGCTTACAAGTTTTGTGACAGAACAGACTTACAACTTTACTATAGTACATGTACAGTGCTTAGAACTGTCTCATAATTTTACTCCAGTTTACATAGTGCATTCTTTTATGTTTTATGATAACAGAACTGGGTTTTATCAAGGTTTATCATAACTCGTATGGTTTTATGATAACTGATTTCTGAGGAATATGTTTAATACTGCAAACTTTATTTAAAGATACGTTTTTTCCAATTGGCGCTAAAGAAAAGCACCATATGAATATGCATGAACCTACAACGATTGCTCAAAATCGTTATTTAAAAATCCTGTTTGTGAGATGCAGATTCATTTCAATACCGAAATTTCGTCTATATATTAAGTTTCACAAGTGTATAACACGGAGAAGCTATCAGAAGGTACATTACTCCCATTTTGTTTGGGTGTGAACCATCGATGTTTACAGCAATATCAAAGAATAAGATGATGATGGTAGAAAGAACTATGGGCGTCATGTGGCAAATATTACATGCATATCGGACCATGAGTTGTCAATCTGTATGACAAGATTTCCAATACAACCATATTATTGAGAAGGAATGTTTACATGCTATTCTCTCGTACTAGTATTACAGGGTTCTTGTGTCGTTCACCTTTGACACACATCTTTTTAACGATGTTTAAAAAAAGACAGAACCAATTTAATGTCATATATCCCTATTTTTTAATATAACTATAAAATACCCCTATTTAGCAGACAAGCAGTTTATTCTTTTTTCTGTTATTGAATATTGAATACCAAGAAGGAAAATAAATCCCCAAAATTAATTTGAAACTTTGATACTCAATAGTTTTCCAGCAAAATATTCACATCCCTTGGGGATAATTAGTGTTTTTTGTCCAGTGGCATATATAACATGCATGTCGGAACAGGAAATTTGGCATAATGTACTTTCAGAACCATGTTCACATCATTGTACATTAGGCAGCAACCATTTGATTTTCTGGGGGGGGGGGGCTATGGTTTTTTTTACTGTACAAACTTTTTTTTTCGCCTGTGGCGAAAAACAAACTATTTTTTTCGCGACAAGTCGAAAACAATTTTTTTCTTTCAATTTTAGCATTACATATAGTGGCAGCTGAGGGTGTAACAAGCAATTTATATAATTTTGAATTGCAACTATCTATAGTTCCGTAACTTTCCATCAAGGCGTATAAAAGAATGGTCGATAAGTGCGTATATTTTTGTTAAATCAATATTTCTTGTATGTTTCAAACTGTCCTTCACTTTTGAGAACGAGTACTTACATTTCCCCAAATTTACCCTTGGAAAAAATGTGAAAACAGATTTTTATTTTATCAAATCTTTTTTTTTTGGAATTATTTAGATTTTTATAAATAATATTCTTTACACCAGCTTATGCGTTTAGTAATGACTAGTATATCAGTCACGCAAGACAGAGATTTATACTATACACCTGATAGTTCAAAATGGAAAGTTTCAAGTTATCGGTCGTATACACTGATCAATACCCTTAGAAGTGAAGTGATGCATGAACTTGCAAGTCCGACAGGAAATCACTAGAATACCTGAACGTGTCACCTCACAATACATTTGGGAGTAATACCTTTAGCCATGCTGGTGATCAGACAAGGGAAGGTACGAATTTTATTACATAAAAGAATTATGAACAAATTAGATTTTCTAAAACAATTTTCACGGAACACTTATTTACGCTCATTTATGACTTTGAACTATGACTTTTTCACCAATTCCCATATAAACAGTTAAAAACGACAGACCTTGGTTACCACGGTATAGCTGACTTATATTAAACCAAATTTCAGAAATCCTTGTATTGTAGTTCCTGAGAAAAATTTTCAACTTAGCTATCATGTGTAAAATCAATCAAGTGTTCGGTAAACAGGAAGTTGTTGAGTGATTTATCTGAAAACGCATCAAGTTCCAAGTATAGCTGACTTATATCAAGCCTGAAACCAAATTTCAGAAATCCTGGTAGTGTAGTTCCAAAAAAATGTGACGAAAAATATTCATGGGACGGACGGGCTGACTGACAGACTGACGGACGGATGGACGGATGGACTGATGGAAATACAGAGAGAGGTAAAACAGTATACCCCCTTTTTTTTCAAAGCAGGGGTATAATTAAATATCTTACAATGCAAAGCTAGTTATTTGCGATATGCGATGATGTGTAGCTGCATGGTAGATTACTACGTGAATTAGATCATTTTGAATTATCTTTGAATTCACTAACACGTGGCTGTTGACACATTACACACAATATACTTAAAATACCTGGGGCAATTTACACTTCTGGTTTATTGTCCCTTTAACCAGCCAGTGTATCTGTGTATGATGTATTTATCTACTGTGCAAGGGTTGTGTAGCCAGTCAAGGTCGTTAAATGTATCTCTAGCTCCATTGACAGACTCCCATAATATATTCGAAAGCGGATCCCGAATTTTGAAAAAAAAAGAATGTGGAAAGACGTAAAGACAACATTACAAATTGGACTTGTGTACATGCAACATTCAATCTATTTCTTGTGTGACAGTTTACTGACTGTCAAACCCGTGTTCAATTTATTATTTTGATATGGTTCCATCATTCGAAAATAAGTTATTAAAATCTCAGTAGGCTAAAAAAAAACTACTGGATTTTACCCACAGAGTGCAACAAACACAGGTCACGGAAATGGTCTCTACTACTTCAAACTTTGGCAATCTAAAATAAAATCTTATCAGTCAATTTCATAGTATCACAATTTCATGTAACAGCAGAAGATAGTGCCTTGAAGATAGCTGAGAAAAATAAATATTTTTTTAAACAAGATATATGTAGGGAGCTCTATTTTAACCAACCTGCGCATGAACAGATTCATTTTTTCTCGTATTTACTTCCTGAATGACACGACTCTAGAAATGTTTGCCACTGGACATCAATTTAAAAATTAAATAGAATCAGACAGTCATGCTCGAGCAAATAACATTGAGAACGGAACTTTATAGCAAGATATATACTATAGTGTATACAGATTGTATTTGAACACACGAGGGTCTTGAATATTGTCTTATAGTTGTAAGTAATTTGTCTGTAGTCTTCATATTTTTCCCCTGACATTATTCTATATTCTTTGTTTTCTTGTTGTCTATTTTATTTACTTTTTTGGCCCTTTGTTGTGCACTTTTTGTCCATATATATTCTCTCTTCTTCTATATAAATCCTATTCAAACCCTTATAAACATACACCATCAAAATGTTCAACTCAAAACCCCAGTTGACTTGTCATCCATGGAGTTTTTCTCAACCGTTGAGAATATAACAAATGCTAAATGAGTCCGTTTAAAAAAAAGGTGTGGTGTGATTGCCAATGAGAAAACTCTGGATAAGAGACCATATGCCACAGAAATTAACAATATACATGTAGGTCACCGTACGGCCTTCAACAATGAGCACAGCCCATACTGCATAGTCGTCTATAAAAGGAGAAAAAGTCTAGGAGTCCATTACTAATATTTCATATATATATGATTAATGTATCACGTATACGTCTGATGCTTAATTGTTGGCTCTGCTGGAAGGCAAAATATTTAGCTCTTTACTGACTAGTATTTAACAACTGAAACTAGATAAGTTATGAAAATCAAGGAATCTATACATGATATAACAGCAAATTTGAACGGAACCAAAACGCAAATTAGTAAAATAATAAGTATACAACTTGCATTTCAGCATTTTAATATTGGTAATTATTAATGATGTAATGCGTAAATAAGTTATCCTACACAGTGGAACAAATGGGAAGCCAAAGTACGTTAATGTCTGAATTAATCTACTGCAAAAACAATGTCATTTTGTTTATTTTATCTGGTTAAATCTTCTGACATCAGACTCTGACTTCTTTAGAACTGAATTTTAAATGTGCGTATTGTTATGCGTTTACTTTTCTACATTGGCTAGAGGTAAAGGGGGGGGGGGGGGTTGAGATCTCATAAACATGTTTAACCCCGCCGCATTTTCCCGCCTGTCCCAAGTCAGGAGCCTCTGGCCTTTGTTAGTCTTGTATTATTTTAATTTTAGTCTCTTGTGTACAATTTGGAAATTAGTATGGCGTTCATTATCACTGAACTAGTATATATTTGTTTAGGGGCCAACTGAAGGACGCCTTCGGGTGCGGGAGTTTCTCGCTACATTGAAGACCCGTTGGTGACCTTCTGCTGCTGTTTTTCTATGGTCGGGTTGCTATCTCTTTGACACATTCCCCATTTCCATTTTCAAATTTATTTCAATAAACTGACTTAAATAAAATTTAAGCAAGTTAAACTGTAAGCTTGCCGCCGTTGATACCCCTGCCAAAATATTTCGGTTCACAGGAAGTTGTTGAGAAATGAATCTGAAAACGCACCACACGGTACAACCCTGTAACCAAATTGATAGATACAAAAAAGGTAGATACACAAACAAATTTACTTAAATAAATGTTTAATTTACATGTAAAGTATGTCGTACTTAAAATCATCTTTGTGTAAAGAAACGTTTGAATTGGCTGATCTTTTTGTAAAGCATGCTATTTTGACGGTTACGGATTCAGACTCATTAAAGATGCATTTCTTTCTAACACAAACGATGCAAACGGCTAAGCTCGCACATGTTTTGATCATTTCTTTCAAACATACGTTTGCAAAGTTTACATAAACTTTGACAAACTATGCAAACGCTAAAAATGCTTCTGCAGTTTGTCGTTTGTTAATACAAACGCTCCATTTGTTTCTAACTTCAACCTGATTAAACGAAGTATTTGTTTCTACGGTTGTAAAAAAGTCTGATTACCAAATTACCAACAATATGTGCATGCATTATTGAAAATTCAAACAGGGTCATTAAAGATTTATCAAACGATGTATTTGTTTCTACTCGTGTATCGTTTAGAAAACAGTAACACACGCGACACAACGTTTACAAAATTCTTGTTAGAAAGAAATGCGGCCTAAGAAAAATCTTATTAGAATCACAAGAAGTTCTGATAGGTCGTAAAATAAACTTCCCATCACTTTATTCTTTTCACATGTCAATTTTAAAAAAAAAATTCGCAACGATGTCATCATTGAAAGCACGAGGAAGGCTGACCAAAATGTTCAACTTGCGGCTAGTGATTGACAGGTATGATTATATCTTGGGGCTCTTGTGGGGAGCGTGGTGTCGGACGGAAAAAAGATTTCCAGTATTCATATATATATAAATGTCGATCTGATGTGGAAAATTGGGAGGTTTTTTTTAATAGCACAAAGAAAAAGACATAAAAGAGTAACAATGTGTAACTATAAACGAATAACTCGTTTATAATCTACGAGACTGATCAGATCAAAGTTTGATAAAAAAAAAAAAAAAAAAAAAGCATTCAATATCAAACCTTGGAATAAACATGTTCAATGTATACCTGCAAATATGTCTAAATAAATTATATTGTGTATTTAAATTATCTCCATTGAATACAATACAATTTATTAAATGTATCTATGATATCCTCCATAAATAAATATCTGTACAGGTAAAGTTAAATTCGGATCAACAGATTGATTTATGACCTTCCGCTTGTCCATGTTGTATTGCAAAAATATCACAGCAGGTGTTACTCACACTAGACAAGTGTCAAATCAGTATGACATTATGTCGGATTACGGCATTTGCAGTAATTAAGACCCTGTTTTTACTGTTTTTACAGGAGCTGATTTATCTTAACATGACAATAAAGAAGAATTTTGTAAGGTGAACATATTTGTAGTATTGCAAAGTTACCACGTGCATTTTCCTGTTCATTGGTCACATTTAAATAGATTATTCTTTATTGAACTAAATTCGATATTTAAATTGCAAGTAACTTTAATATCAAAACCACCGATTTTTATTTCTCAACTGAAAAGGGTAATAAGACGGTTATTTTGATCTGACTGTAAACAGTGTATATAATCACAACGATCTATTAATAACCGCTGCTCACAGATAACGGATTAAACAACGATCTATTAATAACCGTCGCTCACGCATCACTGGTTCTATCACTGACTCAATACACACCAGTTTAATCGGACAAAGGGATAATTCCCTGAGACACGGAAAATCTCCGGAGAACCGCAAAATATTCTGTAAAACGGAAAATTTACGATAAACCTCTATTTATTATCCGTTCCGCGGAGATTTGCCAAAAATCGCGGTCATTTGCCAAATAGGTCTACCAGTGAAACATATCAATGTGTGTGTGTTATCTCCCTGTATAAATATATCAATGTGTGTGTATTATCTCCCTGTTTCAATAAAATAAACTTACAATTATATTAAAGTTATATGGTTTGCTACTGACCCCCTACGGATCCATAGACTAGAGGGTTATTAAAATCCATAGGGGTTGGGGCCAAAGGGGGTCAGTAGTGAACCGTATATAGGATATAGCAAATTTATTGCACATGGGACTTTTCCTGTTGCATTTTGTAGAAAAATAAACAATGAAATACAACAACATCAATAGATGACGTCACCATTAACAATAGACAGATGTCATGAACCCATATGAAATTAACTAACCCCATACGGATCCATTTGGGGTCACCATGTGACGGCTTTAAACCAATCACAACATCATAGTTCACCCGCGGAGCGATAAAAAGGTATAATGCGCAATTATTTCATTAACATGAATAAATCCTAAATGTTATGGCCAGCTTCATAAAAATGTAGACCTTGTCAAATGAGGTTATTTTTGAATTGTTGACTATATATTGACCTGTACACATCTCCTATATATTGACCTGTACACATCTCATATACCTTGACCTTTACACATCTCCAAATATTGACCTGTACACATCTCCTATATATTGACCGGTACATATCTCCTATATATTGACCTGTACACATCTCCTATATATTGACCTGTACACGTCTCCTATATATTGACCTGTACAGGTCTCCTATATATTGACCTGTACACGTCCTATATATTGACCTGTACACATCTCCTATATATTGACCTGTACATATCTCCTATATATTGACCTGTACACATCTCCTATATATTGACCTGTACACATCTCCTACATATTGACCGGTACACATCTCCTATTTATTGACCTGTACACATCTCCTATATATTGACCTGTACACATCTCCTATATATTGACCTGTACACATCTCCTATATATTGACCTGTACACATCTCCTATATATTGACCTGTACACATCTCCTACATATTGACCTGTACACGTCTCCTATATATTGACCTGTACACGTCTCCTATATATTGACCTTTACAGGTCTCTATATATTGACCTGTACACGTCCTATATATTGACCTGTACACATCTCCTATATATTGACCTGTACACATCTCCTATATATTGACCTGTACAGGTCTCCTATATATTGACCTGTACACATCTCCTACATATTGACCTGTACACGTCTCCTATATATTGACCTGTACGCGTCTCCTATATATTGACCTGTACAGGTCTCCTATATATTGACCTGTATACGTCTCCTATATATTGACCTGTACACATCTCCATTCTTGACTTGTTGGGTTGCTGTCTCATTGACATTTATCTCACTTTATTTTTCTTTAGCACAAGTTCAATGCTTAAGTTCAACCGATCTATTTTTGAAGGCAAATAACACTGTAATGATGTCATGTGTCTTGTTTACTATAAAAACATTGGAGTTATGGTATTTTGAATGTAAAAACTATATGTTGATTATCTCCCCTTATAGAGTTTGAATATTTTACATTGGAAACAAATTTCAATAGTAAATGATCCTATATAGTTCACATATACTGTACACTTACCTATAATAACAACTTGGCTGGACAAGCTTAAGGATCACATGGACTATAATAACAACTTGACTGGACAAGGATCACATTGACTGGACATGGATCTAATAAATATAAATAATAGAAGTTCAAACTAAAAACATGGTTAAATAAGAAAAAGACAAACAACAGTACACAAAACACAAAATTAACAAGAATGTGTCCATAGTACACAGATGCCCCACTCACACTATCTTTTTCTGTGTTTAGTGGACCTAAAAATTGGGATAAAAACTATAATTTGGCATTTAAATTAGAAAGATCATATCACATGGAACATGTATACTAAGTTTCAAGTTGATTGGACTTCAACTTCATCAAAAACTACCTTGACCAAAAACTTTAACCTGAAATTTGCACTATCATTTTCTATGTTCAGTGAACCGTGAAATTGGGGTCAAAACTCTAATTTGGCATTAAAATTAGAAAGATCATACCATGGAGCACATGTGAACTAAGTTTCAAGTTGATTGGACTTCAACTTCATTAAAAACTACCTTGACCAAAAACTTTAACCTGAACGGATGGACGGACGGACGGAAGGACAGACGGACGCACAGACCAGAAAACATAATGCCCCTCTACTATCGTAGGTGGGGCATAACAATTAAAGACTGAGCAACAGGAAACCCATCAAAAGTTGAGAGCTATCTCAGGTGCTCCACATTCGGCACTTGTGTTGCTCAATAATAAGTCAGGGATGATTCCAGGTGTTTTCAAATGGGTCCCTTGAACATCAAATTGGGAATTTGTATATCCCTATTGGGAATTTTTTATGCATACAATCTAAGACTAACTAATATCATTTTGCTGTAAAAACGGAAAATGTTTATTAAATTTCGCCTGTACACTGATTGAAGAAGTTATTGGATTGAGATCAGGGAAGTTGTAATACATGAATAAACTTTATAAGATATCTTATATACTTTATGAGATATCTTATATACTTTATAACTTATATAATCCTGTGGTCTAGTGGGACGGCTACCGTGCAGGAAATTTGGTGTCATGATATCTCAGAAGCATGGGTTAGAATCACGGTGAGGAAAGAACAAAAAATTAGCAAAAGCAGATTTTCAGATCTAACATTGTTGGGTTGATGTTTAGACGAGTTGTATATACATAATGTACACAGCCAGGTATCACCATCACTGCTGGTGATCCGATGGATAAATCTGTTGTAGAGTTGTCACTGGCTATCTTATATAATATAGAAGATATCTAATATCGATTATAAGATATCTTACATAGTATATATACGATATCTTATAAAGTTTATATATTATATAGTTTATAAGATATCTTATATAGTTTATAATATATCTTATATAGTTTATAAGATATCTTATATAGTGTATAAGCTATCTCATATAATTTATAAGATATCTGATATCCTTTATAGGATATCTGATAAATATACAATGTACATACATTACTCCCAACACTTTAGTAATTAAATCGAAATCATTGTCTGTAATTCAAAGAAATCGAAATAGTTGAAACACGGAAAACGAAGAGGACCCTAAAATGAACTGGTAAGGAAACAGAAATATGCTCTTGCTCAACGTGGAAGTGGGGTAACAGGCGACCATAAGTACAAAGAAAAATTATATGAGATATTAACCACTGAAAAAGTCATCCATTGGGTATTTTTTCAACAGATCATCTTTATTAACTTACCTTGATTCAAATGGATTTCAAATTGAACTGGCCAATTGTTGAATTCAGAAAATCAATTACAAAAGTTTATATACTTAATTGATAAGATATTTAAAGCAATTGAACCAGTGAGTTTTAAAATTATTCGGATCATTTTCATATCTTTTGAAACAGTTCCATAATGATGACATAGTATATTTTGGAGGGGTAGGGGGCATTTCATGAATGGTCTATCATCAACATTATTTTCAAAAACGCTCAAACTTTTGTCTTTTGATGAAAGAGTAAAATATAAAATAATTTCTTTTACAAAACAAGCTTTCATCAAATTACATAACCTGCTGGGCGATCTACTTTTACGAGATCAAATACTCCCATAATATTGTAATCAATTGAAACTGGCTGCTAAAATTGTTTTACTCATGTTGACATACTTAAATCATTGTTAATAAAATGTGATTGTTGTCAGCATTCTTATCCGGTTTTTACTACGTTTTGACGACAAACTATGAAAAATTATAGTTTTTCCGAAAATACCGACTTTTATTTTATTTTCCTGAATTGGGAATTTATATTCACAAACATTTTGGGGGACGCTGGCCGATTTAAGGGCTGCTAAGCGGCCTTAAACTGTATAGTGGAATCATCCCTGTAAGAACAAAGTGTTCATTGGTTGAATACAATTTTGACCTCTTTCATTGAATGGTTGCTGTCTCATTGACATTAACATCCAATCTTCAATTCATACACCACAAGTGACTTCTTTGTAATGATTGCAATGGTTTGTTTAGTTTGGACTCCCTAAAGCAATTAATTACTCATGGAAAGATTGGAAGAGTAGCTTGAATAATTTCAAATCATGTTTAGATATGGTGCGGACAAAAAAGAACAGAAATGAGTGCTGGTGTAATACTCCTTAGAATTATCTCCCCTTTAAGAATGTTAACGATTGAAATTTAGTTCTGCATTTCATTTGATAAAATAAATAACCAAATGTTCCAAAACAATTTGACTATAATATTCACTTACCTTTACTAAATTATAAATCGACTGGACTTGAATCAAATATAAATGGACAGTAGATCTTTAAACTGAAAATATAAAATAGCTCAATTACAGTTTCAGATAAATATCGGTTGAACCCTTTCTGAACATATATATATATACTTTTTTAGCTTGTGACAAGTAACTTGACGTGTAGATTGCGTAGTTAACTTTTTTTCCTACTTATAAAAAAAAAAAAACTGTAAACAAGAAATAATTGTAACAGGATGCTGCTACGAACATGACGAAGTCACCCAAACAAAGCACTCAAAATAAGTCATTCCCACGGTCGCCTGACATTGAGCATGTTGAGCAACGTCCAATACAAATTGGTCTGGTTTGGTAAAGTGATATATGCACAAGTGACGTCTAGGTATTACACCTGTGTGTCATTCAAATCTTCTTGATATCATGTACAGCAATATTCATGATTCAGGGGTGGGGATCTTGACAGTTTACAAGTTCTTAAACAGACAGGAGATAGGGATAAGAGTGACCCTAGGGGACTAGCCTTTTATTTCATCTGATTTGTTTTATTATCCAATACATATATATATGGTTAAGGGTAGGGGATCACAACCGTTTACATGTTTTCAAAAAGAAGGGGGTGGGGTCACCCCTGTGGACTTCTTCTATATTTCATTTGATTTATTTTATTGTCCCATACAAAAATATATATGGTTTATGGGGATCTCAACAGTTTACGAGTTCTCAAACAACAAGGGGGTGTGAGTGACACCTGCGGACTCCCCTTCTATTTCATATGATTTGTTTTATTATCCAGTACAAGAATATATATGGTTAAGGGTAGGGGATCTTGACCATTTACAAGTTCTCAAACACGTGGGGTGGGGCTGACCCAAAGGGACTCCAACTTTATTTCATTTGATTTGTTTGTTTGCCCCATACAAAAATCATACAAAAATATATATGGTTTATGGGTGGGGATCTCAACAGTTTACAAGTTCTCAAACAACAAGGGGGTGTGAGTGACACCTGCGGACTCGCCTTCTATTTCATATGATTTGTTTTATTGTCCAGTACAAGAATATATATGGTTAAGGGTAGGGGATCTTGACCATTTCCAAGTTCTCAAACAAGTGGGGTGGGGCTGACCCAAAGGGACTCCCACTTTATTTCATTTGATTTGTTTTGTTGCCACATACAAAAATATATATGGTTTAGGGGTAGGGATCTTGACTGTTTAAAAGTTTTCAAAAAGAAAGGGTTGGGGTGACTGACCCCTCTGGAGTTCCTCTATATTTCATTTGATTTATTTCATTGTCCCATACAAAAATATATATGGTTTATGGGTGGGGATCTCAACTGTTAACAAGTTCTCAAACAAAAAGGGGTTCGGAGTGACCCTCGGGGACTCGCCTTTTTTTTCATTTGATTTGATATATTTTACCGTATAAGAATATATATGGTTTAGAGGTGGGGATCTTGACTGTTTTTAAGTTCTCAAACATGAGGGGTTGGGTGGGGTGACCCCATGGACTCAACCTAAATTAAATTTGATTTGTTTTATGGTCGTGCAATCATTACATAGATGCCAACCCCTTTTGAGACAATCAGTAACAAACTATCAAATTTTCCGTATTTTTTAAAAGTTTTCAGTAATCATTCAAAAACTTGCATTTACCAATAAAAATTACTGACGAGTGGTTGCAAAATGATGTGCACTAAAATTTGTCGTTCAACATGTTGTCTGTAGTATGAATTCCATTCATTAATTGTTCAGATGTTCTCGACTCGTACATTTTCGTTTTGTCAAGGAGAAGTAGAGAAAGGGGGTAAGCTACTTCATCAAGTTTTCCTCTTCGGAAGTCAGTTAGTTCCCATCAATAGGTTGATAACTCCTGAGAAACCGGAAACATTACATTGTCGTTTTCTAAATACCGGACCAGGACGGAAAAGTAATGATAAAAATCCGCGATTTACAAAATTGAACGGCAATGATTGGGAATCCGTAACTATTCGACTTTGACCGTAACAGCGTAGTTTGTATCGCAAAATCAGAAAAACTACGGAAAAATCGTAATGGTTGGCATCTATGTCATTACTAAAAACCATGTGTGTCTGTCACTTACTGTTTTCAAGTTATAGTCATTTGAAAATTAAAAAAAAAAATCCCATAGGGTTCTATAGTAAATTCATCCCTTCTGTTTGCCCCTCAAAATTCACCTAAATAGACCACAAGGAGAAAAATAATTTAAGAACTGAGCAAAAACTTTGTTTAGGAGTCTTAATAGCAAAAAGTATAATTACAAATTTTGTTCTAGTCTGATTTTCTAATTTTCTAATGCCAAATATGGAAAAGGTCGAGTTTGTTGTGGGCTGACATGAGATGATATACCATGATACATTCGATACTCTCTGACTTCTACGTATTCATTTAACATTTGTAAAAATCGTAGTCAGCGTCGTAAAATGTCCATTCATTCATATTAATTTTCTCTTCAACCGGAGAAAGGTAGGAAACCTTAACAAGAGTGCACACGCTGATATATGTCTCGCCTTCTTTACTTATCATTGATATTATGTTGATAGTCCTAAATATAAAGCTTTATTACAACTGTCACCTAAACTTAACATTAACCAAGAAAACTAAACATTGACCAATGAACCATGAAAATGTGGTCAAGGTCAGATGACACCTGCCAGTTGGACATGTACACCTTACAGTGCTTCCATACACTGAAGATACTAGACCTATTGCTTATAGTATCTGAGATATGGACTTGACCACCAAAACTTAACCTTGTTCACTGCTCCATGAAATGAGTTTGAGATCAAGTGAAAACTGCCTGACAGGCATGAGGACCTTGCAATGTACACACATACCAAATATAGTTATCCTATTACTTATAATAAGAGAGAATTTAACATTACAAAAAATCTTAACTTTTTTTTCAAGTAGTCACTAAACCATGAAAATGAGGTCAAGGACATTGGACATGTGACTGACAGAAACTTTGTAACATGAGGCATCCATATACAAAGTATGAAGCATCCAGGTCTTCCACCTTCTAAAATATAAAGCTTTAAAGAAGTAAGATAACGCCGCCGCTGTATCACTATCCCTATGTCGAGCTTTCTGCAACAAAAGTTGCAGGCTCGACAAAAACTAGGAATATAGTACTCACTTTTGGAGGCACACATATACATGTATGGATCTGGGGCCGTATGCATAAAACATCTTAACTTAAGTATTCCTTAAACTTAGATTTCACCAAGAATTTCCTTAGTTAAGTCAAATATTTAAATGGTATGCATAAACTTACTTAAGTTTTCACTTAACTAAGGAATACTTAAATCGGAACCTTTCTCTAATTACCGTATGATATATATTAGCTCATCACATGTACTCACCCGCGTAAAAGTTTGTTATGATTATTTAAATTTATTGATCAATGCATGCTTTCATTTTAAAGAGCTGGGTTTTATTTGATAAAGGTATGTAAAACAATGAAATAAAACATAACATAGTTATAAGTATAATGATGAACAATTGGCACAAATAAGACAACGCTTTTTATGCTAGATGTTTTGACAGATGAGCATTGAAAAAAATATTTCGGTAATCCAAAACTTTCCTCTACTTAGCATGCTTAGGTCGCATTTCTTTCTAACCAAAACGTTTTCTAAACACTACATAAGTAGAAACAAATACATCGTTTTACATGTTTAATAAGTCTTTAATGTCCCTGTTTGAACTTTCAATAAAGCAAGCACATGTTGCTGGTAACAGACTTGTTTACAAAGGTAGAAACAAATACTTTGTTTTATCAAGTTGAAGATAGAAACAAATACAGCGTTTTTACGTATTACTAACAAGCGACAAACTGCAGACGCATTTTTAGCGTTTGTATAGTTTGTCAAAGTTTATGGAAACTTTGCAAACGTATGTTTGAATGAAACGATCAAAACATGTGCGCGCTTAGCGGTTTGCATCATTTGTGTTAGAGAATGAAACGATCAAAACATGTGCGCGCTTAGCGGTTTGCATCATTTGTGTTAGAGAATGAAACGATCAAAACATGTGCGCGCTTAGCGGTTTGCATCATTTGTGTTAGAAAGGATTTAATTATCTTTACAACATTTTTTAAACTCAACAAAACATGATCACTGTTTCAGTGGCGTAGCACAAGACTGAGTGTCGCATTGTAAGCATGTTAAACTCTAACAAAACATGATCACGGTTTCAGTGGCGTAGCACAAGACTGAGTGTAGCATTGTAAGCATGTTAAACTCTGACAAAACATGATCACGGTTTCAGTGGCGTAGCACAAGACTGAGTGTAGCATTGTAAGCATGTTAAACTCTAACAAAACATGATCACGGTTTCAGTGGCGTAGCACAAGACTGAGTGTAGCATTGTAAGCATGTTAAACTCTAACAAAACATGATCACGGTTTCAGTGGCGTAGCACAAGACTGAGTGTAGCATTGTAAGCATGTTAAACTCTAACAAAACATGATCACGGTTTCAGTGGCGTAGCACAAGACTGAGTGTAGCATTGTAAGCATGTTAAACTCTAACAAAACATGATCACGGTTTCAGTGGCGTAGCACAAGACTGAGTGTAGCATTGTAAGCATGACTGTAATAACAAATAATTTTACAAAACACTTTTTTCAATAAAATGTTCACTTATCCTTCAGCTTATTATCCGCTGCCATCTCCCTTTCCATCTTCCTTGCTTATATTTGCTTATGGTAAAAAAAAATCTATTTTGATGTGAAATTAACATTGTGATTGCTTCCCTTTCACAACAAAAAAGGGGGAGGGTAGATTTTTTTTCCAGTAATCCATATACAAATTAGGATAATTTTCAAAAGTCCTACAATCTTTACTAAAACAAATTATTACATGAAATATATTCTCCCTGTAAGTGAATTTTTTGTTTAAGGGTATGCCCTACGTCTTTAGAATAAAACTGAATTGAAAATTCAAATGACGCACTGACCACCTCATCCCCCCCCACCCACCCCCATAAAAAAGAACCCCAACACACATATATATAAAATGTGGTTTTGCATGCTCTCTCTTCATTCCTTAATTCTGTTTTAACTAACAGTTACAATTGATACCATGAGGTGTATTTTAACTATTTTAAAACAAATGTGCAGAGTAAACAAAAGAAAAATAGTACCATGAATTACATGTGTGTAAAAACTGAGTACTTTTTGGTATACATAACAACGAGATTGGGAAATAGTATATATATAACTACCCACTGTTATCTCTTGATTACAATGTATACGTGATTTGAAGAAAATAATGATGATCTTTAATACTTACTTATTATTTAGCAATAAATAAATGAATAATTAGTATTTAATTAGCTCTTCATTTTTTATATAAGCTTTGGATTTCAAATATTTTGGCCACGAGCATCACTGAAGAGACATGTTTTGTCGAAATGCGCATCTGGTGCAGAAAAATTGGTACCATTAATGTTATTATTACTGATATATATATATATTAATCAATCAAATTGTAGGTAACATATTAATGTTCTACAAAAAACGCAAACTTTCAACTGATTTTAAACTATTTTCGAAAATTTAAGGTAGCTCTATAGGTACCTTAGACTTAAGTGTTATCTTATGCGTTTCCTTAGTATAAGGAGTTTTATGCATACCACTTAAGTTTTGTGGGCGTGACTTAAAACAACTAAGATATTACTTTAAAAATAAGGGACGACATCAAAAGTTCAATGTAGGATAAAAAACTTAATTCACAGTTTTTTCACTGACCCCCACACACCCCTCTTAACTTAATTTGGGGAAAATTGATTTACCAATAAGGATATATGTAAAAATCGATTTTAGATATACAAAACTTGCAGAATTTTAACCCCCCCACCCCCAAACTATTTGATTTAAGTTTTTTATCCTACATCGATCTTTTGATGTCGTCCCTTAGGAATTACTTAGTTTAAGATTTTTTAAGCACACCACTCAGATAAAAAAGGGCGGAGTTTCCTTAACTTCAGTGTTTACTAAGGAAAATCTTACCTTAAGTAGCTTTATGCATATGGGCCCTGACGCATGTCTGGAGAATACCGATAAAAGCATAACGTAGAAACTGCTGTCATGTGTGTGTATTGATTTTACTTTCTGCATAGCGCAGAATCCGCGTAGTAGTATTTGTGATTGCCATTTTCAAAACGAACTTGAATCATTTCATTAATCGATGCAAATTCAGTACATTTTAATTCAAGCTGTATGCTATCAAAATAGCTCAAAATTTCAAAAGCATCTTTCTATTATTAGTTTTCAAACACCAGTACTACATTATCTAGAAGTAGGACACACTTCCTAAAGTAAGATAGTCTGTCTCACTTCCGGTTAGAGGCCAATGCCTTAAGAAACTTTCCAAAAATGAAGTAAATGTAGTAAGATATGATGGGTGTTTTATAAATTGAATTTTATATAAAAATGGACCTTTCTATGAATAATGGAGGACCTTTAAGTACAATGTATCTTTGGTCAAAGGTCCTGGACCTTCCATTGCTTAAAGTAAATTTGAACCCCTGATTATACAACTTGAACATTTTTATTCATAAACAATTCAATGATACAATATCGCATACATATTATAGAGAATAATACATGGCAAAATCTGTATCATATGTCGTATCATCCCGAGACACCAATATCAGCCCAAGGGCCTTTAAGCCTGAGGGATGATATTGGTCGAGGGCATGTGATACAGATTTTGCCATGTTTTATACGCTTTATCATATATTTCAACAGGAGTATTATATTATATGAACTGTTTTTTTATCCATAGCACTGGGTTACTTCCAGTTCTACTTTTGTCTTTGGCCTTAAAAGGACTGCTCAATTACTTATTCAAAGCACCTGGGTTACCTTACAATTTGCGTGCTGTTGTTTTAAAAATATTTTGTTTATTATTGTATTTTTTTGTGTGTTTTGTAATTTTTATAGTTGCATATATAGTGTGCCAAAAATATGAAAAGTAGGGGTGTGATAAAGGGTATGCGATAAAGGGTGTGCATTAAAGTTGCGCGATATGGATTTTTTAATCAAATATTCAAAACTACTGTATTTACTACTAAACTGTACGGTATGGGTTTTTGCTCATTGTTGAATGCTGTACGGTGGCCTCAAATTATAACACTTTAGTAAATTATCAAAAATGTAGCAAGGTGCATTTTGAGGTACTGTAAATGACCACTACAATTTGGGTGCGTTTATTCTTCCACTGTCAAAACCACAAGTAGGCGATACAACTTGAATTAGATGGAAGTCATACAGCACAGATGAAAATCTAGTATTACAACAACCAGAAAGACCATATAAAATATACTAGTACCAACACTCAGGAGTCATTTTCTTTTTGTTAACGATCGGCCTTTATCATGAAAAAAAGTAAACAAATAAGTAATTTTAAATGAATGAAAGAAATGCTACCTTTCTTAGTGTAACAGACAAAATTTAAAAGATAATGAATAGTTGTATTAATTCTGAAATCTTTGTAGCTATTCTTTTGCAGGCAGTAACACGAGGTATGTCACTGACACTGGTTTCAAGTGTAGCCAGTGCCATTGGTGTGTGGGGGGGCATGGGGTCCCCCTCCCCCTTTTTTGTGGGAAAAACTTGGTTATTTAGGGAATCACTGGAGCATGAGTGGAAGTGGGCCCCCTCTTAGGCAGTCAGTGGATCCGCCACTGCTTGTAAACTATGACTATTTAGTATTACATTAATTACATGTGTATATTTTACTGTTGTTTGGAACTAGGACCACTACTGCACCAGCTGGGACCAGCATTTCAACTTGCACATCTTATTTTAACATACTTCTTTGTGTATTCACAACATATTTGATATATCTTCGAGTATGTTTGACAAAACCGTCTATTCTTACCATTTTCTATCCAATCGTTACAGGAAACATACTTTGACAAGTGGCGGGAAACTATTGTACTATGCATAATATACAACTCGTTACAGGACTTGTTTCCGGAAATTTTTCTGATAGGATTTTTTTTAAAGTAAGACAGGTTGCAGTCGTACTGGTTGATCCAGGGGTACGTAGAGGGCGTACGCTACACGATCGTCAAAACAGTTTCTCATTGTTCTCACGATTTATATGATTATAAAATTTTGAAAAAAAATCCGCTCTAAATATGTAATGTTCCGTCAGTTACTTTGTTCCGGCGGAACTTTTCAACTAGTTATTTCGTTCCGATGGAAAAAAAGTCGAAAAGTTCCGGAAAAAAGTAGCTAGTTGAAAAGTCCCGGAACAATGTAGCTAGTTGAATAGTAAACCCAAACCCTAACCCTAACCCTAACAAAGAGGAACTTTGTGACTAGTTAAGGTAGCACACTACAAAGATGTTTTCACTCCCAATCAGACAACTTTAAACTGATGTACATGTATTTCATTTCATCCTTCTTTAAATTTTATAAATGAGGTACCAAAAGAAAGAAGAAAGATTAATCTTTCAAATTGTGACAATTTCATTATGACATATAATTATTACATAATTAATTGTTATGTAATCAGTTGCTATATTGTGATGTCCACACTTGAATGAAATTAGCTTCTTTGTTATTCATAGCATCACAAAACATTTTATAGATTCTTGTACAACACAGCTTGACCTCCTAAACTGTGTCTCAGATTTCCAAAAACATCAATAGAACAAATTTTATACCAAATTAAATTTAGTGATCTCTTGTGAATTGATGTTGCAAACTTCATTGAAGATTTATGAGAGAATGAAATACATTTAGGAAAAAATCTGAGACACAGTTTTTGAGGTCAAACTGTGTTGTACAAGATTCGATAAAATATTTTGGGATACTATGTAATAATTATTTCATAATGAAATTATCATAATTTGAAAGATATATCCTTCTTCTTTCTTTTGGTACCTCATTTATTAAATTTAAAAAAGGATGAGAGGAATTACATCAGTTTAAAGGTGTCTGATTGGGGATGAAAAATCTTTGTATTGTGCTACCTTAATAAGTTCCGTTTGACTTTTGTGGCTGGTATCTTTGTTCCCCTTTGAAAAGGTTCAAAGATGATATGTTGCGCATTTACTTTACATCAATTCTTCAAATGGAACTTTCAGTGGCGGATCCAGAAATTTTCATAAGTGGGGGCCCACTGACTGACCTAAGAGGGGGCCCGCTCCAGTCACGCTTCAGTGATTCCCTATATAAGCAACCAAATGTTTTCCCAAAAAGGGGGGAGGCAGCCCCCCCCCCCCCCCCCCCCTAAATCCGCCTTTGACTTTGTGACTGGTTGACAATGGTTGATAAGTTCCGTTGGAACCTTTTGGGCTAGTTTGTTAGTTCCGGTTTTGACTTATTTGCCAAAGAGGAACTTTGTGGCTAGTTGATAAGTTCCTTTTGACTTTTGTAATCAGTATCTTGGTTCCCCTTTGAAATGTTCAAATATAATATGTTGCGCTTTTACTTTGCATCAATTCTCCAAATGGAACTTTTTGAAAAGTTCCGTTGGAACTTATGTGCTAGTTTGTTAGTTCCGGTTTTGATTAATTTGGCAAAAAGGAACTTTCTAACTAGTTGATATGTTCCGTTGGAACTTTTCAACTAGACACTTTGTTCCGGTGGAACTTTTAAACCAGAGGAAAACAAAATAACTGTTAATAAGTTCCTCCGGAACTTTTCGACTAGTTACTTCTTTCCGCCCGGAACTTTCCAACGTCGGAACAAAAAAGCATTTACAAATACACCTTATAAAAGGAGCTTCTCATGGGGTTTTTGATTATGTGATACATATTGCGGCAAAAACTGTTTTCTGTTCTTCTGTGTGGTAGGTCTCCCCATGTTAGATGTTCTATCATGTCACTAACGCTTGAGGTGTTTCTGTTTCGGTTAGTGACATATCTAGCAGCCCTTCTCTGTACTTTTTCTATTTTGTTAATATCCTCAGTAAAGTAAGGGTTCCAGACTGAATAGGCATATTCTAGTGATGGTCTTACTAAAGATTTATATGCCTGTTCCTTTACTGAGGTGAAACTGATGTTAAGATTCCTTCCCAGTAAAACTTGTACTGTTGGCTTTGTTATGGCCCACCTACGATAGTAGAGGGGCATTATGTTTTCTGGTCTGTGCCTCCGTTCGTTCGTCCGTTCGTTCGTCCCGCTCCAGGTTAAAGTTTTTGGTCGAGGTAGTTTTTGATGAAGCTGAAGTCCAATCAATTTGAAACTTAGTACACTTGTTGCTTATGATATAATCTTTCTAATTTTAAAGCCAAATTAGACATTTGACCCCAATTTCATGGTCCACTGAACATAGAAAATGAAAGTGCGAGTTTCAGGTTAAAGTTTTTGGTCAAGGTAGTTTTTGATGAAGCTGAAGTTCAATTAACTTGAAACTGAGTACACTTGTTGCTTATGATATGATCTTTCTAATTTTAATGCCAAATTAGATTTTCTACCCAATTTCACGGTCCATTGAACATGGAAAATGATAGTGCGAGTGGGGCATCCGTGTACTTAGGACACATTCTTGTTACAGATGGTGTTTATGTGACTGCTATTTTAGGTCTGATTGAATTGTCACGCCTAGGTATTTTGCCTTATCAACATGTTCAAGAATGTGGCCATGTATAGAGTGTAGTTATATGCGAATGGATTTTTATTTCGGTTGATGGACATAACATTAATACACTTAATTGTCAGGGTGAAAAGCCATTTTCCATGTATTTTCCCAAATGCCTAGTGTGTCAAGGTCTTTTTGTAGGGTTTCAAATAAAAATAGACTTGGACCCAGAACAGATCCTTGAGGCACTCCTGACCTCACATGGACATAGCCTGAAGTCTCACCCTCTAGAATAACTGCTTGGGTGCGACATGATAAAAAGCCCTGTATCCATGCATTTGCTTTCCCATGTATCCCATAGTAATTTAGTTTGAGTGTTAACAAGTTATGACTGACTTTATCAAAAGCTTTAGAGAAGTCCATTATAAGTACATCTGTTTGTTTTGAGTTTTCAATATTTAAAGTAACATCGTCTATAAATTCCAAAATATAAAAAAAAGAAGATGTGGTATGATTGCCAATGAGACAACTATCCACAAAAAAACAAAATGACACAAACATTAACAACTATAGGTCACCGTACGGCCTTCAACAATGAGCAAAGCCCATACCGCATAGTCAGCAAAGTTGAGTTTCCGCTCGTCAGTAGTAGATAGATTTCGTTTTCTGAAATAACGCCGCACCCTCGTGTGAAAAATCCTGGACCCGCCCTGAGTCTTGTATATTGACTGATCCATAGTCTTATTTGGTAAACAAAAAAGCTGCATAGAAACAATTTCGTAATGGGACATTCCATTTAATATATGAAAAGCAGGGGGGGGGGATTATACCTTGTCAAAGACCCCTAAGAAAAATTTCAGGCAAATTTCAATCAATCTCATGCTTTTTTTTTTCTAAACCCCTCAGATGCCAAACTGTGCCAGTATTTCCTCAATTTTACATATTAAGACAACAAAAGATCCATCAGAAACAAATATGGACACCCTTCAGATAGTTATTTGAGCCAATCGGGCCTAAGAAATGGCTTTTGATGTCCCTCAGAAAAAAAACATCCACCTCTTTTAAGATATATTAAATGAGTCTGAATTGTACTAGTACTAAATGTGATCATGCGAACAGTTTTCTTGAAAGAAAACAAAAAATGTTGCATTCCAAAACATTATTTGCTTTGCAGTATGAAGATCACATAGAAAAAATTAAGAAAAATCTATCATTTGGTCGTCAATCGGCAATACTTATACAAATAAATTAAAAGTGACCGCTGTCGACAATTTATGGAATTATAACACAGAAAAACACAAAAAAAAATAATTACAATTAAAAGAAAACAAAAAATAAGGGATTTTGAAATAAGGTGGAGGGCAAAAAAAAAATGTCCTGTCTATAAGTTCAATGACACTCCGGAAGGCGCCTGCTACTACAAATAGTACTCTGGATGGATGCTGATTTTCTCTTAACTAAGCATTTTATGTCATGTCAATGTTGTTTACTTTTTAAATTTTTTTTTTAATGAACAATGTTTAACTATTATACCTCAGAAAAAGACGAATGATTTGTGAAAAGTTTTAATTGTTGTTTTAGTGTAAGTGTTGTCATCCAGAGGAAATAAATCAATAAAAGAGAGGCGAAAGATACCAGAGGATCATTCAAACTCATAAGCCAAAAACAAACTGACAACGCCATGGCTAAAAATGAAAAGACCAACGGACAAATAATAGTACATAAAACAACATAGAAAACTAAACACTGAGCAACCCCATAAAAACTGAGGTTTATATCAGGTGCTCCGGAAGGGTAAACAGATCCTGTTCCACATTTGGCACCCGTCGTGTAGCTCATGTTAGTACAAATCCGGTAATAAGTCTAATTCGGTAGGTTTCATTTGGGACTTTTTTGTCTAGGTCACTTTACTGGATCATTCACATTGCGTGTGCAATGAATTAGGAAGTATGTATTCTTATTTAGTTGGACCTTTAAATAGATTAACCTTTCAGTGTTAGCAACCCATTGAAATAGCACCGATAGTTATTTCAAATCATTCATTGCGCGATACACAAAGACGATTGAAATACCTGTAAGACTTTTCTATTTGATATACTATGATTTAAATAACTTAGTAAAATAATAACTTGAATAGTTGTCTTCTCATATTCCAGAATGAGGTGCTCAAAGGGTAAACATACTTGTAACATATGGTATTTAGCACCATGCAGTAGCAGATGGAGGCTTTCATAGAGGGAGGAGGAAATAGAGGTGTAAATTATTTGAAGCAGGCGCTCAATATTAAAAAAAAAATTAAAACTTAAAACACATGTTTCAAAAGAAGATATATCCCTGATACGCCCATGTTCACAAAAATCTACAATAATATTTTACTCATAAAGGTCATTTAATGTAAAACACAATTATAGAAAATAACTTTACCTAAAGTTCTGTCTGAATAATGAAAAAGAAGTAACCAAACTGCCGAACTCAAAGAAAATTTTAAATCGGAGAGTGAGGCCCCTCGTGGGGGGGGGGGTCCTAGTAATCACATAATCACCATTTTTTTGCCAATATAATCACATAATCATTAAATATTTGCTTATATTTAGTAATCAAATAATCATAAACTAAAAATACAGTCCTAAGTAATCAAATAATCATGAAATATTTGGCTTAATAATCAAATAATCATTAAAAAAACGGCCAAGTAATCACATAATCAAAAACCCCATGATGGCCCTCGAGAGTCCCTCATCAAAAGGCAAAACCAAAAGCTAAAAACATCAAACAAATGGAAAACAACTTCATATCATATTGATATTTCAAAAAAATATTCAAGAGAGCTTACTAAAATTACCTTTAAAAGTAGTCCTGTTGGTTAAAGAGAATTTCCATTTTCGTTTCCTTTATAAACATTGCCGATTGTCGACACTTCATTTCTACATACGGGTATCTAGTATGTAATACAAGACCCATCAATGCAATATAACATATATATGTTTATTGAACCGATACCAAAGATCAACTTTTAAAAGGCTTTTGTACATAATGCAAACTAGTTTGTGATTTTTCATATGTTAGCATTTACTTATAATGCGAATCTTTATGAAATAATGCAAACAGTTGAGTCATGTTTTTCATATTTAAATTGCAAAGGTAGCTGTTGTTAGAATGAAGTAAGCTGCATGCATTACCCTTTATCTGTTTATTCACTTATTGCAAGGTAAAATGTTGGAGTCTTAAGTAAATATTGATGGCATGGTGATGAGCGGAACAAAGAAATTTAAAAAACAAATTTAAAATCTTATTGTTAATGAGGATCTGTATGGGGTCCTTTATTTGTTTTCTATTTATGCTCTATGTTTTATAGCAACCAATTATTCTCTCTTCTTTTTGTTTGCCCTACTTTACTTTATTCTTTTCTTTTTTGTTGCCATGTCTTTTGGACATTTTAATAAATAGTCATTATTATATATAACAAGCGGTCGTATAAGACTTGTGCAGGATTGGTTAGATACAAAACAAGCGTTTATATTAGCCTTTTATTTTATAGGTTAGATTCAAAGAAAACGCTCGTCTGCTTAGTTGCTACACCACTGATTACTCATGTATGTCATGACCACGAATAAAATTAAAACTTTTCATTCTGAATAAAATACAAGAAATATAAATGTGCAGGTGTTCGTCAATGAATCACATTTTGTTTGATTCTTATGTGGACTTTTACTTATATGAGTCTAAATGTACTTGGAGACAGGACAAGTTTTTTTTTGTCCTCCTCCTTTTTTTTTCAAAAATCCATTTTCTTTTCATTTCAATTATTTTCATATTTTTTTCTCTTTGTAATATTTCAACAAATTTACTAAAACAACATTAAATGGAGAATTTACCATGAATTATAGTAAAATTACGGATTTGTGGGGAAACGAGACGGAGGATAAGGTAAATGTCCTGTCGGTGAGTTCAAAGCATTCCGGAAGTCGCCTTCTACTAAAAGAACACTCTAAGTGGTGATTTTCTATAAACGAAATCTTTACTATAAGTATACTATGCCATTTTAATTTTGAGTACCTTTTTTTAAATTTTGATAACTAAACTATTCTTCTAAAAAAAAAAGTGTATGTCGAAAGTTTTATGTTTTTAGTGCAGGGTTTGGCATGCGGAAACATGAATATATATTTATTGTCTTAATTACCTGACTGGATCATTCAAATGTCGTATAATCAATGATACCTGTGCATATTAAAAGAATAAGGAAGTTATGTCTACTTCGTTGTTAGATGGACATTCAAATATATTTATCTGCGTTTTAAACCCCAGTTCTATTGTTATACTTCGTTGTTAGATGGACATTCAAATATATTTATCTTCGTTTTAACTGACCCCAGTTCTATTGTTATACTTCGACTGAGTTCCTATATGTCTGAAACAAGTGTAAACTGAATAGATCTATCGCTACAAATAACAATGGAGTTTGACCTCAAGGTGTGGATAGCGGGTTTCTGGAAACCCCTGTGTCTACATGCCGAAAACACTAGGCATTGTTACTCATAACAATAAAAATTGTTTATTTTTTGAATATCATGAACATAAGAACTTACTAATTGTGTTCAACACATAGTGTGTCAAGATATATATATTTTTTTTTTTTAGGAATTCCAATAGCAAAAACAAGATTAAGCATCTATTTTGAATTTAAAAAAATCCTTTAACTATCTCTTCGCTTGAAGGTAGTTTTTTTTTATCAAAGTAATATAAAAGTGAAAGTAAACGGCATCGACAGGATGTTCTTTCTAACTTTAAAATTCACTGATATTTTTCTTTTTTGTAATTCATTTGAAAGTCGAAAGATTGATATATTGTCTATTTTAAGGCTCCCTTACCTGCTAAATCATATACATGTATTGCCTTGTAATGTTGTTTGGCTTCCTAAGTGTGTGTCCTTTCCATCGCCATTTTCTCTTTTTTTTCCCTCTTCATCAACTGGATATTGGTTGATCTTTTTTACTCATAGATCTTTGTTTGAAATCATCTCAGACCATCTGATGTTAAGCATGAACCTGAGACTGTTGTTGATGAAGACTTGGAGTTTTGAAACAGACTTTTTGTTGTTTTCCAAGTCTCAGCTCAATAATAAGAGTATGGTTTTCACATTGGAATTATAACGCGTATTTTGGTGTCGTGAGTGATGTTTCGCGCTTTCCAAATTAAATTGATCCCATCATATTAAATGCAGTTCTAGCTTTGCCAATTCTGATTTTTTTTCATCTTTATCGATCTGAGCCGCCAAAATTATCCACTACGCTTCCAATGTATGTAAAAGAAACCATTTTTTCTTAAGATTTGGTGTTAACCATCAGACTTGCTATATAGAGACCTTGTATTTGACTTTAAAACATTGATTTTGTTGGGATTTATGGAAAGGCCTGTTTCTGATGCTCTCTTTTCATCCTGCTAGTTTGTCCTGCATTTGGTGGTGGTTTTGGGACAGCAACACAACGTCATCGGCAAAGTGTAGGTCATTCAGCTGGGTGAACATAGTCCATTGAATACCGTTTATTCTGTCGTCTGTGGCATGCTTCATGATCCAGTCAACTGACAGGAGGAATAGCATAGGTGAAAAAAGACAGTCTTGTAATTGTTGAAGGCCGTACGGTGACCTGTAGTTGTTAATGTCTGTGTCATTTTGGTCTCTTGTGGACAGTTGTCTCATTGGCAATCATACTACAACTTTTTTTTTTTTTTATATTTACCCAGTTGTAATATCAAATGCCTCTATTTGTTCGCCTCCGTGGATGATCTTACTCTGCATTCCTGTAGAGGTGTTTCAGATGTATAGGTGTTTCAGATGTATAGGTGTTTCAGATGTATAGGTGTTTCAGATGATTGTAACAAATATTCATGAATGCCATAGTGTCTCATCCACTGCCACAACACACCTCTATCTAAGTTGTCAGAGGAATGCCATAGTGTCTCATCAACTGCCACAACACACCTCTATCTAAGTTGTCAGAGGAATGCCATAGTGTCTCATCAACTGCCACAACACACATCTATCTAAGTTGTCAGAGGAATGCCATAGTGTCTCATCAACTGCCACAACACACCTCTATCTAAGTTGTCAGAGGAATGCCATAGTGTCTCATCAACTGCCACAACACACCTCTATCTAACTTGTCAGAGGAATGCCATAGTGTCTCATCAACTGCCACAACACACCTCTATCTAAGTTGTCGGAGGTTTTAGCAAAGTCGACAAAAACAGAATAAAGTGATGAATTGAACTCTTTCAGGCTTCCAATCCATCAATCCATTCAGTCACGTCTCAGTCATTACAGCTGAACGGACGTGCTGGGCCAGCTCTCCTTTACCCGCTATCTTCGATGAGGGTATACAGTTAGATGTTCAACGACTTACTACTTAAGATGACAGAAACCAATCCATGCCGTACAGAGAGACGTAGTAGTTGGCGTACCCGCGTTAACATGCCTCCAAAACCATTGTATATTATGGGGAGTGTCATGCCGATTAACGTCCGAGGGCTGTATCCTAGGCTGTTGGGTGATACGACCTTCATTTCACTGCCTCACGGCTTTGGTCTTGATAACGCTTCCTGTCATCTTTGTAACTACGTCCGAGATCATCTACCAGTACTCCTTCATCGAGGCTAGCGGGCTGCCAAGCTGACCAAACTGGCCCTGAAAGCAGCCGTTAGTGAAGAAAATCATAAAAATAGTAAACAAACAAAAATCTACTCACCAAAACCAAGATGGCGGCCTACATATTGCGACCTCCACTACTTGTTCCTGACACATGGCATCAAATCATTTAAAGCTCACCAAACGCCTTCGGGCACCGAGCCGACCGTGCGAGGGCTGAAAGGCCAGTCAAGGTCGTTAAACACTTCCATATATATTCAGGCTTGTTTAAGAATGATACTTCACGTTTCTAATTGATCTGCACATAGTTTGTTTTGTTTGAATCGAGCGTGGTTGTCACGAATATTTTCATGTATTGCAATTTTGAGTTGGTTCAACATCTCTATTTAAACTTTCCCTGCATTATGTTTTAAGGCGATTCGAAAAAAAATCTAAACCAAATGGTGACGCTGTATAATCATGTGTAACCAATGCAACATTTTTGTGAAATATATAACATTAATAATCTTTGTACTTTTTATAAAAAAATAATCGCCGAAAATGTAAAACAGATATTTCCTTATCAAATGGCAAAACCAAAAGCTCAAACACATCATTCGAAAGGGAGAAAACGTCATGTAATTAATTACTGCAAGTGTTCCTCGTTTTACAATTATCGATTATCAATTGTGCTGATATTAGTTGAGCAGAATCACGGAGGACGTTACTTCGGGTTTTACTGGACACCTTTAAATTTTATATCAAGATAACCTTTTTGGTGTAACTTAAGAATGGCCAACGTAGGTAGATACAAGTATCTTGTCTTAAAGAGGGATAATTCCTACTCTGTAAAGGATCACTCTGATTCAAACAAAAAATTCTCTGAAACTGACATTATCAAGATGCTTGATTTCTTGATTGACAACATATTTGTTACGTTCGGAGGACATGTTTTTCAACTGTCGGCATTCCAGTGGAAACAAATTGTGACCCTCTTCTTGTCGACTTGTTTCTTTATTAGTATGAGGCTTACTTCATACAGGAACTTCTTAGGAAGAAAGACAAGAAGTTAGCGATATCCTTTAACTCTACTTTCCGCTATATAGATGATGTTCTTTCACTAAAGAATTCAAAATTTGGTGACTTTGTGGAACGCATCTATCCCATCGAACTAGAGATAAAGGATACTACAGATACAGTTAAGTCGGGCTCATATCTTGACTAACATCTAGAAATTGACAATGAGGGTCGGTTGAAAACAAAACTTTACGAAAACAGATATGATTTCAGCTTTGGACATTTCGTCCCCGAGGGTATCACCAGCCCAGTATATCAATAATGTGGTCATTTTTATAAATTTTCTGTTTACAAAACTTTTTCGAAAAACTAAGGATTTTCTTATCCAAGGCAAGGATTACCTTAGCCGTATTTGGCACAACTTTTTTGGAATTTTCGATCCTCAATGCTGTTCAACTTTGTACCTCTTTTGGCTTTAAAAATATTTTGATATGAGCGTCACTGATGAGTCTTATGAAGACTAAATGTGTGTCTGGCGTACTAAATTATAGTCCTGGTACCTTTGATAACTATTCCGATTGTGAACTTTCCATTTCTAAGTAGCAACATTCCAGCAGCACCTGCATAATGGGTATATATTTCCCAATTGATACGATATGCTCTGCTTGCATTTCCTATCATGATTGTCTTGGTAGAGGGTTGCTGCTCACAAGGCAGCTATTAAACCAAGAGTTCCAAATGGTGAAGTTGAAATCATCCCTTCGTAAATTTTACGAATGCCATTACAAGTTGGTTGACGGTTATGGAATAACAGTTTCACAATAGTATCGGATATGTTCCTTACGTCGTAACTAATATCCCCTTCCCTTTCATGAATGTGACCTACCAAATTAGACTATTTACCAAATGTGTTATAACATAAGCAACACGACCAGTGCCACATGTGGAGCAGGATCTGCTCACCCTACCGGAGCACCTGAGATCCCCCCTAGTTTTTGGTGGGGTTGGTGTTGCTTATGCTTTAGTTTTCTATGTTGTGTCATGTGTTCTATTGTTTGTCTGTTTGTCTTTTTCATTTTTAGCCATGGCGTTGTCAGTTTATTTTTGATTTATGAGTTTGACTGTGACTCTGGTATCTTTTGTCCTTCTTTATGGAATTCACAGAACGCCTCTAAATATATTCAGGTGTTGGCACAATCAAGGAAAAAAATCGAATCTACAGGACAACCTTGATATTCACATACCACTACTCAATTGTCTGTTGCTAGCAGAATCAGGGACAACCTTGATATTCACATACCACTACTCAATTGTATGTTGCTAGCAGAATTAAGAAAAAGTTTGGAATTCACAGGCCAGCATTTAAGTGTCACTGATTGACACTTTAACATAGCAGACATAATAAACTTTATTATTTATCACAGAAGTACATACATACACATGATTACATCAACAATTAAATATTGCACATATTGTCAAAAATATTTCATCAATTGAAAATATTTATATTCCTCTATTAGAGTTCAAATTATATAAATTCACAGTGCTGACCTGTAAACTAATTATATGACTTTAAATTGCAGTATACTGCATTATTATAATAATAATTACTTTTAATCTACCATGTAAAAAGATAATTTGATGTTTTTTTCCTTCAACACAGGATGAATTATTTTGCTCCATAACACCAATTTTAATGTTCATATAAGACTTTAATAGTCATACACCAATATTTAAGGAGATTTTAGAATTATGTTCTTTCGAGACCCACCAAATAATACCAATGCAAAAATATCAAAGTCTTAGTCAGCCTTAAAAAGTTTTCTTGCAATTTAAAAAAAAAATCTATTTCTTGATAAGGAGCTCCATAACCTATGAATATTTTTAGCTTATTTTGGTTTTTTTAACTTCCAACTTATAGTATCAATTTCAATTCAGTATTTTTTTATTTCACCTATTTACATCCATAAGACAAGATGGAATGTTAAAGTGTCTATCCTGTTTTAAAATCTGTAGATATATATCATAAATTAGTCCAGCAAAGTTTGTCCTGAATATTGACCTCATTCTGGTATACAATCAACACCAAGTTCTGAGGGAAGAATCAGTCCAACTCCTAGTGCTTCTCTTTCAAATGAGGCAAGTTTTCTGAAATAAAATAACAGCAGTCATATATTATCAGCAATAACAACCAACCAAAAATCAATCAATCAATTAATCATTCTAATGCAACATTGTTCAATTTCATTGGATATGTTATCAATTTTCATGGTGTCAATTCAAAATTGATGCTATGAAAATGTATTAGCAAACAAAGGCAACTTATGACAGATTTTAAATGCATGATTTGACGTTGGTTTCTGTCAATTTCTTTATAATGAAGGTAAAAATAATTAATTTTGAGCTCTGATGGCATTGAATGGCTAACATGTAGCCAATAAACTTAATTTGCTACCATCAAACCATCAATAATAATAAAGGAAATAAATTATAATTTGATAATTATCAACTCACTTGTCCCATTGGACATCTAATGTGGTGATACAACTTGTCTGGCACCTATTTTTACTTTTTGTTGTTGGAATGTACAAGTACCTTTGTTTTTGTTAGATATATTTCTATTTGTATACATCTGATGAGTTAAGCCTTTTTTGACTGCTTTTTATACTTCATTCTTCTTTTATACTTTCAAAGTTAGGGGAGGGTTGAAATCCCACTTACATGTTTAATTCCGCAACATTCTATATGTATGTGTCTGTCCCAAGTCTGCAAGAACTTTCAGATCTGTACTTAGTGTCTTTTTGTTGTTGGGATGTACAAGTACCCTTCCTTATTGCTGTTGCTGTGTTACATATTTACTTTTAGATACCGGTATAAAAATTTTAGTTATTTTTTTTCGTTTTAGTTGTTTTACATTTGACATTTCAAGGTCTTTCATAGCTGACTATGGGGTATGGGTTTTGCTCATTGTTGAAGGTAATATGGAGACGGTTAAATTGGTTACAATTGAAACTTTACAGTAATTATTATAACTTTTTATTAAATATATTACAATTTTTATAGATGGTAACAGCTATGTGGAATCATGGAGCAGAATTCACAAAAGTCATAACTGTATATTTGCCTTCAATCTTTTATGTTATTTTTCAGTGGTTATCATGTTTAATGGTTGTTTGGTATAATAATTTCTTCATGTTTCACAAAACAACAAAATGAGACAAATATGAGCTTTAACTTTATATCTATATCTATTTAATATCACTATATAGTATGTATGGTTACCTCCTTAGTTTGGGGACCTTTGACCCTAGTTCCTTGTCATACTCTCTAATTTTACTGACTTCCTACCAAGCCTCATTCTGTTTTGATTGGTCAATTATTGATCTCTGGTTATACCCATACCACAACACCTAAAAAAACAAAAATAACTGAATATCTTGAATAGACAGAAATCCGATAAAGTGTGTGAGGATGTATAATTTAATACACTTACGACAGGTAAAGAAGTAAGTATTTTTACAAACAAGAATGTGTCCATAGAATACAGATGTCCCACCCAAACTACTACAGTGGACCTCAAAATTTGGGGGAAAACTCTTTGGCATTTAAATTAGAAAGATCATAGCATAGGATGTGTACTAAGTTTCAAGTTAATTGGACTTCAACTTCTTCAAAAACTTTAACATGCAGACAAATGGACGCACAAACTGAAAAATATAATGCCGCTAGGTGGAGCATAAAAAAACGACTTTTCAGGGTACTTCAGATATGACATTTGTATACGCTTAATTAAATTAAATTAAAAGAGAAGTATTATATTACATACCAAACTTTGTGGAGCTACAGAGGGCCATATAACTCGTGGATTAGGATCATACATAGGATAAAGACACTTCTGTAAAACTTCTGGTCTTGCTAAATATGTCCTGTAAATAAAGTTAAAGATTAAAAATTGGTTTTAAAGGAGGTGGATCAATCAAGTTTTCAGTGCTAAAACATTTTTACAAAAAACATGTAACATATGTATTGCATGTGTAACCTAATCACTTCTAGCAGCTGTTGACAAGGCTAATGCCAACAGTTAAAATGGTATACCAAAGTTGCAAATCAAAGAAGAAGGAGAAACAGGAATCATTACAATGTATATACAAGTTCAAATAAAAACAAATAAAAGGATACTTTCTCAATTTATATTTTAAATATAGGTTGCAAAAAATTTAAACTATAATGAACATAATGCCATCCACCAATAAGGACATGTGTTACTTTTAAATGTAGCAGGTACAAATTATGACTAGAAACAAGATGGATGTAGCCTTTTATGTGTTTTTTTTTAAATAAAAAGGATAAATCAATTGATATTTTTCTTCAATTACCATAAAGAGACTGTCCTTGAAGACAATTTACACTCTTTTCTTTCTTTCTGATTATTGCATAGGAATGTACCTAAAATTAAAACAAAATACCCATAACAACAAGCACAAAAAGACCGTTGGGTATGTTTGTTTAACATATGGTATATATGGTTGTCAGATAGTCTATATGGTTAACACATGGTACATATACTTGTTAATTTATTTTACAAAGTATGTTAAGTTACTGTGTAGGACTCTAAAATATGACTACTCTTTATCGTTTAATCGCTAAACATTCTCAAACTGAAGCAGTACTTGTGCATTTGTAAGCTGACTACTACAATTTGTTAATATACAGTTGGTGAGATCATATTTATTGTAGAATCTAATTTGTCATCCAATCATATTACATGTATGATACCGCTCTTCCCTTTGTAAACATGCAATTTTATTCAATCTACAACCACATTTTGTTTTAATCACAAATCAACTTATATAGATTTAGATATTCTTTTTTTAAAACCAGCATTTTTTTTTATTTGGCTGTATCTGTTTTAATTTTTATAATAACTATTATATTCTATATGGTGAATTTCGATACACTAAGAAACAAAACTAAACTGTACATTTAAAGGTATGTTTTCGCATTTGAGCTATGCAGACTAATACTACCTTTCAGTTTTAATTTTCAATTGTCCAATTATGAGAAGTTGTATTTTATAATATAAGTATATACTGTTTACGCTGTAATGTAATGTTCTGAAATTATAATTAAACGTGTTAAAGTTTGACATATTTGTCGTTTCTTGTTGAACGCATATTTTTATATTGTTTTTTTAATACGATGCAATTAACCTGATGATTGATCACGACAAATACATTAAAAGCTTTAATATATTACGTGTTGGTCTGTCCGTCATTCTGTTACTTCGATTCAAATATTTGATTACTCCATTGGAAGATATCTTGTTAACAGAAAAATAAAACCATTTTGATTATAGCGGATATGACCCTGTTTCAAATAAAAATACATTTATAAATACAAAATGTTGGATGATCAAAGTGTATATGCCTTTATTTTACGTCAACGTTTAGGTTTGTATACGCTGTAAGATATTGGATGATCAAAGTAAAATTGAGAATTGAAATGGGGAATATGTCAAATAGACGACCATAGAAAAAACATCAGCAGAAGGTCACCAACAGGTCTTCAATGTAGCGAGAAATTCCCGCACCCGGGGGCGTCTTTCAGCTGGCCCCTACACAAATATATACTAGTTCAGTGATAATGAACGCCATACTAATTTCAAAATTGTACAAAAAATTTCAAAAAATGCGACGGGGTTAAACACGCTTGTGAGATATCATCCCTCCCCCTATCCCTCTAGCCAATGTAGAAAAGTAAACGCATAACAATACGCACATTAAAAATTCAGTACGAGAGAAGTCCGATGTCAGAAAATATAACCAAAGAAAATAAACAAAATGACAATAATACATAGATAATAACAGACTACTAGCAGTTAATTGACATGCCAGCTCCAGACTTCAATTAAACTGACTGAAAGATTGTGGTTTCATCATATGAACATCAGGCACAATAATTTCCGTTAGGGGTTTAGTTTCATACCATTATAACATATATTAGAAGAACATAACCCGTGTCATGCCAACAACTGGTTTTTGAATACATGTGTTTAGTTCCGATGCAAAGACCCTATAAGGGAATCAATATTAACGCTAAAATATGCAATCTTTAATGACATGACAACAGTATCGTAACTATATTCCTTCTAAATAAGTCTATTCAAAGGTTTTGTTAGTTTCTGAGGTGAATACTGACACCTTTGAGCTTGATAAAGAATATAAAGAATATGTTTGATCGACAAAAACAAATTCCTTGGCTAGTTATTTTAGTTTATGTTTGATACGAGAAATAGGTTTGATTGGTTTATTTTTAATAGGAAAATGTTCTTTAAAATATTGAATACGTATACCAACTATTTGTATTACTAATATAAAAAAGAGTCCAAAAATTTTTGTCAGCTTTTTCCCGTTTTATCTATTTGATACAGTAAGTATGAAGTGGGTCGTGGGTGATATAAGGACACTTATTCCAATTAATAATTGACGGGGACGATATTTAGCTCCTTTACAATGTTTACGGAGGATTGATTTTAACTCTTGGTCTTAAAGACTGTTCAGGTCTCCTGTTATAACACGGGAAATGTGTCCATGAATATATTCGGAAAAACTACAATTACATGAATATCTTGAATATGCCACTGCTGGTGGACGTTTCGTCCCCGAGGGTATCACCAGCCAGCCCAGTAGTCAACACGTCGGTGCTGACATGAATACCAATAATGTGGTCATTTTTATAAATTTCCAGTTTACAAAACATTGAATTTTTCGAAAAAAAATAAGGATTTTCTTATCCCAGGCATAGATTACCTTACCGTATTTGGTATAACTTTTTGGAATTTTGGATCCTCAATGCTCTTCAACTTTTTACTTGTTTAGCTTGATAAATATTTTGATATGAACGACACTGTTTAGTCTTATGTAGACGAAACGCGCGTATGGCGTACTAAATTATAATCCTAATACCTTTGATAACTATCTACACCACTGGGTCGATGCCACTGCTGGTGGACGTTTCGTCCTCGAGGGTATCACCAGCCCAGTAGTCAACACGTCGGTGCTGACATGAATACCAATAATGTGGTCATTTTTATAAATTTCCAGTTAACAAATTTTTATATGAGCGTCACTTATGAGTCTTATGTAGACGAAACGTGCGTATGGCGGATTAAATTATAATCCTGGTACCTCTGATAACTATTTACAGCGTATACAAACCTTAACGTTGACGTAAAACAAAGGCATATACACTTTGATCATCCAATATCTTACAGCGTATACAAACCTTAACGTTGACGTAAAATAAAGACATATACACTTTGATTATCCAATATCTTACAGCGTATACAAACCTAAACGTTAACGTAAATCAAAAGCATATACAGTTTAAATATCATCAGTATTCAGTAGAACGTTTTGATTGTTGTGTAACGTCACACTAACCATGACGTTGATGTACACAAATTATTCCAGTTTAGCAGACATTTGGTTGATTGCGAGCCAAGTACTCAGAAAGGGGAAATTAGCTTCAGGCCCTGTCCACGACACTTGCTATAGATAAACCAAGTCCCATGGACATGGACACTCCGTCAAACAACCGGAAAAAGTTAAGTTTTCATAGGGGGATGCAGCGGTATTTCATCTCAAACCAGATGGCTACGATAATAAAGACTGTATTTGCTATCTCAATTTTCGAGAAAAAAAGAGTATATAGTCATAACCAAGACGAATAACATATCACTGGTGTATGGATTAATCAATTCCTTTCTAGTTCTTTTCGAGTATTAACAATACCATACACAAAGTTATACTAGTTTAGCAAAAAGACACTGCACTGAAATAAAAAAAAAAACACATTCACACGAAAAAGCAGCACATGAAACTAAAAAAGGCTAGACGTTCCTAAATTGGGAGATTCAAAAAAAAGAGGGACGAAAGATACCAAAGGGACAGTCAAACTAATTAATCTAAAACAAATTGACAACGCCATGGCTAAAAAATGAAGAAGACAAACAGAACAACAATAGTACACATGTCACAACATTTAAAACTCAAGAATAAACAACACGAACCCCACCAAAAACTAGGGGTGATCTCAGGTGCTCCTGAAGGGTAAGCAGATCCTGCTCCACATGTGGTACCCGTCGTGTTGCTTATTTGGTTACAAATCCGGTAAATTGTCTTATTCGGTAGGTCACATTCATGAAAGGGAAGGGGATTGTAGTTACGACATAAGGAACATATCCAATATCATTTGTGAAACGGTTATTCCATACGGGTCAACCAACTCGGGAATGCGTCCGTAAAATTTACGAAGGGATGATTTCAACTTCACCAGTTGGAACTCTTGGTTTAATAGCTTCCTTTTGAGCAGTAATCCTCTATCAAGAAAATCATGAAAGAAAATACAAGCACGGGAATATCAAACATGCAGGGATGTTAGTCGTGTTTTGATGGATCTACCTTTTTATACATATCGTCGCAAGGCTTTTGAAATAATAAAGAGGATAAAATTTACAGCAAAAACATCTCTAACAAACAGGCATTGAAAATGTAGTTAAAATGCATGCTCCCAACATATAGTAATTGAATTTTAAAATTTTGTAAATGGCAGTTAAATCTAAGACGTACGTGTATTACTTAAAACCTAAACAGAAATGTGGAAATGTACAAGTGGTTGCTATCCAGTATGACCATACAAATTTTTTTTTCTCAAGTTAACATACATGTACACAACATTTTGAATGCAAACTTTAAAAACAAGTGGGGTAGGCAGTTTTGTCAAATGCCTTATTTCAAATAATTTGATTGGTATAACTGTATGCTATTTTGGAAGATCAAAGATTACCTTTGGCCAAGACGATTAATTTTAGTAAAAAAGTCATTTACGACATTGTGGAATCCCAGCGGCGATATAGCCATTGCGAAACCAGGAAACACACAGGAATACGACAACAAAGAGTTCGATATTAAAAAAGTTAGTACAATAACAAATATTAACAACAATTAACAAAGAATTACAATCAGTCACTATATGCCATCTCCTGACGTTAACTAAACTGATTTATAAAGTCAACAGTTTTACAGAAATGATCATACTGAATGGTTCATGACAATAAATAGAGATTTACTGTAATCCTGAAAATTTCCGAAATTATACATTTCTAACTACCAGTTGAAGCTGTCCTATTTATGTAGTGTTTTTGAATAAAACTCTGCAAAGAGAAATGTTTAAACCATCGCTAACACAAACAACCAATTTTTTTTTTATGATTCTGATTTCGTTTTTGAATAGTGCATCATAATTTACCATACTTTCATGTCCGCTTTCTAAACGTTTTCCTTATTTAGCTCGTTAATTACCAATGGCCTTTAATATTGCGATGCTCGACCCAAACATAAAATTGTCCAAAATGGTGATTGGACTAACTATCATAGTATGTATGTCTATTATGAGTATTTATCTATGTTTAGTCGTAAATACAGTAGTTTTGCATATTTGATAAATAGCCTGCTGTTCAATCCATATCGCGCAACTTTGATGCGCACCCAAAATCGCATACCCTGTATCACATCCCTACCCTTTATCGCATACCCTTTATCACATCCCTTCCCTTTATCGCATAACCTTTATCACACCCTCATCCTTCATCACACCCCTCTTTTTTTTTTAACTTTTACATAAAGTCAGTTTTTTGGGGTTTCTTTTGGCTTAAAAATAGTCCTAAAAAAAGGTACAATTTATTGAATCATGTCATTGTTTTGTATATAAAGTCATGAAATTTAAGTTTTCATATTTTTTGGCACACTAAATTGAACTATAAAAAATACAAAACACAAACAAAACACAATAATAAACAAAATAACAACACGCAAATTGTAAGGTAACCCAGGTGCTTCGTATAAGTAATAAGGGGATGAAGATCCCAAACCAGATGGCTGCGATACTTAATTCTTTATTTACTACCTCAATTTTCGAGAAAAAAAGAGTATATAGTCATAACAAGGGTCCTTATAGTAAATTTGAGAGAATAGTAATCTTTACTTTACGTGTACTATTAGTCCGTCAACACGAAAACAGAGTTGCTACCCAATTCGTAAATTCCACGAGCAGAAAAACAAGAGCAAAGTCTGCGTACTGCGTAAATCGTACCTTGATGTCGATTGTGTCATTTGGTCTCATTGTAGTAAATTTCGTGAGGTTGACTACTATTGTTTTTTCGTCGTTTACCTTTTTACTAGGTACTGTCAGGATTAAGAATGCGTTTTGGATCAGGTCAGGTAAAACCTACGAACTTCAATGAAAATACTTTAAACAAACTTATTTTCGAGGATACTTTATTTACCGTTTTGTCGTTACTTTTCGACTTCCCGGCTATTTATATTCACGATGTTTTAATTTAATTTGTGTATTTATATAGAAGACGATCGAAGTCTTATATATAGAAGACGATCGAAGTCTTATATATTCTAGACGATTTATATATCCAGGTGTGTTGATAAGTCATATTCTAAGGCTATGTTTTCCATCTTTTATTATCAAGCATTGTCAAGCTTGGTAAATCATAATTGTTTCTGAGTGACTCAAAGTACGATGCTGTCCCATACTGACATTTCTTACCTTGTTATTTACATTCAAATTTAAATGGCGTCAAAATCACGTGATGTCAATTCGTTTTACCCAATCAAATTGCTCTACGGTCAATTCATGGAAATTTCAGTCTACGACAATTACGTTATTTCTTTGTGAGATATTGCTTTAAAATAGTTTGCAATAATTAAGGGTTTTATTTAACAGGAAACCTCATTTTTTTGCCATCCCTTTCGACATCAATGGAATTTTGTCTGAATATTTACAGTCATGATGGTCAGAATATCGATATTTTTATAATGAATAAAAAAAAATCTATGAAAAATAAATGAAAACTGTTTTTTTATTAACCTGCGTATACTCTATATTCCTATACAAAATTATGGCATGGAATCGGTTTTTCATATAGTTTTCCTTTCATTTTGGTTGGGGTTTTTTTCGCTGAAGAATCGCGAAAGACGTTAGGAGTATATGTCATTTTAAAATTCCTAAAACTACGATATGCCTGACCTGTATTGCCTTCCACCCTTCCACAAGATTGATGACGCTGAATGGAATGTACACAAAGCAAAGGAGGCCGGAAGTAAGATTTTATAAAATTAAGTTCTGGAATGGTTATTTAGCATTTGGAAGTCGGGATTGACACGGGCATTAGAAAATTGGCATTTTTTAGCAATAATTGAGAACAGCAATGAATATTTACATTAAGAAATGTTTTTTTATTCAAAAGCGCAGAAAAAACGTATTCTGCACTGTTTTCTACGCCGGAAGTAGCGTAGTGACGCCAATGCGTAGTTTTCCAGTGTGTTAAGTTCAAACACGAATAACTAACGAACTGACAGGATGACCGATTTTAGACTTCGATAGGATACGCGCTACATTTCAAATCCCGAAAGTCGCTAAAAAAATAGCCCGCGTTAATTAGTTGGTTAACACATTGTAACAGTACTTGTATGAAATCAGGCAATGACAGCTGATCTCTTTTCATTACGTTTATTTTTCTAAAATTTCTATTGATTTCTCCCTTTTTTTTTACTTTTAAGTTTTTTTTTTCATTTTTCAAAACGTTTCCGTCGTTTCCATTAGATTATACTTAATGTAGATCACTTGTAATAATTGTAATGATAAATACATACTAGTTTAATACTTGGTAAAATATACAGCAGAGTGTAACATACAATTTATTTTGGAATGTATAATCGCGTTATAACATCCTTTGTTGACCTTGTACTTAAACTTATTTAACATTAGTAACCAAGAATAACTTGTTTACCACATTGAAACCAGATTGTTTTCACATTTAATTGTCATTGATAGTGAGAAATGCAGATTGCACGCAACAAAATAAATATCGTATGTTAAGGTATGTATATGATCGAATTAAAGTGCAGGTGTTTGCCGAATTTTATTACAAAGTTAGTTGGGTTTTCCTTTCAGTTCATTTAAATATAAATAGATATAAATATAAAGTTCTTTTTACCCTATTAATTTATTTTTAAACTTCTAGAAATATTTTTAAATTTTTGTTGTGATTTTGACCAATTTAATATTGCATTGTTGAATGTTCAGACATAAGTTCTTTTTATATAACACTTTTACTCTACAAGAATTCTCCTGTTTTATAAAATACTGTAAAATGGTGTTTTTCATTATGAACGATCAAATTTGTACTTTTCGTGTTTTTTTCAATTTAAATGGTATATTGATCTAGGTTCGTCTTGTATGGACATTCAATTTTTTTTTCTAAGGGGAAACGAATGTTTTATAGACAGCTTGATGTGATCCCCCCGTAAACGACCGCATTCGTTTTAAAACAAAGGAGTAGGTCCGGTAAGGCCCCTTTTTGGCCCCAACATATAGCAGTTGTACAAAATTGAAAAAAAATGTGAACTTTGAGATATTTATCGGACAGTAGAATGATTCTGCTACATAAATATGGCTTGTACTAGCTCCGTGAAGTCACGCTAAATTACTGAAATCATTTTAGGTAGATTTTATAGACGGTTTACGTGTAAAACGAAAGTGGCCGCATTCGTGTTCATCCTTGATATTGAATTGTGAGTTGTATTTTATGATAATACATAACATATATAAAGGTTTTGGATGAACACGGATGCGGCCACTTTCATTTTTGACAAAAACAATCTGGAAAGTTACATTTTTCGACATGTTTGGTAGATTTTTCATATTTGAGCTTAAAACGAATCGTTTTTAATGACAACATCAGTTTAAATCTTTCACATAAACTAATTGATTCAAATGAAATAGACACTTACGTGTTTAAAAAGAGGTCAAAAATCTTTCGTTAGATGAACCTGAAATTTGAGGCCAAAAACGGTCCTTACCGGACCTACTCCTTTGATTCGATTAAAAGTTTTTAAATTTTGAGTTTGTTTTGATTTTAAAAGTAACAATGGTATCGTATCAGATTTGCATTTTGGCTATAATGTCCTAATAATAAAAAAAAATATGTAACCTAGTTCAAACGTTAAAGAGTTATTAATAAAAAGAAAATAAGAAACAAAATTATTGCAACCCGTACATAGTACCAACATTAAAGGGACACATGACTAACAGCAGAACAAGTTGGTTTCGATATACATATTAAATTAAAAAAACAACAGTAAAATAATGCAAAATATGATTCCGGTATCTTGCATTGTTTAATGAATTAAAGTTTCAATCACCTCACTTAAAGTCATAAGAAACCTCAAATCAAAAAAAAATAATGCATATGTTTTTTATAACTCAATGGATAGTTTTCATTGTAAAACTTATGTACATATACTTTTTTTCTGAAGAAAATTCTTTAATTTATTCATATTTAGAAGAAGTTTACTTTATTAGAATTGCTTTCTTCCAGCAAGCAATTCCCCCGACATATTTTCCGTATGCAAGGTGACCTCAGTGTGACCCATCTCGTAAAAATCCGGTGACCACAATACGCATGGATGTCCTTAAAATAAACTATTATCTGAATTTACATGTTAAATATGTGCTCAATTTTCATGCGTTTTTGTTTATTTTTCGTCAATTGTTGACAAACAGGTGACGATCGTTAAACTTCGGCTTCAAAACACGAACTTTAATTACCTGCCATATTTTCACAACAACACTGACCGATTGAAAATAAAATTGACGATTATACGAAATTTACAGGAAAAAAATGATAAATTCGAGTACAGAAGACTCAGTTTATGATGTTTGTATGCGTTGGTTCAAGAATTGGAAGAACATTATTTTTCACCGGTCACTCGTTTCTTATGACTTTAATTGGTTGGACAAACGCTAGTTGAATATGTCGTTATCAGTTTTGTATTGGGTTTAATTTATATCAACTGTTTATATAATTTGTGAAAGTCTTGTGTATATATGAATTGTATGTTATTTTAAATAATATTGTCCCAAGATATCAATTTATCCGATCAGTCCTGTAGACAGATGTTTAAGTGGAGAATTAACAATGATAGTTAATCGCCCGTTTGTCAGTAACTCGATATTGAAAAGTTCGAATTTAGGTTATGATTTTTTGTAAGTGTAATATGATATATTCCCCTAATTCCACTTCTTGTTTAGGGGTATAAATTAATTAATATTTGGCGCATTAAAAACAACCAGGAGTACAAAAAAACGCTTGAGATCAGTGTCTTGTGTTCAAATGTGTTTAGCCCTCAGCTCTATTTTAGCTACTTTTAATACTTTACTTGTATAGACGTGAAGAACATTTAGTAAATACAATTTTGTTAAACTGATTGTGGATAAATGATAATAAAATATATCACATAATATAATATAAATCTGTTTTATATTTAAATTATCTAGTATAGTCTTTCATCATTGTTATTATTGTTAAAACATTATTTATATGATGTAGCTTGTTTATGATATTGAAACTTGATCATGTTAAAATTTAAATGTCAATTAGAGTGGAAAAAATAATAAGCTTATAGCAACAACATAAATCCCGTATTTTAATCTATGTATATGACCGAATTAAAGTTCAGCTGTTTGCAAAGTTAGTTCGGCGAAAATATTAAGGTTGGTTTTCCATAAAGTTGAATTTTAAAGTACGTATTAACATATGAACTACTTTGTACCCGACACATTTATCTCAAAATAAGGAGAAATATTTAATAATTCTTGATTTGATTGAAAATTGATTTTAGGAGAATGGATGCGTTATTACAGATATCAAGTACTTATTATTATTCAAACACAGGTTGTCACGTATTATTAACTTCTTAAATCATATTGATATCAATTTAAGTATAGTGTGGATACCTTTTTTTTTTACATGTATGCACGTGCCGAATGTGTATTGATTTTGTTTTAGTTTTAAGAATTTTCCCTTTCGTCTTGCACGGAAGCATATGTCATAATGTAATTATTATATACTTAGACTAAATTATATATGATTTTTACTGTATGATAATAATATTAAAATGACGTTAACTCCATATTTGTCGAATTGGTGCTTAGCGGGCTGATACGAAAAATGTATCACATGTTTCGATTGTTTTTACATGCCTTTCCGTAACGTTATCGCATGGCATTCCAGTGCTACTCGGCAAATTCCGAAAAATACCCTCAATGCTACATTTTCAGTGAAAAACATTACAAAAAAGTATACAAAACAATTATTTGGATACTGGAAAGAATATTGCGTAACATAATAAAAAATAAAAAAAAAACATATTTATTAAATGCATTTGTAAAAGTTTTAAACATAATTTATAAACAAGTTGACTTTCAAACAGTGTTTATTATGTATATTAATGAATTATATTTTTTTCGATTCGTCCATATTTAAATATGTTTTCCTTTCTATTGAGGCATATTATAGGAAGATTTCATATCGAAGGTTCTTAATCTTGGGTCCGAAGTCCGTGAACTTTTCAATCTTTGAACTTCTATTTTGGAACCACGTAAAAGGATCAATATCTGAATCTGTATTTTTTCTCCATTGTTGAAGCATATGATAAAAAGATCATAACATGTATTTTTTCATATATCATGTATTATCAGTCCTCCATCAATATCAGCCCTCGAGCCATGCGGCTCTTGAACTGATATTTCACCTAGGGATGATAATACATGCGATATGAAGATTCCATGTAATAATCTGCTATTATCACACGAAAAAGATACCATATTCATTTAGTCGGTTGGATTTATTTCCCCTTTAACGTCCGCTCACGTTTTAAAACAAATCCGACCCGATACATTTGTTAACCTCATACTAAGGTAGCAATACACAGTTAGATGTTTAGTTTCGCATTATGGCCTCTGTGATTTTTTTAAATATGAAAGTTTTTGTACAATAAAATTGAATTTTAGATAATAATAATAATTTTATTTGCAAAAATACACCCATATGGGTCAAGCAAACACAAATACAACATTTAATACAGACAGTGAAGAATTACAAATATAAACATAAAAAAACATAGTTATAAATGGTAATTAATGTAGCCTTTGATGGACATGGACCTCATTTTCGCAATTTTAATGATTGCTTTATAAAGTCACCAATTTCTGTCAAAAGCTCAGATTTAGGATTTAAAAGTTGTTTTAGCTTTAAAAGTGGTTGATAATTTGTAAAATCAGGATTTAAATTATTAATCTTTAAAAATAAGCAATCTCTTAAAGTTGAGTTTAGTTTGCAGTATAGTAAAAAATGGTATTCATCATCAATTTTATTACAAAGTTTACATAACCTTTGATCTCTGGGTACATTTTTATATCTTCCCATTTCAACTTCTAGGTTATGGTCACTAACCCTTAATTTAGAAATTTATTGTCTGGTTTTAAAATTTGATTCTTTTAGTAAATAATTTTCAATTTTTATCTCCGTTTTTATTTGACCATATAGAAATAATTTCGAACTGTCTGTTATAGAAGAAAGTTTATTCAAGACTTTTTTTGTATAAAATTCATGTGATACCTGTTTAAACTTCATCTTTAAGGAATATTTAATTTTATTGTATGGTTTATCACAAGTTTCAAAATCTTTAGCATTTAATCCAGTCTCTTTAAAAATATTTAGAGCAAATGTATACCAACTATGAAAACCAGCATTATGCAGGGACTTATTTAATTCATAGGCTTCTTTTAACAGAGGATTAATATCATGGGTATGAAATGTACAGAAATATAGCATAACTTGTGGTTTAATAAATGAAGCCATAGAAAATCTGCCCAGTTCTGTTTTGGCTGAAATATTACATGCAGTTTTCCCAAGTCCGAGGACAGATTTACAGTATTTATTATGAATCATTTCATAGCAAAATTTATCTTCTAACGACAAAGTATCACAAACAGAACTATGTTGTTCTGAACGTTTCAAAGATTTAAACATGGATAAATAATCTTCCATAAACCATACCTCACTATTATATAATAAAACAGGTCTTATTAAGACATCAAAAAGTTTGCATGATAAATTAACAGGGATGGATTGAAAGTTGGAAAATCTACTTTTTAAAGCAAATAGGACCTTCAATCCCTTTTTTGATAGTTCTTGGATAGCATTTTTAAAATTACCCTTATAGTTAATAATGTTTCCTAAAAAATTGTATTCTTTAGTTTCATTTAATTGGATGTTTTTATAGCATACCACAGGGGTGGGAGAAAATTTATTCTGAAACGTCATAACTTTAGTTTTTTTAGTATTAACTGTTAATTGCCAGTCAAAGCAGTACTTCTCTAGTTTATTTATTGCATTCTGCAGTCCTATATGTGAACTTGACATTATTACCAAATCGTCTGCAAAACTTAAGCTGGACAATTCAGATTTTTGAAGGACTAAAGGTTTACAAGTATTGTCAAAAATCTGATGTATATCATTAATAAAACAATTAAAAATAGTAGGGCTTAAACTATCCCCTTGCTTAACACCTCTTTCCAATATGAAGGATTTAGAGATTTTATTATCAATTTTAAAAGAAGATTCTGTTAAGTTATACATATCACTAATTACCTCATAAAATTTTTTCCCTAGCACATTTTTTATGAGTTTGTATCGTAACCCATTATGCCACAAAGTGTCAAATGCTCTGCGTAAATCAACAAAGCAGGCAAATATCTTTTCTTTCTTTTTATTTACATATTTTGAAATTAAAGATTTTAATATAAACAAACTATCTATGGTTCTATGATTGACTCTAAATCCAAACTGTTGATTTGCAAAAATGTTTTCATAATGTAATATTAGTCTATTATTTAATGCAGAGCTAAAGAGTTTTGCAATACAATTTTGGAGAGATATACCCCTATAATTATTAAGATCAGTACAGTCTCCAGATTTAAAAATTAATATAGTGTATGACTTTCTCCATTGAATCGGATATTTACCTGTTTCTTAAATTAAATTAAAAAGTTTAGTTATGGATTTACATGTAACATAACTGCTATATTTAATGACTTCATTTGCAATTCTATCTGGTCCTGCACTTTTCCCCATTTTTAATTTGTTTATACACTTTTTAACTTCTGTTATAGTAAAAGGTGCATCTGTCAATACATTTTCCTTTAAAATATTTTTATAATCTTTAACATATGCATCTATTTTATCCATAAAAGGTACATTTATATTTTCAGGTTTCCCCTGGGACTGAAAATGTTGACTTACATTTCCCATATTAATAAGTTTACTTAAGTTTTAAGAACTACTATCATCATTTTTAAGTGAATTTAAATGCTGCCAGTACTGTTTTGGATCAGTTTCTTTCCAATTTAAAAGTTTATCATAAATATTTTTCTTAAATAGATATTTCTTCCTTTTTATCATCTTTTTAAGATTCTTACATTGATAAAAAAAATTATGACGTAGCTGCAAATCAAATGGTTTAGAACGCATTTTATTGCCTAAATCAACCACTGTTTTTTTCAAATCGTTAACTTCATTGTCTGACCATGATTTCTTCTTTTTTATTTTTACTTTTTTGTGTCTTATTATTTTACAGGACGTTTTTGCCAAATTATCAAAAATATTTGTTAGTTGTTCTGAGGCTTTATTGATGCCATTGCTGTTTTCATCAAAAATATTATTTTCAAAAGAGACTATCTTATGTAATACATCACAATCACTAATAGTGTCGATTAATTTGTCTTTAGAAATAGCTTCCCATTTGTATGTACACTGTAAAGGTATAAAATTAGGAGAATCTTCCTCAAAATCAGGAGTAATATTACAATATATATGAACAGAAATCTGTGAGTGATCTGATAAATATGTGGCACTATCAACTTGAAAAAAATTAATAGAAGTTAAGAGGTCCATGTCCGCCAAAGCATAATCAACAACACTTGATCCATATGACTTATGGCAAGTAAAATTCCCCAAAATATCACCTACCAAGCGACCATTTAACACACGGAGCTGGGAAGCAATGCAGAGGTCTATGAGACCTTGACCTTGAGTATTAAAAATGTTATCTCGTGTATTTCTGAGAATAGTACAATCTTCACTATAATCATCAGGCAGCACATTTTGCAGAGAGTCAAGAGACAGACTTTCATTATCAATAAAATCTATCTTTTCTCCAATTCGAGCATTTAAATCACCAAGAATTAGAATATTAGATGTCTTTGGAATATTAGATATTTCATTTTCTAGATTCAAGAAATCATCATCATAATAATTGGAGCTAACAGGAGGAATATAGCATGCACAAATGTAAACATCTTTATTCAAACCGAAAAAGGCTTTATTTATTGAAGAATAATTTAGCCTTCTTAGAGGGTTTATATGAACATTTAGATTGATTTAAACATGTTTTATAGGCCATTTCTATGATTGACAGTCCGTATTTTCCTATCCGTACCGTTCATAGGTTCATAAATTATTGTAGTGTTTATTAACAAAGATTTTGCGCTCGATCTTTTCAATTCAATTTTATGTATTGACATATTTTATCACAGGAAAATGAGGTAAATACACTCATAATGTTGGATTTATTTTCCCGTTAAGATCCACACACGTTCAAAAACAAATTCTGACCCGATACATTTTATCTTTTTTCGCGTTTTATAACCTAATACCAACTATGAAGAGTTTGAATCCTGAATAACCATTAATATTGTCAAACCGACCAATATGTTGATTTGATCAATCTAAGATACATGAATGACTTATGTAAATAAAATCCATGATTAAATCCGAACCTCTCCCTCTCTTTTCTAATTTTACATTTGTAGACTCATAACAAAGCTATTGTATATAATATTGTTAGATTGGTTGTACTAGGTTTTTTTGAAAGGTAAAGCGGTAAACAAAATGAACAGTGTTAAGTCATCGTAATAAAATAAATCTTATATTGATAAAGAAATCTGTTTTATGTTGTTACTATCGTATAAATGCTATTTCTGTCGTCTGTCATACTTTAAATAACTTATTCTTTAGAAATTACATATAATTATGGGTTTTGTATTACAATGAAACCCTATAGTTATTAATTTTAAATGTCGTCCAATGTTAAAAAAATCGGTTTAATGGCAGTCATATCAATGTCTGATGATTAAACTAGATAAACTACAATGTACCTGCATAATATGTATCTCACGAACGAAAGGACAATTTCGCAGTATATATTTATTCTGATGTTTCTTCACATGTTTATAAAGAAATAATGTCTTCAGACAAATTTTGAAGAGACACACCTTTTTGTTTTAAAACTTTTACCGTAAATATTATTTTTTTGCACATTCAAACAGTATTTTGTTTCTAATGTTGCAGACATGTATCAGTAGCTGAAGTTTTTTGGTTAACAGCCGACTTCATCTTAATTCTTAATGCATTGGAGTTCCTTCAAAAACTAGAAAATAAAAAAAGCGCAGTCATTTATTTTCAAATTAAGATATATTGATGATGTTCTTTCCATTAACAATCCAAACTTTCCTATTGGTTTACATTAATTTATCCCCCAGAACTAGGATATAATGACACCACATACACGGCTGTCACAGCATTATCTCGAATTTGACATGCACAGTCATCTCAGCATTAAAATCTATGACGAAATATTCGCTTTTAGTTTTGAAATTTTCAATATTTCTCCATCTTAATAGCAAAATGCCTACGTTATCTGCATATGGAATATACATTTTTAAACTTATTTGGTATTTGAGTGCATGCAGCAACTACTTAGTTTTTGTAAAATGTCACCTGTGTATGAGCAGACAGTTGATGAACAAAGGGTATGTCACGAACATTCATCAGTAGGTACCCAGGCCTGATGATAAATATCCCATATCAATTTCATAAATAATACACGATAGTCTTGAAGTATAGATTCTTTGAACTGACGTTGTTTAAAATTTTAAAAAAAGTTGTTTTAATGTAATTTTTTTGTCTTTTCGAATATTACTTTTATAGTTTAGTCTGTTCTTTTGTTGGTATCGATTTGACATGGCTTTGTAATTATACACCCCCTCATTTTGTTAATGTTCTATAATATTTTTAGTATTTTTGCTAATATGTTTTTTCTGCATACCTGTTTGTGCTTCTTGTTTACATATGACGTGGCTTTGTATTTTTGAGGCGAGTTGGTAAAAAAGTGGGGCGATTAGGTTTGGGGCAATTTGCCAATGGGGCGATTTGTCCTGCTTCCGAATTTTTCGTATCACTATCGTTTTAAAAAATAAAAGCAATGACTGCAAAACTTAAAGCTTACTTAAAACCGTTGGTCTTTTTGACACATTATCTTGCTATGTCCTATCTTGTATACAAAATACTGTTACCTCAACAGTTGATTGTTTGCAGCGGATGTTGGGAAAGGAAATAATGACTTGATTGTGGTTGTATAACCATGATTTACAAAAGGAGATTAACATTTGTTTTCACGAATAATAGACAGCCGGATATATATGCATCATATGATTGTTCAATCACACGAAAGAGAGTGCGCACAGTTTTGTTGTGTTGTTTCACCAAACCGCATAGAAAATAGACGATTCGAAAGACTTCCCGTACAATAGCGTGAGGAACTTTCAAATACATTTTTGAATTTGAAGAACATGTATTTTTAGAGTGTACATTGCCGATGGCCTTCAAACTGAACTCTTTAAAATAGATTTGTCAAAACATCAAAACTCTAAGAAATTTTAAATTTGGATAGAAAGTGACTGTAATTGTGCTATAGCATTAAAAATTGCCAAAATCTGCTGTGAAAATTTAGCTTCTCAATGTTTTATTTCTAATATTGGCTTTAGAACACTATCGTTTTTAATCCCGCTTTTGTAAGTCTGTTTTGCAAGGCAATAATATTCTATTTTCTTTAATGTTTTGATGCGTCATTTATGTTTTGTAATATTGATGGTGAGACATAAATGAACTATGTACAAATGTACATGGTATTGTCTTATAACAGGTCTACTTTTATTGTTTTTATTCCATGTTTAAAAGATTTTTTTTACATGTGAAATACTTTCTCTCAACATGATTTAATATATATTAACAAAAACATTTAGATTTTTCTACATATTAGTGGTTTGTAGGACACATATAAAATTAACAGGACCTTAACTACGATAATATTTCGTTCTGAAAATTTGAAAAGTGAACTATAGAGTGGTTTATTTCTTTCAAACAAGAATAAGAAAGCAACCCACTTGCCACATCAAAAATATCAATAAATACCAAAGCGTAGCAAAAATGAAATAAATGTTGTGCACTACATATACACTTAAAACCAAAAATGAAGAACTGGATCTTCCATCGCTGTATTGGATACCTAAGCTTTATAAATGTCCTTACACACAACGGTATATTGCTGGGTCTTCCAAGTGCTCCACGAAATCTCTTTTTAAATTATAAACATCTATTTTATCAGCAATCAAAGCCGGGCTCTAAAGTTATTGTGAAACTGCATATTCTTAGAGGTGGCGTGAATAAGATTTGAATACTAAAAAAATCCACCGATCTTTTAGAGTACATACGATTTACGACTCTCTCACCTTGCAATTCTATTAAAACATTTGACTTTTCTACACTTTACACAAGTATTCAATTCCAAACTAAAAGACAAATTGAAATAGTTTGTATAACTTTGTTTCATTAAAAAGAAAATCGAAGGTTGATACAAGTATCTTGTCTTTAGGAGGGATAAATCCTACTTTGTAAAGACTCACTCTGATTCAAACATAAAATTCTCTGAAAACTGACATTATCAAGATGACAACATATTTGTTACGTTTGGAGGACAGACTTCATACAGGACCTTCTTACGAAAAATTATAAGAAGTGAATAGTGTCCATATATCTCCCAATTGAAACGATATTCCCGGGATTGTGTTTCTATCATGATTTCCTTGATAGAGGATTGTTGATCACAAAGAAGCTTTTAAACAATGCGTTCCACATATTGAAGTTAAAATCATCCCTTCGTAAATGTTATGGACGTCATCACGAGTTACTTTACCGTAAGGGAATAACCGTTTCACGTATATGATGATATCGGATATGTTCCTAAAGTCGTTACTACAATACCCTTCCCTTTTCACGAATGAGACTTACCGAATTAAACTATTTACCGGATTTGAAAAAAAAGCGACACGACGGGTGCAATATGTAAAGCAGGATCTGCTCACCCTTCCGGAGCACCTGAGATCACTCCAAATTTTTGGTGGGGTTTGTGTTTCTTAGTATTTAGTGTTCTATGTTGTGTCTTTTGTACTATAAGTTGTCTGTTCGTCTTTTTTATTTTAGCTTTAGCGTTGTCAGTTTTTTTTTTCAATCTATGAGTTTGACGTTCCCTGTAGTATCTTTCGTCCCTCTTTTTTGAAACAGTTACCATTACAACGATTTGGATATAAACAATAAAGACAAATAAGACATTAGTTTATCGATTAGATGTAATGGAAACCGTCAATATATCATGACAATAAGAAAAATAATTACTCCTGTCTTAACATGTTTAATTCATAATCATGTTTATGAAAACATTTTTGCAATTGTGTATTTCGTCATAGATAGATAGATGTATAGTCATGTATCTATTTGTTCATTTATAAAGATTTAGGTGGTTATATGATATTTTGTTTTCGTAGTTGATGACGCCACCAGTCTCTGTTAAAACCTATGGTAAGATAGTTTAATTATAGGTATGCATGACTCAGCTGATAAAAGTCGGTGACTAGAAAGTTCTCCAAGGTTACATACCGTCTTTATAAAAAGAAAAATCCTATGTAACATAATTAATAGAATTATATTGAATATCATATTCAATTTAATAGATTACGTTGACAATCATGCATTGCTAAAAATAAATGCAAATACTCAAGGATAAAACTTTCCCAAAATTTAAGTTTTTTAAAGTTGTGATATAGTCTGTCGTTTCCACAGCCTTTACGTTATGCCGATTCGATGCAACTGACAGATGTCACTTTGGTTAAAGCTTACTACTGTTTTTAATGACACACTAAGTAGACGATTTGCAGACGATTCTCAAACTTGTCGTTTGTTTAACATATCAACACACTAAATATTGGTGACACTTTACATTTGATTCTGTTAGAATAACATGTTTAATGTATCACTTGTTTGTCTTTTGTACTTACAGAATCAAAAGCTTGTACATATGCAGTTTACTGAGTAATGTGATATTCTGTTTATTTTAATGATCACTTCTTCCAACAAGCTGTGGTAACTATTTACTAAATAGAAAAATAAAGTCTTGTTATATATTAAATACATATTACAAGTATGGTCTAGAGAAACGATGATAGTCTTTTGAAAGGGGATGATGAAAAGCTGTACCGTTTAAAGATAGATCTACGTAAAATGCACCATTGGAAATTTTAAGAAGGAGCAGGCTAATGCAACGCAGCACTGGCACCCACAAAGTGGAAAGGGGTTGATATAAGTTGCAGTATTTTGTTTCCCAATCGACTATAAATACATATGTTAAAACAATCAATTTTTGTTTTTGGTAAATGAAATGGCAATCTGAGATCAAAAAAATTATGATAACTATTCATTTTTTTACATAAATAAGGCCGTTAGTTTTCTCGTTTGAATTGTTTTACATTGTCTTATCGGGGCCTTTTTTAGCTGACTATATGCGGTATTGGCTTTTCTCATTGTTGAAGGCCGTACGGTGACCTATAATTGTTATTGTTTGTGTCATTTTGGTCTTATGTGGATAGTTGTCTCATTGGCAATCATACCACATCATCTTTTTTATATTATATTCTATATGGTAAATATGGATAAACTAACAAACAAAATTAAACTATACATTTATAGGTATGTTTTCGCCTTTGAGCTATGCAGACACATAATACCTTTCAGTTTTAATTTTCAATTGTCCAATAATGGGAAGTTACATTTTATAATGCAGTTTATAACACAAGTCAGAAAACTGTTTAAACTGAAGCTTCTTAAAACTGGTATTATTATGATTACTGAAATAAAGTTTCCCCGAGCAACAGGGTATAAATCAGAACACTTACTAAATTGCAAATAATTTCTACTCCCAAAACATATTAGAAATAAAGAAAATTTGGAGACGAATAAGTGAAGATCCCAAAATATAAAAAAAAAACACAATTAGTATAGTTTGCAACAAAACAGTTTATCATCGAGGAGCTCCAATGTTAAGACGATATATACTGTTTATGCTGTAATGTTATATTCTGAAATTATAATTAAACGTGTTAAAGTTTGACACATTTGTCGTTTCTTGATGTACACAGATATTTAAACTGGTTTTATAATACGATGCAATTAACCTGATGATGGATCACGACAAATACATTCAAAGTGTTAATCGAACATTCAGTGTAGGTCTGTCCGTCCATCTGTTACTTCAAATTAAATATTTGATTACTCCATTCGAAGATATCTTTTTAACAGAAGAAACCAAACACTTTTGATTATAGGGGATATGACACTGTTCGAAAAATCAGAAAGCATTTATAATTACAAAATGCCGTAATTTTGTAAGACACTTTACCGGGACAAATCTTTGTCGTTAAATTGCTAAAGCTGAAGTTGTCCTTTTGCAGATGTAAGCTGATTACTAAACTTTGTTAATAGGTAGTCGGTGAGATCATATATTTTGTAGAATCTGTTTTGTCATCCAATCAAATTGCATGTAATATACCGCTCTTTCCTTTATACACATGCAATATTCTTTTTTCAAAAACCAACATTTTTTCTAATTTGGCTAGAATTTACTGTTAATTTCTAAGTAGACATATCGTAGTAATCAGTCGAAGTTTTGATCGTTGTATGACGTCACATTTAACATGATGTTGATGCACACAATTCATTCAAATTGAGCAGAAATTTTGCCTTTAGTACTCTTTTGAAAAAAAAATATATATATACTTACACAATCTATCTAGGAACTGTGGTTAGTACAGAAGATCCGACACAAAAAGATATTAAAAGTAGGCTAGCCAAGGCAAGACCTGCATTACCAAGACTACCACCCATTGGAAAGTCCAAACAATACAACAGGAAAAAGAAAGAACAGGCTATATAACAGTAATGATAAATGTGTCCTTCTGTATGGAAGTGAATGCTGGAGAGTAACAAAAACAGATATGAGATCGCTCTCAAGTTTCCACCACAATTGTCTGAGGCGAATCTGCCTAATCTTCTGGCCAAACCGGATTTCAGATGAACATCTCCTTGAAATGACCAAATACATGTGTATCCTGAAAGAAATTCGACATATGCGCTTCAGACAACTGGGGCATGTTCTCAGGATGCCTGTAACCAATATCACCAGGACAGCTCTTAGACACCACAGGGAAGGAGACCTAGAGGAAGATCCAAAACCACCTGGCGTGTAACGATTGAAGCCGAACTTAAGGAGCTTGGCATCACTTGGGGAGAAGCTGAAACAAAGGCTAGAGACAGAACTGGATGGCGAAGTCTTGTGGCGATATTATGCTCTATCAGGAGCCAAGAGGATAGGTAAAGGGCAATTTAGCTTCAGGCCCTGTCGACGATACTTGATATAGATGGACCAAGCCCCATGGACATGAACAATCCGTCAACCATCCGGAACCATATGAGGGGATGAAGGGGTGTTTCTTTTTTCAAAACGTTTCCCATCTAATGCATAACATTAGACTTATGATAGTTCACGTGCATTAATTTTAACAACAAATACATAGTTAAATACTTGGTAAAATATACAGCAGAGTGTGACATACAATTTATTTTGGAATGTATAATCTCATTATAACATCCTTTTTAGACCTTGTACTTAAACGTATTTAACCTTAGTTACCAAAAATAACTTGTTTACCACATTGAAACCAGATTGTTTTCACATTTAATTGTCATTGATAGTGAGAAATACAGACTGAACGCTACAAAATAAATATCGTATGTTAAGGTATGTTAAGGTATGTATATGATCGAATTAAAGTGCAGATGTTTGACGAATTTTAATACAAAGTTAGTTGGGTTTTCCTTTCAGTTCATTTACATATAAAGTACTTTTTACCCTATTAATTTATTTTAAACTTCGAGAAATATTTTTAAATTTTTGTTGTGATTTTGACCAATTAAATTTTGCATTGTTGAATCTTCAGACATCAGTTCTTTTTATATAACACTTTTACTCCATAAAACTGCTCCTGTTTTATAAAATACTGTAATTATTTTCATTATACACGATCAAATTTCTCCTTTTTGTGTTCTTTTCAGTCTTAAAGATATATTGATCTAGGTTTCGTCTTGTACGGACACTTGTTTTTTTTTTCTAAGGGGAAACAAATGCTTTATAGACAGCTTGATGTGATCTCCTTGAAAAGTCCGTATTCGTTTTAAACCAAATTTGATCCGATTAAAATTTTTCTAATTTTGAGTTTGTTTTGATTATAAAAGTAACAATGGTATCGTATCAGATACACATTTTGGCAATTATGTCCTATAATTAAAAAATCTGTAACCTAGTACAAACGTTAAATAAGTATTAATAATAGAAAATAAGAAACAAAATTATTGCAAACCGTACATAGTACCAACATTAAAGGGACACAATACTAACAGCAGAACAAGAAGGTTTCGATATGAATGTTAAATACAAAACAGTAAACAGTAAACTAATGCAAAAAAAGTATTCCGATATCTTGTTTAACGAATTATAGTTGCACTCACCTCACTCAGTCGAGGATTATGCCAGGCAATGGGCTAAGCGCGAGAAGGAAGACGTAGACACTCTTTCCGAATGGATTAAGGCAGTGAGGTCGTTGATACAAATCAGAATTAAGAAACTGAATGGGTCCATCAATGCCCATGCTACGTCAATCTTTAAAGTCCCAAATGTTGCAAAAGACCTATCCGACCTCCATGACAAATATGTTGTTGTCCCCGCTGATAAAGCCCCAAATAACATCGTTTTTGTGTGTAAAAGTCATTACATCAACTGCTTGATAAACGAATTAGGTATTGACAATTCACTTGGAAACTCAACATATACCCTCACGACACTTACCAAAGAGGAAATCCTGGATAATCATAGGTCTGTTCTATGTTCCTTTGGAATTTCAACCAAAGATGAAGAACTGGATCTTCCATCACTGTATTGGATACCTAAACTACATAAGTGTCCTTACAAACAACGGTATATTGCTGGGTCTTCCAAGTGCTCCACGAAACCTCTTTCTAAATTATTAACATCTATTTTATCAGCAATCAAAGACGGGCTTCAAAGTTATTCTGAAACTGCCTATTCTAGAGGTGGCGTGAATCAGATGTGGATACTTAAAAATTCCAAAGATCTTTTAGAGTATATACAATCTAACTCTCTTTCATCTTGTAACAGTATTCAAACATTTGACTTTTCCACTCTTTACACAAGTATTCCACATTCCAAACTAAAAGACAAATTGAAAGAGTTGGTATTACTTTGCTTCAAAAAAAAAGAATGGCCAACGTAGATACAAGTATCTTGTCTTAAGGAGGGATACATCCTACTTTGTAAAGAATCACTCTGATTCAAACAAAAAAATATCTGAAACTGATATTATCAAGATGCTTGATTTTTTGATTGACAACATATTTGTTACGTTCGGAGGACGTGTTTTTCAACAGACTGTCGGCATTCCAATGGGAACAAACTGTGCCCCTCTAATTGCCGACTTGTTTCTTTATTATTATGAGGCTGACTTCATGCAGGAACTTCTTAGGAAGAAAGATAAGAAGTTAGCAATATCCTTTAACTCTCTTTTCCGCTATACAGATGATGTTCTTTCACTAAACAATTCAAAATTTGGTGACTATGTGGAACAAATCTATCCCATCGAACTATAGATAAAGGATACTACAGATACAGTTAAGTCGGCTTCATATCTTGACTTACATCTATAAATTGACAATGAGGGTCGGTTGAAAACAAAACTTTACGACAAAAGAGATGATTTCAGCTTTCCAATTGTGAACTTTCCATTTCTAAGTAGCAACATTCCAGCAGCACCTGCATACGGGGTATATATCTCCCAATTGATACGATATTCCCGTGCTTGCATTTCCTATCATGATTTTCTTGATAGAGGGTTGCTGCTTACAAGGAAGCTATTAAACCAAGAGTTCCAAATGGTGAAGTTGAAATCATCCCTTCGTAAATTTTACGGACACCATCACGAGTTGGTTGGCCGTTATGGAATAACCATTTCACAAATGATATCGGATATGTTCCTTACGTCGTAACTACAATCCCCTTCCCTTTCATGAAAGTGACCTACCGAATTAGACTATTTACCGGATTTGTAATCACAGAAGCAACACGACGGGTGCCACATGTGGAGCAGGATCTGCTTACCCTTCCGGAGCACCTGAGATCACCCCTAGTTTTTGGAGGGGTTCGTGTTGTTTATTCTTTAGTTTTCTATGTTGTGTCATGTGTACTATTGTTTTTCTGTTTGTCTTTTTCATTTTTAGCCATGGCGTTGTCAGTTTGTTTTAGATTTATGAGTTTGACTATCCCTTTGGTATCGTCCGTCCCTCTTTTAATTGGTTGGACACACGCCAGTTGAATCTGTCGTTATTAGTTGTGTATTGGGTTTAATTTCTATCAACTATTTAATACAATTTGTGATAGTCCTGTGTATATATGAATTGTATGTAATTTTTAATAATATTGTCCCAAGATATCGTTTTATCCTATCAGTCCTGTAGACAGATGTTTAAGTGGAGAATTTACCATAAAAACCTTGTCCAAATTCTCTCTTCTTATCTCCTTTTTGTCAGTTACTCGCGATTCAAAGATTTGAATTTAAGTTATGATTTTTTGTAAGTGTAATATAATATCTTCCCCTAATTCAACTTCTTTTATAGTAAAGCGAGAGGTTTGGCATGCCACAAAACCAGATTAAATCCACCATTTTTTTCATAAAATGCCCTATACCAAGTCAGAAAAATAGCCATTGTTACATTATAGTTCGTTTCTTTGTGTGTTACATTTCGTTTTTGTGTTTATGTTGTGTAGGAGTTCTCTTATATTTGATACGTTTCCCTCAGTTTTTGTTTGTAACCCGGATTTGTTTTTTTCGCTATCGATTTATGAATTTTGAACAGCGGTATACTACTTTTGCTATTTTTTAGTGGTATAAATTAATTAATATTTGGCGTATTAATAACAACTAGGATAACAACAAAAAAACGTTAACGATCACTGTCTTGTGTTGAGAGATGTTGAACCTTTAGCTACTTTTAATAATTTACTTGTAAAGACGTAAAGAACAAAATTATTTAATACCATTGTGTTAAACTGATTGTGGGTAAATGATAATAAAATATATCACATACTGTAATAACAATCTGCTTTATACTAAAATTATCCGGTTTACTTGTCTCTCCTTCATCATTGTTATTACTATTAAACATATAATTTAGATGATGTAGCTTGTTCATAACATTGAAACTTGATCATGTTAAGATTTAAATGTCAGTTATAGTGAAAAAAGAAATAATCTTATAGTTACAAAATAAATCTCGTATTTTAATTTATGTATTTGACCGAATTAAAGTACAGGTGCTTGACGATTTTCCATTGTAAAGATAGTTCGGCGAAAACATTTAGGTGGGTTTTCCATAAAGTTTGATTTTAGAGTACTCATTCACATTTGGCTTACTTTGTACCCGAATAATTTATATTAAACTGAGTAGAAATATTTGATAATTCTTGATGTGATTGAAATTTATTTTATGGAGAATAGCTTTGCAATGTCAGAGATCCATAAACTTTAGACATGAGTTGTCACGTATCATTAACTATTTAAATCATATTGATACTGCTTTAAATGTAATCATAGTGTTAGATGTTTTTTTTTAAATTACATGTATGCATGTATCAAACGTGTATTGATGATGTACCATTTTTTATGGGACTAAACATCTCGTTTATTCTTGTACAGACGTATATGTTTTAATTTCGTTTATCAAAGGAAAATGGTGTATATACATTTAGTCGGTTTGATTTATTTCCACGTTAATGTCCACACATCATAATCTAACACCAACGTTGAAGAGTTTTTGAAATCCTGAAGAACAATTTCTATTGTCAAGCCAAACAATATGTTGATTTGATAAATCTGAGATACATGAATGACGTATGTAAATAAAATCAATGATTTTATCCGTACCCCTCCCCCTCTTTTCCAATTTTACGTTTGTAGACGCAAAGAACAAAGCTATTGTATACAATATTGTTCGACTGATTGTTATAGTTTTTTTTGTTATTTCTTAAAAGTAAAGCAGTAAGCAAAATGAACCGTGTTAAGTCATCATGATTAAATAAATCTAATAATGTAATATAAATCTGTTTTATTTTGTAATCATCGGGGATGCTATTTCTGTCGTATGTCATACTTTAAAGAACTTATTCTTTAGAAAATACATATACACATAGTTTTGTTTTACAAAAAAAAACTATAGTTCTTAATGATACATGTCATCAAATGTAAAAAATTCTGTTTAATAGCAGTCATTTACATATCTAATGATTGTACTAGGTAAACTACCTGAATAACGCGATTTACATTTGACATAAATCGTTATCGTACGAACGAAAGGACAATTTCGTAGTATATATTTATTCTGATGTTTCCGTAAAATTTTATAAAGATATCATTTTGAAGAGAATCGGTTTTTTTCTTTAATTTTTTTTTACCGTAATCATACTTTTTTGCACATTTAAACAGTTTTAATGTTGCAGACTTGCATTCGTAGCTGGAGTTTCTTGTTAACAGCCGACTTCATCTTATATTTTTTATGCACTAGAGTTTCTACAGACACTTTTCAAAAACAAGAAGATCAAAACAGCTCGGTCATTTATTTTCAAATTCAAATTCATTAATGATAGTATTTCCATTATCAATCAAAACCTTTCTATTGGATCACATTAATATATCCACCAGAACTAGAAACCAATGAACTACAGACACGGCGTCAAAAGCATCATGATTAGACGTATATCTCGAATTTAATATACCCGGTCAACTCATCATTAGAATCGAGAACAAACGATACGATTTTAATTTTGAAATTTTCAATTTCTCTCCATTTTAGTAGCAATATACCAATAAAATTTAGAATGGAAATAGGGAATGTGTCAATGAGACAACACCCGACCGTATAACAGATAACAGCAGAAGGTCACCAATATATCTTCAATGCAGCGACAAATTCCCGCACCCGGAGGCGTCCTTAAGCTGGCCCTTAAATAAATATATATAATAGGCGTGATAATTAACGCCATACTAAACTCCGAATTATACACAAGAAACAAAAGTTAAAAATAATACAAGACTAACAAAGGCCAGAGGCTCCTGACTTGGGACAGGCGCAAAAATGTGGCGGGGTTAAAAATGTTTATGAGATCTCCCTCCCCCTATACCTCTAGCCAATGTAGAAAAGTAAACGCATAACAATACGCACATTAAAATTCATTTCAAGAAAAGTCAGAGTCTGATGTCTGATAACAACAGATTACTTGCAGTACACTTACATGCCAGCTCCAGACTCCAATTACACTGATTAAAAGATTATGTGATCATCGTATGAATATCAGGACCAATCCCTCTCGTTGGGGTTGAGTATTATACCATCATAACATATATGAGAAGAACACAACCCGTGTCATGTCAACTTCTGTTTTTTTAATAAATGTGTTTGGTTCCGATGCAAAGACCCTATAAGTGAATCAATATTAAAGCCAACATATGCAATATTTAATGACCTGACAACAGTATCGTAACTATATCCCTTCTTAATAAGTCTATTTAAAGGTTTTGTTAGCTTTTGATGTGACTACTGACATTTTTGTACTTTAAAAAGAAAATTATCATAAAAGATCGGATGTGAAATACCTGAACGTATAAGAAGTCTGCATGTTGAGTTATATTTACGAATGATGTCCTTGTACCGGTGATAAAATTAAGTAAATGTTTCGTACACGTTGGGATATATAAACACCGTAAGATGGTGACAAAGGAACGTCAACATCTAAAAATGGATAATTTTCGATAGGAAATGAAAAATCATCTCTTTTATCATAAATCTTAATATTTAGCTTCCCATTAATGATATAGATATCAAGATCGAGGAAAGGGCAGTGGTCAGTATTAGCTTTATTAAAGTAAGTTCCACAGGATAAATGTCTGTAGTACACATACTGATGTCGTCATTATCGAGAGCCTTTATAGCAACAACATCTCTAAAAGTATTATGAAATTTTTGAATCAGATGTTGTTTCGATGGGTCTCTGCTGATTTTGGTCATAAATTGTAACTCATAGCAATACAAGAACAGGTTCGCAATAAGTGGTGCACAGTTAGTCCCCATTGGAATTCCGACAACTTAATCTGCGTATGGAATATACATGTTAAAACTTATTTGGTATTTAAGAGCATGCAGCAACTACTCTGACGTTTTAAAATGTCGCCAGTGTATGAGCAGAAAGTTGATGAACCAATGTCAAGAACGTCTCACATTTTTCTAAAACAAAATCATCTGTAGGTACCTAAACTCTGTTGATGAATGTTCCATATCAACTTCACAAATAATACACGATATTCGCGGTACTGACGTTGTTTATAATTTAAAAAACGTGTTATAATATCCTTTTATTTGTCTTTTTGAATATGCTTTTTAATGTTTAGTCTGTTCTTTTGTTGGTATGCCACAAAACCAGATTAAATCCACCATTTTTTTCATAAAATGCCCTATACCAAGTCAGAAAAATAGCCATTGTTACATTATAGTTCGTTTCTTTGTGTGTTACATTTCGAATTGTGTTTATGTTGTGTAGGAGTTCTCTTATATTTGATACGTTTCCCTCAGTTTTTGTTTGTAACCCGGATTTGTTTTTTTCGCTATCGATTTATGAATTTTGAACAGCGGTATACTACTTTTGCTTTTTTTTAGTGGTATAAATTAATTAATATTTGGCGTATTAATAACAACTAGGATAACAACAAAAAAACGTTAACGATCACTGTCTTGTGTTGAGAGATGTTGAACCTTTAGCTACTTTTAATAATTTACTTGTAAAGACGTAAAGAACAAAATTATTTAATACCATTGTGTTAAACTGATTGTGGGTAAATGATAATAAAATATATCACATACTGTAATAACAATCTGCTTTATACTAAAATTATCCGGTTTACTTGTCTCTCCTTCATCATTGTTATTACTTTTAAACATATCATTTAGATGATGTAGCTTGTTCATAACATTGAAACTTGATCATGTTAAGATTTAAATGTCAGTTATAGTGAAAAAAGAAATAATCTTATAGTTACAAAATAAATCTCGTATTTTAATTTATGTATTTGACCGAATTAAAGTACAGGTGCTTGACGATTTTCCATTGTAAAGATAGTTCGGCGAAAACATTTAGGTGGGTTTTCCATAAAGTTCCATCAAATGTAAAAAATTCTGTTTAATAGCAGTCATTTACATATCTAATGATTGTACTAGGTAAACTACCTGAATAACGCGATTTACATTTGACATAAATCGTTATCGTACGAACGAAAGGACAATTTCGTAGTATATATTTATTCTGATGTTTCCGTAAAATTTTATAAAGATATCATTTTGAAGAGAATCGGTTTTTTTCTTTAATTTTTTTTTACCGTAATCATACTTTTTTGCACATTTAAACAGTTTTAATGTTGCAGACATGCATTCGTAGCTGGAGTTTCTTGTTAACAGCCGACTTCATCTTATATTTTTTATGCATTAGAGTTTCTACAGACACTTTTCAAAAACAAGAAGATCAAAACAGCTCGGTCATTTATTTTCAAATTCAAATTCATTAATGATAGTATTTCCATTATCAATCAAAACCTTTCTATTAGATCACATTAATATATCCACCAGAACTAGAAACCAATGAACTACAGACACGGCGTCAAAAGCATCATGATTAGACGTATATCTCGAATTTAATATACCCGGTCAACTCATCATTAGAATCGAGAACAAACGATACGATTTTAATTTTGAAATTTTCAATTTCTCTCCATTTTAGTAGCAATATACCAATAAAATTTAGAATGGAAATAGGGAATGTGTCAATGAGACAACACCCGACCGTATAACAGATAACAGCAGAAGGTCACCAATATATCTTCAATGCAGCGACAAATTCCCGCACCCGGAGGCGTCCTTAAGCTGGCCCTTAAATAAATATATATAATAGGCGTGATAATTAACGCCATACTAAACTCCGAATTATACACAAGAAACAAAAGTTAAAAATAATACAAGACTAACAAAGGCCAGAGGCTCCTGACTTGGGACAGGCGCAAAAATGTGGCGGGGTTAAAAATGTTTATGAGATCTCCCTCCCCCTATACCTCTAGCCAATGTAGAAAAGTAAACGCATAACAATACGCACATTAAAATTCATTTCAAGAAAAGTCAGAGTCTGATGTCTGATAACAACAGATTACTTGCAGTACACTTACATGCCAGCTCCAGACTCCAATTACACTGATTAAAAGATTATGTGATCATCGTATGAATATCAGGACCAATCCCTCTCGTTGGGGTTGAGTATTATACCATCATAACATATATGAGAAGAACACAACCCGTGTCATGTCAACTTCTGTTTTTTAAATAAATGTGTTTGGTTCCGATGCAAAGACCCTATAAGTGAATCAATATTAAAGCCAACATATGCAATATTTAATGATTTTGGTCATAAATTGTAACTCATAGCAATACAAGAACAGGTTCGCAATAAGTGGTGCACAGTTAGTCCCCATTGGAATTCCGACAACTTAATCTGCGTATGGAATATACATGTTAAAACTTATTTGGTATTTAAGAGCATGCAGCAACTACTCTGACGTTTTAAAATGTCGCCAGTGTATGAGCAGAAAGTTGATGAACCAATGTCAAGAACGTCTCACATTTTTCTAAAACAAAATCATCTGTAGGTACCTAAACTCTGTTGATGAATGTTCCATATCAACTTCACAAATAATACACGATATTCGCGGTACTGACGTTGTTTATAATTTAAAAAACGTGTTATAATATCCTTTTATTTGTCTTTTTGAATATGCTTTTAAATGTTTAGTCTGTTCTTTTGTTGGTATCCATTTGACATGGCTCTGTACTTATACACCCTCTCATTGTGTTATTGTTCAATGCTAATTTTTGTATTTTTGTCTCTCGTTTTTGCTATTTTGGTTTTTCTGCATACCTTTTTGTGTTTCTTGGTTACATATGCCGTGGCTTTGTACTTTTACATCCCGTCATTGTGTTATAGTTCTATGATAATTACTTTATTGTCTAATTTTATAACGTTCTTGTCTGTGTGCCTGTTGATGTTTCTTTATTTGATGTCACGTAGCTTTTCGCTTGTACATTGCGCCATTGTATCATGTTAAAGGTTTGTTCATTTATCTGTTGGTTTTATAGTGGTTAAGATAATAACAGAACGTTGACTGATGTGGCTTGGGAAATGCTTGGGAGTTATTGAAAAATATTGAGCCTCAATGGTCTCTGATAATGTTTTTCAAACAACATGGATAGAGAGCCGTATTTTATGGTTTCTTCAAACAAGGAGTTTCGATGGTATCTGCAGGTTTATCCGGACATCTACTCTCGATAGTCCTGATGAACAAACAACATCATGATTCGAGGGTCAAAATTGAAGATTATACATCAGGGCATTATAAAACGTTCTGAACAGCAGGTCTCGATGATCCCTGATGTATGTCAGTACAAACATTCAGTATTTAGGATCCCTGGTGAAATTCTTTCCAAAAATCAAATCTGGCGATTATATTTCAAATCACAATGTGTATCGAATGATTCTAATAAAATTGTTTTTAGAATCTTCGATGAAAAACACTAAAATCAAAAGAAAAAACTGAAAATAACAACATTTGTTACAAAACCTTCAAATAAAGTTCAATTATGAAGTTTCCATCGTTTGCGATTAATTTAAGAACATATTTAAGAACGAAGACCCGATGAATTTTAAGAAATATAATATGCATAGTAATGCATTATACTTCTAATCAAGTTTAGTTAACACATCAATTTTACAGGCAGTTACTGTTTTTAGGCTATTACAAAAACTAAAACTAACGTGGAATCAATTGATTGATTAGAATCTTAAGTTTTCAGAAGCAATTTACCATATGGGTTTGCTAAATAAACATTCCTGTTTTATTAAAGACAAGATTTGCACATCCATAACCAATGTGTTATTAAACATACATGCATTAATGTATTTTTCGAGAAAAGATCTATTTAAATATTTCTCCCCCCTTTTTAGCTCACTTGGCCCACAGGGCCAAGTGAGCTTTTCCCATCACTTTGCGTCCGTCGTCCGTCGTCGTTGTTAACTTTTACAAAAATATTCTCCTCTGAAACTACTGGGCCAAATTTAACCAAACTTGGCCACAATCATCATTGGGGTATCTAGTTTTAAAAAAAGTCCGGTTACCCGGCCAACCAACCAAGATGGCCACCCTGGCTAAAAATAGAACATAGGGGTAAAATGCAGTTTTTGGCTTATAACTCAAAACCCAAAGCATTAAGAGCAAATCTGATATGGGGTAAAATTGTTTATTAGGTCAAGATCTATCTGCTCTGAATTTTTCAGATGAATCGGACAACCCGTTGTTGGGTTGCTGCCCCTGAATTGGTAATTTTAAGGAAATGTTGCTGTTTTTTGGTTATTATCTTGAATGTTATTATAGATAGAGATAAACTGTAAATAGCAATAATGTTCAGCAAAGTAAGATTTACAAATAAGTCAAGTGACTGAAATGGTCAGTTGACCCCTTTAGTTATTGCCCTTTATAGTAAATTTTTAACCATTTTTCGTAAATCTTAGTTATCTTTTACAAAAATCTTCTCCTCTGAAACTACTGGGCCAAATTCATCCAAACTTGGCCACAATCATCTTTTGGCTATCTAGTTTGAAAAATGTGTCCGGTGACCCGGCCATCAAATCAAGATGGCTGCAACGGCTAAAATTAGAACATAGGGGTAAAATGTAGTTTTTGGCTTATTACTCAAAAACCAAATCTTTACAGCAAATCTGACTGTGTAAAATTGTTTATCAGGTCAAGATCTATCTGCCCTGAAATTTTAAGATACTCGGACAACTTTTTGTTTGGTTGCTGCCCCTGAATCGGTAATTTTAAGGAAATTTTGCTGTTTTTGGTTATTATCTTGAATATTATTATAGATAGAGATAAACTGTTAACAGCAATAATGTTCAGCAACGTAAGATTTACAAATAAGTCAACATGACTGAAATGGTAAATTGACCCCCTAAGGAGTTATTGTCCTTTATAGTAAATTTTTAACAATTTTCATAAAATTTGTAATTTTTTATGAACATTTTTCACTGAAACTACTGGGCTAAGTTCATTATAGATAGAGATAATTGTAAGCAGCAAGACTGTTTAGTAAAGTAAGATGTACAAACACATCACCATCACCAACACACAATTTTGTCATGAATCCATCTGCTTCCTTTGATTAATATTCATATAGACCAAGGTGAGCGACACAGACTCTAAAGAGCCTCCAGTTAAATTTCTTTGGATTGTTTTGTCAACATTTATTCAAAATGAATATAGGTATATTTCATTGGCTTTATTGTATCTTCTTTATATTTAAATGTATTGCAAATTATAACCTTCTGTGCAATGGAAGACAACTCAAATTTACTATCGTAGGTGCTATGTCGCCTACTGGTGATCATATATAAGCAGTTGCCTTACTGACAGGTGGGTAATCTACAGGGTATTATAGATAGCAACACAACAGGTTCTTAAAACAATAAAGGCAACAGTAGTATACAGCTGTTCGAAACTCATTAATTGATAGAAAAAAACAAATCCCGGTTACAAACTAAAACTGAGCGAAACGCCAGATATATTACTTAAGTTGGCAGAAACCACTTATTTTATTATACATTTTTTAGAATTTCATAGATTTATGATTTGATTTTGAGAAACAATAATTCAAGCTTATATACAAATAAAATATATGGTTTCAAGTAACTTAGATGTGTGCTTGCTTATGGGAATATATAGAAAACCTTTAAGTTTGATTGTTTGCACTACAAAAGTCCAAAAGTCTGAAAAGACCAGTTTTTGTCTTGATTTGCATGAACTTGTACTCGACACTCTCAAAAAGAATGAATTATGTCTTAATTTTTCTTGACAAAATCTCACTTATATTAAATAAGAATGAAATTTACTCGACATATTCTCGACATTCTGAATACTGTCTAAAAATTTCTTGACAAATTCTCGACATTTAAATACTGTCTTAGAATTTCTCGACCGATTCTCGACATTATTTTTTTTCCTAATTATGTCTCGACAGATTCTTGACATTCTGTTTTTTCCTCATTATCTTTCGACACATTCTGAATATTTTGAATTGTGTATTAATTTTTCTTAATATATTCTCGACATGCTAAAATCTGTCTTGAATGTACTAAACACTAGGTCAAACTAGTTTTCCCATTGTTTAGTTATAGTTATTCCCTTAAATGAATTAAATGCAGATTATTTTCTTTGGAAGTGTAAGTGTAGATAATTATAGGTAAATCTCTGCATTTTCTGCATTTTTTTATCCTCTGTATACTAAATAAAATAAAACTCTAGGTATAGGTTTAGTTGCTCGCAGTAACATTTGATAACATAATTCAAAAGTCAAACTTTACATGTTTTTACCAAATTGTCTATTAAAAAGGCTATTTAGTTTTTTCTTTATTGTCTGCATCAGCTGACCCTCTACTTGATATATTTTGCCCAAGCAATGAAAGGCACTGTTTTTATGGATACTGTCTTTGTAAGGTTAACCACTCCCTAACTTCCATGTTGATAGCTTAGGCCCAGCTTGTTTTAGGTAGGTAATGTCCACTCTAGAGCTCCATATCTTTTCCACGGTTGCAAAGTCATAAGCCTCGCCGCCACTTGCAATGCAAACATTGTCTCCAACTTTGGAATGCACTCCTATACTGTTTGTCTATGGAAGCTGTTGTCAATACTGGTGTAGGAGAGGTGACTGAAGAAGCAGGAGAAATCATCGGAGGTTGAGTAGGTGTAGTTTCTGGAGAATGTGCAGGAGAAGATACAGGAGACGCAGCAGGAGAAGATACAGGATAATGTGCAGGAGAAGATACAGGAGACGCAGCAGGAGAAGATACAGGAGTATGTGCAAGAGTAGATACAGGAGAATGTGCAGGAGTAGATACAGGAGACGCAGCAGGAGTAGATACAGGATAATGTGCAGGAGTATATACAGGAGAATGTACAGGAGACGCAGCAGGAGAAGATACAGAAGTATGTGCAGGAGAAGATACAGGAGACACAGCAGGAGTAGATACAGGAGAATGTGCAGGAGAAGATACAGAACGCAGCAGGAGAAGATACAGGAGTATGTGCAGGAGAAGATACAGGAGAATGTGCAGGAGTAGATACAGGAGAATGTGCAGGAGTAGATAAGGAGAATGTGCAGGAGAAGATACAGGAGAATGTGCAGGAGTAGATACAGGATAATGTGCAGGAGTAGATACATGAGAATGTGCAGGAGTAGATACAGGAGAATGTGCAGGAGAAGATACAGGAGAATAAGCAGGAGAAGATACATGAGAATGTGCAGGAGTAGATACAGGAGACGCAGCAGGAGAAGATACAGGAGAATGTGCAGGAGTAGATACAGGAGAATGTGCAGGAGTAGATACAGGAGAATGTGCAGGAGTAGATACAGGAGAATGTGCAGGAATAGATACAGGAGAATGTGCAGGAGTAGAAACAGGAGTATGTGCAGGAGTAGATACAGGAGAATGTGCAGGAGTAGATACAGGAGTATGTGCAGGAGTAGATACAGGAGTATGTGCAGGAGTAGATACAGGAGTATGTGCAGGAGAAGATACAGTAGTATGTGCAGGAGTAGATACAGGAGAATGTGCAGGAGTAGATACAGGAGAATGTGCAGGAGTAGATACAGGAGTATGTGCAGGAGTAGATACAGGAGAATGTGCAGGAGTAGAAACAGGAGTATGTGCAGGAGTAGATACAGGAGAATGTGCAGGAGTAGATACAGGAGTATGTGCAGGAGTAGATACAGGAGTATGTGCAGGAGTAGATACAGGAGTATGTGCAGGAGAAGATACAGTAGTATGTGCAGGAGTAGATACAGGAGAATGTGCAGGAGTTGTGGATTTAGTTAGAAAAGATATAGAGAGTCCAACCTACAGAAGTCATGCTATTCCAGCAATTTTACAGGTGTGAAATCCTTTATTTTGTTATGATCCTGTCATTTTCCCACTTATAACGCTTATCTCCCTTGTAACAAATAACACACGAAACAAAGCTGGTACGGTCAGGTTTTCTGTGATATGTGTTTTGTGTTTTTGTTTCTTTTCCCCGTCAACTTATTATTAAAAATAAGTAACAAAAAGGGAATCAGAATTATTTAAAAAGTTTTATCAAATATTACTATAAAACTATGTGAAATATTCATAATACAGACAGTAACTTCTGACATATCTATAAATCCGCGATAACTGTTTAACAACAATTCAGGCCGAGTTAAAAAAACATATTTCTCAAATATTTTAACTTTTATATTCATTCACCAAAATAAAATTAGTTTTATCACATGTGTAAATGATCCTTAACACATATCTTTTACTTAAACTTGAACTTGAACGACTGGTACAAAGAGAAAAGACTTAGTATGTACACCATCAACACACATATGTCTTGGTGTACTATTTACACCATTAACATACATACCTTGAAATATTGACTAGACCAAGATGTAAATAAAGATATATGTAGTCAATTTTGCTTCACATGATTAAAATTCGGCAGCTTAAGCCTTTTGACAAGACTTTGTATTGGATCAGGAATTTTTAATACCAAATTTTTGAAGTACAAACTGTTTATACTTCTATTCCATGATAACAAAATGGTATATTATATCCTTTAAAACCCATCCGTAGGTTCCATAAATCATAATTAGTTGAAGACCATCAGCTGAAACAGTTGTTTAATAAATTAGAAGTACATTGTAATAGCATCAAAGATCGAACCAAAATGATAGAAAAAAACAATAACTAACTAACACTGGACAAAAAACAACTACACACCGGACTTTTATATATTGTTATTTGGATGGGGAGTTGTCTCATCGGCACTCACACCACATCTTCATCTATATATATATCTATGAGCGATGAAGGAGGAGTGTACAAAATGTATACACCCCGTAACTCCGCTGCATGTAACATTATAAATTGTCCAATACAAGTACACCTTATGCATTCGTTGACATAAATCAGGCATCATTAGTTATTTTCATCATCCCATTTCTTACCTGCATTAACTACTATACATATCCAAATGCGCAGCTCATTACGGTCACTTTCCTAAGTCTGATTTGGTGTACATAAGAATGAACAGAAATGAGGGTCTTGATGGTCCAGTTTACAGAATAGAGATGTGTTGACAAAAATTGCGGAATAAAGGGCTATAAATTGAAATATATATAATTGAAGACCCTCATGAATCCGAGACAAAAATAACAAATTATCTACCAGTATTTTAAATTTCACTCTGAACAAATCTTTATTAAGGCATTTAAACACGTGTACAAATTCTATAGTACTGAAGTAAGACAAGACAATACAATACAAAGGAATCAACAAAGACGTGTTTTCCATAAGCACCTCCATCGACGGCATCCAAGTAGCCTTCTTCCTCACAATACTTACAATCATTAAAATCCTATTCTAAAATTGATGGTGTATTAAAAGTATTATTCGTGCAGGATTTTTTTTATCAAATTAATAACAGCTGTATGCATGTGTCGTATATATCTCAGAACACATATCCTTGCATTTACATCTAGTAAGTTTAAGGAACTGTATTTACTAAATATGACATCACATGGTACAATAACATATATTAGGCAGCTTTACATCCCACAAGCACGTAAAATAATTACCCTGCCACATCCGATATGTGTCTCATTGTTCCTTGTTTAAATTAAATTACCACCATGCAGTTGGAATATTAGGCTTAAAAGCGTGTAAATTATAGTCCAGCGTGTACAAGCTGATATGTCTAGCTGTATTTTTTTTTAAATTCTTATCATAAAGAGACGATCATTACTTCATGCTTTACTATATACATGTATTCCCCAAACTTATAGCTCCAAGTTTACGTTGCCAACGTGAGAAAATCCTTTAAAGACAAAAGAGTACATGTACTCATTACAATCATACCATACACCAAATATAGTTGCCTACTGCTTACGTCATAGGCGGATTCATGGGGCTAGGGTCCATCCTTTTGTGGGAAATGTAGTGGATTATAACAGAAAACAGAAGTGCTTTACCGTACCAGTGGCGGACCCAGAACTTTTCATACGTGGGGGCCCTCTGACTATCCTAAAAGAGGGGCGTTCCAGTCATGCTTCAGTGATTCCCTATATAATCTGCAATCAAATTTTCCCATGAAAGGGGGCCGGGCCCACCAGCATCCCCCTAGATCCATCTATGTAGACTAGTTAGGGACTTCTGATTCTATATATACAAAAGTAAAGGGAATTACTGAAGCATATTTAAACATGAACCCAATCCCACTTTGGATCCGCCACCGTATACTATTGGACGCAGAGAAATTGACATAACTACCAATTAAATTAATGAGGTCAAAGTCAAATAAACATCAGCCGACATGTACACACAGTTAAATTAATGCTTATTGATCACACCTGGATGAGAACAATTAACCAATGGTCAGGACACTGTTTTCATATCAAGATGCTTCCCTGGTCGGCCGCTTTAACAACTTACATACGCCAAAAATACTTAGCTCCCATATGAGTTTATTACTAGTAATCTGGTATACAGACTTAACCGTGAAATATCTAATAGCTGCTTACAAGGTCAGATGAACAATTTCAGGCAGACATGTACAGCTAACAATGCTCCCATACAACAAATATAGTTGATCTATTACTTATAGTAAGAAAAATAGACCAAAACTCAAAACTTAACACTGAGCAATGGACCATGTAAATAAGATCAAGGTCAAATAAAACCTGCGCCACTGAAATGTAGATCACAAAATATTTCCATACACCAAATTTGATTGACCTATTACATATAGTATTAGTTTAAAAGACAACCAGATGCAGCTTTATACGACCACAGATGTTGAACCCTGAACGGTTGGGGCAAGTATGGACACAACATTCAAGCTGGTTTCAGCTACAAAATTGGATTGTGATTAAATAGTTGACACAGCATAGGTTTTTGACACAGAAGGAATGTGGTCTAATGAACTTAAAATTATTTTTTTTGCGTGAGAGCAATTCACTATGCTGTTGAATATTAATCCTCTCAAAAAAATGTTTGAAGTGTTTGAAGAAATTTTCTTTTTATTTATGAAATCTGAAATGAGAAAAATTGACCCCCCCCCCCATTTAATTTCTCACACCCCCCTTTCCCTTATTCCAAAACTGATCTCAATTCAAATTTCTAATGGAGTTTGCATGAATAACCACTCATTTAAATACATCATAAAATATTAAAATGTAAAAAAAGTGCTTGTAATCACTGAATGGTAAAGATTTGTTTTAATTTATTAGTTGGTAGTAAAAGTGAATATATATATTGTATATTGTACAAGTGTGGACACAGATGAGTGTGGATAGTATGTTTGGATGTTTGACAGTGTCTTATGACAAAAGGAGTTCTATGTTTTTCCCTATATGGTGTTATTAACATTGTTGCACGGTGACAACCGATCTGAGCATTAGGAGTGTTATTTATTTAATATTTTTTTATGTTGAAGACGGGCATGGGAGAGACAGTATTTACATTAGTTACCAAATGATTATGATAGAACATGTTCTACATCTTTGATTTTGAATACATTTTGTAGCTAGGAGAGCAACACATAATAGGTTCATATTTTCACGTGTATTTTTCTAAATGGGAGATGATATCTAGATTTGAGAACATGATAAAAGGAGCCTGTAACTCAGCAGTTGTCATTTATTTATGTGTTACATATTAGTTTTTTGTTCATTTTTTTTTAACATAAATAAGGCCATTAGTTTTCTCGTTTGAATTGTTTTATATTGTCATTTCGGGGCCTTTTATAGCTGATTAGGTGGTATTGGCTTTGCTCATTGTTTATGGCCGTACAGTGACCTGTAGTTGTTAATTTCTGCGTCGATTTGGTCTCTTGTGGAGAATTGTCTCATTGGCAATCATACCACATCTTTTTTATATGTATTTGCTTACTATTGGTATGGTTCTATTTATATTACTTTGTGGTGGATCGTCAGTATCATTAGTAAAATTTTTTGTTAAAATGTCGAATTGGTTCCTCAGATTATAATACATTGATTGGTTTTAAGTAATGACAATGCCTGACATGATGATTGGGGCTAAATGAGATAGGAAGTAAACCTCTGTGCTGATTTATATCAATTCTTTAATTATATCTTCTCCAAAGCTGGTCGAAGCAAAGAAAAATTTTGACCAATATGAAAATGATTTCACCAAAAGAACCTATATGAGCATGCTTCAAAGACTCATAACTGCTCCAAAAGTAATCTGATAGAATTTCAAGCATGTCAAGCAGATATTATCAACATCTATTTAATTAGTCTTAATATGTCTAAATATCTAAAAAGCTATAGTATTCAAAAGGTATTGCAAAATTATTCCTTTTCATTTTGTGTTTTGTTATATTGATACAAATATAAGTGATACATGTACCAATACAACATTTGTTGTGGTATGAAAGTGTAGTAATTAACATTTACTGTAACAATGTTAATTCACACAAATTAAGAAATAAACAAATAATGGAACAGATGCTCCGCAGGGCGCAGCTTTATTCGACTGCAGAGGTCGAACCCTGGACGGTTGGGGCTAGTATGGACACAACATTCAAGCTGGATACAGCTCTGAATTTGGATTGTGATTAAATAGTTGACACAGCTTAGGTTTCTGACACAAAATGAATGTGGTCTAATGAACTTAACAAAAAATGTTTGCCTTGGCGCAATTCACTATGCTGTTGAATATTAATCTTCTCAACAAAAAAAAATACTTGAAGTAATTTTCTTTTTAATTTCTAAAATCTGAAATGAGGAAAATTTACTCCCCCTGTCCCCTAATTTTTTTCACCTCCCCCTATCCCTTATTCCAACCAGAGGCTCCACAGGGAGCCGCTTTATATGACCGCAGAGGTCGAACCCTGAACAGTTGGGGCAAGTATGGACACAACATATTTAAGCTTGATACAGCTCTGAATTTGGATTGTGATTAAATAGTTAACACAACATAGATTTCTGACACAGAATGAATGTGGTCTAAGAACTTCAACTTAAAAATTTTAAATTGGACATTTACCTATTATGGTCCAATATCCAAAATCTAAATACATGGTTAAATTCAGCATATCATAGAACCCCAAGAATTCAATTTGATGAAATCAAATAATGTTTAATTTTAGACCCTTTAGACCTCAATGTGGACCAATTTGATAACTGGGCCCAAATATTAACCAGATGCTCCGCAGGGCGCAGCTTTATATGACCGCAGAGGTTGAACCCTGAACGGTTGGGGCAAGTATGGACACAACATTCAAGCTGGATTCAGCTCTAAATTTGGAATGTGATTAAATAGTTGACACAGCATAGGTTTCTGACACAGAATGAATGTGGTCTAATGAACTTTAAAAAAATGTTTGCCTTGGAGCAATTCACTATGCTGTTGAATATTAATCCTCTCAAAAAAATTAATAATGTTTGAAGAAATTTTCTTTTTATTTATGAAATCTGAAATGAAAAAATTGACCCCCCCCCCCCACAATTTTTTTTCACATCCCCCTTTCCCTTATTCCAAAACTGATCTAAATTCAAATTTCTAATGGAGTTTGCAACAATAACTACTCATTTAATACATATTAAAATGTAAAAAAAGTGCTTGTTATCACTGAATGGTAAAGATTATAATTTATCACTTGGTAGTAAAAGTGAATATACATTGTATATTGTATAAAACAATGATTGAAGTTGATTCAACTACTATTCTGGACAAAGAAAGATAACTCCAATTGAAATTTCTTGCTATTGCACAATATTGTGCAATGAGATATTTCTGGCTATTGCGCAATAGTGTGCAATTGAAAATATTTGCTTTTGCACAATACTGTGCAATTGAAGATTTCTTGCTACTGCGCAATACTGTGCAATTGAAAATTTCTTGCTATTGCACATTACTGTGCAATTGAAGATTTCTTGCTATTGCTGAATACTGTGCAATTGAAAATGTCTTGCTATTGCACAATACTTAATATTATAATTTTGGATCCTGATTTGGACCAACTTGAAAACTGGGCCAATAATCAAAAATCTAAGTATATGTTTAGATTCAGCATATCAAAGAAGCCCAAGAATTCATTTTTTGTAAAAATCAAACTTAGTTTAATTTTTGACCCTTTGGACTTTAATGTAGACCAATTTGTTTCTCCAGTATTTAAGTTTGTCAACCCCTTTTTTTTCAGGTATTGGTCTCTTTGAGATATTATGCAAAAGGGGATTTTTACTCCGAAGTCGGAGATTTACATGGAATTTCAAAAGCCAGTGTGTCAAGATGCATCACAAGAGTATCTAAAGCCATCGTTTCAGAAATGGACAACATAAAATTTCCATCAACAGAAGCTGAGATGAATGTGGTTAAAAGGGGATTTTATCGTATTGCCAAGGTGCCAAATGTCATCGTTGCAGTAGATGGTACTTTGATCCCCAGTATTGCTCCAAAAGAGAATGAACCTGCATATGTGTGCAGGAAAGGCTACCATTCCTTGAACATACAGGCAGTTGTGGATCATGAGATGAGGTGAGTGAAAACAAAACTTGAAATATGATATGATATTTATATGGAGATTACTAATTTGCTACTGTACCTGTTATATGCAGGAAACAAAACATAAACACAATTAAAGACCCTTAGTGAGCACGCTCACATACCCCACGTCCCCACATTGTCATTGGAGAAATTGAATAAGTGTAAGAAACAAAAATTGTATAAGAAAATTAATTTCCTGCAAATATGCACATCTAAATAGTATGTCCTTATTATCTACAAAATTTCATGAAATTCTGTTGTGTAGTTTCAGAGGAGTTGAGATGACAAACTGTTGCAGAAGTACATTGAAGCAAATAAGTTCAAAGGGGCGTAACTCCTAGAAAAAAAAATTGAATCGCAATTTCCCGTCGATATGCACAACTACATAGTATGTCCTTATTATCAGAAAAGGTTTCCTGAAATTCTGTAGTGTGGTTTGAGAGGAGTTGCGATGACAAACTGTTGCAGTAGTACATTGAAGTAAATAAGTTCAAAGGGGCGTAACCCCTAGAAAAAAATTGAATCGCAATTTCCCGTCGATATGCACAACTACATAGTGTGTCCTTATTATCTGAAAAGGTTTCGTGAAATTCTGTTGTGTGGTTTGAGAGGAGTTGCGATGACTAATTGTTGCAGTAGTACATTAAAGTAAATAAGTTCAAAGGGGCGTAACTCCTAGAAAAAAAATTGAATCGCAATTTGCCGTCGATATGCACAACTACATAGTATGTCCTTATTATCTGAAAAGGTTTCGTGAAATTCTGTTGTGTGGTTTGAGAGGAGTTGCGATGACTAATTGTTGCAGTAGTACATTAAGTTAAATAAGTTCAAAGGGGCGTAACTCCTAGAAAAAAAATTGAATCGCAATTTCCCTTCGATATGCACAACTACATAGTATGTCCTTATTATCTGAAAAGGTTTCGTAAAATTCTATTGTGTGGTTTAAGAGGAGTTGCGATGACAAGAAACAGAACTGACGGACGGACTGACGGACGGGTGAAAAACATTATACCCTCCGCATCTCATTGCGTGGGGTATAATAAATAATAACAGATAATAGTATCATAATTCACTGATGAAAAAAAGCAACAACATGAAATAAGCATTGAAATTAAATTCATAAAATAGGGTAGGAAAGGCAAAATTAAATAATTAAGAAAAAAATCCTTCATGTCATGCTTTATGCTCATTTTAACATGGGTAGGCATTATCTTTGTCGATATTTTACACTGAGCGTTAGCGAGGTTCAAAATGTGGTCAAATATAATGCCTACCCATGTTAAAATGAGCATAGAGCATGACATGAAGGAATTATTTCGATTCTAATAGGACAAATGCAGTATTTTTATAGGTCGAAGTGTAAGAAAATACCGAAAAAACGTTTGGCTTTTCCCGTTTCCTCCCCGAGGAGTCTGTGCATTACAATTAAGAAATAATTCTTTCTTGCCATGCTCTATGCTCATTTTAACCTGGGTAGGCATTATATTTGTTAATATCTTAATACCGAGCGTTAGCGAGGTATTAAATTTTTACAAATATAATGCCTACCCATGTTAAAATGAGCATAAAGCATGGCATGATATAATTATTTCGATTCTAATAGGAATATTTTGAAGTTTTGTTCTTCGAAGCGGACCTATAGTGACGCTCGAAATGTCACCATTTTGATTTGATGAACAAAAACGTTATAGAAAAATCAAAAGTTTATCAATAAAAAAAAGAACAGAAACATTTAAACTTACTTTTAGAATGCTTTTATTTAATTTCCTAGCGAGCAACACCAACAAAAATGTCCATTTTGATCTCTGGCGTTGTTCAAAATTCATCTGACGTTGCAATTTCAATTGTGACGTCAATCACGTGCAGCCCATGTTCTATTCAAATTAGAACATGGCTTTGTACCCAAAGCTAAAGAAGAACGTCATATTAGAATTCATATTTGATAAGTTTAAAAACCACAAGACGGGAAATATATGTTGTTTTATAAAAATATATGATAAAAGTTTATGCTAGCTGCTTAAATGTTTACATTTTAAAGGATAACGATGGAAATAACGTTTATATACACAGTAAGTTCGTGCGCATGTGTCAAACATATTTGTTATGCTCATTAGAACACGCTTTGTTTAAAAAGCGTAATAAGGACGTCATATTAGAATTTAAGTTTATGCATGTACATATTTTATTTTATTTCAGATTTACAAACCTAGTAGCAAAATTTCCAGGCAGTGTACACGACTCGTACATCTTTTCAAATTCTGAATTGGGATACTTTTTTGAAGAGAACAATGTGGATGGATGGTTACTGGGAGATTCTGGATATGGTCTAAAAAAGTATTTGCTTACTCCAAAATTAAATCCTAACACACTGGCTGAGGAGAAATACAACAAGGCTCACTCAAAAACACGCACCATAGTGGAACAGGCATTTGGTGTATGCAAATCTAGATATAGGTAAAAAAAAAAAATATTTTCAAATTAAAAAAAATATCATTTTAAATATGTTAATGAAAAACAGCACAGTCATGTTTATGCCCTCTATAACTTGCTGTTCCGTGTGCACCAAGACTCCTTATTGAAGAAATTGTATTGCGACTTATAACTCAGCTTAATTCTGTCTTGGGTGTAGAGTATGCCTCATTGACACTCATACTACATCTTATTAATAAAATATGAAGAATGATACAATTTTCTTCCTTTAAGATTTTATGTGCAAATTACAACAATTTCCAATGTAAAAAAAATATTGCTTTTTTTTTCATTACAGGTGTTTGCATAAAACAGGGGGCTGTTTGCCATTTACACCTGACAAATCTGCAATAGTTGAGACAGCTGTTTTTAAACTCCACAATAAGTGTATAGATGACAAGTTGCCACTTCCAGATTTTACAGATGATTTTATTGACAATGTAGATAACCATATTAGAGATATTGCACCTGCTACTGTTCAAACTCTTAGAGAACACATTTTTCAGAGATTTGCCTAAAAACATATGTATATGCCTATCTGATTCATGAAAATTAGAAGAACATGTTTCTGTTTTCCACCGAAAATATATATATAACAGAAATCTCAATTTTTACTTTTATGTATAATTGCATGTACTGAATAATTTACAATTAAGAATATATGAATAAGAATATGGTTGTACGGTATTATATAAAATTATCTTTAAAGGGGCACTAGCTACGAGATATATAAAAAATCTAAAGTATGTTTTTTTTGGTTCAATCATTAATGAAAGTGAAATAGTGAAATAATAATTTGCTTTTAACAGCTAAAATGGTTCAGTTTTGTCAAATAAAGCTAATAGATATTGATAATGAATTATTCACGTGCAAGTGACAAACTCAACCTCATTAAATCCGTATTCATGTGAACTCCAATTTAACCCCTTAGAAAGATATAGAATATGCATGCATTGCCCGTGTATGGTTATTTAAAAGAAAAGAATGTCAACATTGAAAGTGAAACAACGGTAAATAATTTGATCCACAAGAAATCTTTTGATAACAGTAAAAACCACGATAAACATAAATTTATAATTTATAAAACAAAATTTAACAGATCTATAAAGTTCTAATTACACGGGTAGTTTAATCTATTTATATTTAACAGACCTATAAAATTATTATTGCACGGGTAGTTTAATCTATTTATATCTATTTTTATGTTTACATCGCTTATATGGTCATAGAAGCTCAACTCGAAAGTTATTTAGATGGCGTGCTAAAATTCTTACGAAACAAAGCTTCATCTTATTGAGACCATTTCTTGTAAATTGTTTATTTTATACTTTTGATAGTTTGAAATATGTTTTACATTTTAATAAACAATATATTAGAATTTGAGGCAAAACGGTGAACATGAATTTGGCAGCTAGTGCCCCTTTAAAATTGTGCTATCTGTGGACAAAACTGCTTTCATTTTCTAAAGTTAAAATTTCCGCTTTGTTATTTAAAAAAAAAATTTTTAGCTTTCATATTTTTTTATTAATTGTCATTTATCATTTTAATGATTGGAGACAACATCACATCGTTTAAGTCATTTGAAAATTTCATTTTCTTGAACTTCACATATTCTTACTGTCAAAACAAATATTGATAAGAATTTTGCAACAATATTATGAATGAACACGAATGCAGCCACTTTTATTTAAGACGGAAACTGTTTAAAATTTAACTAAAATTCAAAAATTTCAGGTATTTAGCATGACTTAATGATGATGCTAGTACCCGATATATGTGCATTGTACTGCCAAAAACAGCCCATATTTATGTAGCAGATGCCTTCTACTTTCAGTTAATAGATAAAAGATTACATTTTCACTTTTTTGTAAACCTGCTATAGTTTGGGCCCAAAAAGGGGTCTTACTGAACCTACTCCTTTCAGGAAGGTTTGACAAAATTATTGATATAAATATCCTTTACCACATATTGAACCTTCATGTTGACGTCTCCTGTCAGATGAAATCTAGGTTCTCTATTTCTTGTTCTCGCGTCAAAAATGTAGACTCAGATAAAATTCAAAGCACATAGCGAATCTCAGCTGATTATGAATTGCTTTAAACGAAAGGAAAGTTAGAAGAATTCCAATAAGACTGACAAAAAATGAACGAATATCTTATATCTTATACGGTACCATTTGATTGAAAGAAAATGTTGTGCCTTTTATTTGCAATTACAAGCTATTGAAGAGAGTTTTAAAAGACTGATGTGCTTTAAACCAGATTTTATTAATTCATTGAGATTGAAATATTTTTTTTTCTCCAAAATTCAAGTGTACGCCCAGGCGTTTTGACATAAATGTAGCTACTCGCCTGGAGGTAAATACATGTGAGCTTATTTGTGTAGCCCTAACACATCATACATATTCCTGTCCTTAGTCAAAAAGAAGTCTTTAAAAATTTGTATTGTATATAATTCCACAATTTATCCATATGATGCAGTAAATGTTTAATGGCTTAAGGAATTTGCACCATAAAAAATTAGAAAGCCTTAAAAACTAAGGAAAAATTGATTTATCACCTTTAATTCATTAGAGTCAATCTCTGGAGGGGCTGGCCCACCTCTAGTCATCAAACTATCTCTCCTCCTTTTGTTCTCCTTCTTTCGAGCATCACTTTGCAAATCAAGCCACTTTTTCTTAACTTGAGTGACATTTCTGGATTGTATATTGCAGGAATTGATACTGGAAAAAAATGTGTAATGTTTAAAAACATACATGTAATTCTTATATCTATAGATTATCGTTGATCATCTACAAAAGATTGATTTTGTCTCTTCAGTCGATACGGCTAAAGTAAAAAAAGCAATCAAGAAGAGATGACCAATGAAGTCTGTTTATCATATTTATCGCTATTTGACCTATGAAAAATTTGTCAATTAAAGGCCACATGCCCCTTAGTTTCTAACGATAATTTTTCTTATCTCTCCATCCCGATGAGAAAGGGATTTATTAATCAACAAGATCAAAGGAAAATAAAAGGAATAATAAAAAGATAACTGTATTGTGTTTGAAGCTTTAAGGACGTCCATTGGTAGTTTTACTGTCGCAAATTCAGTTTTCCGAGAAAGATGTCAAAGTCCTTGACAACGATACAAAATCGTACGCAGACATTCTAAAATCTAAATCTAAACAAGTTATAGCTTCAGCTGAAGCATTATATAATTACAATGTGATTGAATCCGATTTGAGTCAGTCCACAGAGCCAATTCAAAGGAATACCATTAATGAACGTTCCAATTCTCTAGTTGACTCACACACAAAACACGTCAGATCCTCTGATGTTACGAATTTGTCCGTTTTAGTCAAAGACATACATGTACAAAGTAATGTTGTTAATCCAGCTCCGTCTACTTCAACAGAAAATAAAATCAAGAACACCAACAACAATATATCAGGAAATGAACAAAATACAAATATACAAGTGCATTTTTCAACTTCCATGTGTAATCCCACAACTGTTGACAATTTTCGTGGATTTGTTAAAAAGACAAGACACCGTGTATCCAGATTCTACGTAGGTGGTATCGACAAACACAATTCATGTGAAGAATCTATGCGTGAATATCTCGCTGCAAGAGGTGTTAATGTAACACATTTAAGATATTTTGATAAACAAAATCGACGAACAGTTTCTGCGCAACTTAATATCGTCCGATGCTCAATGTGAAAGCTTAATACGGGATCCTTATTTTTGGCCTGAAGGTATTTTTCTAAAAGAATGGCTTCCATGGTCAGTTTTTCTCTCGACAAAGACCGAACATCCATAAATGTCTTTAAACATAGCATGTTGGAACTGTCGCGGAATTATGTCCGCAGTACCGTATCTACAAGAATTCTTAAATGATAATAATATTGATGTTATTTGTTTATCTGAACACTGGCTGAGAAAATCACAATTCCACTTCCTTAATTCAATCGATAAACAAAACTATTTAGTATTTGGAAAATGCGCCGATGAACACTGCCCTGAAAAATACAGTTTTAGCGCCCGTGGAGGTGTTGCGATTATGGTATCTTAAACTTTATCTCCGTATGTCACTGAATTAGTAATTGATAGCAATAGGATATGTGGTATCGAACTAAAACTTCCTAATTTACCTAGCATATTTTTTCTGTCTATATACTTACCAGCAATTACACAACCCAACGAAGCATTTGTTAATGAACTTGAATACTAAATGGACATATACAAATCGTATTCGAATCATGGGACGGTGTATATTCTTGGTGATTTCAACTGCAAGATTGGTGGACCACGATATTCGTTTACTCAGGATCGTCGTAGTCAACTTCTTGAAAGTCTCCTTATTGACAATAACAGTATATCATTACATGTTCAGGACTTTGCCAAAGGTCCGGTATGTACATTTCAATCTTATGAGGATGGCCCTAAAACAGGGATAGACCACATAGTCACAAATAACGAAAATACACGTGATATTTACAATGTGTTTGTATATAGTTATCAAAAGTACCAGACGAAAGCATTTTTAACGTTTCTGAGCACAAGCCTATCGCGTGTACTTTACTAATTGAACAATGTCATGCTGATAGTGACAACTTATACGAAAGTGTTATGGCTGACAAAGTATCGTGGACCAAAGCGTTAGAAACGAATTCAGTTAACGACTATTAATTTGCAGTCTCACAATTTTTATGGTCTGTTCAAATGCCGTCACTACCAGCGACCAAAGAAGATATCGAGCTCTACTATAAGACTATTATAGTTGCTGTTCAAAAAGCTGACAAGGAAACACTCCCACATAAGCAATTTGTGAAACATATAAAGCCTTATTGGACGAAAGTCGTAGATCTATCACACAAAACAATGCTAAATAAGCGCAGGATACTGAACGGAAAAATTCACGATAGAAGCGATCAGTTCTTTCCTGATTACAAACATGCAAAACGGACTTTCAGAAATGAAATGGATAAAGCTTACAACGAACATATTATGAACATTGCCAACAGAATGGAAGAGTCTATCGACAATGATCAAAGATATGTATGGTCGGTCTTAAAAAGCAGACGTAAACAGAAAACTTTTTGTCGTGAACTAAATTTAAATGGAGTAACTCATACAAACGAAAGTGAAATATGCGAAGCATGGGCGGACCATTTTGAATCCATTTTTCAGTTTGATAGCAAGTTAACAAATTCAGCAAACATAAATTTGGTACAACTTGAAGTGAATAAAATACGACAAACGCAGAAGGAAATCAAAGTTCCAATCAACCCATTTGAGTTTGAAGAAATTTACAACAATTGTAAATGTTTATGTAACAACAAATCTACAGGTTTAGACAACGTTTCATATGAGCATATAAAATATGGTGGTAAAACATTGCAAAAACACTTATGCAATCTATTCAACCTGATAATACAAACACGTTATACTCCTCTAGATTGGAAAACAAGTGTAATTATACCGTTATTCCAAGGTGGACATAAAAACAAAACCGATCCCAATTCGTACCGCGGTATATCGTTAACAAGTTGTATTGCTAAGATATTCGAAAAGTCTCTTTATTCTCGATTCGACTCCTTGCACATAAAGTTTCCACATCAATCGCAGATGGCATACCAAAAGGAATTATCAAGTATACACGCTTCATTAAACTTACAAGAACCGATTCGTTATTATATTGAGCGTAACAGCGATGTTATAGTTTTTCTTTTAGACAGCACGAAAGCTTTCGACACCGTATGGCATGATGCATTGTTATGCAAACTGCATAAATATGGAGTTACCGGTGATTTATGGCTGCTCATAGATGAAATGTACAGTGAGATGCGTAGTTCTGTACTGTTCAATGGTAGGCTATCTCGTTGGTTTGAACTAAAACGAGGCGTTCGCCATGGTGCCGTCTTATCAGCTCTGTTATATTTAGTATACATAAACGATCTTTTGTGTGACATTGAAGATTCTAAATTGGGATGCGTTCTTCTAGATATCAGTGTAAGCAGCTCTGTTCAAGCCGACGACATTGCGTTACTCTCAACAACAGAAAAAGGAATGCAACAACTTATTAACATTTGTCAGACATATAGCGAGAAGTGGGCATTCAAGTTTTCTCCGACTAAATGCAACGTCGTACATTATTCAAAGAAGAACAAGAATGTTACAAGCAATCTTACTTTGTATGATGACATCATACCACTCGTGACGTCTGCCAAACATGTCGGTATTCTTTTGAACTGTAAATTTAGATCAATGGACCAGACGTTGAATGATTGTAGAGTGTTGCGATCAACTGCTCTTTCAGTTCTAAATTCTGGAATTCATCCATCAATTTTAAATCCTTTGACGTGTTCCAAGATAATACTTCAAATATGTTACAGCAAAGCTCTATATGGTTTTGAGTTATGGAACAATTTGACTCAAAAAGAAATTACGATGTTGGAAAGAACCCGTTCTGATAAATGTACAAGTCTTCTAGGTTAATTTTTAGTTGAAAGCATTATCAACAGATGTAAACTTTTATTTTTTGGTAGACTATGTAGGTTAAAGTTTTCTGCGTTACCAAAACGAATAATGATAAGCAGACTTATGGAGTTCAAACATAAATGTGTTCCAGAACAACTTGGTTTTATACCTGACATCTATAAAGCAGCCGAAAAATATAACATTACAGATTATATTGTCAATTTTGCAAATACTGGTTCTTTCCCATCAAAAAAACTTTGGTCATTTATTGTAAATCAGAATATAAACGCAGGTGAAGAAACATGGTGGTCTTACCGAATTTCATGCGATAATGACTTTTATATGTTTAGACGTATTCATTCTGCAATCAAACCGCATAAAGCATGGACAATTGCGAAACATTTTCCCGAACTTCGTGCCTCCGCCAAGTATGTAATTGACTTATGTTCTATAGTACGTTATGAAGATGAACATTTACTTTGCGACAAATGTGGAAATTTCTTCCTGAATATCGTTGAACACTTACTAGTATCCTGTGATTTTATTTAAGACAAAAGAGATGATTTATGGCAAGACATTATTAACATTAATCCCATTCAGTTCAGTGTTTTTATGGACAGTCTTTCGGCAAATGAATTCACAACAACAATTCTCTCTTGCAATACGTCATATGAATTAGAAAATGATGAATTAACTTTTTTCTCTAAGACTTGTGTTCGTCACGTTGGAAAAATCTGCAGAGATTTCTACAATCGGTAGAAGATGTGTCCGTTATCGATATTATAAACAGTGATAATTTTTTCTCATATTAACTTTAAACAGTGACTTTGATTCCTTGTTGGGATTTTTTTGTAATTTTGTAATTTATATATTTTATGTACACCAAATCTCTATAATAGAGGAAATAAAGTTATATATAAGTGTTGTTTGGTCACAAGTTGAATAGTTTTCGATATTTGAATTCGTTGATTAGTTATTCTTTTTATTACATTGGCAAATGGCTTTTTTTGAAGAAATTTGTGTAAAACATGTGAGGAACTATATCTTTTTTCTAAGCATTTACTTTTTGTTTTGATCTGCCGTTATCAACGTCTTGACAACGCCTATTGTTGTATGATGTCAGAGAGTGAAATAACCACGTTTATTTCACATGTGAAATTATCGGTTTTTATCTGATGTAATGCATTGCAACCAATGTAATAAAAAGAAATAAATTAGCAAGATGAACCTGCTAACAAATGAACAATGGCTTTAGAATTATTTTGTTTTCTAATTTTGGAGTATGAAATTCAGAAATAATAATTAATTTCTCACTTTCAAATTTTTACTAATTTTAAAATTTATCTTATCATGATTATTTTAAAGTGTTCTAAAACTGTTATATATATATGTTCATATTCTTAGGGCATGAATAACTTTTGCAGGCCACTTACCCAAGGGAAAGTAATAACAAAAACTCACTGTCACGTGTGTAAATCCACTACTGGTATCCCCGGCTGAGACCTGCGAAGTTGCAGGTTGTATTTGCTAGGGATTTGGGGACATGTCTCTTTGAAAATTTTGAAATTTAAGATGCAAAATCCTGCAATTTGAGCATAGTACATGTACTTTTAAAGGTTTAACGTGTCAGCTGATTATGATAATTTTGTGTTATTTTTTTTTAAATTATATACTAAAAGCAATAAACAAGCCATATTATGTGTATGGAATTATAATTAACAGGCGAAACATTTCAGCGTTGCACTCGTTACAAAATACAGGTAAGTTGGTTCATTAATGCCTGGTTTATAAAATATATGCATTGGTTCATTAATGCAGGATTTAATTGAATTTTGCTTTCTTGATCTAGACTATGTTGATGATCTGAATATAATAATGATATTGACTGTTTTAACAGTAAATATACTCCGACTGTTTTCACTTTGAGTTGTAAATATTCTTGTAAATTAAAATTATTCTTGATATTTAGGAACATGTTTATATATCTAATTTTATGGATGATTGCACTGCCTTATTTATATCAACATGATGTCAGTAATAAAAGAATGTTGGTTTTTATCCTGTATGTTTTATGTTATTTATTTTTAAAGTTGGCTGCATAGTCATGATAGTAGATGTGAATGTGCTAGATAATATAAGTCATGTAAGTCTTATTAAATTATAGTAATTACTATGATATGATGTTCAAAATAAAATAAAACTAGAGGCTCTAAAGAGCCTGTGTCGCTCACCTCGGTATATGTGAATTAAACAAAGGAAGCAGACAGTTCATGACAAAATTGTGTTTAGGTGATTGTGATGTGTTTGTACATCTTACTTTACTAAACATTCTTGCTGCTTACAATTATCTCTATCTATAATGAACTTGTCCGTGTAGTTTCAGTGGAAAATGTTAGTAAACATTTACAAATTTTATGAAAATTGTTAAAAATTGATTATAAACATGATAAAGGACAATATCTTCTTAGGGGGTCAATTGACCATTTTGGTCATTTTAACTTATTTTTGAGTCTTAAAATGCTGTTCATTATTGCTGTTTACAGTTTATCTCTATCTATAATAATATGCATGATAATAACACAAAACAGCAAAATATCCTTAAAATTACCAATTTAGGGGCAGCAACCTAACCAGTTGTCCGATTCATCTTAAAATTTCAGGGCAGATAGATCTTGACCAGATGAACAATTTTACCCCTTTTCAGATTTGCTCTAAATGCTTTGGTTTTTGAGTTATAAGCCAAAAACTGCATTTCACCCCTATGTTCTATTTTTAGCCGTAGCAGCCATCTTGGTTGGTTTGCACGGTCACAAAACACAATGTTTAAACTAGATAGCCTAATAATGATTCTGGCTTTGTTTGGTAAAATTTGGCCCAGTAGTTTCAGAGGAGAAGATTTTTGTAAAAGTTAACTAAGATTTACGAAAAATGGTTAAAAATTGACTATAAAGGGCAATAACTCCTAAAGGGGTCAACTGACCATTTTGGTTCTTTTGACTTACTTGTAAATCTTACTTTGCTGAACATTTTTGCTATTTACAGTTTATCTCTATCCATAATAATATTAAAGATAATATCCAAAAACAGCAAAATTTCCTTACAATTACCAGTTCAGGGGCAGCAACCCAACAACGGGTTGTTCCATTCATCTTAAAATTTCAGGGCAGATAGATCTTGACCTGATAAACAATTTTACTTAGTCAGATTTGCTCTAAATGCTTTGGTTTTTGAGTTATAAGCCAAAAACTGCATTTTACCCCTATGTTCTATTTTTAGCCGTGGCGGCCATCTTGGTAGGTTGGCCGGGTCAAAAAACACAAATTTTAAACTAAATACATCAATAATGATTGTGGCCAAGTTTGGTTAAATTTGGCCCTTTAGTTTCAGAGAAGATTTTTATAAAAGTTAACGACGACGGACGACGACAGACGACGGACGACGGACGCCAAGTGATGAGAAAAGCTCACTTGACCTTTTAGGCCAGGTGAGCTAATGAAATATACCAGTACAACTGAGTACAAGTGAATATGTTCCATCAGTGGCTAGTAAAGAATTTCCCTTTGGAAATGTTATGTTATATATATACACAAAATAATGATAATTACAATGTATATCTGTTGGACAAGTTAAACATATACTTTTTTTATCATTTAAAAAGTAATCTTTAAAATGAAAAGATTTGACAGGTTGGGAACAAACCCTCTATATGGTGACAATACCTGTATAGAAGGATAATCTATTTTTGTTTAGACTGGATTTAAATCAAAATAGGGCAGAATGGCATTCTCTTCTTATTATGGCAGTAACCTGGAACAGCTGATGCACCAATTGATGTACTTAATTTAATATGTACATGCCCAGTTTGATGCTTATCTGACTAAATATAAAATCTATTGTTTACCATGATTGAAAGCTGTGATGATCAGGTAAATTCTACTCACTTATGCCTCACTGAACAGAATTTCTATTGTTAGATTTAACATGAAATTTAAAGGTCAACTATTTCTTTTGTTTTTGATCAGGTGTTCAGATATGGCATGTCAGTTATCTGCTAGTAGTCTGTTGTTATTTATGTATAATTGTCATTTTGTTTATTTTCTTTGGTTACATCTTCTGACATCAGACTCGGACTTCTCTTGAATTGCATTTTAAATGTAGGTATTGTTATGCGTTTACTTCTCTACATTGGCTAGAGGTATAGGGGGAGGGTTGAGATGAAGATTATATACCTTTCTGTAATTGAGTCCCAACATTTGGTTGGAACTGGATAGGCCAGGAGAAAATTTCCCCTTAATTATGTCTATACTCCCGGTAACAAGAGTTACCAGAGTTGAAACCTCTTCTTTTGACCACCGGATAGCCTTCCCTGTGCCAGCAATAGAGTCCATCTTAAAGTTATGATGTCGTCTGCTTGGAAACCTTTCATGAAGCACATTTCGCGGATTTTTTTTTACTGAATGTTTATATTACAATACCGATAATCAACATACTTACCTGAAACCGTTCCATTCTTATATAACCTGCTTGTCTTACTTGAAAGAACTGTATACATAAACCAAAAACATATCATATGACATATGATTGTCGATAAAATGATATTATTAATTCAACACAGGTGGCCCGAGACCACAATTAATTCCTCTATCATTTCTTTATAGCATTTTGTCGCATTAAAAAAAAATCACCTATTCTTTTTGTCTAATTTTTTGTGTGTGTAATGTACAGTACAAGTCCAAAAATATATGCAATTTTCAGAAAAATTGCATGTTTACATCATACAAATTTGGCCAATACACATCCATACCCCTATAGGCAAGTCAAAAGATGTACCGAAAAGTGGAAATATTACCTTTTTGCACCTGGCTTAATCACTCTTTCCTTATCAAAATCAGTTAAAATAAAACATCCAAAAGTTTATTTCAGCTCTCTTCTTTGATTTCCACCCCAGAAAAACTAAGAAATGAATGAGAAAGAGAAAGAAAAAAAATAAAGAAAAAATACACTATATTTAAAGGGAACTACAAATGTATATTCGTGAACAACGAAAAGCGGGGTCATTAATTGTTCCCTGGTATAAACCACCCATCAATGTAGACATAAAACCAATACTTGCACCAAATAAACAAGTATAATCAATACTTGTACCAAATATCCAAGTATAATCAATACTTGTACCAAATATCCAAGTATAACCAGTACTTGTACCAAATATCCAAGTATATATATATATGTACACACTCTGCATATAAACGCCATAAAAGGCTATAATAAATACCAAAGACTTTGTAAAGTGGATAGTCGCACGACAACGCCGATGCTCTATATTTAATGATAAATAATCTCAATACATACATATTAATATCTACACATATAATATATAACTCAAACATCAGTATCGACACAAAAAACTCCAAATAAAAAGCTTAATAAACTTTAACCAGAATTAAAATTTACCAAGAAAATTCGACTGCTCAGATTGACGATGTCGTGCTGAATGATAACATAGGCAATAAAATACCGCGAAAATAATTTTTGAAGCGGGAAAACATTACGCCCTCTATGCTACATATGATGAAACACCCAGGAGAAATTAATTTCACTCTAATGCACTGCCCGTTTAAACGAATGAAATTATAATGGTCTTGGGCCAGGTGCGCGTCTGATCAATTTACCGACCTTCACATAAAAGGGCATAAAAGAGCTGTATAAACCGTGGTCGGTAATCGGAAGTCGTACGATAATTTTTCCGACACGTTTGCGAAACACTAGTAAACTTGGTCGTAACATATTCTACGACCAGTCGTAAATCGTACGATTTACGATGTTTTGTGAATCGATGGTCCGACGGTATAATGGTAGTACTACGAAATACTATAAATGACGCCTGACGTGCCAATTAATGGGGTCCCATGCTTTGGAGTTGAAATATCTATATTTATATATTAAACTATTAGACTGTGTTACAAAATAATATTTAAAGGTCTGGATGGGGTTTCAGAATAGAGAAAAGGTGCATGCAAAACAAAGGGAAAAAGAACAGACAAAAAGGGTATACAAAAAAGTATAGAGAATATTGGCAAATGATGGATGCAGCAGCATGCAAAACAAAGGGGAAAAAAGAATAGACAAAAATGGTATAAAAAAATAAAGAATAACAATGAATAATCGGGGGTACTGAAATATAAAACAATAGAAAATAGTGGCTAAAATGAATAAAGAATAGAGAAAAATGGTCAATAAAATTAAAGAATAAAGAAATGAAAGACCCCCCTTCCAGACCCTCGATCTTATACTGAGGGGATGGACAGGGGTACCTTGTTCCCACTTCCCTCCCCCTAACACTCGCTTTTCTACCTCCAACTCCAAATTCCCTCCCCCGGCCCTTACTTCCAGACGATAATCGATCAAGAACTTTTCCAGCATATCCCTATTTTTTACCCCTCTTCTCCCGATTCCCTCCCCTCTCCCCCGGTCCCAGCCCCACCCCAGGGAGGGGGATGAATGATGGTTATACAATCATATACATATATTTGTTTATAATATTACAACCTAGCTAAATTATATACATAGTTATACATTTTACAATACAAATATCAGCCAGCCTCCGTAGGCTTATAAAGCACTTTGTTCCAAAAATATTAAACATCAATTATACTAAAAACAAATATGTATCTGTCATTTGTGCAAAAAATTGCTACAGATTCGTTTTATGTACGAATGTTGAAAATAACAATAATGAATTTGGTAACTGCTTTTATCCCTGTAATGAGTATTGCTGCTCTACTTCAAGTAAAAGTTTTAAGTTTGTCCATATCGGATAGATTTGTAAGATCATAGTTATATATACTTGGTTTGATAGTCTGTTAACATGGTAAATCGTTGTGTTGCATATTTTGAGCATGCAGTGAGTACAAAATGAGTCGCATCATTGACCCCGCCTGACTTGCATATCTTACATAAGAGTCTTTCTGCAGGAATTTCTCGATAGCGTCCACGTTCAATTTCTAGTGGGAACACTCCGCATCTTAGTTAAGCAATCACCGATCTTTCTTGTTGAGAAATGTTCATTTTCACATACGATTGACCGTTAGTACACAATCTTTCATGAGTGATTGTACGTGGTTACTCCACATATCACGATGGTTGACCGAAAAGCGGCAATCCCATAAAAAGGTTCTTAGCAGTATTCTCTTCCTGTTCATGCTTACTAGATAATTTTATGTTTTTGAAGTACTTTAACGTAATTTGTACGACTTTGCCCACCTCCCCCCACCCACCCCCAGCAGAGCTATAGAAAACAGTACATTAACGGGTTTTACACGGACACTTTTTAGTTGTTACCGCCCTCTTTTGGCTCCCCCTCTTTTTATGAATAGAATCACCCGTGCATGATCAGTGAGTTCACGGGCACTTTCAATAAGATTTGAACTTTTTGTTTCACCGACATATTTCCTGTCTTTTTTATTAAAATATTTACTCAGTTTAGCATCAATAAAAATACACTAAGAGATTGACCATTTAACTTTAAAAGAGGGGTTATGTTTTTTTCCTAAAATATATTTTGATTCCCAATTTTATGAGAAAAATATAATGTGGTCAAGAGGACAAGATAATGTTCTGATTCCTGATTTTTCGAATACCGTATATACATAATAGTGCTAATGTCGAAAAAAAAATATTTGGGTGCTAGTGTTGAAAAAACTTAATCATTTTCTTACTCATGTATTGTATAACATTTCAAATAAATGTCCATTGTTATCTCCCTTTGACCATTAACTTGTAAATTAAACAAAAATCATATAGTTTGACGTACGTGTAATACGCCTAAACTTGGTCATTGTAAATTTGTATTTGTCTCCCTTATATTTGAACATACGGAAAGTCAAACTTTGTTCGCAGGGGACACAGGTATAATATAAATGATATACAATTAACAAGAGTTTCTTTTCAACTAATTTTTCAATATGGAGTGCCGCGTTCAAAGAGTATACGGGAATAATTACGAGTTTTCTGAACGTATTGCTTCCAAAAACTATAACGTTGATGAAATTTTAATGACACAAGTTCAGTAATTGAGGTAAATATATACCTGAAGTTCAGTGGTTGTCGTTGGTTCATGTTTGTCATATTTGTTTTTCGTAAATTGTTTCAAATTGTTATAAATTAATCTTTTAGTTTCTCAATTGAATTGTTTCATATTTTTCATGTTGGGCCTTTTATAGCCGACTATACAGTATGCGTTTTCTCATTATTGAAGGCTGTACGGTTGTCTATAATTGCTTACATCCACTTCTTTTGAACTTTGGTGGATAGTTGTCTCATTGGCAATCATACCACATCTCCTTATTTTTATACTGTAGATTGTAATGTTTTTTTAATATTTAGGCATATTAAAATACCCCGATTGTTTGATCATAAGATCGTTTTCGGGGTGATTGTTTGATCATTAATTTAGATCGTGTTCGGGGTGATTGTTTGATTATTAGATCGTTTTCGGGGATATTGTTTGATTATTATATCGTTTTCGGGATGATTGTTTAATTATTAGGTAGTTTTCGGGGTGAATGTTTGATTGCCATTAAGGTTTTTTGTATTTGCAAGATTACCAAACATTACAAATCTATGTAACTGAATGCTATATACTCTATTTTGGAATACCGCGTACCATGCATGTGCATACCCAGCATATACAGGCAAATCTTAAGGGGGGCGTGGGGGGAGCACAATGATTAAAAAAAAACTGTTTCAAGGCAAAATAAAGCATAGGAGAAAGTAAAACGGTAGACCACGGAATCCGGCATAAAACTCTTTCTTTTGGTTATAGACACGATTTGCAAAACGCTCTTATTTTCACAAACACTTCAACAATTTGAAATGGGTGAATCTTAGGGAGAGGAGCATACCCAAATTGTCTAGGTGTTTGCGAAAACGACATAGCCTTGTACAACGTGATGTGTGTTACCAAAGGAAAGAGTATGAGAGTATGTTTTGCTGAATATCGTGGTCCATATATTTGCTTTCTCTGATAATACATTGTTCTGTATAACCATTGTTTTCGATTCATGTGCTCCCCCTCTCCCCTTAAAATTTGCCTTTACACGGTGATACCGAATACTCTTTAATAATATCCGAAAGACTGCGTACCAAAATGGCTATACGCTCCTTACATTCACACTCCCCTCATTTCTTCCTCCAATGTGATGTTGAATTCTATATTTACTAAATAGAATTAAGTACGAAATGTGGGATGTGGTGTCAAAAATACAATAACTCGACTAAACACATGGCAACTATATTTCTTCTATGAACAACTATTCGGGGAACGACAATTTAACCTGCAAAAAGAGGGGGGGTCATGTTTTTTTCCTAAATAAATAAGTTATTCTGTTGTTTTGTTTAAACAAATATATTTTGACCAGAAAGGTGTAAATAAAAATCTCAGAGCGGAAATACCATATAAAATAATGTTAAAAAAAAGTATGATATCGCGGTTATAAACTAAAAAAATCACGAAAACATCATTCTTACTCGAAAAAAAACATGCCCCCTTTAAGTTATATGCTCGGACCGATCTGGTTATCTTCGAAGGCGCCTAGAACACCAGTATAAGATTACCTCTTTTGAGTCGGACACTAATCAAGCCCTAAAACAGTTTGAAATTGAAATGTGTACGAGAATATAATACGGTTACAAAGTAACTATGCAAAATCATAATAATTGTGGGCCACCTGTTGAGTAAGCTCCCTATAGAATGCTCCTGTTTGGTTCGATAGAACCCGTCGTATTGGGACGGGGATTCATGTGCGGGTGTTGTTAATCTGCGTGCAACACCCGCTGTGCAAGCACATTAAAGTACCACAATTACGGTGGTCTGGTACAAAGCAACTAAATCTTTCATACACCTTTTGGCTATAATTTTACGGTTCCAAAATGCATACTCATTCGGCACTTCAAATATCAAACAATAAAATGCACTACTTTGGCAAGCCGTTTTACTATTTATTCTAACTTCAAGATATCTCATATAAGATATAAGATATCTCATATAATTTATAAGATATCTTATAAAGTTTATAAAATATCTTATAAATATTTTCATATAAGATATTTAATATACTTTATAAGATATCTCATATAGTTTATAAGATATCTTATATAGTTTATAAGATATCTTATATAGTTTATAAGATATCTTATATAGTTTATAAGATATCTCATATAGTTTATAAGATATCTTATAAAGAAAATTATATGAGATATATTATAAACTATATAAGATATCTTATAAACTATATAAGATATCTTATAAAGTGTATAAGATATCTTATAAACTATATAAGATAGCTTTTAAACTATATGAGATATCTTATAAAGTTTATTAGATATCTTGAAGTTAGAATAAATAGTAATAAAAACGGCTTGCCATACATTACACTTGCACCATCAATAAACTCAAGCATTTGGCTCCTAAAATTATATATAATTTTGTTTTTTTGTTTCTCTAAATTATACATAGCAACGTTCCTCAATTCGGCTTTAATTTTTTTTTAATTAATTGAATAGGGGGATTCATGTGCGGGTGTTGTTAATCTGCGTGCAACACCCGGTGCGCCAGCACCTTAAAGTACCACAATTACGGTGGTCTGGTACAAAGCAACTTAATCTTACATACACCTTTTGGCTATAATTTTACGGTTCCAAAATGCATACTCATCCGGCACTTCAAATATCAAACAATAAAATGCACTACTATGGCAAGCCGTTTAACTATTTATTCTAACTTCAAGATATCTTATATAATATATAAGATATCTCATATAATGTATAAGATATCTCATATAATATATAAGATATCTCATATAATATATAAGATATCTCATATAATTTATAAGATATCTTATAAAGTTTATAAGATATCTTATAAATATTTTTCATATAAGATATTTAATATACTTTATAAGATATCTCATATAGTTTATAAGATATCTTATATAGTTTATAAGATATCTTATATAGTTTATAAAATATCTCATATAGTTTATAAGATATCTTATAAAGAAAATTATATGAGATATCTTATAAACTATATGAGATATCTTATAAAGTTTATAAGTTATCTTGAAGTTAGAATAAATAGTAATAAAAACGGCTTGCCATACACTACACTTGCACCATCAATAAACTCAAGCATTCGGCTCATAAAATTATATATAATTATGTTTTTTTTGTTTCTCTTAATTATACATGGCAACGTTCCTCAAATCGGCTTTAAATTTTTTTTAATTAATTAAAGGGACTCACACTTTGAGTTTTTGCTTTCTAAACCCTTTCCGCACACTAACATTTGGCACTGGGTTTTTTTTCTTTCCAAAACGACTGCATCCTCTCAAACTTTGGCATTATTTTTTTTTAATTTCTAAATTTTCAGCACGGGTTACGGCAGTCCTCCTTTACCATTGCGTCCTACAGTGCTTTGTTTGTGTGTTATTTTTGTATAACTTATTTAACTTTCAACATCATTATTTTTCTTTTTTATTTACTTTTGGCTTATTATTTTTCATTATTTATATTTTTTTTAATTTATTTTTTATGCGTATTCATTAGTCAACTGGAGTGTCGCCTAGCTTATAAAACCGTAGTCACTACTCGCCAGTGATGCCTATCTGGCGTGTACGATCTTAGACTTATCAATGTTCACATTCAAAGCCCATTTATTAGACCACATGTCAAGTACATCTAGTTGTGATTCTAGTCCGTTAGCCGTACTAAAAAGTAGCATAATGTCATCCGCATACAACAGGGTGCTAAGCTAAAAATCCTCCTCCAATGTGATTCCACAATTGTTAGAGAGAATCTACGGAACAAGACTAGACAACACAGCGAGAAAATCCATGCTTTGAATCACGTGAGGCATTCTTCTTCTTCCAAATACTGCCCACATTCAACATGATGAATATTATCTTGCAAGTTGTGCATGATTAAACAAAGATTAAAAAAATTGTTATGTTGATTTAGTTTGAGGTTTTGGTCACGGAAGACTTGAATATCTCAAGAGACTTTGTTGTGGCGATATCTGGTGGTAATTTGTTCCAATCCTTGACGGTGTTTATGAAAAAGGACTATTTCCTACAGTCTTTGGTGGCTGGCTGTAATAGGTAAATATAGTGTCCTGTCCGGTTTGAACTTCTTGTTGGTTTTTGTACAAATTTACTCGTGTCTATGGCTACAAGGTCGTTTGTTATTTTGAAACACATGATGAGTCGTGTTTCTTTTCGTCTTGTTTGTAAGCTTTTCCATCCTAATTCAGTTATCATGTTGCTGACACTTGATCTATTTCTATTTTTGCTGGTTAGATATCGTGCAGCTCGTCTTTGTACCTTCTCAATTTTATCTTTGTGGTTTTGCTGGTATGGGTCGCATATTGTCGTGGCGTAGTCCATAATCGGTCTTACTAATATTTTATAGGTATGCTCTTTGATTCTTGGTGAGAAATTTCTTTATCCATTTGTTTATTTTACTTCGAATGCCATAATGGTGTAGTTTATAGATGAGTAAACTGTGGGACACCTTGTCATTCTTCCGTAAATTCTAACAGTTCTCAGCTTATGCCACAGTAATCCACAGAACCGAAAGCCTTCGATAAATCTACAAAGACGAGAAAAGTGTCGAGTTTTAGTGTTTTTCTGTTTCGAAGAATCGTACACAATTTGTAAATGTGGACGGAATTTTACGAAAACCGTTTTGCTCCTCGCAGATAATGCTTAATTTCTTGCTCCAGATAGTTCACTAGTCTCTTGTTCAGAATTGAGTGGAATAATTTAGCTGCCGTTGACATCAAGTTGATACTCATATACCCATACGGATCACGGTAGTCTTTGCCAGTTTTCAATATTTGACATACTATGCTTTCACACCCTGATTTTGAAACCATTCCACGAAAAAAAAAACACAGATTAAATAATACGATGACTAAATTTTCATTTCGTAGAATCTCGTTCGGGAGGTTTTCAACACCAACAGATTTTCCTAGTTCATGGTAAAGTGAAGATATGTAGTGAAAACACTAATAAAAGTACTTACGTACTGTGGACTCGTAAATTGAGGTTTGTACGCAATGAATGTATTCCCATAGCGCCATTTCAAATCAATTTAACATAAAACTCCTTTCGAATAGTGTCCTGATTTATTGCTACATTAAGAAGGATATGATAACACGATATATAGGAAATTTATTTTTCTTTTCATTTTTACGTTTTCTTGTGCAAATTAACAAGTATCAATGGTTTTCGTATTTAGGGATGCCTTAGGATTAAAGAAAATTGGTTCTCAACAAAAAAAATGTAATTCTCATATGCTATCACATAATTATATGACAAAGGAGAAGGTCCAGTAAGACCCCTTTTTGGCCCCAAAATATAGCAGTTTTACAAAATTGTTAAAATGTAAACTTTTAGTTATTTATTGGACAGTATAATGCTTATGCTACATAAATATGGGCTGTTTTTGACAATATAATGCACATATATCGGGTACTAGCACCATAAAGTCATGCTAAATTACTGAAATCTTCACAATTCTAGCAATTTAGTTAAATTTTAGACGGTTTCCGTGTAAAACGAAAGTGGCCACATTCGTGTTCATCCTAAATATTGAAATGTATAAGTTGTATTTGATGATAATACATATAATATATAAAGGTTGAGGATGAACACGGATGCAGCCACTTTCATTTTGGACAAAAAAACATCTGAAAAGTTACATTTTCGGCAGATTTGGTATACATTTCATATTATAGCTTAAATCGGAGCGTTTTTAATGACTTAATAAGTTAAAATATTTCACATAAATTAATTGAATCAAATGAAATAGACACTAAAGTGTTTGAAAAGTGGTCAAAATCTTTCGTCAGATGAACCTGAAATTTGGGGCCAAAATCTATCATTATCGGACCTACTCCTTTAGAATTTTTAGTACAAACTAAATTTTTCAATGTTAAGAGATAATATTACGGCCATGTTCCATGTTTCGGAATATTTCTACTTTATTGCATTTTTTATAGTATCACCATATGCTCATTTTACAAAAATCATACTTATTCATTTACTTCTATGAATAGCAGATGCTGCATATGTATTGTATTGGTTCTAAAAGATTTTGGATGCTCTCTTGATTATAAATTATAACTTTTGTAGTCACAATTGTGAGATGGTTTTGTTTAAGTAACACTTCTTATTTCTGTTTATAGCATATTTAAAAGTGTCTACAGATAATGAAGAAAAATATTAAAATGGCATCTTCACCTTTGATAGATGCTGATGTAATTCTTTTAATTTCATATTGAATACCTCAGCATTTAGATGCTGGTTTCCAACTATTTTTAGATGTTGGCATCCCATCACATTGGAATGATGACATCACATCATTTTTGGAAACTAACATCCCAATATGGGGATTCTGGCATCCCAACATATCGGGATGCTGATATCCAATCATTTGGCATCCAATTAGTATGGGATGCTGGCATACCAACAAACATATCGGGATGCTGGCATCCCAAAATAAGGGGATTTTGGCATCCAACTATTTTGGGATTCTGGCATCTCAACCATTCATACATATTTTTCCATGATGTCATACGAATTTAAATGCTGCTTCCTAATCAATTCGATTTTAGTATTAATCCACCAAGATAACACCCAGTACATTTCCTAAGGTTTTGATGTGTGTTGAATGCATATGAAAACAAACAAGTAAACATAAGAAATTACTGATGAATGCCTAGAAGATGATAATTTTTGTTTTTGTTCAAGTCCATGCAGTGGCCAGTTTAATGCATATTGAGAATGAGAAAGCATGTGTCAGAGTGTGAAATGTATACTTGACCAACATCCGGAGTCTGATTTGTAAAGTGCTAGTTCACCATGTGAATGCTGATGTCAACAATTAGATATTGATAAAACTATGTCAATGTACTAAGTTTTCCAATAATTGTCAAATTTTAATGTTATTTTTCTAACTTTGATAACCATTATGTAAGACATGTATACATGTTATTGTGATTTGGAGAAATTACATTTATATATGGTGACAGGACTGCAATTGTCCAGTCAGATATGCTTATGTTTTGAATGTTTATTGAATAAAAGATATTTGAAAGTAAGCTTAACATGCTTAACGCAATAGCCTGCTGCAATGATATGAAGTCCAGTGGTTCCCAAGGCTTTCAGAAATCGATTGGACATTTGGTCCAGTAAAAAAATCTTCTTAACTGAACTAGTCTCTTTTTTACAGGACAGTCACACATATGATTTGGACAAAATTAAAATTTTACTGCATTTTTTAGTAAGGTATATCAATCAAATGAATTAAACCAATGTTTACTGGTCTTTGCCCAATGACCATCAACCTTGACTCTATCTTCTTAAGGACAACATCAAAAGATCAATGAAGGATAAAAAACTTAATTCAAATAGTTTGGGGGTGGGGGGTTGAACTGCTGCAAGATTTGGTTATCTGACATTGATTTTTTACATGTATCCATATGGGTCAATCAATTTTTCCCAAATTAAGTTAAGAGGGGGGTCAGTGAAAAAACTATGTGAATTAAGTTTTTTATCCTTCATTGAACTTTTGATGTCGTCCCTTAGACTATGTCAATCGAAATTATTTCGTATACCGACGCCAATTCTGGGAAAATTATGTTCTTTACTGAAGTACTTTTTGTATGAGGAAGCGCTTCATACTAAAATTGTGTACAGATCAACACTTTTACAACCCTATAAAATTTAAAAAGGAAGCATTCGTTTCTTATAATAACATTAATTTGCTACATCTAAATAATTACGAGTTATATCAAGCTTTTAGTTTGTTTTTACCTATAATACATTGTTGTGACGTTGTCAAGTAAATCACGTACAGTCTTGAATGCTAAATTTTATTGAGAAAATAAACAATTTGATATTTGAATGCCAATTAAAGATACTGTATGTTGACCTCTTTATTCAGACGATTTAGAGCTTGATATTTTGTATAGACGCTTGTTTATTGTTTAAGACTGTATGTTGACCTTTTTTTGACGGATTCTTAATGAAACTGCTGTCCATTGTTTGGCTCAATTTTCTTGTTAAAGAAATCATTTCTCTCTCTCCCAACCCTCTCTCTTACGAAAGATAATATTACTACATGTACATGCTAAATAGGAGGCAACCACGTACTGTATGTTCCATTCTGAGGTTGTGTTTTGGAAATACGTGGTAGCTTCCTGGCTAAGGTCGCATGTCCGTTGAATATGGACATTGATTTTAAGACAAATAATTTGATACTTAGATGTGCTATTATTTTTTATGAATACAAACGTTTTTGTATCGCCTAATTTGTAAAGATATCGTCCTATTTGGTCACCAAAAACGCTCTAGGCCTCTGTCATCGGGCGCATTGAATTTGCACCATTTTTTGAAAAGTGCAGTATTTCAATAGTATAAATGAACCCAAAAATGTTGCAAAGCCAGAATGACAACCGATGTGGACAGTAAAACCTATTATTAAACATTGAATGATACAGTCAACCACGGTTAAGACCAGCAAAAAGTATAATCCCAGCATTAAACATTGAATGATACAGTCAACCACGGTTAAGACCAGCAAAAAGTATAATCCCAGCATTAAACATTGAATGATACAGTCAACCACGGTTAAGACCAGCAAAAAGTATAATCCCACCATTAAACATTGAATGATACAGTCAACCACGGTTAAGACCAGCTTCTTGTCTAATTTCTGTAGTATAAGTTGATGTTTACCAGGACAAGGTTTTCAAATGGAAGATTTGATACAAGTCCTTGGAAAGGTTTACGGACAACACCATGATATGGTTATAAAACAAAATGACCATTGAAATATTTACTTATCAATGGCCCCCTTTTTTCCGTGATTGTAAGAAACCGTGATATCGTGTTAGATGTTCACCTTGAGTGCCAGAAATTGTAGATTTGATCTCCAGTAGCAGTGCGCGACCGTCCTAGGTGATCTCGTGGTAGATGTTCACCTTGAGTGCGACAGATTGTAGATTTGATCTCCAGTAGCAGTGCACGAACGTTCTAGGTGATCTCGTGGTAGATGTTCACCTGGAGTGCGAGAGATTGTAGATTTGATCTCCAGTAGTAGTGCGCGACCGTCCTAGGTGATCTCGTGGTAGATGTTCACCTTGAGTGCGACAGATTGTAGATTTGATCTCCAGTAGCAGTGCGCGAACGTCCTAGGTGATCTCGTGGTAGATGTTCACCTTCACTGCGAGAGATTGTAGATTTGATCTCCAGTAGCAGTGCGCGACCGTCCTAGGTGATCTCGTGGTAGATGTTCACCTGGAGTGCGACAGATTGTAGATTTGATCTCCAGTAGCAGTGCAGGAACGTCCTAGGTGATCTCGTGGTAGATGTTTACCTGGAGTGCGACAGATTGTAGATTTGATCTCCAGTAGCAGTGCGCGAACGTCCTAGGTGATCTCGTGGTAGATGTTCACCTTGAGTGCCAGAAATTGTAGATTTGATCTCCAGTAGCAGTACACGAACGTCCTAGGTGATCTCGTGGTAGATGTTCACCTTGAGTGCGACAGATTGTAGATTTGATCTCCAGTAGCAGTGCGCGAACGTCCTAGGTGATCTCGTGGTAGATGTCCACCTGGAGTGCGAGAGATTGTAGATTTGATCTCCAGTAGCAGTGCGTGAACGTCATAGGTGATCTCGTGGTAGATGTTCACCTTGAGTGCGAGAGATTGTAGATTTGATCTCCAGTAGCAGTGCGTGAACGTCCTAGGTGATCTCGTGGTAGATGTTCACCTTGAGTGCGACATATTGTAGATTTGATCTCTAGTAGCAGTGCGCGAACGTCCTAGGTGATCTCGTGGTAGATGTTCACCTTGAGTGCGACAGATTGTAGATTTGATCTCCAGTAGCAGTGCGTGAACGTCCTAGGTGATCTCGTGGTAGATGTTCACCTTGAGTGCGACAGATTGTAGATTTGATCTCTAGTAGCAGTGCGTGAACGTCCTAGGTGATCTCGTGGTAGATGTTCACCTTGAGTGCGACAGATTGTAGATTTGATCTCTAGTAGCAGTGCGTGAACGTCCTAGGTGATCTCGTGGTAGATGTTCACCTTGAGTGCGACAGATTGTAGATTTGATCTCTAGTTGCAGTGCACGAACGTCCTAGGTGATCTCGTGGTAGATGTTCACCTTGAGTGCGACAGATTGTAGATTTGATCTCCAGTAGCAGTGCACGAACGCCCTAGGTGATCTCGTGGTAGATGTTCACCTTGAGTGCGACAGATTGTAGATTTGATCTTCAGTAGCAGTGCGCGAACGTCCTAGGTGATCTCGTGGTAGATGTTCACCTTGAGTGCGACAGATTGTAGATTTGATCTCTAGTAGCAGTGCGCGAACGTCCTAGGTGATCTCGTGGTAGATGTTCACCTTGAGTGCCATAAATTGTAGATTTGATCTCCAGTAGAAGTGCGCGAACGTCCTAGGTGATCTCGTGGTAGATGTTCACCTTGAGTGCGACATATTGTAGATTTGATCTCCAGTAGCAGTGCACGAACGTCCTAGGTGATCTCGTGGAAGATGTTCACCTGGAGTGCGAGAGATTGTAGATTTGATCTCCAGTAGCAGTGCGCGAACGTCCTAGGTGATCTCGTGGTAGATGTTCACCTTGAGTGCGAGAGATTGTAGATTTGATCTCCAGTAGCAGTGCACGAACGTCCTAGGTGATCTCGTGGTAGATGTTCACCTTGAGTGCGACATATTGTAGATTTGATCTCCAGTAGCAGTGCACGAACGTCCTAGGTGATCTCGTGGTAGATGTTCACCTTGAGTGCCAGAAATTGTAGATTTGATCTCCAGTAGCAGTGCGCGAACGTCCTAGGTGATCTCGTGGTAGATGTTCACCTTGAGTGCGAGAGATTGTAGATTTGATCTCCAGTAGCAGTGCACGAACGTCCTAGGTGATCTCGTGGTAGATGTTCACCTTGAGTGCGAGAGATTGTAGATTTGATCTCCAGTAGCAGTGCACGAACGTCCTAGGTGATCTCGTGGTAGATGTTCACCTTGAGTGCTAGAAATTGTAGATTTGATCTCCAGTAGCAGTGCACGAACGTCCTAGGTGATCTCGTGGTAGATGTTCACCTTGAGTGCCAGAAATTGTAGATTTGATCTCCAGTAGCAGTGCACGAACGTCCTAGGTGATCTCGTGGTAGATGTTCACCTTGAGGGCGACAGATTGTAGATTTGATCTCCAGTAGCAGTGCACGAACGTCCTAGGTGATATCGTGTTAGATGTTCACCTTGAGTGCGACAGATTGTAGATTTGATCTCCAGTAGCAGTGCGCGAACGTTCTAGGTGATCTCGTGGTAGATGTTCACCTGGAGTGCGACAGATTGTAGATTTGATCTCCAGTAGCAGTGCGCGAACGTCCTAGGTGATCTCGTGGTAGATGTTCACCTTGAGTGCGAGAGATTGTAGATTTGATCTCCAGTAGCAGTGCAGGAACGTCCTAGGTGATCTCGTGGTAGATGTTCACCTTGAGTGCCAGAAATTGTAGATTTGATCTCCAGTAGCAGTGCACGAACGTCCTAGGTGATCTCGTGGTAGATGTTCACCTTGAGGGCGACAGATTGTAGATTTGATCTCCAGTAGCAGTGCACGAACGTCCTAGGTGATATCGTGTTAGATGTTCACCTTGAGTGCGACAGATTGTAGATTTGATCTCCAGTAGCAGTGCGCGAACGTTCTAGGTGATCTCGTGGTAGATGTTCACCTGGAGTGCGACAGATTGTAGATTTGATCTCCAGTAGCAGTGCGCGAACGTCCTAGGTGATCTCGTGGTAGATGTTCACCTTGAGTGCGAGAGATTGTAGATTTGATCTCCAGTAGCAGTGCAGGAACGTCCTAGGTGATCTCGTGGTAGATGTTCACCTTGAGTGCGAGAGATTGTAGATTTGATCTCCTGTAGCAGTGCAGGAACGTCCTAGGTGATCTCGTGGTAGATGTTCACCTGGAGTGCGACAGATTGTAGATTTGATCTCCAGTAGCAGTGCGCGAACGTCCTAGGTGATCTCGTGGTAGATGTTCACCTGGAGTGCGACAGATTGTAGATTTGATCTCCAGTAGCAGTGCGCGAACGTCCTATGTGATCTCGTGGTAGATGTTCACCTGGAGTGCGAGAGATTGTAGATTTGATCTCCAGTAGCAGTGCACGAACGTCCTAGGTGATCTCGTGATAGATGTTCACCTGGAGTGCGAGAGATTGTAGATTTGATCTCCAGTAGCAGTGCGCGAACGTCCTAGGTGATCTCGTGGTAGATGTTCACCTTGAGTGCGACAGATTGTAGATTTGATCTCCAGTAGCAGTGCGCGAACGTCCTAGGTGATCTCGTGGTAGATGTTCACCTTGAGTGCGAGAGATTGTAGATTTGATCTCCAGTAGCAGTGCACGAACGTCCTAGGTGATCTCGTGATAGATGTTCACCTGGAGTGTGAGAGATTGTAGATTTGATCTCCAGTAGCAGTGCACGAACGTCCTAGGTGATCTCGTGGTAGATGTTCACCTTGAGTGCGATAGATTGTAGATTTGATCTCCAGTAGCAGTGCACGAACGACCTAGGTGATCTCGTGGTAGATGTTCACCTTGAGTGCGACAGATTGTAGATTTGATCTCCAGTAGCAGTGCGTGAACGTCATAGGTGATATCGTGTTAGATGTTCACCTGGAGTGCGACAGATTGTAGATTTGATCTCCAGTAGCAGTGCGCGAACGTCCTAGGTAATCTCGTGATAGATGTTCACCTGGAGTGCGAGAGATTGTAGATTTGATCTGCAGTATCAGTGCACGAACGTCCTAGGTGATCTCGTGGTAGATGTTCACCTTGAGTGTGACAGATTGTAGATTTGATCTCCAGTAGTAGTGCGCGACCGTCCTAGGTGATCTCGTGGTAGATGTTCACCTTGAGTGCGACAGATTGTAGATTTGATCTCCAGTAGCAGTGCGCGAACGTCCTAGGTGATCTCGTGGTAGATGTTCACCTTGAGTGTGACAGATTGTAGATTTGATCTCCAGTAGGGTCAAACCAGATCTGGAAATAAGTAATTGTTAATTCTGTGCAGAGCACACGATACTCAGGAGTAAAACAAAATACTGGTCGACTTAGAATCAAAATAATGTGTCCAGGTAGGGTGGTATGTCTTCCTGAGGGTTTAACCTTTTCAAATAGCACATTGAAATTAAGCATGTTGGTTAAGCATGTTCATATCACACTTGCGTGTCACACTTTCCATGACACCTTCGTCTGCATAGGCAACACATCGTGTTACTGCATGGTTAATATGTTTCATGAATCTATTACAGCTCCAACCTCAGTAGGAACAAAATGGATCTGTCAAGGATGAGACAAATAACCAATGCAATAACACGATGTGTTAAGCAGATGGCGGTATCAAGGACAAAATGGAGTGCAGTTGTAAGCTTCTTCTCATGCAGTAACGTTAAAGCTCCATCTGCATGAAGACCACACTGTGTTACTACACGGACTGTTAGTCTCATATATGACAGTTCCATCAGCATTAGGACCACACCGTGTTACTGCACGGGCTGTTAGTCTCATATATGACAGCTCCATCTACATTAGGACCACACCGTGTTACTGCACGGGCTGGTAGTCTCATCTATGACAGCTCCATCTGCATTAGGACTACACCGTGTTACTGCACGGGCTGAGTGCGACAGATTGTAGATTTGATCTCCAGTAGCAGTGCACGAACGTCCTAGGTGATCTCGTGGTAGATGTTCACCTTGAGTGCCAGAAATTGTAGATTTGATCTCCAGTAGCAGTGCACGAACGTCCTAGGTGATCTCGTGGTAGATGTTCACCTTGAGGGCGACAGATTGTAGATTTGATCTCCAGTAGCAGTGCACGAACGTCCTAGGTGATATCGTGTTAGATGTTCACCTTGAGTGCGACAGATTGTAGATTTGATCTCCAGTAGCAGTGCGCGAACGTTCTAGGTGATCTCGTGGTAGATGTTCACCTTGAGTGCGAGAGATTGTAGATTTGATCTCCAGTAGCAGTGCAGGAACGTCCTAGGTGATCTCGTGGTAGATGTTCACCTGGAGTGCGACAGATTGTAGATTTGATCTCCAGTAGCAGTGCGCGAACGTCCTAGGTGATATCGTGGTAGATGTTCACCTGGAGTGCGAGAGATTGTAGATTTGATCTCCAGTAGCAGTGCACGAACGTCCTAGGTGATCTCGTGATAGATGTTCACCTGGAGTGCGAGAGATTGTAGATTTGATCTCCAGTAGCAGTGCACGAACGTCCTAGGTGATCTCGTGATAGATGTTCACCTGGAGTGTGAGAGATTGTAGATTTGATCTCCAGTAGCAGTGCACGAACGTCCTAGGTGATCTCGTGGTAGATGTTCACCTTGAGTGCGATAGATTGTAGATTTGATCTCCAGTAGCAGTGCACGAACGACCTAGGTGATCTCGTGGTAGATGTTCACCTTGAGTGCGACAGATTGTAGATTTGATCTCCAGTAGCAGTGCGTGAACGTCATAGGTGATATCGTGTTAGATGTTCACCTGGAGTGCGACAGATTGTAGATTTGATCTCCAGTAGCAGTGCGCGAACGTCCTAGGTAATCTCGTGATAGATGTTCACCTGGAGTGCGAGAGATTGTAGATTTGATCTGCAGTATCAGTGCACGAACGTCCTAGGTGATCTCGTGGTAGATGTTCACCTTGAGTGTGACAGATTGTAGATTTGATCTCCAGTAGTAGTGCGCGACCGTCCTAGGTGATCTCGTGGTAGATGTTCACCTTGAGTGCGACAGATTGTAGATTTGATCTCCAGTAGCAGTGCGCGAACGTCCTAGGTGATCTCGTGGTAGATGTTCACCTTGAGTGTGACAGATTGTAGATTTGATCTCCAGTAGGGTCAAACCAGATCTGGAAATAAGTAATTGTTAATTCTGTGCAGAGCACACGATACTCAGGAGTAAAACAAAATACTGGTCGACTTAGAATCAAAATAATGTGTCCAGGTAGGGTGGTATGTCTTCCTGAGGGTTTAACCTTTTCAAATAGCACATTGAAATTAAGCATGTTGGTTAAGCATGTTCATATCACACTTGCGTGTCACACTTTCCATGACACCTTCGTCTGCATAGGCAACACATCGTGTTACTGCATGGTTAATATGTTTCATGAATCTATTACAGCTCCAACCTCAGTAGGAACAAAATGGATCTGTCAAGGATGAGACAAATAACCAATGCAATAACACGATGTGTTAAGCAGATGGCGGTATCAAGGACAAAATGGAGTGCAGTTGTAAGCTTCTTCTCATGCAGTAACGTTAAAGCTCCATCTGCATGAAGACCACACTGTGTTACTACACGGACTGTTAGTCTCATATATGACAGTTCCATCAGCATTAGGACCACACCGTGTTACTGCACGGGCTGTTAGTCTCATATATGACAGCTCCATCTACATTAGGACCACACCGTGTTACTGCACGGGCTGGTAGTCTCATCTATGACAGCTCCATCTGCATTAGGACTACACCGTGTTACTGCACGGGCTGTTAGTCTCATCTATGACAGCTCCATCTGCATTAGGACTACATCGTGTTACTGCACGGGCTGTTAGTCTCATCTATGACAGTTCCATCAGCTTTAGGACCACAACGTGTTACTGCACGGGCTGTTAGTCTCATCTATGACAGCTCCATCTGCATTAGGACTACATCGTGTTACTGCACGGGCTGTTAGTCTCATCTATGACAGCTCCATCTGCATTAGGACTCCACCGTGTTACTGCACGGGCTGTTAGTCTCATCTATGACAGCTCCATCTGCATTAGGACTACACCGTGTTACTGCACGGGATGTTAGTCTCATCTATGACAGCTCCAGCTACATTAGGACCACACCGTGTTACTGCACGGGCTGTTAGTCTCATCTATGACAACTCCATCTACATTAGGACCACAACGTGTCACTGGACGGGCTGTTAGTCTCATATATGACAACTCCATCTACATTAGGACCACAACGTGTCACTGGACGGGCTGTTAGTCTCATCTATGACAGCTCCATCTACATTAGGACCACACCGTGTCACTGGACGGGATGTTAGTCTCATCTATGACAGCTCCATCTACATTAGGACTACACCGTGTTACTGCACGGGCTGTTAGTCTCATCTATGACAGCTCCATCTGCATTAGGACCACACCGTGTTACTGCATGGGATGTTAGTCTCATCTATGAAAGCTCCATCTACATTAGGACCACAACGTGTTACTGCACGGGCTGTTAGTCTCATCTATGACAGCTCCATCTACATTAGGACTACACCGTGTTACTGCACGGGCTGTTAGTCTCATCTATGACAGCTCCATCTACATTAGGACTACACTGTGTTACTGCACGGGCTGTTAGTCTGATCTATGACAGCTCCATCTGCATTAGGACTACACCGTGTTACTGCACGGGCTGTTAGTCTCATCTATGACAACTCCATCTACATTAGGACTACACTGTGTTACTGCACGGGCTGTTAGTCTGATCTATGACAGCTCCATCTGCATTAGGACTACACCGTGTTACTGCACGGGCTGTTAGTCTCATCTATGACAACTCCATCTACATTAGGACCACAACGTGTCACTGGACGGGCTGTTAGTCTCATCTATGACAGCTCCATCTACATTAGGACCACACCGTGTTACTGCATGGGATGTTAGTCTCATCTATGAAAGCTCCATCTACATTAGGACCACACCGTGTCACTGGACGGGCTGTTAGTCTCATCTATGACAGCTCCATCTACATTAGGACTACACCGTGTTACTGCACGGGCTGTTAGTCTCATCTATGACAGCTCCATCTGCATTAGGACCACACCGTGTTACTGCATGGGATGTTAGTCTCATCTATGAAAGCTCCATCTACATTAGGACCACAGCATGTTACTGCACGGGCTGTTAGTCTCATCTATGAAAGCTCCATCTACATTAGGACCACAGCATGTTACTGCACGGGCTGTTAGTCTCATCTATGACAGCTCCATCTGCATTAGGACTACACCGTGTTACTGCACGGGCTGTTAGTATCATCTATGACAGCTCCATCTACATTAGGACTACACCGTGTTACTGCACGGGCTGTTAGTCTCATCTATGACAGCTCCATCTGCATTAGGACCACACCGTGTTACTGCATGGGATGTTAGTCTCATCTATGAAAGCTCCATCTACATTAGGACCACAACGTGTTACTGCACGGGCTGTTAGTCTCATCTATGACAGCTCCATCTGCATTAGGACTACACCGTGTTACTGCACGGGCTGTTAGTCTCATCTATGACAGCTCCATCTGCATTAGGAGTACATCGTGTTACTGCACGGGCTGTTAGTCTCATCTATGACAGCTCCATCTACATTAGGACCACACCGTGTCACTACACAGGCTGTATGTCTCATCTATGACAGCTCCATCTGCATAAGGACTCCACCGTGTTACTGCACGGGCTGTTAGTCTCATCTATGACAGCTCAATCTACATTAGGACCACACCGTGTTACTGCACGGGCTGTATGTCTCATCTATAAAAGTTCCATCTGCATTAGGACTACACCGCGTTATTGCACGGGCTGTTAGTCTCATCTTAGACAGCTCCATCTGCATTAGGACCACACCGTGTTACTGCACGGGCTGTAAGTCTCATCTATGACAACTCCATCTGCATTAGGACCACACCGTGTTACTGCACGGGCTGTTAGTCTCATCTATGACAGCTCCATCTACATTAGAACCACACCGTGTAACTGCACGGGCTGTTAGTCTCATCTATGACAGCTCCATCTGCATTAGGATCACACCGTGTCACTGCACGGGCTGTATGTCTCATCTATAAAAGCTCCATCTGCATTAGGACTACACCGTGTTACTGCACGGGCTGTTAGTCTCATCTTAGACAGCTCCATCTGCATTAGGAACACACCGTGTTACTGCACGGGCTGTTAGTCTCATCTATGACAGCTCAATCTACATTAGGTACACACCGTGTTACTGCACGGGCTGTTAGTCTCATCTATGACAGCTCCATCTACATTAGAACCACACCGTGTAACTGCACGGGCTGTTAGTCTCATCTATGACAGCTCCATCTGCATTAGGATCACACCGTGTCACTGCACGGGCTGTATGTCTCATCTATAAAAGCTCCATCTGCATTAGGACTACACCGTGTTACTGCACGGGCTGTTAGTCTCATCTATGACAGCTCCATCTACATTAGGACCACAACGTGTCACTGCACGGGCTGTTAGTCTCATCTATGACAGCTCCATCTGCATTAGGACTACACCGTGTTACTGCACGGGCTGTTAGTCTCATCTATGACAGCTGCATCTGCATTAGGACCACACCGTGTTACTGTACGGGCTGTTAGTCTCATCTATGACAGCTCAATCTACATTAGGACCACACCGTGTTACTGCACGGGCTGTTAGTCTCATCTATGACAGCTCCATCTGCATTAGGATCACACCGTGTCACTGCACGGGCTGTATGTCTCATCTATAAAAGCTCCATCTGCATTAGGACTACACCGTGTTACTGCACGGGCTGTTAGTCTCATCTATGACAGCTCCATCTACATTAGGACCACAACGTGTCACTGCACGGGCTGTTAGTCTCATCTATGACAGCTCCATCTGCATTAGGACTACACCGTGTTACTGCACGGGCTGTTAGTCTCATCTATGACAGCTCCATCAGCATTAGGACCACACCGTGTTACTGCACGGGCTGTTAGTCTCATCCATGACAGATCAATCTACATTAGGACCACACCGTGTTACTGCACGGGCTGTTAGTCTCATCTATGACAGCTCCATCTACATTAGAACCACACCGTGTAACTGCATAGGCTGTTAGTCTCATCTATGACAGCTCCATCTACATTAGGACTACATCGTGTTACTGCACGGGCTGTTAGTCTCATCTATGACAGTTCCATCTGCATTAGGACTACACCGTGTTACTGCACGGGCTGTTAGTCTCATCTATGACAGCTCCATCTACATTAGGACCACAACGTGTCACTGCACGGGCTGTGAGTCTCATCTATGACAGCTCCATCTGCATTAGGACTACACCGTGTTACTGCACGGGCTGTTAGTCTCATCTATGACAGCTCCATCTACATTAGGACCACAACGTGTCACTGCACGGGCTGTTAGTCTCATCTATGACAGCTCCATCTGCATTAGGACTACACCGTGTTACTGCACGGGCTGTTAGTCTCATCTATGACAGCTCCATCAGCATTAGGACCACACCGTGTTACTGCACGGGCTGTTAGTCTCATCCATGACAGATCAATCTACATTAGGACCACACCGTGTTACTGCACGGGCTGTTAGTCTCATCTATGACAGCTCCATCTACATTAGAACCACACCGTGTAACTGCATAGGCTGTTAGTCTCATCTATGACAGCTCCATCTACATTAGGACTACATCGTGTTACTGCACGGGCTGTTAGTCTCATCTATGACAGTTCCATCTGCATTAGGACTACACCGTGTTACTGCACGGGCTGTTAGTCTCATCTATGACAGCTCCATCTACATTAGGACCACAACGTGTCACTGCACGGGCTGTTAGTCTCATCTATGACAGCTCCATCTGCATTAGGACTACACCGTGTTACTGCACGGGCTGTTAGTCTCATCTATGACAGCTCCATCAGCATTAGGACCACACCGTGTCACTGCACGGGCTGTTAGTCTCATCTATGACAGCTCCATCTGCATTAGGACTACATTGTGTTACTGCACATCTAGAAGTCAAAGTCCGTTCTTCATCACTGCTCCTGAGACTAACGAACCAAAGACATTTAGAAGTCAAAGTCCGTTCTTCATCACTGCTCCTGAGACTAACGAACCAAAGACATCTAGAAGTCATCGTCCGTTCTTCATCACTGCTCCTGAGAATAACGAACCAAAGATATCTAGAGGTCAACATCCGTTCTTCATCACTGCTCCTGAGACTAAAGAACCAAAGACATCTAGAGGTCAACGTCCGTTCTTCGTCACTGCTCGTGAGATTAACGAACCAAAGACATCTAGAGATCAACGTACGTTCTTCGTCACTGCTCGTGAGACAAACAAACCAAATACATCTAGAGGTCAACGTCCGTTCTTCGTCACTGCTCGTGACACTAACGAACCAAAAACATCTAGAGGTCAACGTCCGTTCTTCGTCACTGCTCCTGAGACTAACGAGCCAAAGACATCTAGAAGTCAACGTCCGTTCTTCATCACTGCTCGTGAGACTTACGAACCAAAGACATCTGGAGGTCAACGTCCGTTCTTCGTCACTGCTCCTGAGACTAACGAACCAAAGACATCTAGAAGATAACGTCTGTTCTTCATCCCTGCTTGTGAGCCTAACGAACCAAAGACATCTAGAGGTCAACGTCCGTTCTTCATTACTGCTCCTGAGACTAACGAACCAAAGGCATCTAGAGGTCAACGTCCGTTCCTTATCGCTGCTCCGGAGACTAACGAACCAAAGACATCTAAAGGTCAACGTCCGTTCTTCGTCACTGTTTCGGAGACTAACGAGGCAAAGACATCTAAAGGTCAACGTCCGTTCTTCATCATTACTGTTCTTGACACTAATGACTAAAAGACATCTAGAGGTCAACATTCGTTCTGCATCACTGCTCCTGAGACTAAGGAACCAAAGACATATAGAGGTCATTATCCGTTCTTCATCACTGCTCCGGAGACTAAAGAACCAAAGTCATCTAGAGGTCAACGTCCGTTCTTCATCCCTGCTCGTGAGACTAACGAATCAAAGACATCTAGAAGTAAAAGTCCGTTCTTCATCACTGCTCCTGAGACTAACGAACCAAAGACATCTATAGTTCAACGTCCGTTCTTCATCACTGCTCCTGAGACTAACGAACCAAAGACATCTAGAGGTCAACGTCCGTTCTTCATCACTGCTCCTGAGACTAACGAACCAAAGACATCTAGAGGTCAACGTCCGTTCTTCATCACTGCTCGTGAGACTAACGAACCAAAGACATCTAGAGGTCAACGTCCGTTCTTCATTACTGCTCCTGAGACTAACGATCCAAAGACATCTAGAGGTCAACGTCCGTTCTTCATCATTGCTCCTGAGACTAACGAACCAAAGACATCTAGAGGTCAACGTCCGTTCTTCATTACTGCTCCTGAGACTAACGAACCAAAGACATCTAGAGGTCAACGTCTGTTCTTTATCGCTGCTCCGGAAAATAACGAAACATAGACATCTAGAGATCAACGTCCGTTCTTCATCACTGCTCGTGAGACTAACGAACCAAAGACATCTAGAGGTCAACGTCCGTTCTTCGTCACTGCTTCGGAGAGGAACGAGACAAAGACATCTAGAGGTCAACGTCCGTTCTTCATAACTGCTCTTGACACTAATGAATATAAGACATCTAGAGGTCAACGTCCGTTCTGCATCACTGCTCCTGTGACTAAGGAACCAAAGACATCTATAGTTCAACGTCCGTTCTTCATCACTGCTCCTGAGAATAACGAACCAAAGACATCTAGAGGTCAACATCCGGTGTTCATCACTGCTCTTGAAACTAACCAACCAAAGACATCTATAGGTCAACTGCCGTTCTTCATGACTGCTCTAGAAACTAACGAACCAAAGACATCAAGAAGTTTACGTCCGTTCTTCATCACTGCTCCGGAGACTAACGAACCAAAGACATCTATAGTTCAACGTCCGTTCTTCATCACTGCTCCTGAGACTAACGAACCAAAGACATCTAGAGGTCAACGTCCGTTCTTCATCACTGCTCCTGAGACTAACGAACCAAAGACATCTAGAGGTCAACGTCCGTTCTTCATTACTGCTCCTGAGACTAACGAGCCAAAGACATCTAGAGGTCAACGTCCGTTCTTCATCATTGCTCCTGAGACTAACGAACCAAAGACATCTAGAGGTCAACGTCCGTTCTTCATTACTGCTCCTGAGACTAACGAACCAAAGACATCTAGAGGTCAACGTCTGTTCTTTATCGTTGCTCCGGAAAATAACGAAACATGGACATCTAGAGATCAACGTCCGTTCTTCATCACTGCTCGTGAGACTAACGAACCAAAGACATCTAGAGGTCAACGTCCGTTCTTCGTCACTGCTTCGGAGAGGAACGAGACAAAGACATCTAGAGGTCAACGTCCGTTCTTCATCACTGCTCTTGACACTAATGAATATAAGACATCTAGAGGTCAACGTCCGTTCTGCATCACTGCTCCCGAGACTAAGGAACCAAAGACATCTATAGTTCAACGTCCGTTCTTCATCACTGCTCCTGAGAATAACGAACCAAAGACATCTAGAGGTCAACATCCGGTGTTCATCACTGCTCTTGAAACTAACCAACCAAAGACATCTATAGGTCAACTTCCGTTCTTCATGACTGCTCTTGAAACTAACGAACCAAAGACATCAAGAAGTTTACGTCCGTTCTTCATCACTGCTCCTGAGAACAACGAACCAAAGACATCTAGAGATAAATGTACGTTCTTCATCATTGCTCTTGAGACTAACGAACACAAGACATCTAGGGGTCAACGACCGTTCTTCATCATTGCTCCTGAGACTAACGAACCAAAGACATATAGAGGTCAACGTCCGTTCTTCATCACTGCTCGTGAGACTAACAAACCAAAGACATCTAGAGGTCAACGTCCGTTCTTCATTACTGCTCCTGAGACTAACGAGCCAAAGACATCTAGAGGTCAACGTCCGTTCTTCATCATTGCTCCTGAGACTAACGAACCAAAGACATCTAGAGGTCAACGTCCGTTCTTCATTACTGCTCCTGAGACTAACGAACCAAAGACATCTAGAGGTCAACGTCTGTTCTTTATCGCTGCTCCGGAAAATAACGAAACATAGACATCTAGAGATCAACGTCCGTTCTTCATCACTGCTCGTGAGACTAACGAACCAAAGACATCTAGAGGTCAACGTCCGTTCTTCGTCACTTCTTCGGAGAGGAACGAGACATAGACATCTAGAGGTCAACGTCCGTTCTTCATCACTGCTCTTGACACTAATGAATATAAGACATCTAGAGGTCAACGTCCGTTCTGCATCACTGCTCCCGAGACTAAGGAACCAAAGACATCTATAGTTCAACGTCCCTTCTTCATCACTGCTCCTGAGAATAACGAACCAAAGACATCTAGAGGTCAACATCCGGTGTTCATCACTGCTCTTGAAACTAACCAACCAAAGACATCTATAGGTCAACTTCCGTTCTTCATGACTGCTCTTGAAACTAACGAACCAAAGACATCAAGAAGTTTACGTCCGATCTTCATCACTGCTCCTGAGAACAACGAACCAAAGACATCTAGAGATAAATGTACGTTCTTCATCATTGCTCTTGAGACTAACGAACACAAGACATCTAGGGGTCAACGACCGTTCTTCATCATTGCTCCTGAGACTAACGAACAAAAGACATCTAGAGGTCAACGTCCGTTCTTCGTCACTGCTACTGAGACTTACTAGCCAAAGACATCTAGAGATCAACGTCCGTTATTCATCACTGCTCTTGAAGCTAACGAACATAAGATCTGTCGAATATCAAATATCAGTAGTTTAAATATCTCAGACTGGCTCGTAGTACAAAAGTATTTGACTGCCAGCATGTCTTCTTTTTATTTTAAATATTTAATCGTCAAAAAAATAATCAGTAGTTTGGATAACTCAGACTGGCTCGTATAACAAAAATATTTGACTGCATTAACCAAAATTGACAATATTTGCATTTTATTATGAAAATTAATATAGCCGCATAATAAATCAGTATTTTTCTTAACTTAGGATGGATTGTATAGATGTAATACAAATGACAGCAAACTTGGAAAACAAAGACTACACAATTTTGTCCGCCTTAATTTTAGAGTGCCAGCATGAACTCTTTTTTATTCAAAAATATTGACTCGTCAAAAAATCATTAGTTTTCTTATTTTAGACTGGCTAGTATAACAAAAACTATTTGACCGCATCAACCCTTATTGTGCATATTGGAATTGCTGCAAGAATACATTGGGATAGTTTGAAGGCATTTTGTCAGCATCAAATAAAATGGGTCTGTAGAAAAAAAAACCCATATTTATGAGGATATTATACCACCAGACTTATGATATTGCGTCAAATATGACTGTTAAAAGTCCCATAACCTTGGAATGACAAACTAGAACATTTTCGAAATTAATAGCGAGTCTATATTCCCCAATCCTAACAACAGTGTTGATTTTGTAGTAACTTGATCCAAGTATATGAAAGCTTGTGCATGATAATAAAAAATCCACGGAACCATGTGTCTCGCTTCCGATTGATGTTGTTAGTGTAAAGTTGTTGACTGTAAAAAGTTTAGCTTATAAATGTCCAAGTATCACAACACTCCATGAAATTTTTATCATGTCAATAAAAAAAATCCCATTTTGTCTGTAAATGTTAGAAACCAAATTCATCTAACAGTATAACACGGAAAAATAAAATGAAATATTTGATCGTGAAAAAGTCTTTGTCAAATTTAAGAAAAATTCCATGAAGCTGATGAAGATTGACAAAATTGTTGATCGATGAATGAAAAATGTTTTCTCTAAACTGTTCCTGATGAAGGTTAAACTTTTTGTCTAAAGTGTTCCTGATGGAGGTTACACTTTTTGTCTTAAGCGTTCCTAATGAAGGTTAAACTTTTTGTCTAAAGTGTTTCTAATGGAGTTTAAACTTTTTGTCTAAAGTGTTTCGGATTGAGGTTAAACTTTTTGTCAAGTGTTTCGGATTGAGGTTAAACTTTTTGTCTAAAGTGTTTCGAATGGAGGTTAAACTTTTTTTCTAAAGTGTTTCTAATGGAGTTACACTTATGTATAAAGTGTTTCGGATTGAGGTTAAACTTTTTGTCTAAAATGTTTCTAATAGAGGTTAAACTTTCTGTCTAATGTGTTTCTAATGGAGTTTAAACTTTTTGTCTAAAGTGTTTCGGATTGAGGTTAAACTTTTTGTCTAAAGTGTTTCTATTGGAGGTTATTTTTTTTTAAAGTGTGCTATGATATTGTACTCAGAACTTTCATCATAAGACAATTAGAAAATGAAGATGAAAGTAAATTAAAACAAATGAAAAAAAAATTTGAAAAAGAAGTAAAAATAAAACAATTGGAAAAAGAAAAAGAAAAAAGACATGCAGAACTTAAAATGAGGGAAAGGTTAGAGATGGAGAAAAAGAAAATTGAAATGATCAACAATGTAAAAAGCAACATTAATGTATAGTCAAAATCAGAACATTTTTATTTTGATGCAGCAAAAAATATACGTTTGGTTCCCAAATTTTGTGAAAAAAACAGTTGATAAAATTTTTCCACAGTTTGAGAAAATTGCTAAAAATTTGAATTGGCTGAAGCTTATTGGACTTAAATGCTGCAAAGTGTTTTTGAGGGCAAGGCGCGCTGAAATTATCTCAGCACTTTCATCAGATAAAAGTTCTGATCATGACACTGTGAAACAAGAAGTTTTGAAAGCATATGGGCTAGTACCAGAAGCATATAGACAGAAATTTAGGTCTTATAAATAGTTTGATTCACAAACCTGTGTTGAATTTGCTAAGGAAAAAGAAGATCTATTTGATAAATGGCTTACGTCAAAGAAAATAGATTACAATTTTGATAATTTAAGACAATTGATGTTATTAGAAGAGTTCAAGCAGTGTGTTCATTAGACTTAAAAACACATAAAGATGAACAATCTGTTGAGACTTTACATGATGCAGCTGTTACTTCCGACAATTATACCCTTTCACATAAAAGAAGTTTCAAAGGTCAACATTTTAATACTTCGAGTGGAAATAACAAGTACTGATAGTAAGCCTGTTGCACAGAACAAGAGTAAGTATAGTTATAATATGTCTAGCCCAACATTTTATACTTTTGAGAAGTCACTGTCCTTGTGTTTATTGTAAGAAGAATGGTCACCTGATGGCTGATTGTTTTAGACTCCAGAAGAAGAATGGTCACCTGATGGCTGATTGTTTTAGACTCCAGAAGAAGAATGAAAGAGACAATAAGCCCAAGACCAGTGCTTGTACGACATCCCTTGTTACCAATAGGATGGAATGTCCTGCGAGTCAGGCTTTTAAGTCAAGTTTTTGTGATTACATGGAGGATTATAAACCCTTTATGTCTAATGGGTTTGTTTCTATTGTTGATAATATTACTCCTCATCCTATTAAGATTTTACGGGACACCGGAGCTTCTCAGACTTTATTGTTAGGTCCCTTTGTCCGAGGAGATAACACAAAACTGTCAATCAATAGATGCCAATTTGATACTTGGAGCAGGGTCTGTTAACCAGCCCGGAGCACCTATTTTAATAGGAAGCCTATGATTGAGGCATCTAAAATTACACAGAGCTGTTTATCAATAGATGCCAATTTGATACTTGGAGCAGGATCTGTTAACCAGTCCGGAGCACCCCTTTTAATGTGGAGCCTATGACGGAGACATCTAAACTTACATAGAGCTGTCAGTCAGTAGATGCCAATTTAATACTTAGAGCAGGATCTGTTAAACAGTTCGGAACACCCCTTTCAATAAGAAGCCTATGATGGAGACATCTTAAATTACACAGAACTGTCAATCAATAGATGTCAATTTTATACTTGGAGCAGGATCTGCTTACCTTTCCGGAGCACCCCTTTCAATAGGAAGCCTATGCTTGAGACATCTTAAATTACACAGAACTGTCAATCAGTAGATGCCAATTTGATACTTGGACAGGATTAGCTTACTCTTCCGGAGCACCCCTTTCAATAAGAAGCCACTGAAATATCATAATCACCTACATAGATAATATATTATATAAAGAGATAAAGATGCTTCAAATATTTTTGTATACATGTCAAATTCAAATTTGTTTTTCGTTGACTGTTGTTTGTATTTTCTTCATTTGTCTGTTTGTCCATGGTTTTATCTATCTTCGACTGCCAGTTATTGAGGGGCTCCTTCATATCTTCTCCCTCTTCTAAAGAATCATTTGTCGGTGTGTCCATGGTTTTATCTATCTTCGACTGCCAGTTATTGAGGGGCTCCTTTATATCTTCTCCCTCTTCTAAAGAATCATTTGTCGGTTTGTCCATGGTTTTATCTATCTTTTACTGACAGTTTTTGAGGGGCTCCTTTATATCTTCTGCCTCTTCTAAAGAATCATTTGTCGGTTTGTCCATGGTTTTATCTATCTTCGACTGACAGTTATGGAGTGGCTCCTTTATATCTTCTCCCTCTTCTAAAGAATCATTTGTCGGTTTGTCCATGGTTTTATCTATCTTCGACTGACAGTTTTTGAGGGGCTCCTTTATATCTTCTGCCTCTTCTAAAGAATCATTTGTCGGTTTGTCCATGGTTTTATCTATCTTCGACTGACAGTTATGGAGTGGCTCCTTTATATCTTCTCCCTCTTCTAAAGAATCATTTGTCGGTTTTTCCATGGTTTTATCTATCTTCGACTGACAGTTATGGAGTGGCTCCTTTATATCTTCTCCCTCTTCTAAAGAATCATTTGTCGGTGTGTCCATAGTTTTATCTATCTTCGACTGACAGTTATTGAGGGGCTCCTTTATATCTTCTCCCCCTTCTAAAGAATCATTTGTCGGTTTGTCCATGGTTTTATCTATCTTCGACTGACAGTTATGGAGTAGCTCCTTTATATATTCTCCCTCTTTTAAAGAATCATTTGTCGGTTTGTCCATGGTTTTATCTATCTTCGACTGACAGTTATGGAGTGGCTCATTATATCTTCTCCCTCTTCTAAAGAATCATTTGTCGGTTTGTCCATGGTTTTATCTATCTTTTACTGACAGTTATTGAGTGGCTCCTTTATATCTTCTCCCTCTTCTAAAGAATCATTGGTCGGTTTGTCCATGCTTTTATCTATCTTCGACTGACAGTTACGGAGTGGCTCCTTTATATCTTCTCCCTCTTCTAAAGAATCATTGGTCGGTTTGTCCATGGTTTTATCTATCTTCGACTGACAGTTATGGAGTGGCTCCTTTATATCTTCTCCCTCTTCTAAAGAATCATTTGTCGGTTTGTCCATGGTTTTATCTATATTCGACTGAAGTTATGGAGTGGCTCCTTTATATCTTCTCCCTCTTCTAAAGAATCATTTGTCGGTTTGTCCATGGTTTTATCTATCTTCGACTGACAGTTATGGAGTGGCTCCTTTATATCTTCTCCATCTTCTAAAGAATCATTTGTCGGTTTGTCCATGGTTTTATCTATCTTCGACTGACAGTTATGGAGTGGCTCCTTTATATCTTCTCCATCTTCTAAAGAATCATTGGTCGGTTTGTCCATGGTTTTATCTATATTCGACTGACAGTTATTGAGGGGCTCCTTTATATCTTCTCCCTCTTCTAAAGAATCATTTGTCGGTTTGTCCATGGTTTTATCTATCTTCGACTGACAGTTTTTGAGGGGCTCCTTTATATCTTCTCCCTCTTCTAAAGAATCATTTGTCGGTTTGTCCATGGTTTTATCTATCTTCGACTGACAGTTTTTGAGGGGCTCCTTTATATCTTCTCCCCCTTCTAAAGAATCATTGGTCGGTTTGTCCATGGTTTTATCTATCTTCGACTGACAGTTATGGAGTGCTCCTTTATAACTTCTCCCTCTTCTAAAGAATCATTGGTCGGTTTGTGCATGTTTTACCTATCTTCGACTGACAGTTATGGAGTGGCTCCTTTATATCTTCTCCATCTTCTAAAGAATCATTGGTCGGTTTTTCCATGGTTTTATCTATCTCCGACTGACGGTTATGGAGTGGCTCCTTTATATCCTCTCCATCTTCTAAAGAATCATTGGTCGGTTTGTCCATGGTTTTATCTATTTTCGACTGGCAGTTATGGAGTGGCTCCTTTGTATCTTCTCCATCTTCTAAAGAATCATTGGTCGCTTTGTCCATGGTTTTATCTATCTCCAACTGACAGTTATGGAGTGGCTCATTTATATCTTCTCCCTCTTCTAAAGAATCATTTGTCGGTGTGTCCATGGTTTTATCTATCTTCGACTGACAGTTATTGAGGGGCTCCTTTATATCTTCTCCCCCTTCTAAAGAATCATTTGTCGGTTTGTCCATGGTTTTATCTATCTTCGACTGACAGTTATGGAGTAGCTCCTTTATATATTCTCCCTCTTTTAAAGAATCATTTGTCGGTTTGTCCATGGTTTTATCTATCTTCGACTGACAGTTATGGAGTGGCTCATTATATCTTCTCCCTCTTCTAAAGAATCATTTGTCGGTTTGTCCATGGTTTTATCTATCTTTTACTGACAGTTATTGAATGGCTCCTTTATATCTTCTCCCTCTTCTACAGAATCATTGGTCGGTTTGTCCATGGTTTTATCTATCTCCGACTGACAGTTATGGAGTGGCTCATTTATATCTTCTCCCTCTTCTAAAGAATCATTTGTCGGTTTGTCCATGGTTTTGTTTAACTTCGAACTTCTACCACAGCCAGGTAGAATTCAGTTAACAAACATACTTTTCAAATCTATCTTTGTACAACACAATGAAAGAAATATAAGTCAAATGGCACTGTCAATCTGCACAGCGCAATGAAACAAAACAAGTCAATGGCACTTTCAATTTGCACTATTTGTCACATTGATCACTAGGTAGCAAAATGAAAGTTATCCTATAATCACTTTAATATAACAATAACAGAATATTCCAATATGGCAAAATGAATTATTTACACTAGACACTAATCGAATCAACTAACCCAACTATACTAAATAAAGTATCAAATTGAGCACGATATATTTCCACAGTCAAACAGCTTGTCAAATGGCTAGTCAAATAGCTTGTCAAATAGCTAGTCAAATAGCTTGTCAAATAGATAGTCAAATAGCTATCACTTATTTATTCCTTGAATATATTATTAGAATTCCGAATATTAGAACTATTATTAATAATCCACACTTCACTTGGAATTCACTACTTTAATCCAAAAAACAAATTATACTCACTATTCACACTTTATGAGAATTAATTATAACCGCTCAGAATGGCATATACATCGACACTGAACTGATTTCGGTGCAGTCTTATATACTACCTAAATGGACGAGTCCAAGTCCCAATTTAAGGGTTGTCAAGAAGGTTTGTTTATCACATGACTTAACAAGTCTATTATCAATAAAAGGGGTGTTTCAGTACTTAACAAAGTGTGCTCCTTATTTAGGAGGAAATAAATGTAACAAATGAACAGATTGACATGCTTTAACCCTTTTCACTCCCCGGAACTATTGTGTACAATAACAAAACAGGTATTTTCGTGACACCAGGGATGAATTTTACTGGTATAGGTCGTAGGGCTAGTGGTAAACAAATTAATTGTGCATACCCGTTATTTTAGTGGCCATGGCCGTAGGGGTGGTGATTAAACGTCTCGGTTGGGGTGCACGTGCATCAGATTTTTGTCAAATCTATTTATCTCTCCGCGAAACAGCGTAATCACGCATAGCATTATAGGGTACATATTTCTAATATATACTAGAGGGTCCAAGGACCCTGTGTCGCTCACCTGATATTTTTAATTACAATTGATGCATGATAAATGCAACTGTTGTACTGTCGTTTAGTTTCAGAGATATAATACTAAAAAGTGCGTTTGAAAACTATGTTTTATTTCAGCCATGTGGGCAGACAGGGTCATCATACACAGTGGTCCCTGGATATCCTAGTGGTGATTTAAACCAAGTTTGTTTAAATTTGACAGTTGTTTCAGGGGAGAATTTTTGTAAAATTTATCTAACGAGAAATGCAAAGTAATGAGAAAGTTGTGAAGTTGTGAAGTTGTTGCGCAACCCCTCCCCCCCCTCCTTTTTGCCAAAAAAAAACAAAAAGGTAATAAAAAATTATCATATAAGGGCAATCTATCCTATTAATGATTTCTGCAAAATTCAGTTGGTTGTGCAAGGGTTGTATAGCCAGCTGAGGTCGTTAAAAACTCTCTTTTGTTGTAGCAGATAGATCTTGACCTGATAAACAATTTTACCACATGTCAGATTTGCTCTAAATACTTTGGTTTTTGAGTGATAAGCCAAAAACTGCATTTTACCCCTATGTTCATTTTCTAGCCATGGCAGCCATCTTGGTTGGTTGGCCGGGTCACCGGACACAATTTTTAAACTAGATACCCAAATGATGATTGTGGCCAAGTTTGGTTTAATTTGGTCCAGTAGTTTCAGAGGATAAGATTTTTGTAAAAGATAACTAAGATTTACGAAAAATGGTTAAAAATTGACTATAAAGTGCAATAACTCCTAAAGGGGTCAACAGACCATTTTGATCAGTTGACTTATTTGTAGATCTTACTTTGTTGAACATTTTTGCTGTTTACAGTTTATCTCTATCTATAATAATATTCAAGATAATAACCAAAAACAGCAAAATATCCTTAAAATTACCAATTCAGGGGCAGTAACCTATCAACGGGTTGTCTGATTCATCTCAAAATGTCAGGGCAGATAGATCTTGACCTGATAAACAATTTTAATCCATGTCAAATTTGCTCTAAATGCTTTTGTTTTTGAGTTATAAGCCAAAAACTGCATTTTACCCCTATGTTTTTTTAGCCATGGTGGCCATCTTGGTTGGTTGGCCGGGTCACCGGACACAATTTTTAAACTAGATACCCTAATAATGATTTTGGCCATGTTTGGTTAAATTTGGCCCAGCAGTTTCAGAGGAGAAGATTTTTGTAAAAGTTAACGCCGACGGACGCCGACGGACGCCGGACGCCAAGTGATGAGAAAAGCTCACTTGGCCCTGCGGGCCAGGTGAGCTAATACAAGGGTGGGGTTCTAGATGTTTCGGATTTAGCCAGTTAAGGTCGTTAAAAACCCCTATGGCATAAGTATGTCTCAGATACTCATCGCTACTACGAAAGGATCGAAGTTCTCCCATCCCCGAGGACATGGGAGAATCTCCCGATTGACATTAATCATTATTGCCTAACCGGTGTCTTCCTCCTATTCCCACTTTATAAAAATCACTATTCCTTCCATTCCCACATGCAAATAACAAAAGATGTTTTGATAAATAATTTGTTTTTATAATGAAACTGCTGTCCATTGTTTGGCACAATTTTCTTGTTAAAGAAATAATTTCTCTCTCTCCCAACCCTCTCTCTTACGAAAGATAATATTACTATATGTGCATGCTAAATAGGAGGCAACCACGTACTGTATGTTCCATTCTGAGGTTGTGTTTTGGAAATAAGTGGTAGCTTCTTGGCTAAGGTCAAAATGTAAATGAAACAGTCTTTGTTTTGACGAAGATAAATACAATGAATCATGATGGTTTGTTTTCGTAGCCGGTCTTAAAATAGTTCAAAACCCTAAGCTTTATTCGTATTTGTTTTGAACTAAAACCGTTTTGGAAAACCAATTACACTGATTTACATGGTTTTGGTCATTGACTATCATATTCAAGATTGTCAATTTATGTATACCCAAGGCAACAATCTCCAATCAGGCTTTAAGAGTAGAAACACTTTGAAACATCTACTTAATACTTAAATCAATTTGTTTAAACAAATCTCATGCTTTCATTCCCTAACTTATCCTTTTGTTGATTATCCAAAATATAATGAAGTTTTTGATTTGTTGTTTTATACGATTGTGTGACTGACAGAAGGAAGCAGGAAAAACAGTGACAATTCAGTATAGCTCTTGTCCTGTTTTTGCAATCGCATGTCCGTTGAATATGGACATTGATTTTAAGACAAATAATTTGATACTTAGATGTGCTATTATTTTTTATGAATACAAACGTTTTTGTATCGCCTAATTTGTAAATATATCGTCCTATTTGGTCACCAAAAACGCTTTAGGCCTCTGTCATCGGGCGCATTGAATTTGCACCATTTTTTGAAAAGTGCAGTATTTCAATAGTATAAATGCACCCAAAAATGTTACAAAGCCAGAATCCCAACCAATGTGGACAGTAAAACCCATTATTTAACATTGAATGATACAGTCAACCACGGTTAAGACCAGCAAAAAGTATAATCCCACCATTAAACATTGAATGATAGTCAACCACGGTTAAGACCAGCAAAAAGTATAATCCAAGCATTAAACATTGAATGATAGTCAACCACGGTTAAGACCAGCAAAAAGTATAATCCCAGCATTTAAAAAAATAATCAGTGTTTAATGTTGTTATTCTTTATCGATGACTGTGGTATATGATAAATATATATACAAATAAGGAGATGTGGTTTGATTGTCAATGAGACAACTATCTACCAAAGGTCAAATGAAGTGGATGTAAGCAATTAAAGGCACCTGTACAGCCTTTAACAATGACAGAAACGCATACCGCATATTCGGCTATAAAAAACCATGACGAGAAAAATAAACACACATTCACTAAAGTGGAGTGTGTTCTCAGACCTGGTCGTGTTTTAATTCAGTAATGTTGAGTGTGTTCTCAGACCTGGTCGTGTTTTCATTCAGTAATGTGGAGCGTGTTCTCAGAGCTGGTCGTGTTTTCATTCAGTAATGCGGAGTGTGTTCTATTACCTGGTCGAGTTTTCATTCAGTAATGTGGAATGTGTTCTCCCTGGTCGTCTTTTCATTCAGTAATCGGATTGTGTTCTCAAACCTGGTCGTGTTTTCATTTCACTCAGATAAATGTCAAATTTGGAAAATGTATCTCATTTTTAACAAGTTGAATCGATATTCAAGCGCTTCTTGTCTAATTTCTGTAGTATAAGTTGATGTTTACCAGGACAAGGTTTTCAAATGGAAGATTTGATACAAGTCCTTGGAAAGGTTTACGGACAACACCATGATATGGTTATAAAACAAAATGACCATTGAAATATTTACTTATCAATGGCCCCCTTTTTTCCGTGATTGTAAGAAACCGTGATATCGTGTTAGATGTTCACCTTGAGTGCCAGAAATTGTAGATTTGATCTCCAGTAGCAGTGCGCGACCGTCCTAGGTGATATCGTGGTAGATGTTCACCTTGAGTGCGACAGATTGTAGATTTGATCTCCAGTAGCAGTGCACGAACGTCCTAGGTGATATCGTGGTAGATGTTCACCTTGAGTGTGAGAGATTGTAGATTTGATCTCCAGTAGCAGTGCGCGAACGTCCTAGGTGATATCGTGGTAGATGTTCACCTTGAGTGTGAGAGATTGTAGATTTGATCTCCAGTAGCAGTGCACGAACGTCCTAGGTGATATCGTGGTAGATGTTCACCTTGAGTGTGAGAGATTGTAGATTTGATCTCCAGTAGCAGTGCGCGAACGTCCTAGGTGATCTCGTGGTAGATGTTCACCTTGAGTGCGACAGATTGTAGATTTGATCTCCAGTAGCAGTGCACGAACGTCCTAGGTGATCTTGTGGTAGATGTTCACCTTGAGTGCGACAGATTGTAGATTTGATCTCCAGTAGCAGTGCACGAACGTCCTAGGTGATCTCGTGGTAGATGTTCATCTTGAGTGCGAGAGATTGTAGATTTGATCTCCAGTAGCAGTGCACGAACGTCCTAGGTGATCTCGTGGTAGATGTTCACCTTGAGTGCGACAGATTGTAGATTTGATCTCCAGTAGCAGTGCACGAACGTCCTAGGTGATCTCGTGGTAGATGTTCACCTTGAGTGCGACAGATTGTAGATTTGATCTCCAGTAGCAGTGCACGAACGTCCTAGGTGATCTCGTGGTAGATGTTCATCTTGAGTGCGAGAGATTGTAGATTTGATCTCCAGTAGCAGTGCACGAACGTCCTAGGTGATCTCGTGGTAGATGTTCACCTTGAATGCGACAGATTGTAGATTTGATCTCCAGTAGCAGTGCACGAACGTCCTAGGTGATCTCGTGGTAGATGTTCACCTTGAGTGCGACAGATTGTAGATTTGATCTCCAGTAGCAGTGCACGAACGTCCTAGGTGATCTCGTGGTAGATGTTCACCTTGAGTGCGACAGATTGTAGATTTGATCTCCAGTAGCAGTGCACGAACGTCCTAGGTGATCTCGTGGTAGATGTTCACCTTGAGTGCGACAGATTGTAGATTTGATCTCCAGTAGCAGTGCGCGAACGTCCTAGGTGATCTCGTGGTAGATGTTCACCTTGAGTGCGACAGATTGTAGATTTGATCTCCAGTAGCAGTGCGCGAACGTCCTAGGTGATCTCGTGGTAGATGTTCACCTTGAGTGCGACAGATTGTAGATTTGATCTCCAGTAGCAGTGCACGAACGTCCTAGGTGATCTCGTGGTAGATGTTCACCTTGAGTGCGACAGATTGTAGATTTGATCTCCAGTAGCAGTGCACGACCGTCCTAGGTGATCTCGTGATAGATGTTCACCTGGAGTGCGAGAGATTGTAGATTTGATCTTCAGTAGCAGTGCACGAACGTCCTAGGTGATCTCGTGGTAGATGTTCACCTTGAGTGCGACAGATTGTAGATTTGATCTCCAGTAGCAGTGCGCGAACGTCCTAGGTGATCTCGTGGTAGATGTTCACCTTGAGTGCGAGAGATTGTAGATTTGATCTCCAGTAGCAGTGCACGAACGTCCTAGGTGATCTCGTGGTAGATGTTCACCTTGAGTGCGACATATTGTAGATTTGATCTCCAGTAGCAGTGCACGAACGTCCTAGGTGATCTCGTGGTAGATGTTCACCTTGAGTGCGAGAGATTGTAGATTTGATCTCCAGTAGCAGTGCACGAACGTCCTAGGTTATCTCGTGGTAGATGTTCACCTTGAGTGCGACAGATTGTAGATTTGATCTCCAGTAGCAGTGCACGAACGTCCTAGGTGATCTCGTGGTAGATGTTCACCTTGAGTGCGAGAGATTGTAGATTTGATCTCCAGTAGCAGTGCGTGAACGTCATAGGTGATCTCGTGGTAGATGTTCACCTGGAGTGCGACAGATTGTAGATTTGATCTCCAGTAGCAGTGCACGAACGTCCTAGGTGATGTCGTGGTAGATGTTCACCTTGAGTGCGACAGATTGTAGATTTGATCTCCAGTAGCAGTGCACGAACGTCCTAGGTGATCTCGTGGTAGATGTTCACCTTGAGTGCGACAGATTGTAGATTTGATCTCCAGTAGCAGTGCACGAACGTCCTAGGTGATCTCGTGGTAGATGTTCACCTTGAGTGCGACAGATTGTAGATTTGATCTCCAGTAGCAGTGCGTGAACGTCATAGGTGATCTCGTGGTAGATGTTCACCTGGAGTGCGACAGATTGTAGATTTGATCTCCAGTAGCAGTGCACGAACGTCCTAGGTAATCTCGTGGTAGATTTTCACCTTGAGTGCGACAGATTGTAGATTTGATCTCCAGTATCAGTGCGCGAACGTTCTAGGTGATCTCGTGGTATATGTCCACCTTGAGTGCGAGAGATTGTAGATTTGATCTCCAGTAGCAGTGCGTGAACGTCCTAGGTGATCTCGTGGTAGATGTTCACCTGGAGTGCGACAGATTGTAGATTTGATCTCCAGTAGCAGTGCACGAACGTCCTAGGTAATCTCGTGGTAGATGTTCACCTTGAGTGCGACAGATTGTAGATTTGATCTCCAGTAGCAGTGCGCGAACGTCCTAGGTGATCTCGTGGTAGATGTTCACCTTGAGTGCGACAGATTGTAGATTTGATCTCCAGTAGCAGTGCACGAACGTCCTAGGTGATCTCGTGGTAGATGTTCACCTTGAGTGTGACATATTGTAGATTTGATCTCCAGTAGGGTCAAACCAGATCTGGAAATAAGTAATTGTTAATTCTGTGCAGAGCACACGATACTCAGGAGTAAAACAAAATACTGGTCGACTTAGAATCAAAATAATGTGTCCAGGTAGGGTGGTATGTCTTCCTGAGGGTTTAACCTTTTCAAATAGCACATTGAAATTAAGCATGTTGGTTAAGCATGTTCATATCACACTTGCGTGTCACACTTTCCATGACACCTTCGTCTGCATAGGCAACACATCGTGTTACTGCATGGTTAATATGTTTCATGAATCTATTACAGCTCCAACCTCAGTAGGAACAAAATGGATCTGTCAAGGATGAGACAAATAACCAATGCAATAACACGATGTGTTAAGCAGATGGCGGTATCAAGGACAAAATGGAGTGCAGTTGTAAGCTTCTTCTCATGCAGTAACGTTAAAGCTCCATCTGCATGAAGACCACACTGTGTTACTACACGGACTGTTAGTCTCATCTATAACAGTTCCATCAGCATTAGGACCACACCGTGTTACTGCACGGGCTGTTAGTCTCATGTATGACAGCTCCATCTACATTAGGACCACACCGTGTTACTGCACGGGCTGGTAGTCTCATCTATGACAGCTCCATCTGCATTAGGACTACACCGTGTTACTGCACGGGCTGTTAGTCTCATCTATGACAGCTCCATCTGCATTAGGACTACATCGTGTTACTGCACGGGCTGTTAGTCTCATCTATGACAGTTCCATCAGCATTAGGACCACAACGTGTTACTGCACGGGCTGTTAGTCTCATCTATGACAGCTCCATCTGCATTAGGACTACATCGTGTTACTGCACGGGCTGTTAGTCTCATCTATGACAGCTCCATCTGCATTAGGACTACACCGTGTTACTGCACGGGATGTTAGTCTCATCTATGACAGCTCCATCTACATTAGGACCACACCGTGTTACTGCACGGGCTGTTAGTCTCATCTATGACAACTCCATCTACATTAGGACCACACCGTGTCACTGGACGGGCTGTTAGTCTCATCTATGACAGTTCCATCTACATTAGGACTACACCGTGTTACTGCACGGGCTGTTAGTCTCATCTATGACAGCTCCATCTGCATTAGGACCACACCGTGTTACTGCATGGGATGTTAGTCTCATCTATGAAAGCTCCATCTACATTAAGACCACAACGTGTTACTGCACGGGCTGTTAGTCTCATCTATGACAGCTCCATCTACATTAGGACTACACCGTGTTACTGCACGGGCTGTTAGTCTCATCTATGACAGCTCCATCTACATTAGGACTACACCATGTTACTGCACGGGCTGTTAGTCTGATCTATGACAGCTCCATCTGCATTAGGACTACACCGTGTTACTGCACGGGCTGTTAGTCTCATCTATGACAGCTCCATCTACATTAGGACCACAACGTAACACTGGACGGGCTGTTAGTCTCATCTATGACAACTCCATCTACATTAGGACCACAACGTGTCATTGGACGGGCTGTTAGTCTCATCTATGACAGCTCCATCTACATTAGGACCACACCGTGTTACTGCATGGGATGTTAGTCTCATCTATGAAAGCTCCATCTACATTAGGACCACACCGTGTCACTGGACGGGCTGTTAGTCTCATCTATGACAGCTCCATCTACATTAGGACTACACCGTGTTACTGCACGGGCTGTTAGTCTCATCTATGACAGCTCCATCTGCATTAGGACCACACCGTGTTACTGCATGGGATGTTAGTCTCATCTATGAAAGCTCCATCTACATTAGGACCACAGCGTGTTACTGCACGGGCTGTTAGTCTCATCTATGACAGCTCCATCTGCATTAGGACTACACCGTGTTACTGCACGGCTGTTAGTCTCATCTATGACAGCTCCATCTACATTAGGACTACACCGTGTTACTGCACGGGCTGTTAGTCTCATCTATGACAGCTCCATCTGCATTAGGACCACACCGTGTTACTGCATGGGATGTTAGTCTCATCTATGAAAGCTCCATCTACATTAGGACCACAACGTGTTACTGCACGGGCTGTTAGTCTCATCTATGACAGCTCCATCTGCATTAGGACTACACCGTGTTACTGCACGGGCTGTTAGTCTCATCTATGACAGCTCCATCTGCATTAGGACTACATCGTGTTACTGCACGGGCTGTTAGTCTCATCTATGACAGCTCCATCTACATTAGGACCACACCGTGTCACTACACAGGCTGTATGTCTCATCTATGACAGCTCCATCTGCATAAGGACTCCACCGTGTTATTGCACGGGCTGTTAGTCTCATCTATGACAGCTCAATCTACATTAGGACCACACCGTGTTACTGCACGGGCTGTATGTCTCATCTATAAAAGCTCCATCTGCATTAGGACTACACCGTGTTATTGCACGGGCTGTTAGTCTCATCTTAGACAGCTCCATCTGCATTAGGACCACACCGTGTTACTGCACGGGCTGTTAGTCTCATCTATGACAACTCCATCTGCATTAGGACCACACCGTGTTACTGCACGGGCTGTTAGTCTCATCTATGACAGCTCCATCTACATTAGAACCACACCGTGTAACTGCACGGGCTGTTAGTCTCATCTATGACAGCTCCATCTGCATTAAGATCACACCGTGTCACTGCACGGGCTGTATGTCTCATATATAAAAGCTCCATCTGCATTAGGACTACACCGTGTTACTGCACGGGCTGTTAGTCTCATCTTAGACAGCTCCATCTGCATTAGGACCACACCGTGTTACTGCACGGGCTGTTAGTCTCATATATGACAGCTCAATCTACATTAGGACCACACCGTGTTACTGCACGGGCTGTTAGTCTCATCTATGACAGCTCCATCTACATTAGAACCACACCGTGTAACTGCACGGGCTGTTAGTCTCATCTATGACAGCTCCATCTGCATTAGGATCACACCGTGTCACTGCACGGGCTGTATGTCTCATCTATAAAAGCTCCATCTGCATTAGGACTACACCGTGTTACTGCACGGGCTGTTAGTCTCATCTATGACAGCTCCATCTACATTAGGACCACAACGTGTCACTGCACGGGCTGTTAGTCTCATCTATGACAGCTCCATCTGCATTAGGACTACACCGTGTTACTGCACGGGCTGTTAGTCTCATCTATGACAGCTGCATCTGAATTAGGACCACACCGTGTTACTGCACGGGCTGTTAGTCTCATCTATGACAGCTCAATCTACATAAGGACCACACTGTGTTACTGCACGGGCTGTTAGTCTCATCTGTGACAGCTCCATCTGCATTAGGATCACACCGTGTCACTGCACGGGCTGTATGTCTCATCTATAAAAGCTCCATCTGCATTAGGACTACACCGTGTTACTGCACGGGCTGTAAGTCTCATCTATGACAGCTCCATCTACATTAGGACCACAACGTGTCACTGCACGGGCTGTTAGTCTCATCTATGACAGCTCCATCTGCATTAGGACTACACCGTGTTACTGCACGGGCTGTTAGTCTCATCTATGACAGCTCCATCTACATTAGGACCACACCGTGTCACTACACAGGCTGTATGTCTCATCTATGACAGCTCCATCTGCATAAGGACTCCACCGTGTTATTGCACGGGCTGTTAGTCTCATCTATGACAGCTCAATCTACATTAGGACCACACCGTGTTACTGCACGGGCTGTATGTCTCATCTATAAAAGCTCCATCTGCATTAGGACTACACCGTGTTATTGCACGGGCTGTTAGTCTCATCTTAGACAGCTCCATCTGCATTAGGACCACACCGTGTTACTGCACGGGCTGTTAGTCTCATCTATGACAACTCCATCTGCATTAGGACCACACCGTGTTACTGCACGGGCTGTTAGTCTCATCTATGACAGCTCCATCTACATTAGAACCACACCGTGTAACTGCACGGGCTGTTAGTCTCATCTATGACAGCTCCATCTGCATTAAGATCACACCGTGTCACTGCACGGGCTGTATGTCTCATATATAAAAGCTCCATCTGCATTAGGACTACACCGTGTTACTGCACGGGCTGTTAGTCTCATCTTAGACAGCTCCATCTGCATTAGGACCACACCGTGTTACTGCACGGGCTGTTAGTCTCATATATGACAGCTCAATCTACATTAGGACCACACCGTGTTACTGCACGGGCTGTTAGTCTCATCTATGACAGCTCCATCTACATTAGAACCACACCGTGTAACTGCACGGGCTGTTAGTCTCATCTATGACAGCTCCATCTGCATTAGGATCACACCGTGTCACTGCACGGGCTGTATGTCTCATCTATAAAAGCTCCATCTGCATTAGGACTACACCGTGTTACTGCACGGGCTGTTAGTCTCATCTATGACAGCTCCATCTACATTAGGACCACAACGTGTCACTGCACGGGCTGTTAGTCTCATCTATGACAGCTCCATCTGCATTAGGACTACACCGTGTTACTGCACGGGCTGTTAGTCTCATCTATGACAGCTGCATCTGAATTAGGACCACACCGTGTTACTGCACGGGCTGTTAGTCTCATCTATGACAGCTCAATCTACATAAGGACCACACTGTGTTACTGCACGGGCTGTTAGTCTCATCTGTGACAGCTCCATCTGCATTAGGATCACACCGTGTCACTGCACGGGCTGTATGTCTCATCTATAAAAGCTCCATCTGCATTAGGACTACACCGTGTTACTGCACGGGCTGTAAGTCTCATCTATGACAGCTCCATCTACATTAGGACCACAACGTGTCACTGCACGGGCTGTTAGTCTCATCTATGACAGCTCCATCTGCATTAGGACTACACCGTGTTACTGCACGGGCTGTTAGTCTCATCTATGACAGCTCCATCAGCATTAGGACCACACCGTGTTACTGCACGGGCTGTTAGTCTCATCCATGACAGCTCAATCTACATTAGGACCACACCGTGTTACTGCACGGGCTGTTTGTCTCATCTATGACAGCTCCATCTACATTAGAACCACACCGTGTAACTGCATAGGCTGTTAGTCTCATCTATGACAGCTCCATCTACATTAGGACTACATCGTGTTACTGCACGGGCTGTTAGTCTCATCTATGACAGCTCCATCTACATTAGGACCACAACGTGTCACTGCACGGGCTGTTAGTCTCATCTATGACAGCTCCATCTGCATAAGGACTACACCGTGTTACTGCACGGGCTGTTAGTCTCATCTATGACAGCTCCATCAGCATTAGGACCACACCGTGTCACTGCACGGGCTGTTAGTCTCATCTATGCCAGCTCCATCTGCATTAGGACTACATCGTGTTACTGCACATCTAGAAGTCAAAGTCCGTTCTTCATCACTGCTCCTGAGACTAACGAACCAAAGACATCTAGAAGTCAAAGTCCGTTCTTCATCACTGCTCCTGAGACTAACGAACCAAAGACATCTAGAAGTCTTCGTCCGTTCTTCATCACTGCTCCTGAGAATAACGAACCAAAGATATCTAGAGGTCAACATCCGTTCTTCATCACTGCTCCTGAGACTAAAGAACCAAAGACATCTAGAGGTCAACGTCCGTTCTTCGTCACTGCTCGTGAGATTAACGAACCAAAGACATCTAGAGATCAACGTACGTTCTTCGTCACTGCTCGTGAGACAAACGAACCAAATACATCTAGAGGTCAACGTCCGTTCTTCGTCACTGCTCGTGACACTAACGAACCAAAGACATCTAGAGGTCAACGTCCGTTCTTCGTCACTGCTCCTGAGACTAACGAGCCAAAGACATCTAGAAGTCAACGTCCGTTCTTCATCACTGCTCGTGAGACTTACGAACCAAAGACATCTAGAGGTCAACGTCCGTTCTTCGTCACTGCTCCTGAGACTAACGAACCAAAGACATCTAGAAGATAACGTCTGTTCTTCATCCCTGCTCGTGAGACTAACGAACCAAAGGCATCTAGAGGTCAACGTCCGTTCCTTATCGCTGCTCCGGAGACTAACGAACCAAAGACATCTCGAGGTCAACGTCCGTTCTTCGTCACTGTTTCGGAGACTAACGAGGCAAAGACATCTAAAGGTCAACGTCCGTTCTTCATCATTACTGTTCTTGACACTAATGACTAAAAGACATCTAGATGTCAACATTCGTTCTGCATCACTGCTCCTGAGACTAAGGAACCAAAGACATATAGAGGTCATTATCCGTTCTTCATCACTGCTCCGGAGACTAAAGAACCAAAGACATCTAGAGGTCAACGTCCGTTCTTCATCCCTGCTCGTGAGACTAACGAACCAAAGACATCTATAGTTCAACGTCCGTTCTTCATCACTGCTCCTGAGACTAACGAACCAAAGACATCTAGAGGTCAACGTCCGTTCTTCATCACTGCTCCTGAGACTAACGAACCAAAGACATCTAGAGGTCAACGTCCGTTCTTCATCACTGCTCGTGAGACTAACGAACCAAAGACATCTAGAGGTCAACGTCCGTTCTTCATTACTGCTCCTGAGACTAACGAGCCAAAGACATCTAGAGGTCAACGTCCATTCTTCATCATTGCTCCTGAGACTAACGAACCAAAGACATCTAGAGGTCAACGTCCGTTCTTCATTACTGCTCCTGAGACTAACGAACCAAAGACATCTAGAGGTCAACGTCTGTTCTTTATCGCTGCTCCGGAAAATAACGAAACATAGACATCTAGAGATCAACGTCCGTTCTTCATCACTGCTCGTGAGACTAACGAACCAAAGACATCTAGAGGTCAACGTCCGTTCTTCGTCACTGCTTCGGAGAGGAACGAGACAAAGACATCTAGAGGTCAACGTCCGTTCTTCATCACTGCTCTTGACACTAATGAATATAAGACATCTAGAGGTCAACGTCCGTTCTGCATCACTGCTCCTGAGACTAAGGAACCAAAGACATCTATAGTTCAACGTCCGTTCTTCATCACTGCTCCTGAGAATAACGAACCAAAGACATCTAGAGGTCAACGTCCGTTCTTCATCCCTGCTCGTGAGACTAACGAACCAAAGACATCTAGAAGTCAAAGTCCGTTCTTCATCACTGCTCCTGAGACTAACGAACCAAAGACATCTATAGTTCAACGTCCGTTCTTCATCACTGCTCCTGAGACTAACGAACCAAAGACATCTAGAGGTCAACGTCCGTTCTTCATCACTGCTCCTGAGACTAACGAACCAAAGACATCAAGAGGTCAACGTCCGTTCTTCATCACTGCTCGTGAGACTAACGAACCAAAGACATCTAGAGGTCAACGTCCGTTCTTCATTACTGCTCCTGAGACTAACGAGCCAAAGACATCTAGAGGTCAACGTCCATTCTTCATCATTGCTCCTGAGACTAACGAACCAAAGACATCTAGAGGTCAACGTCCGTTCTTCATTACTGCTCCTGAGACTAACGAACCAAAGACATCTAGAGGTCAACGTCTGTTCTTTATCGCTGCTCCGGAAAATAACGAAACATAGACATCTAGAGATCAACGTCCGTTCTTCATCACTGCTCGTGAGACTAACGAACCAAAGACATCTAGAGGTCAACGTCCGTTCTTCGTCACTGCTTCGGAGAGGAACGAGACAAAGACATCTAGAGGTCAACGTCCGTTCTTCATCACTGCTCTTGACACTAATGAATATAAGACATCTAGAGGTCAACGTCCGTTCTGCATCACTGCTCCTGAGACTAAGGAACCAAAGACATCTATTTTTCAACGTCCGTTCTTCATCACTGCTCCTGAGAATAACGAACCAAAGACATCTAGAGGTCAACATCCGGTGTTCATCACTGCTCTTGAAACTAACCAACCAAAGACATCTATAGGTCAACTGCCGTTCTTCATGACTGCTCTTGAAACTAACGAACCAAAGACATCAAGAAGTTTACGTCCGTTCTTCATCACTGCTCCGGAGACTAACGAACCAAAGACATCTATAGTTCAACGTCCGTTCTTCATCACTGCTCCTGAGACTAACGAACCAAAGACATCTAGAGGTCAACGTCCGTTCTTCATCACTGCTCCTGAGACTAACGAACCAAAGATATCAAGAGGTCAACGTCCGTTCTTCATCACTGCTCGTGAGACTAACGAACCAAAGACATCTAGAGGTCAACGTCCGTTCTTCATTACTGCTCCTGAGACTAACGAGGCAAAGACATCTAGAGGTCAACGTCCGTTCTTCATCATTGCTCCTGAGACTAACGAACCAAAGACATCTAGAGGTCAACGTCCGTTCTTCATTACTGCTCCTGAGACTAACGAACCAAAGACATCTAGAGGTCAACGTCTGTTCTTTATCGCTGCTCCGGAAAATAACGAAACATAGACATCTAGAGATCAACGTCCGTTCTTCATCACTGCTCGTGAGACTAACGAACCAAAGACATCTAGAGGTCAACGTCCGTTCTTCGTCACTGCTTCGGAGAGGAACGAGACAAAGACATCTAGAGGTCAACGTCCGTTCTTCATCACTGCTCTTGACACTAATGAATATAAGACATCTAGAGGTCAACGTCCGTTCTGCATCACTGCTCCCGAGACTAAGGAACCAAAGACATCTATAGTTCAACGTCCGTTCTTCATCACTGCTCCTGAGAATAACGAACCAAAGACATCTAGAGGTTAACATCCGGTGTTAATCACTGCTCTTGAAACTAACCAACCAAAGACATCTATAGGTCAACTTCCGTTCTTCATGACTGCTCTTGAAACTAACGAACCAAAGACATCAAGAAGTTTACGTCCGTTCTTCATCACTGCTCCTGAGAACAACGAACCAAAGACATCTAGAGATAAATGTACGTTCTTCATCATTGCTCTTGAGACTAACGAACACAAGACATCTAGGGGTCAACGACCGTTCTTCATCATTGCTCCTGAGACTAACGAACCAAAGACATCTAGAGGTCAACGTCCGTTCTTCATCACTGCTCGTGAGACTAACGAACCAAAGACATCTAGAGGTCAACGTCCGTTCTTCATTACTGCTCCTGAGACTAACGAACCAAAGACATCTAGAGGTCAACGTCCGTTCTTCATTACTGCTCCTGAGACTAACGAACCAAAGACATCTAGAGGTCAACGTCTGTTCTTTATCGCTGCTCCGGAAAATAACGAAACATAGACATCTAGAGATCAACGTCCGTTCTTCATCACTGCTCGTGAGACTAACGAACCAAAGACATCTAGAGGTCAACGTCCGTTCTTCGTCACTGCTTCGGAGAGGAACGAGACAAAGACATCTAGAGGTCAACGTCCGTTCTTCATCACTGCTCTTGACACTAATAAATATAAGACATCTAGAGGTCAACGTCCGTTCTGCATCACTGCTCCCGAGACTAAGGAACCAAAGACATCTATAGTTCAACGTCCGTTCTTCATCACTGCTCCTGAGAATAACGAACCAAAGACATCTAGAGGTCAACATCCGGTGTTCATCACTGCTCTTGAAACTAACCAACCAAAGACATCTATAGGTCAACTTCCGTTCTTCATGACTGCTCTTGAAACTAACGAACCAAAGACATCAAGAAGTTTACGTCCGATCTTCATCACTGCTCCTGAGAACAACGAACCAAAGACATCTAGAGATAAATGTACGTTCTTCATCATTGCTCTTGAGACTAACGAACACAAGACATCTAGGGGTCAACGACCGTTTTTCATCATTGCTCCTGAGACTAACGAACAAAAGACATCTAGAGGTCAACGTCCGTTCTTCGTCACTGCTACTGAGACTTACTAGCCAAAGACATCTAGAGATCAACGTCCGTTATTCATCACTGCTCTTGAAGCTAACGAACATAAGATCTGTCGAATATCAAATATCAGTAGTTTAAATATCTCAGACTGGCTCGTAGTACAAAAGTATTTGACTGCCAGCATGTCTTCTTTTTATTTTAAATATTTAATCGTCAAAAAAATAATCAGTAGTTTGGATAACTCAGACTGGCTCGTATAACAAAAATATTTGACTGCATTAACCAAAATTGACAATATTTGCATTTTATTATGAAAATTAATATAGCCGCATAATAAATCAGTATTTTTCTTAACTTAGGATGGATTGTATAGATGTAATACAAATGACAGCAAACTTGGAAAACAAAGACTACACAATTTTGTCCGCCTTAATTTTAGAGTGCCAGCATGAACTCTTTTTTATTCAAAAATATTGACTCGTCAAAAAATCATTAGTTTTCTTATTTTAGACTGGCTAGTATAACAAAAACTATTTGACCGCATCAACCCTTATTGTGCATATTGGAATTGCTGCAAGAATACATTGGGATAGTTTGAAGGCATTTTGTCAGCATCAAATAAAATGGGTCTGTAGAAAAAAAAAACCATATTTATGAGGATATTATACCACCAGACTTATGATATTGCGTCAAATATGACTGTTAAAAGTCCCATAACCCTGGAATGACAAACTAGAACATTTTCGAAATTAATAGCGAGTCTATATTCCCCAATCCTAACAACAGTGTTGATTTTGTAGTAACTTGATCCAAGTATATGAAAGCTTGTGCATGATAATAAAAAATCCACGGAACCATGTGTCTCGCTTCCGATTGATGTTGTTAGTGTAAAGTTGTTGACTGTAAAAAGTTTAGCTTATTAACGTTGAGTCGTTTCTGTTTTCTCTTATTTTTGAGATAAGACGTGGCACGGTACTTGTCTATCCCATATTCATGTATTTGGTTTTGATGTTATATTTGTTATTCTCGTGGTGTATTGTCTGTTGCTTGGTCCGTTTCTGTGTGCTGTTGCGTTTCGGTGTTGTGTCGTTGTTCTCCTCTTATATTTAATGCGTTTCCCTCGGTTTTGGTTTGTTGCCCCGATTTTGTTTTTTGTCCATGGATTTATGAGTTTTGAACAGCGGTATACTACTGTTGCCTTTATTTATAAATGTCCAAGTATCACAACACTCCATGAAATTTTTATCATGTCAATAAAAAAAATCCCATTTTGTCTGTAAATGTTAGAAACCAAATTCATCTAACAGTATAACACGGAAAAATAAAATGAAATATTTGATCGTGAAAAAGTCTTTGTCAAATTTAAGAAAAATTCCATGAAGCTGATGAAGATTGACAAAATTGTTGATCGATGAATGAAAAATGTTTTCTCTAAACTGTTCCTGATGAAGGTTAAACTTTTTGTCTAAAGTGTTCCTGATGGAGGTTACACTTTTTGTCTTAAGCGTTCCTAATGAAGGTTAAACTTTTTGTCTAAAGTGTTTCTAATGGAGTTTAAATTTTTTGTCTAAAGTGTTTCGGATTGAGGTTAAACTTTTTGTCAAGTGTTTCGGATTGAGGTTAAACTTTTTGTCTAAAGTGTTTCGAATGGAGGTTAAACTTTTTTTCTAAAGTGTTTCTAATGGAGTTACACTTATGTATAAAGTGTTTCGGATTGAGGTTAAACTTTTTGTCTAAAATGTTTCTAATAGAGGTTAAACTTTCTGTCTAATGTGTTTCTAATGGAGTTTAAACTTTTTGTCTAAAGTGTTTCGGATTGAGGTTAAACTTTTTGTCTAAAGTGTTTCTATTGGAGGTTATTTTTTTTTAAAGTGTGCTATGATATTGTACTCAGAACTTTCATCATAAGACAATTAGAAAATGAAGATGAAAGTAAATTAAAACAAATGAAAAAAAAATTTGAAAACGAAGTTAAAATAAAACAATTGGAAAAAGAAAAAGAAAAAAGACATGCAGAACTTAAAATGAGGGAAAGGTTAGAGATGGAGAAAATGAAAATTGAAATGATCAACAATGTAAAAAGCAACATTAATGTATAGTCAAAATCAGAACATTTTTATTTTGATGCAGCAAAAAATATACGTTTGGTTCCCAAATTTTGTGAAAAAAACAGTTGATAAAATTTTTCCACAGTTTGAGAAAATTGCTAAAAATTTGAATTGGCTGAAGCTTATTGGACTTAAATGCTGCAAAGTGTTTTTGAGGGCAAGGCGCGCTGAAATTATCTCAGCACTTTCATCAGATAAAAGTTCTGATGATGACACTGTGAAACAAGAAGTTTTGAAAGCATATGGGCTAGTACCAGAAGCATATAGACAGAAATTTAGGTCTTATAAATAGTTTGATTCACAAATCTGTGTTGAATTTGCTAAGGAAAAAGAAGATCTATTTGATAAATGGCTTACGTCAAAGAAAATAGATTACAATTTTGATAATTTAAGACAATTGATGTTATTAGAAGAGTTCAAACAGTGTGTTCATTAGACTTAAAAACACATAAAGATGAACAATCTGTTGAGACTTTACATGATGCAGCTGTTACTTCCGACAATTATACCCTTTCACATAAAAGAAGTTTCAAAGGTCAACATTTTAATACTTCGAGTGGAAATAACAAGTACTGATAGTAAGCCTGTTGCACAGAACAAGAGTGAGTATAGTTATAATATGTCTAGCCCAACATTTTATACTTTTGAGAAGTCACTGTCCTTGTGTTTATTGTAAGAAGAATGGTCACCCGATGGCTGATTGTTTTAGACTCCAGAAGAAGAATGGTCACCTGATGGCTGATTGTTTTAGACTCCAGAAGAAGAATGAAAGAGACAATAAGCCCAAGACCAGTGCTTGTACGACATCCCTTGTTACCAATAGGATGGAATGTCCTGCGAGTCAGGCTTTTAAGTCAAGTTTTTGTGATTACATGGAGGATTATAAACCCTTTATGTCTAATGGGTTTGTTTCTATTGTTGATAATATTACTCCTCATCCTATTAAGATTTTACGGGACACCGGAGCTTCTCAGACTTTATTGTTAGGTCCCTTTGTCCGAGGAGATAACACAAAACTGTCAATCAATAGATGCCAATTTGATACTTGGAGCAGGGTCTGTTTCCAGCCCGGAGCACCTATTTTAATAGGAAGCCTATGATTGAGGCATCTAAAATTACACAGAGCTGTTAATCAATAGATGCCAATTTGATACTTGGAGCAGGATCTGTTAACCAGTCCGGAGCACCCCTTTTAATGTGAAGCCTATGACGGAGACATCTAAACTTACATAGAGCTGTCAGTCAGTAGATGCCAATTTGATACTTAGAGCAGGATCTGTTAAACAGTTCGGAACACCCCTTTCAATAAGAAGCCTATGATGGAGACATCTTAAATTACACAGAACTGTCAATCAATAGATGTCAATTTCATACTTGGAGCAGGATCTGCTTACCTTTCCAGAGCACCCCTTTCAATAGGAAGCCTATGCTTGAGACATCTTAAATTACACAGAACTGTCAATCAGTAGATGCCAATTTGATATTTGGAGCAGGATTAGCTTACTCTTCCGGAGCACCCCTTTCAATAAGAAGCCACTGAAATATCATAATCACCTACATAGATAATATATTATATAAAGAGATAAAGATGCTTCAAATATTTTTGTATACATGTCAAATTCAAATTTGTTTTTCGTTGACTGTTGTTTGTATTTTCTTCATTTGTCTGTTTGTCCATGGTTTTATCTATCTTCGACTGCCAGTTATTGAGGGGCTCCTTTATATCTTCTCCCTCTTCTAAAGAATCATTTGTCGGTGTGTCCATGGTTTTATCTATCTTCGACTGCCAGTTATTGAGGGGCTCCTTTATATCTTCTCCCTCTTCTAAAGAATCATTTGTCGGTTTGTCCATGGTTTTATCTATCTCCGACTGACAGTTATGGAGTGGCTCCTTTATATCTTCTCCATCTTCTAAAGAATCATTTGTCGGTTTGTCCATGGCTTTATCTATCTTCGATTGACAGTTATTGAGGGGCTCCTTTATATCTTCTCCCTCTTCTAAAGAATCATTTGTCGGTTTGTCCATGGCTTTATCTATCTTCGACTGACAGTTATGGAGTGGCTCCTTTATATCTTCTCCCCCTTCTAAAGAATCATTTGTCGGTTTGTCCATGGTTTTATCTATCTTCGACTGACAGTTATGGAGTGGCTCCTTTATATCTTCTCCCTCTTCTAAAGAATCATTTGTCGGTTTGTCCATGGTTTTATCTATCTTTTACTGACAGTTTTTGAGGGGCTCCTTTATATCTTCTGCCTCTTCTAAAGAATCATTTGTCGGTTTGTCCATGGTTTTATCTATCTTCGACTGACAGTTATGGAGTGGCTCCTTTATATCTTCTCCCTCTTCTAAAGAATCATTTGTCGGTTTGTCCATGGTTTTATCTATCTTCGACTGACAGTTTTTGAGGGGCTCCTTTATATCTTCTGCCTCTTCTAAAGAATCATTTGTCGGTTTGTCCATGGTTTTATCTATCTTCGACTGACAGTTATGGAGTGGCTCCTTTATATCTTCTCCCTCTTCTAAATAATCATTTGTCGGTTTGTCCATGGTTTTATCTATCTTCGACTGACAGTTATGGAGTGGCTCCTCTATATCTTCTCCCTCTTCTAAAGAATCATTTGTCGGTGTGTCCATGGTTTTATCTATCTTCGACTGACAGTTATTGAGGGGCTCCTTTATATCTTCTCCCCCTTCTAAAGAATCATTTGTCGGTTTGTCCATGGTTTTATCTATCTTCGACTGACAGTTATGGAGTAGCTCCTTTATATATTCTCCCTCTTTTAAAGAATCATTTGTCGGTTTGTCCATGGTATTATCTATCTTCGACTGACAGTTATGGAGTGGCTCATTATATCTTCTCCCTCTTCTAAAGAATCATTTGTCGGTTTGTCCATGGTTTTATCTATCTTTTACTGACAGTTATTGAGTGGCTCCTTTATATCTTCTCCCTCTTCTAAAGAATCATTGGTCGGTTTGTCCATGGTTTTATCTATCTTCGACTGACAGTTACGGAGTGGCTCTTTTATATCTTCTCCCTCTTTTAAAGAATCATTGGTCGGTTTGTCCATGGTTTTATCTATCTTCGACTGACAGTTATGGAGTGGCTCCTTTATATCTTCTCCCTCTTCTAAAGAATCATTTGTCGGTTTGTCCATGGTTTTATCTATATTCGACTGAAGTTATGGAGTGGCTCCTTTATATCTTCTCCCTCTTCTAAAGAATCATTTGTCGGTTTGTCCATGGTTTTATCTATCTTCGACTGACAGTTATGGAGTGGCTCCTTTATATCTTCTCCATCTTCTAAAGAATCATTTGTCGGTTTGTCCATGGTTTTATCTATCTTCGACTGACAGTTATGGAGTGGCTCCTTTATATCTTCTCCATCTTCTAAAGAATCATTGGTCGGTTTGTCCATGGTTTTATCTATATTCGACTGACAGTTTTTGAGGGGCTCCTTTATATCTTCTCCCTCTTCTAAAGAATCATTTGTCGGTTTGTCCATGGTTTTATCTATCTTCGACTGACAGTTTTTGAGGGGCTCCTTTATATCTTCTCCCTCTTCTAAAGAATCATTTGTCGGTTTGTCCATGGTTTTATCTATCTTCGACTGACAGTTTTTGAGGGGCTCCTTTATATCTTCTCCCCCTTCTAAAGAATCATTGGTCGGTTTGTCCATGGTTTTATCTATCTTCGACTGACAGTTATGGAGTGCTCCTTTATATCTTCTCCCTCTTCTAAAGAATCATTGGTCGGTTTGTGCATGTTTTACCTATCTTCGACTGACAGTTATGGAGTGGCTCCTTTATATCTTCTCCATCTTCTAAAGAATCATTGGTCGGTTTTTCCATGGTTTTATCTATCTCCGACTGACGGTTATGGAGTGGCTCCTTTATATCTTCTCCATCTTCTAAAGAATCATTGGTCGGTTTGTCCATGGTTTTATCTATTTTCGACTGGCAGTTATGGAGTGGCTCCTTTGTATCTTCTCCATCTTCTAAAGAATCATTGGTCGCTTTGTCCATGGTTTTATCTATCTCCGACTGACAGTTATGGAGTGGCTCATTTATATCTTCTCCCTCTTCTAAAGAATCATTTGTCGGTGTGTCCATGGTTTTATCTATCTTCGACTGACAGTTATTGAGGGGCTCCTTTATATCTTCTCCCCCTTCTAAAGAATCATTTGTCGGTTTGTCCATGGTTTTATCTATCTTCGACTGACAGTTATGGAGTAGCTCCTTTATATATTCTCCCTCTTTTAAAGAATCATTTGTCGGTTTGTCCATGGTTTTATCTATCTTCGACTGACAGTTATGGAGTGGCTCATTATATCTTCTCCCTCTTCTAAAGAATCATTTGTCGGTTTGTCCATGGTTTTATCTATCTTTTACTGACAGTTATTGAATGGCTCCTTTATATCTTCTCCCTCTTCTACAGAATCATTGGTCGGTTTGTCCATGGTTTTATCTATCTCCGACTGACAGTTATGGAGTGGCTCATTTATATCTTCTCCCTCTTCTAAAGAATCATTTGTCGGTTTGTCCATGGTTTTGTTTAACTTCGACTTGCGGTTATTGAGGGGCTCCTTTATATCTTCTCCCTCTTCTAAAGAATCATTTGTCGGTTTGTCTATGGTTTTGTCTTACTTCGACTGACAGTTATTGAGGGGCTCCTTTATATCTTCTCCCTCTTCTAAAGAATCCTTGGTCGGTTTGTCCAGGGTTTTGTCTAACTTCGACTGACAGTTATTGAGTGGCTCCTTTATATCTTCTCCCTCTTCTAAAGAATCATTTTGTTTCATTTTTGTCCTTGTACTGAATATGCATTACATATTTGCCACTGGATTAATTGTTGTTTACCGCCACTTTTAGCACTATTGTCTCTTTGTCTATTTTGTGGCGTTGGATTTTTTTTTTTTTTTGGGGGGGGGGGGGGTCCAACGTATCAGCCACTAGTGGGGTTTGAACTCACAACCACAGTATTGACAGGCTAGTGATACAGTAGTTAGACGGATTAGATTATACCAATCGGCATACGAGGCCCCTCTGTTTGCTACTAGACGTTAAGTAAACAACAACTAATCAATCAATAAAGAGATATGGACAATTTCTCCTACATCTATTCACCTATTCAACAAATGAATCATTTTTAAAAATTTTCTTAACTAAAGTCAACAGCATCACAGCTTCATGTGTGCAACTTGTTAATAAGCTTGATTCTATTCGATGCGTGTTTCAAAAAATGCTTAAAAAATCAAAAATGATTATGCCTAAAGAGACCTAGAAATTGATACTGTTTAATTGATTTGCAGACCTTTTGATTTTATTTTGGAAAATCATTTGAAAGGCATTCTAAATAAAAACCAGAATGTATAAGAGATTTACTTATTCAATGATTTTAAAATCTAAGTCACATGTTAATTGATTTTCTTTAACGATGAGTTCCGATGTAAAATTTTAAAATTTCGTATTGTGTATTAAACAGTCGTCGATAACAATGATACACACTGACAAACAGCCCAATGATATATTTATATACGTACAATTATATAAGTATGATAATTGAAAAAAAAAACCATTTCGATACAGTATTTAGAATCATTAAGATTCTAATTGTAGTTAAGGAATCCGAGGTATACATGTTTGATCCAGATTTTCTGATTAACACGGTGTAAAATGGTAGCGGACTCATCAGGTTTTTGGCGGAGTTTCCGCACTAATCGGGTTCGGCAACGGACTTATCGCGTTTTGTTTTCAGACAGTGTGACACAAAATGAGCCAAATAGACGAAAAGAAGTCGTTAGTGTTTATGTTTATATGATCACGGAAGGCACCGATGATCTTACTTTGAAAAAGAAATTCATTTTGCTTCGGTACCACTCTTGGCTTTTTCAAAAAGCTCCACACTAAACAGGACAACAGGCCGAACACAGCTACTAATGGTGTGTTTACCGTTCAAATACACAATATATTAGAATGTGGACTTTTTGTGTTCCTTTATTTCATACAAAATACATATTAGAGCCACTTGTGTGCATTCAAAAACTTAAAATATCGTATATTAAAGCTTTATCAAAATTGGTTGGCAGCGGACTAATCAGGTTTCCCTAAAATGGCGTGTTTTTGGCACCGAACTGTTGAGGTTTATTCAGCACAGGACTTATTGTGTTTTTATTGTTTTACCAGGTTAAAAAAAAATTATGTTTTCGTAAATTTTGTTTGTTTGGGAAATGAAAAATAACAGATTTTAATAACCCTATATGTTTGACATCGTGAGCTAGAATATACAAGACGAACAAGTATTTTTCCGCAATCTTGAATTTTTTTTCTTTGAGTAAAAGTACATCGGTATGGGGCAATATCACATGCAATGCCAAACAAAACACAAATGGTCTATTTCTGCTCTATCCCAGATTAGCATGTAAACGTCTTTTGACGGATGTTTCGAAAAGACACGTTCATTCCGGCGAAATAGAAATATTCATAATGATGCATGTATGAGTGAAGCTTTATGTGTCAGTCCTGAGAAACGATTGTTGATGGAGCCGGTGAATATCTATGACAGGGGTTAAGAAATTTTGTTATAGCTCAATAGCTCAGGGCTTATTGGTAGCAGGATTTTACTAGCCCTGTTGGAAGAACTACAAGCCCAACAAAACTTACCTGCTAGCCCTAGAATGCCTTACAATTTCAGAGTTTGCTGCAATAACAATGAATTCTATAAACATAACAATTTGTATCCATTGTACAGTAAATATTTGCAAATTGGATACCCAAAACTTATGTCAGCAAAAAATATCCCATTAGTAGATATATTCAATTAATCGATAATTGAATATTCACTGAATATTCTGATATAATGAGTTGACCAAATCCGGAGATGATACAAGTCTTGACCACTGCTATACATGGGTATATAAAAGCTAGGATTGAAGGGGTTTTTATCAGGTACATTTTTGTACATCATCAGTTTGTGTAAAAGAATTATCAGCTGGTTAATTATGTAATGCTCATATTTGATTTCAGTTTTAAAATTCTATTTATTAAAATAAATTTAATGACCGTTACATATGTATTCTTTAGTTTTCTATGTTGTGTCATGTGTACTATTGTTTGTCTGTTTGTCTTTTTCATTTTTAGCCATGGCATTGTCAGTTTGTTTTAGATTTTTGAGTTTGACTGTTCCCTTTTGTCTTTCGTCCCTCTTTTACATAAATATCACCATCCATAGTTTGAGTCTTTTATAATTGTTTTATAAATGATGTACAGTATTGTCAATATTTACATTTAACACAGGTAAGCTAATTGTGGGCTATAAATATATTACAACCTGAGCACAGTCTCTAAACTGAAACTGTATTTGTAATAAAATTTAATTTCTTTAAAAATCGAATTCATTTGAATATCAAGGAAGATAATCATGACTGATGAAATATTATTGCATCAAGTTTAAGTTTTCTGAAGACTGTTAATGTTTAGGTCATGGTTCACCGTTCTTGAGAATATAAGTACTAAATGGTGGCCCCTGTTGCCGGCAATGCTATTTTTAGCAATTATCTCCTTAAAAGGCGTTTTCAATAAACTAATTATGGAACTGTTGTTGTCTAATTGAAGCTCAATATCTATTTGTGATTTTACCACACTCAAATATATATGGTCCCATGGCATTTCTTGGTGAATTTTTGGGGTTTTCACGATACCTTACGATTTCGCAAATTTTTTTCTCTAATTTTGATCAACATAAAAAAAATATTTCCGGCCTCTCATCATATACATTTAAGGACAAATTTGTGCTTGCATGAAACTTCATTCATGATGCTTTCCAGTTTAAAAATATATAAATGATATAACAACCAATCACAGAGAGCCATCTATTTTTATCTCTTTGTCATGTTCCCTTCATAAAATGGCTGCGCCCATGTAATTTCATTTGGTACATTGTAACCTTGAGGCTTCTTCACAGTATGTAAACAAAAACAAAATGGCGTCCATAAAATGTGCACATGTTTCAAATTGATATCTGACAAAATCAGGTTTCTGCTGTCAAAAGGGATTCACATTTATATTGCTATAAATTAATCAGAAGGAGGTACAATCAGGTTGCATAAGCAATGTATACCCCCTCACTGTTAGCCAAAACCCCGATTTTCAACAAATAAACCCGAAAAAATTGTTGTTTACTGATTTTGAAGTTTTCTGATCAATTTCAAAAAATCAATCATTTTACCTGGGGACATATTATGACAAGTTATTGACCCTACGCTAATCAACAGTCACAACAGGTGTCATAACTAGTGGTTGAATGTAATCAGATTACCTAATGGGTCGTAACAGTCCTCAAAATTAATTTGAATACACGGTCAAACAGCCTTTCAATTTTAATCAATTTATCATACAAGCACAATTTGCAACATTTGCCGTAGTTCCACAACAAAATCATAATTAATTGATAGATGAGAACTGTAAAGTTCTCTCAAGAAAAGATCGTTTATCTTGAAATTTGTTTAATTTTTGAAACCAGACATCGTGTGTCTGTTGATTTAAAAGTTTTTGTATACACTTCTACTGTGTCACTGTATAAGCCTCCGCCGGTAAGAGCACCTCTGAATACAAAGAAAGATAACTCAAATTTTATCCATTTTCTCATTGATACTGATAAGACCATAAGTAAGTCTTCTTACTTTAGGACATGTAGTTTTAGGTGTTTTGAGTCAAGGTTCATAGATGAGAAGGTCTTTGGAGGGGGGAAAGGGGGGTCTCTACTTTGAATCCTTTATTTTTAATACCATTTTCTCTATTCCTCAGTTATTTTGCCAATTTTTATAATTTAATAGTACAAGAATCATGCAAATAAAAGAAATCAAGTCCTACAAGCTCATTTTTAGTATACCAAAAGAAAAAAGAAGGGAACTTGGACTATTTTAGGAGTAAAAAACAATGCTCACAGAAAAGTCGCTAAAATTGTAACCCTTAAAAATCTTGTCGCGCGCTAAATCCCCCATAGAGATTTTCAAAAGTTGGCAGGTCTGCCCCTGTACAGACACATCGATATTGAAAGTACGGGATCCACCCAGAGTTATTTGTTCTATATAAAAACTTGTACAAAATCAGTTTAAATTCTAGGAATCCCGGATGACGCAGTCGAATCTGATTGGCTAAGATAGAAAAGTGATGAGGGGATTTCCCCTTTTCTATTTTAGAAACGCCAAGATTTTTTTGTTACTAGTCCGTCGGACATATTGGGTTACAAGTTTAGGTAGCCAGAGGTCTAAATGTTTTAGTCCCGGGCGTCGGGCTAGTGGATTTTTTAACCCCTGTATGACAACTTAAATTATGAATCCATTTAGTGCATGTTAGATGCATGAGTTTTGTAATAGTTGTTAGTGACTTTAAACGAGTTGTCAATTAACTGCGAGTACTCGCAGGTCAGTTCCTTGTGTCTTTTTGTTTTTGGGATGTACAAGTACCCAGCCACGTCCACTTGTATTTTTGTCCATCTGATGAGTTAAGCCTTTTTCAACTGAATTTTATAGTTCGTTCTTATGGTGTACTATTATACCACTGTCCCAACTAACATGTTTAACCCCGCCACATTATGTATGCATGTATGTGCCTGTCCCAAGTCAGGAGCCTGTAATTCAGTTGTTGTCGTTTGTTTATGTGTCACATTTGTTTTTCGTTCATTATTTTTTTATATTAATAAGGCCGTTTGTTTTCTCGTTTGAATTGTTTTACATTGTCATTTCGGGGCCTTTTATAGCTGAATATGCGGTATGGACCTTGCTCATTGTTGAAGGCCGTACGGTGACATAAAATTGGTAATTACTGTGTCATTTTGGTCTCTTGTGGAGAGTTATCTGATTGGCAATCATACCACATCTTCTTTTTTTATACCTACTAGTTCAAATAACTATCACGTCTTGAAAGGCATTCTTTGACGCCTTACATCGTCGCAGAAGGGCGTCAAAGAAAGCATTTATAATAGCCTTCCCAGACGTCATAATTATTTGTACTAGAACCCTCCCTGCTATGAGGCAGAGATACTGATAGAATCCCACACATTTGCTTGTGGATGAATAAAGTATATCATTGCGTAATGTGTGATTAATGTATAAAGTAAGAAGTGTTCAACAACCATGCAGGCGTAGTAAAAACATAGACTGACTGAGAAGATGTGAGTTTCCAAATTCATTTGCGCACGAAAAGTCCGGTGCCAAAAACACAAAAAGTCCGGTGCCACAAATTTTCCACATTAACTATCATTTAAGACCTTAATAGTGCATGACACAGTTCCGAAAGGGAAAATGTCTATATTTAATGAATACTGAATAACCAAATATTTACTTTGAGAAGAAAACAACAAGCTTAAAACACGCTTCAATTGGACATCTTTCCCTTTCCATGAAAACTGTTTGTTTTCAAGTTGGGGTACAACATTGGTGGAAAAAATTTAGAATAAATCGTAGCTTCCCATGAAAATATGACTAGATATCCAGCAAAATAAATAATTTCCCCATTCCGTGACATCAAGCTTATTTGGAAATATCAATTCTGCTTTAATACAAATTGAAAAATAACCACTTACGCCAAATGTTGTCACCTGAAAACACGATAAGTCCGTTGCTAAACCCGATTAGTGCGGAAACGCCGAAAAAACCCCGATAAGTCCGTTACCATTCTACACCGCGAATAAAGCGTGTCTTCAGTTGTACAAGATCTATCAAATATCCAATACAACCGGTTTCAAATGAAAAGTAGACTCTAAAGAAACTGTGTTGATGGCCTTGATCTATGTACATTTTAAATGACGGTCACTTTCTCACATTCTAGACTAAGATATAATTCATAACTAAAATTTTTTTTAACTGGCATTACTGATACTTTTTCTGTTTACAGTTTCTCTGTATATACTAGTTTTCCCCCCACTCCTTCCCCCCAAAAAAACCCCCCTAAAACCATAGCTGTATAGTAATCAAGATAATGAGCAAAGATGAAGAAAAAATGGAAACATGATTTTTTAATAGTTATTATTGGCTTTGAACAAGCTGCCAGTAACACTGCCAGTACTCTATATATCTTTATTCTGTCAAACCTTTGCAGTTACAATGGTATACAAGCACTACATGACATCAATAATACAGACATAAATACATGAATACACAAAATGAAAGCAAAATATGTACACTGTTTACAATTATACTGATAGTATTTAGCCAGGAGGGCACACATGTGAATTTATAAATCTAATGAAAGTACACAGCTTTCTCAATTTAGATTTTATATTTAAATTCATAATTTTTTTAAACATAATTATATTTGGACGATTTACATATTTTTTATCAATACATTCGTTTCTTTTTATTGACATCTCTGTACACATCATAATATAATGATACTCATCTCCAAGATCTTTAGAGTTGCATAATTTACAATTTCGTCTATCTCTCTGAATATTTGTCCTTCTCCCTATCTCAATGGGTAATTTATGGTTGATGGTTTTAAATTTGCATAAAGTATAAATATCACGAAATTCTAAAATATCAAAATAGTTCTCAAACCCAAAATTCTCCTTAAAAATTCGATAATTTAATGTCTTCGAACATGCTTGCACATTTGAAAACCATGTTTGTTGAAACTGATCTTGGAGTGATGTTCTGATTGTATTCTTTAGCCAAATGTCACTAATACATGTTTGAGATAACCACACAAAAGATAATCCTGTTTCATTAAAAATAGATTCAACATGGTTTAACCATCTAAACTTTACATCATTTTCATTTGACAGTTTAAACAGTAGTTTATAAATGGTCGCTGATAATTTAGTCGGTTTACCACATACTAATTTCAGCCAAAATGATGCCATACGGACTTTAATATCTAAATTAATGGGATATCGTCCAAGTTCACCATATATTACGCAATTTGGGGTAGAAGACTTTAGGTGCAGAAGAAGCTTACAGAATTTTAATTGAACTCTCTCCAAAATGTCGTTATTACCAAACCCCCAAATTTCACAACCGAACAATAAGACCGGTTTTACTAATTTGTCAAATAAATCTAATTGACAACTAATAGATAACCCATGTTTTCTCCCCTTTTTGATTACCTCATACATTGCCTTTGTAGCTTTTTCTGCTAAATGTTTTCTACAGTGTTTAAATGTCCCATTTCGTGAAAAATATATCCCAAGATAGTTGAATTCTTGAACGATATCTATAACAGAGTTATCATATGTAAAACTGAGATTTTTGGGTTGTCTCCCATTACTAAAAATTACAATTTTTGTTTTTTCTACATTAACTTTCATTTTCCAGACATCACAATATGGGTGGAATTTATCTAGCAATAATTGAAGATTTTTGGCTGATTCCGCCATTAACACAGTATCATCTGCATAGAGAATTGCGAACAGTTTGACATAAATATCTAATTTATCCTCAAGTGCATCTTCAATAGTGTTCAATCCAATCAGGTTTTCGCTGATAAAACAGTTTTCCAAATCATTTAAGAAAAGTGAGAACAGAAAAGGAGATAAGTTTTCCCCTTGTCGTAGGCCAATATTGCATGAAAAATAATCTGATATATTGCCATTATAAGATAAACATGACTTAATATTATCATACATCTTATGAATTATGTTATACATATGACCATTTATGGTATTCAATAACATCTTATACAGTACAGCCTGTGACTTCCTCTTAGTAATGTCCACCCTCTTGCATGGTCAACATCCAATGGTGAACATTTATTGGGGTATTCAATCTTGAGATGTTGGCCATTTATTGGGGGTCATAAATCATAGGTAGATTTTTTATCTAATTATGTTACCTGTTAAAATCAATCAGTGTTGAAGTTTTCAGATGGTATGTTTCATTAAAATTTACCTGTACAGGTAACTTGGTTTCTTTTAAAATTGACATTTCACCTTTTTTGGAAAATGTAGAATAAAATATTGTTTTAGTCTGTTAATTTATTATTATTTTTTGTCTTTAATTTAATATTATTTTGTAATTTTTTAAGGTTTTATTTTTTTATTTTTGTATGTTTTGTTTCTTATTCTTTTATTTTCTTCTCAGTAAGAATCTTGAGTAGAAATGGCAAAAAGTTAAAGATAGAGTTATTGACTAGCATTTGAAATAAACAGACTTTTAATAATTGTTTTTTAAGTAAAAAGGTTTATATAAATGTACATGATGTACATTGTATTCAATTATTTGTTAACATTATTAAATGAGTTGTTACAATTAATAATAACTAATAATCATGCAAGTGATATTTTAAATTAAAAAAAAATGAAAGTAATTAAACAATTTTGTTTCTTAACAAAATAAGATGATCAATATCAATCCATTTACAATAAATTTTGATAACATCCAATATTATTCAGGAAAACTACAAGTACCATTATATGGTTTAGGAAAAAAACTAATTTCGTTTATCTTAATTTTCTTCAAATCTCAAAACCAGAGTTGTGCACAAACAATCACTGAAAAGACTTATTTTCCAAATGTCCACCTAGTTATCATCAAATGTTGATAAATGTTCATTACAAATGCTAATCATAATGAATTTTTTTTCAAAATTTGTCTCCAGAAAAATAGTGCACTTCTAAAGATGGTGACACTTTAATGGTCTATTAATTAAATCATGTTTTTCAGTGTATTATATTGTCAATAGTGCTGGACTGGCATGATACATAATCTTGGTATACATTAACAAAGAACATTTTAATCAACCTAGGCCTTTTAGATAAAGTTAATAATTGCAGGGACTTGAATGAAAAGTCCTTAATAAAAAAATGAATTTTAAGAAAAAAATAAAAATAAAAACTTTTGATAAAAACTGTAAACTTGATTGTGTCAATAGGTAAAGAATTTTTGTTCATAATTTAGAAATAAAAAATAGTGGACAATATAAAATTCCTAGAAAGGATAGAATGTGTAAACTGTGCCTCTTGTATGTCAATGAAGAACACCTATTCCTTGATTGTAAAATTAACAAAACAATTTTGAAATAATCCATTTGGAAATTATTAATAATATTATCAAATTTTGTTGTTATGAATATTTCTAATACTTATTAATATTTTATTCAATAACGAAATAACAAGTAAACTGCGAGCTACTGCTCACTGATGATACCCCCGCCGCAAGTGGATAATATTAATAGTGTAAAAATATGCAAGTGTTCGGTAAACAGGAAGTTGTCAAGTGATCAATCTGAAAACGCATCACACGGTATAGCTGACTTATATTAATCCTGAAACAAAATTTCAGAAATCCTTGTATTGTAGTTCCTGAGAAAAATGTGACGAAAATTTTCAACTTGGCTATCATGTGTAAAATCGTACAAGTGTTCGGTAAACAGGAAGTTGTCAAGTTATCAATCTGAAAACGCATCACACCGTATAGCTGACTTAGATAAACCCTGAAACCAAATTTCAGAAATCCTTGTATTGTAGTTCCTGAGAAAAATGTGACGAAAATTTTCAACTTGGCTATCATGTGTAAAATCATACAAGTGTTCGGTAAACAGGAAGTTGTCAAGTGATCAATCTAAAAACGCATCACACGGTATAGCTGACTTAGATACACCATGAAACCAAATTTCAGAAATCCTTGTATTGTAGTTCCTGTGACGAAAGTTTCATGGGACGGACTGACTGGCGGACGGACTGAAGGACTGACGGACTGACGGACAGACAGAGGTAAAACAGTATACCCCCCTTTTTTAAAGTGGGGGTATAATAAATTGCCTAAATTTTATTTAGTGTATGAGTACTAAAGACAATCTTTATCATTTGTTAAATAATATTGAATGCAGATCAGTATATCTACAATATTAAACCATTTTGATTTTAGAAAATTAATTTTTGAGAAACACCTTGTCGATAGAAAAAGGCAGGCATTGTAAATGTTTGCAGTATATTTGAAAATGATATTCATTTATTTTTCACCACCAAAAAATAACTTAAATTGATCAAAAATTATTTAAAAGGTATAATATCAAAACTAATAGTCAGGGGACAATTATGTTTTAATTAAGCTGTTTGTTCAACTAGTTTTATTATTTCAATTTATTTTTGAATTTCTTGTCATAATCACAGTTATTAAATTTGACAAACACATACATGTATATTTTACCTGAGACACCTGACCTGTAAGTTATATAATTTTAACACTTCAATGCATTCAAGATTTCCCTTTATCCTTGACTAGTTTTTGAGTAATACCTTGTGTATTAAAAAAGCAACAGGGGGTATGATGATGAACATATAGGGCCACCATGGTCAACATATTTTTTATGGCCACCATTAGTAAGATAAAGTCACAGGTAGTACTGTACCATAAAGCGTCTCTTCTGACTGTGTCAAACGCTTTTTCAAAATCTACAAATGCACAAAACATTTTTCTTTTTTAATTTTAAAAGAGTGCAGTATAAATATGCAATCGACTGTTGAATAGCCACTTCTAAATCCAAACTGATTTTCATTAATTAATAAAAATTCATCGGAAAAATTTGATAATCTATAACATAAAATCGAAGTGAATAATTTCTCAACACAACTGACAATTGTGATTGGTCTATAGTTTTTTAGATCAAATTTGTTTCCCTTATTCTTATAAAATGGTTTGATCGTACCAATTACCCAAGAATCTAGTATAATCCCAGTTCTAAAAACTAAGTTAAACAATTCAACATATACATCAATTAAAAAATCACTTGACGATTTAATATATTCATTTATAATCATATCGTCACCACAGGCTTTATTACTTTTTAGTTTCTTAATACAATTCATAATCTCGTCCTTTGTAATTGGACCATTAAGTGTACCATTTAAATCATTTAAAGCATCTTGGTCTACATTAGGTAAATCAATAGGATCGGGGGTGCCTGAATTAAGATCTCTGAAAATATTAAGTAAATTATCAAAATTAATGTCAGGTTGTTTCGTGTGTTCCCGCTTATTCAAAATATTCCAATACTCTTTTGAATTTTGAGATCTGAGGTTTTTTAATCTTTTAGCCATATCACGTCTATGAGTTTTTATGGCTTTGTCCATCACTTTTTTATATTTACTCTCAGATCTTCAATTAGCGTCTTTTTTGTTTTGGAATGTATAGATAATCTGCCACGTCTGGTCTGTGTTTTCGTTAGATGTTTTCTGCCTTGTATGAAATTGATGGTGCACCTGTCCTAAGTCAGGAATCTGATGTACAGTAGTTATCGTTTGTTTATGTAGTTCATATGTGTATATAGTTTCTCGTTTTTATATAGATTAGACTGTTGGTTTTCCCGTTTGGATGGTTATACATTACTAATTTTTGGGGCCTTTTATAGCTTGCTGTTCGCTGTGATCCAAGGCTCCGTGTTGAAGGCCGTACCTTGACCTATAATGGTTTACTTTTATAAATTGTTATTTGGATGGAGAGTTGTCTCATTGGCACTCATACCACATCTTCCTATATCTGTTAACCCGACAGATCGATGCAAAACTTTTCAACTAATTTTTATAGTTTGTTCTTACGTTGTGCTGTTATACCACTGTTCCAGGTTAGGGTAGGGTTTGGTGCCAGCAAATTAGTTTAGTCCTGCCACATTCTGTATGTGCTTGTCCCCAATCAGGAGCCTATAGTTCAGTAGTTGTTGTTGGTTCATGTCTGTCATATCTGTTTTTCGCAAATTGTTTTGTTATATATGAGCCGTTAGTTTTCTCAATTGAAGTGTTTCATATTTTTCATGTCAGTGCTTTTTATAGCCGACTTAACGATATGGTTTTTCTTCTTGTTGAAGGCCGTACAATTGACTATAATTGCTAAAATCTACTTCATTTGAATTTTGCATAGTTTTCTCATTAACAAGCATACCACATCTCCTTAGTTTTATAAAGAAAACTCAAGACTCAGAAAAACCAACTTTACCAAAAACAGGTGCAGATCTCAGGTGCTTTGAATCCTGCTGCACATGTGATACCCTTGTGTGGCTTATCAACGTACAAATTCAAAGTGCAAGGGTTCTTAAACGTGCAGAGACTGTGGTAGTCTAACATTACGAGGATACGGGTTTAATGTCCCCATTCTGACTGCGTATTTATACATCCCACACCGCCAAATGACCCAACATGGAATGGGTTTTATTGCTTGTCAGAAAAGAATATATTTGAATACCTCATTTACCCTTGAGGTAGACAAATGTCTAGCAATTTTACCAAACATTGTGTATAAACAAGCTGTAAATATATCTAATGATGACTAACCAAGTAATATACAAAATCTGCAAATATATTAAATGATGACAAATGTGGTCAACTATCTCCATAAATTTATTCGGGCCACGTATACAAAAGCTGTAAATATACCTAGTAATGACTAACCAAGTATACAAAAGCTAAATATATCTAATGATAACTAACCAAGTAATATACAAAATCTGCAAATATATTAAATGATGACTAATGTGGTCAACTATCTCCATTTTATTCGGGCCACGTATACAAAAGCTGTAAATAAACCTAGTAATGAATAACCAAGTATACAAAAGCTAAATATATCTAATGATGACTAACCAAGTATACAAAAGCTGTATATATACCTAGTAATGACTAACCAAGTATACAAAAGCTGTATATATACCTAGTAATGACTAACCAAGTATACAAAAGCTAAATATATCTAATGATGACTAACCAAGTATACAAAAGCTGTAGATATACCTAGTAATGACTAACCAAGTATACAAAAGCTGTAGATATACCTAGTAATGACTAACTAAGTATACAAAAGATGTAAATATATCTAATGACAACTAACCAAGTATGCACAAGCTATAAATATATTTAATGAAGACTAACCATGTATACACAAGTTGTAAATATATCTAATGATGACTAATGAGGTCAACTATCTACATAGATTTATTCGTGCCAAGGATTACAAAAGCTGTAAATATATTAAATGATGACTTATAAGGTCGACTATCTACATTAAATTCTGAAAAAAAACAAAAACATTAAAATAATTTATATATAATTCCGATAAATATAAACAGGATGTTTTTTTTTAATGTGTTCTTGTTTTGTCTCTGTACTATACACATTTCCTATGACTGAACATTTCATTTCATTAATATAACACACAAAACATATTTATAAACAAATATTAATTGTTATGTACATAATGATTTAAGTATTGGTAATTGTATAATATTCACATAACATGTTTGCTGCATGTAATTAAATTATTATACTACTAAAACAGTACAATATCGGTTCCCTTTTTAAATTTAGTCCACAATTTCGAATATGGTCCACTATCTCATCTTGACCATTACTTTTTATAATTCTACGAATATTAAGATTGGTCAACTATTTTATCTCAGCCATTACTTTCTTCAACTCTATGAATAGACAGTTAGGTTCACTATGTCATCTTGGAAATTTCTTTCTATCAATAAAATTTATGAACTAACTATAATTGGCGGCATTACTTCTATACTCTAGAGACGGCATTCTAGGCATAAATGATTGGTGATCTACTGTCAATATGTTGGTATGCTGAGTAGTCATGGTAGTATGCATATTTCTAATAAAGTGCCAAAAATAACTGTTTGCAATAAAAATCGTGAGGAGGAGATAATTCTTTATTAAGGTTGAACTTTCATCGGGTTCACTATTTCAACTGTAATATCCATTCCTGAAATAAAAATAGAATAAATCAAGACTGCACAGATAAAATAAGTTACAGTTGAAATTCTACTTCAAAATTACAAGTTTTGCAGATAAAGCCAGTTTGTTTGGACCAGTAGTAAAAGAAGCTGTAATAATTATCAGCTAATTAAACACGTTTCTGGAAACAAACTGTCTGCTTAATACTTAAGGTTATATACATACACTAATACGGGGCAAAGAAATATGAATAAAACCATAACGAACTTTGTGCACACATTTTGGTTTTAAAGAAGATAAGGATTCCAATTGTTCAAATCATATTTACCTAATATTTCATTTTCAATTGATTGAACTTCCTGAGCAGACATAGTTTTAGCCATAATTTCATCAAGTTGATCTGTATAAAGTCTTGCTGGTTTGTTGAGTAGATCAAACCGTTTTAAAAGATCAGTTAATATGTTACACAACTCAACAAAACGTGTATCTCCAAGTTCAAATTCTTTTGAGTGTTGTAGTTCATTCCTTGTCAGTCTTATGCGCTCAATATCATCTCCAACAGCTATGCCTGTAACCTGATCAACTTGCCGTATCACTCCCCATCCATTAGTTGGAATATGTTTGTTTAGTCTCCTGTGCTCATTGTACAAGTATGTTGTATCACAATCGCTCCTCGGACGTAGATGTGGTTTATCTGGTTTAAGTAGGTCATATGAAGCATCAGCAAGAATATTAAGCACAATTATTCCCATCTTTGTAAAATTAATCTGCTCTATGGTGAACTGAAAAAAAGTATAGAATTGTTACGTAAAGTATGTAAAAGGCCAACATAATCGTGAATAAGGCTACCCTCAGATCTGTTATTAGTGTCTTTTTGTTTTGGGGACGTGTAAGTACCCTGCCACGTCCACTCTGTGTTTTTGTAAGTTGTATTTTTGCTTTGTATCCATCTGATGAGTTAAGCCCTTTGCAAAATATTTTTTATAGTTTGTTATGTTGTAATGTTACACCACTGTCCCATGGTAGGGGAGGGTCGGCGCCTTCAAACTAGTTTAACCCCGCCACATTCTGGTTGTGCCTGTCCCAAGGCAGTCCTGGAAGGAAGCAATTAAAATAAAGTAAACTTCTTCTAACTATAAATAAATTAAAGAATTTTCTTCAGAAAAAAAGTATATGTACATAAGTTTTATAATGAAAACTATCCATTGAGTTATAAAAAACATATGCATTATTTTTTTTTGATTTGAGGTTTCTTATGACTTTAAGTACTAAAATTTGTAAGGGTTCCGCGGAACCCAGTGTCTCGCCTACTTTTGCTGTTAGTCGCAGGCTCAACAAAAATGGGGAACAAATTATTAAAAATTTTCCTCTAGATATTATCTTTTGAGAAGAAGCTTATGTCCAAGTTTGGTAAAAATCCAGGATGGTTTATGAATCTAATAAATATTCTAAAAACTTGACTGTATGTAATTTTAACTGGAAGAAAAACTAAGTCTATTTATAAGTAATATACGGAAAAACAGAAAATACATTTTTACAAAATTTCCTTCGAGATACTAGCTTATGATCATAAACAAGCTTCTGTCCAAGGTTGGTAAAAATCCAGGATAGTTTAAAAAAGTTATTAAAATTTAAAAAAATTTAACCACAGGGTGAATGTAATGTTAACTGGCAGAAAAACTAAGTCCATTTATAAGTAAAATACGGATAAAAAGGATTTTTTTTTACAAAATTTACTTCAGGATACTATCTTATGATCATAAACAAGCTTATGTCCAAGGTTGGTAGAAATCCAGGATAGTTAATTTTAAAAACTTTAACCACAGAGTGAATATTTGTGGACGCCACCGACGACGACGAGGAATGTAGGATCGCTATGTCTCGCTTTTGCGACAAAAGTCACAGGCTCAACAAATAAGAAATAATAGGTGAAAAAAGAATTTTGAAAATGATTGATTGATTGATGTTGGTTGCTAACGTCCAGTGGCAAATATTTCATGCATGTTCTGGACGAGAACAAATTCACAGTAACTGCAATTGATAGTTCCTATAATAGAGGCCTTCCGAGATGAAGATTGGGGCAATTCGGACTGCCAATGGAAAATGAGAGTATATTAGATTGGGACAAAAATTTTGCCTTACAACATGCCACCTAATGATCCCTCAGAGTCGAAACAAAGGTTTTTAACGTGCAGAAAGCGTGGCAACCTCTTTTCATGAGGCATCGAATTTAATGTCCCCATTCTGACCGGAATTGGCTGAGTAATTGTACATTCCACATATTGGTATAATGAATATTCTATCAGCAAAAACAAAAACCTCCCACTGAAAATGAAACGGTCCACTAACATGACTAAGGTTATTAAATTTAGTTATGTTTTAACTGAGCAATTTTCGAGTTTTGAAGATTTGTGTAGATGTTTTATCAGATTACTTTTGCTGTTGACAGTTTTTGATCTTTCTAACTTTCCTTTTGATAGAATTAGCAAAAAAACACTGATTTTGTGAAAAATCGTCATTTATTGGCAATAACTCCTTAAGCAGACATCCTATGGTTTCAGACATAATATACTTTTAGTACATCTTGTATTGATGATTATTTTGGTTTAATTTTTTTGTAGTTTTCCAAAAAACAGAAAAAAACATGACAATTACTCAAAAATAGTCATTTAAGGCCTATAACTCCTTATAGGGTCATTCAATTGTCTTGGGTTATAATTGTCATTTGTGAAAATCTTGTAGGCTGACCATTGTTGTTGTTTTCATAATCTGGTTATTTGAAATAATTTTGCATAATCTGCATCATGACAGAATATCCTGTGGACCAATATATGATCAAATATTCATCTCATCTGCATAAAAAGTAAAATAACAACAAATGAATACTGAACTCCAAGGAAATTTCAAAACGGAAAGTCCCTCTGACATCAAATGGCAAAATTAAAAGCTCAAACACATCAAACCGTTGAATATGTGACATAATACTCCTCTTATATGATAAACACATCAAACAGTTGAATAGGATACAAAATACTCCTCTTATATGATAAATATAGAATAATAGGTAGTTTCGTTTTTGATACTTACTATATCATGTGGAATATCTATACGAGCCCGTTAGGGCGAGTTAAGATATTCCACATGATATAGTCAGTATAAAAAAACGGAACTACCTATTATTCTGTTTATCGGTAATTATGACGTCACACAATGTATTGCCTAATATTTTCAGTGATACAGCCAGTACGTTGATACTCCAAAATATTAGGCAGTAAGATCAAAGGAAAATATACGAATTACCGATAAACACATCAAACAGTTGAATAGGATACAAAATACTCCTCTTAGATGATAAACACATCAAACCGTTGAATAGGATACAAAATACTCCTCTTAGATGATAAACACATCAAACCGTTGAATAGGATACAAAATACTCCTCTTAGATGATAAACACATCAAACAGTTGAATAGGATACAAAATACTCCTCTTAGATGATAAACACATCAAACCGTTGAATAAGATACAAAATACTCCTCTTAGATGATAAACACATCAAACAGTTGAATCGGATACAAAATACTCCTCTTAGATGATAAACACATCAAACATTTGAATAGGATACACAAAACTCTTCCTAGATGATAAACACATCAAACCGTTGAATAGGATACAAAATACTCCTCTTAGATGATAAACACATCAAACCGTTGAATAGGATACAAAATACTCATCTTAGATGATAAACACATCAAACCGTTGAATAGGATACAAAATACTCCTCTTTGATGATAAACACATCAAACAGTTGAATAGGATACAAAATACTCCTCTTAGATGATAAACACATCAAACCGTTGAATAGGATACAAAATACTCATCTTAGATGATAAACACATCAAACCGTTGAATAGGATACAAAATACTCCTCTTAGATGATAAACACATCAAACCGTTGAATAGGATACAAAATACTCCTCTTAGATGATAAACACATCAAACCGTTGAATAGGATACAAAATACTCATCTTAGATGATAAACACATCATGCAGTTGAATAGGATACAAAATACTCCTCTTAGATGATAAACACATCAAACCGTTGAATAGGATACAAAATACTCTTCCTAGATGATAAACACATCAAACCGTTGAATAGGATACAAAATACTCCTCTTAGATGATAAACACATCAAACCGTTGAATAGGATACAAAATACTCCTCTTAGATGATAAACACATCAAACCGTTGAATAGGATACAAAATACTCCTCATAGATGATAAACACATCAAACCGTTGAATAGGATACAAAATACTCATCTTAGATGATAAACACATCAAACCGTTGAATAGGATACAAAATACTCCTCTTTGATGATAAACACATCAAACAGTTGAATAGGATACAAAATACTCCTCTTAGATGATAAACACATCAAACCGTTGAATAGGATACAAAATACTCATCTTAGATGATAAACACATCATGCAGTTGAATAGGATACAAAATACTCCTCTTAGATGATAAACACATCAAACCGTTGAATAGGATACAAAATACTCATCTTAGATGATAAACACATCAAACAGTTGAATAGGATACAAAATACTCCTCTTAGATGATAAATACATCAAACAGTTGAATAGGATACAAAATACTCCTCTTAGATGATAAACACATCAAACAGTTGAATAAACATTGCATCACCCTTTTGGTCATCTATACTTCTTCCCTTAAATTTTGAATAAAAAATGAAACTTTTTATACTAATATAATTCTTATATGATTTGCATATTAGGGAATACATTTATATGAATGGTTGAGAGGGCTTCAGGTAGAGGCTTTTGACGTTATCTATTTTTCGATAGGCGACTTTGACCGAACTACTTTTTGTAACCAATGTATCAAGATGGCGTTGACGTAAAACATATTTATTTTCACTTTGTGTTTATCATTAAATTAAAAAACAAACACAAAAACTTTCATTAGCGTTTTTACAAATATAAAATTCATCTTTTACAATATCGAAATAATAAAACAATTGTTCAATAGTATTGTTAAATGACAGTATACATACAAAGAAATGCTACTGCATATTTGTTCATATACAATTTTTGATATTTCCCTATTTTAATTGATTTTTGGTCACTGATTCTGTAGCAATTTTGGAACCTCTAAATTTAGATTGAATTATAATAAGATATTTTTGCAGTTTACTTTTCATCAGATAGCTAATTTTATTGAGTACTTTTTATTTGGCGTTATCCAAAAAAAATATATTTATGCGCCAGGCCAATTCAATGACACAAATATACAATTTACGTGTGATAGAGGTTAAGAGTGTGGAAATTAAATTCCTTATCTCAAATTTTAAAGAACTATAAGGATTAAACACCTTTTTATAGGAATTTATTGGTGTATAAACTGGACCAAGTCACTCACAAACGTATCATAAAAGTCCTTCGGGGGTGAAGAAAATAATGTATACAATGTTGGGGCCTTTTATAGCTGACTATATGTTATGAATTTTTCTCATTGCTGAAGGCCGTATGGTTGCCTATAATAATTAGGTACACCCACTTCATTTCAGGTAGCTAGGGTGTCAAAATGTTCGACAATAGATTTTTCTTTAAATTCTATAAAAGTGTCATTTCAAATTACAAGTAGTTTCAGGAGAAGATTTTGTAAAAAGTTATAGACGCAAAAAAAAATGTAAAAAATTGTGTTTCATGGGTAATGACTCCTTAAGGGGTCAATTGCCAATTTGATCATGCAGACTTCTTTGTAGATCTTACTAAGCTGAATATTTTTCTTATTTACACTTTCTTTCTATCTACTATAATTTTAAAGATAAAAACCAATAAACTGCTTCCCCAAGCGCAGCCGGATATGACAACAGAGGTCCAACCCTGAACAGTTGGGGCAAAAAAGGACACAATATTCAAGCTTGATACAGGTCTGAATTTGGATTGTAATTAAATAGTATACACATTATAGGTTTCTGACACAGAATAAATGTTGTCAAAGAACTTGAAATTGGTTGTATGATTTGAATTTATATTCAATTGAAGATTTCTTGCTGTTGCGCAATACACTGTGCTGGTGCGCAATACTTAGTAAATCTGTTTTCAGACTATATATAAAGAATTAGCAAAATAAGTTACCTCCATTTTTTTTCTTTGGAAATTGACAATTTTTTTAAATCTTGAGGAAAAAAAGATTGACCCCCTCAAAATTTGTTTACCCCTCCTCTTTCCAAAAAAAATAATTTGAAGAAATTTTCTATTTGTAAAATGTGGTAAAATTAAGAGACATCCATACACTTAAACAAAAGTTATTGTCTGAAAACTAGAAAAATGCTGTTTTAGACTCTTTTTTGCCCCTAACGCCTGAACGGTTTGGGCAATTACCCCCAAAATGACTCCCAACCTTCTAATTGTGGTATTGAACCTTGTGGTACAATTTCAGAGCAATCAAAATACTGATACACAATTTATTGTCCTGAAACTAGAAAAATGCTTGTTTTGGCCCCTTTTTGCTAAACGGTTGGGACCATCACCCCCAAAAACATTTCCAACCTTCCTTTTGTTGTATTGAACCTTTTGGTTAAATTTCATAGAGATCCATACCCTTAAAACTAAAATTCTTGTCTGGGAACCAAATGTCTTCGGACGCAGACGACGTTATACCAATATACGACTGCAATTTTTTTTCGTGGTCGTGAACAAAACTGTACAATTTCCTAAAAATAAATTACTTCTGACAGTAACCCAATAATTGGTTCTCCAATTGGCCTGAACATTTCATAGTAGATAGAATTTGACCTATTTATCCCTTTAACTACCTTTCAAGTTTGCTCCAACTTCTTTTAGTTTTTGAGATACAAGTCAAAAACTGCATTTGACCCCCATGTTCTAATTTTAGCAAAAGCGGCCATGTTTCTTGATAGATCAAAACTTGAGACACAATTTATAAACTGAAATACCCTAAGGAACATAGTTAAAGTTTGAAGGTATTTTGCCCAGCAGTTTCAGGGAAGAAGATTCTTGAAATAGTTTACGACGATGACGGACGCCAAGTGATGGCATAACTCGTATGGCACTACACTAGGTAAACTCGTATAGCATTACATTATGAACAGTCTCTATGCATTACACTAGGTACATTCTAATAAAATTACACTAGGTACATTTTTTTTAGAATCATACTGGATGGATACATTCTCATAACATCGCCCTTGGTACATTCTTATAGAATTTCATCACTACATTTATAGTATATTACACTAGTACATAAATTAGCATATCACTATACACAAAGCTTTAGCATTACACTATACACAATGCTATAGCAATACACTATACACAATGCTATTTCACTACACTATACACAATGCTATAGCATTACACTATACACATTGCTATAGCATTACACTATACACAATGCTATAGAATTACACTATACACATTGCTATAGCATTACACTATACACAATGCTATAGCATTACACAATACACAATGCTATAGCATTACACTATACACATTGCTATAGCATTACACTATACACAATGCTATAGCATTACACTATACACAATGCTAAGGCATGACACTGGGAATGATCTGTGTTAAATAAAAAACTCCGAACTGTCTTATTTTGCTGAAATTCACATGCGGGTTCTTCTTTTGACCTGATACCAGCCATAAAAATTCTCAAGATAATATGCAGATCACATTTTTGTTTTTTTTGGGAGTTGTGTATGTGGATATTTAACAAATAATGGTACAAGAAACTAGATATCATTGAGATGGGAGCCATCTCTGTGGGCCCCGCTGTGAATAATGTGTGTTAAAAAAATTGTATCTTTACCATACATGGGGTCGTCAACTGAAACCAAAGTTTTTGACCTTTACCTTTGACCTAGGAAGTTGTACATAAATAATGACACACCCTCTGGTGTTGGTTTATATACATGTCGGGTATAAACTTTGAATTCATAATGGTTCTCAAGATATAGAGTGGACACGATCTTTACAATAGGACATGGGGTTCTCAACTGAAACCAAAGTTTTTGACCTTGACTTTTGACCTAGAAAGTTGTACATACATTTTTTTAATTAAATTGCAAAATTGTGTCACGTGCAAGTGTCTGATCCTCACAAATAAAATGGGTTTGTGTGCAATACCTCAAATAGCACCCGAAATAGTTAGGATGAAAATATGCAGAAAATTATATTTCCTTTTTTAAAATACAAACATGCAGCAAAAATATTCATGAAAAGTAGTCAGTTTATTTCCTTATCAATTGATTATGCTTGAGCATTTGCAATAATCAGGAAAATTGGTTATACATACTCACCATTTTGTTACGACACTGTACGGTATAATAGCATTAAATAGAGTAAGTTGTGGTGACTTTACAGTAGACCTGTCCCAAATCAGGAGCCTCTGGTCTTTGCTTAAGTCTTGTATGTTCTTTTAATTTTATAGATATAAGAAGATGTGGTATGAGTGCCAATGAGACAACTATCCATTCAAGTCACAATTTGTAAAAGTAAACCATTATAGGTCAAAGTACAGCCCTCAACACGGAGCCTTGGCTCACACCGAACAGCAAGCAAATTTATATGTTTTGGAGTTAAGTATGACGTCCATTTTCACTGAACTAGTACACATTTTAATTCAGGGCCAGCGGAAGCCAACCTCCGGATGCGGGATTTTTTCGCTGTGTTACAGACCCATTGGTGGCCTTCGGCTTTGACATATTCCCCATTTCCATTCTCAATTTTATGAATAACGCCGCGGAATATTTTTTCTATTTTTTCTGCTAAAAATCAAACTTCCACAGAATAAAGCTTGAAACTAGCACGGTTGTTAAGGACTTTCTTTGCACCAATGGATTTGTCGTTCAATTTTTTTTAAATCGTATATCGATTTAAAACAAAATCTGTGGAATAACGAATTAGAAAATCTTGATAAAGTAAAACTATCTGCCAATTTTTATGATTTTCCCTTTATATCCTTCATATTTTTGGCGTATCATACTGTTAATGATAACAGCTTGTATCTGAAAAACGAAAACGGTTACCAATTTTTTTATCTTATTTTCTGATGTATATTTACAAGCAGAATCCATATGTAAAATTAAAAAAAGTTCTGTGGAGTAGTTAATTACGTACACTTCGTCTTAAGGGCAATACCTCCTATAAAAAGTCAGCTTATATCATATATGAACAATTGGTAGAGCTTAACATTTCAAACACTTTTGCACTAGTCAGATTTTCTCTATTTAAAAAATTTCACTATCAAATTTCACTTTTCAAATCAATAGGTTCTCAAGGGCCTGAATCGCTCACCTGTAATTTTTGGCTTAAATCTTTCATCAATGATTACTTTTGCTTTTCAATATATATTGAGTGGCTTGAAAATGCCATTTAAATGTTCTTTGTATCTGTCATATTTTCTTCAAAAGCAAACAAAAGTATTTTACCCCTATGTTTAGCCATAGTGGCTATGTTTCTTGACGTTCAAGGAAATAAAATACAAAATTTATACTAGATACTCTGAAACTCATTCAGCCCTAGTTTGGTTGAAATTGATTCAGCAGTTTCAAAGGAGAAGATTTTTTAAAATAAGCAAACTAGATGAACAAATTGTGAAAAATTGTCTTCAAAGGGCAATAACTCCTTAAGGGATCAATTGACAGTTTTGGTCACATAAAACTTATTTATAGATCTTATTTTGCTGAACATTGTTGCTGTTTACAGTTTATCTATCTATAATAATATTCAAGACAATAACCAAAAACTGCAAAATTTCCTTAAAATTACCAACTTAGTGGCAGCAACCCAACAATGGGTTATAAGATTCATCTGAAATTTTCAGGACTGATAGAACTTCACCTAATGAACACTTTTATCCCATTTCAGAGTTGCTTTAAATGCTTTAGTTTTTGAGATATAAGCCAAAAACTGCATCTTACCCCTATGTTCTATTTTAAGCCATGGCCGCCATGTTTTCTGAGGGAAAAAAAAAACCCCACAAACGTTATTCTAGATAACCTAAGATTCATTCAGCTTAAGTTTGGTTTCATTTTGTTCAGTAGTTTTATAGGAGAAGATTTTTTAAAGTTATAAAACATGATAAACAAATTGTGTAAAATTGTCCTTAAAGGGCAATTACTCCTTACGGAGTCAATTAAAAATTGTGGTCATATAATCTTATTTGTAGATCTTTCTTTGCTGAACATTTTTGCTGTTTACAGTTTATCTTTATCTATAATAATATTCAAGATAATAACCAAATACTGCAAAATTACCTTAAAATTACCAATTTAGTGGCAGCAGCCAAACATGGATTGTTTAACTTGTTAGATACATCTGAAAAATTGTAGCCATGGCGGCTATGTTTTTGGACGAAACAGAAAATAAAACACAAACTTTATTCTAGATACCCTAAGGATCATTCAGCTTAAATTTGGTTGGAATTGGTTCAGCAGTTTCAGAGGAGAAGATGTTTGAAATAGTTTACAACGGACATCGATGGTCGCCAAGCGATGGCAATTCCTTTGGAAAGGTGAGCTAAAAATAGACAAAACTTACATTTTCCTCCAATGTTCAATTTTAAGCCATTTCGGCCATCTTGGTTGGCAGGCCGGGTCATCGGACACGTTTTTTTAAAACTAGATTATCCCAATGATGATTGTGGCCAAGTTTGGTTATATTTCACCCAGTAGTTTCAGAGGAGAAGATTTTTTTAAGAGTTAACAACAACAGACAATGTACAACGGATGCCAAGTGGAGAGGAAAGCTCACTTGGCCCTATGGGCCAGGTAAGCTTAAAATTCGTAAGGGTTTTGGGAACCCAGTGTCTCGCCTACTTTTGCTGTTAATTGCAGACTCATCAAAAATGAGGAAAAACATCCATAAAAATTTCCCTCTTGATACTGTCTTTTGATTGCTTCCAAGTTTGTAAAAATCAAGGATAGTTTATGAATCTAATAAATGTTTTATAAACTTTAACTGCAGACTGTATGTAATGTTAACTGGAAGAAAAACTAAGTCCATTTATAAGTAAAATATGGAAAAAGTGGATTTTTTTTTAACAAAATTTACTTCTGAATAATATCTAATGATCAGAAACAAGCTTTTGTCCAGGTTTGGTAGAAATCCAGGATCATAGTTTAAGAACATTATAAAAAATTTTAAAACGTAATCAAACCACAGAGTGAATGTTTTGTTTCTGGCAAAAAAACTAAGTCCATTTATAAGTAAAATATGGAAAAGTGGAAATTTATTTTTACAAAATTTTCTTCTTGATACTATCTTATGATCATAAACAAGCTTCTGTCCAAGTTTGGTACAAATCAAGGATAGTTTATGAAAGTTATTAAAATTTTTAAAAATTTAACCACAGAGTGAATGTTATGTTTCCTCGCAGAAAAACTAAGACCATTTATAAGTAAAATACGGAAAAAATGGAATTTTATTTTTACAAAATTTACTTCTGGATACTTTCTTATGATCATAAACAAGCTTCTGTCCAAGTTTGGTAGAAATCCAGTATAGTTTAAGAAAGTTATTAAAATTTCAAAAACTTTAACCACAGAGTGAATATTTGTGGACGCCGACGATGACGGAATGTAGGATCGCTTAGTCTAGCTTTTTCGACTAAAGTCGAAGGCTCGACAAAAATGAGGAAAAGCAATGGACATATGTCAGATGGAAACCTCAGAACATGATGCATCTGTATACAGAGAAGAACTATCCAGGTTTTTCCTTCTGTAATAATAAACTTTATATATAGAACAAAAGCTATATGCATCAATGTTGACAACAAACTAAAAATACTGATTAGCTACATGTACAAAATTCTTCTGTGCTAAATTTCAATTACAGATAAAATCAAAATTAGATATTTAGAAAAAAAACTCAACCATGTCACATATGAATTTGCGTATCTCATCAGTGGACGAATTCATAGGTCTGTTGATCCTTAGGTGTTGGTTTTAGATTGACATACGATGTGGATGCTAGACCAATGTTGAACATTCCACACTTCACATTTTATGATTGTGACGCTATGTGTGTCAGTTTCCATTATATTAACCAAGCATCTCCTTTTTGTCGAGCTTGAGACTTTTGTCGCAAAAGACATAGCGATCCTGCATTCATACCTGTCAACCTATGACAATGAAAATGCAGGTGATGACCTGCATAAAAGAATAAAATCTCAGGTCATACTGCGTACAAACTTTTCGAGCTGAATTTCAGTGTTTAGGGGACATTTTTCTTATAATTTACATCAAAGTTTCCACAGGGTTAAGTAATTTGAAATTGTATATATTATTTCATCGCACTTGAAGGCCATTGATAGATGAATGTTATGTTGGCATAATTTCTTTTTTTTTTTTTATATTTCTAACTTATGATTCATGTCCATTGCATTCATTTCTGCAGGATTTATCATGTTAACATATCAGATGTTGATATTCGAAGATAAAAAAGATAAAGTTAAACAAGAGGTATAGATGAAAAAAGTAATTTTCAAAATTTTTAATTGTTCTAAGGCAGAAAAATAAGTAAAAGTATTATTCTGATATGTTTTTGCATTCAATTCATTTCAGATTAAATCTTTTTACATAAAAAACAAAAGTTTAAGGAGAATATTGTGAGATGACAAAAAAGGGGAAGTAACTCAAGTTGTTTTAAAAACAACTTTGAAATACACAAATTATTTACGACCTAAGGCTAAGGTAATTTGTGTTAATTAACAGTGTGTTTGACACCAAAGTGAAGCCATGCACTGAAATTGGTCACTTGATTTGAGTTTACACAGGTAGTTGAACTTCTTGTCCAGGAAGAATTACGAATTTACCGGTTATTTCAAAAGAAAATCACTTACGAAATCAGTCTGAAAGCTTAGAAATCCGGGTGAAAACGGGTTATTTTTCGAATTCCCGGGTTATTTGGTCATACTGCGGGTGTCCTGGGTGACCTCTAAGAATTGTGAAAATCTCGGGTCACACCCGCAGGATCCAGGTAAGTTGACAGGTATGTACATACCATCGGCGGCGGCAGCGTCAACAAATATTCACTCTGTGGTTAAAGTTTTTGAAATTTTAATAACTTTCTTAAACTAAACTGGATTTCTACCAAACTTTGACAGAAGCTTGTTTATGATCATAAGATAGTATCCAGAAGTAAATAATGTAATAAGATCCCGTACGAAATAAGTAGTAGGATTCCACCTAGACACTAGTAGGAATGAAGTAGGAATCCACCTAGATTCAAAGATTCCATATAGAAGGTAGACGGACATGGAAAATGAACAAAATTCTGACTGGATTTTTTAATATTCCTACTTCAAAAATCCTACTACCTAGGTGGAATTGTTAAAGTCTGTATAGATTTTTTTCTGTTTTGAAAATCTGATTTGATTATTTAATTTCCTACTACATGTTTAAGATTCCTACCAGAATTAATTTATAAATTCCTACCAGAAAATCTTTCTACCTGGAAAGTTATCCTGAACTGGATTCCTGTTCTAATGACACATATTTTGCAATGTTAAATGCAAGCAAGCAAGTTCCAGCTCACAAACTCAAAAGTTGAAGGGTAAAGATTGAAAAGTTGTGTTGGAATACAATGCTGCAAGCTAGGGTCACACAACGTAACAACATAGAAATGTAAGAAAATATGGCTAATCAAGACTAAAGGTAATTCTTATAAATCCAAGATGATTTTTTTTTATCTGCCTTCCAAAAATATTTAGAAATCAATCAATAATTCATTAATAGTGCATACTCTTACTCATTATTTGTTCTTTAAACTAATTTAGATCTACATGTTTATGTATATTACTTTTATAGCTTGCATATATTGCATGCAGTTTCCTTAAAGAATTCAAAAGTCCATTTTTTTTTAAAAAGGAATTGATTCCATGAATTTCCTTTGTTCTTTGTTGTTGAGATTCAAACTTATCATTGACCCAGTTGTGTATTTGTGAATATACACTTACATTTTGTATATTTTTAGATTCCTACCAGACAATTTTGAAAAATTCCTACCAGGTTTTCTAGTAAGAATTTTATTTTCCTACCAAATTCTTCCTGCTAATTTGCATATTTCTGGTAGGAATATTCCTAATAAGAAATTCCTGCTAATTTGCATATTTCTGGTAGGAATATTCCTAATAAGAAATTCCTGCTAATTTAAATTTTTCGGCTATTTTTCTCGGGATTCCTACTACTGTCTGACTAGAATATCAATCGTTTTCAAATTTACCTCCTATACTCCGTGTACATTCCATACGGATTGTTTCATACAGGAAAATCCTTTTTATCCATATTTTACTTATAAATGGACTCAGTTTTTCTGCCAGTTAACATTACATTCACCTTGTGGTTAAAGTTTAAAAAAATAACTTTTTTAAACTATCCTGGATTTGTACCAAACTTGGACAGAAGCTTGTTTCTGATCAAAAGCTTTCATCTAGAAGGATATTTTATAAAAAAATATTTCCTGTTTTTCGTATATTACTTATAAATGGACTTAGTTTTTCTTCCAGTTAACATTACATACAGTCTGCAGTTAAAAGTTTTTAAAACATTTATTAAATTCATAAACCGTCCTGGATTTTTACCAAACTTGGACAGAAGCTTCTTACAATCAAACAATAGTATTTAGAGGAAAATTTTAAATATTTTTTCACCCATTTATGTTGAACCTGCAACTTTTTTTACAAGCATAACTTTTTTCAAACGTTTTATTTCATTTACTGTAAATCTATTATATGCAAAAAGCATTATAGTGATATTATATACCTCTCTCAAACTGCATCCACTTGATTGCTCTCTCTTACCAGCTTGGACACGGACACGCACCTGTAATCAACAAATCCTGTTTAGTTATAAAATCAACATAAAATTGGTAACCCTTATGAAATTATTTAATTTTGACAGAAAACTAAGTTATGTGGATGATACTTATTATTTCTATTCATCCTGTTTTTCATGGACAGAGGAGTAAAAATTCATTTACAGGGTTCAACATATTGATAAAGCATGCAACATATAATTTTATCAGCGGTTTGATAAAACAAATAAGTTCGGAAACTCATAGTTACCTTGAGAAAAGTCAGAATGTATATGGTGGCAATAAACAAATGAAGATGATATGAGCTAACTAAATATAAATTCAAGAGATATTGTATGATATCCGATGTAACTATCCACAAGAAACCACATGACTTATATGTTAGCAAATAATTGCCGCCATACAACTTTCAATAATGAGCGAAACCAAAACTGCATAGCAAGCTAAAATGTCCTCAACATAACAAGATGCAAAACAGTTGAAATGAAAAAACCTGACTGGCCAGGTTTAGGTTTGACATGAAAAGCATATGTATAATGTCACATTATAAGTACCAAAGACAAGAAATACGTTTCAATTTAGGATTAATCTATAACGAAATAATGACTTAATTTGAAGGGGTTCGTGCTCTTGCATTATATCTGTTTTGTATTTTATGTTTTGCCCGAGTAAAACTTGTTCATATGAATAAGACAAAACTTCAGTAACAATACATGTATCTCCAAATTTGTAATCATGATGATAGTTGATATAATAATTTTTGACTAATGCCCAGTGGGAAATATTTCATAGATATTCTTAATTTCAGGATAATAACTTCTTAACAAAAACTGTTTAAGAGCGGATCTAGGACTAAAGACGGGGAAATTTATGTCACTAGAAAATGAGAATTTCAATTTGTTAGAAAGGCCGATCAATTTAGCATTGACTTCTTTAACTTTATGGTAACAGACATGATAATGAAACTATCATGAAAATTAACAAATATCATTTATGCTTACATGTACAAGTAACATTAATAATACGAGGGATTATACACGGTAAGCCTATATGTTGATTCCTTCATTTTCAGACCGTATCATAACATGAATAGTTAACACTGCAGCTTTTAGAGTTTTTTTTAGATATGAACCTTTGTTCAAATGTACTTAATAAAAAAGAACACTTTCCATTTATAGGACATATTTTTCTTTATGCTTAATTACAGATTTTTTCTAGTTCATTAATTTATCATGATAAATTTTATCACAGCTTTGAATAGATTTTCAAAATTTGGCACAAAGGGTTTTACACTGTGTTGCTTCTATTTTGTTTACCCTTGTGTTTCATTCATCAAGACGTGTAAACTACAGCCAACAATGTGGTGGTGGTGTGTCATTAATACTACACGGATGTTCTAAGAATGACATTTTAAATTCTTCTGCATTCTAACCTGTGCACTCCACAGAGAGTCATATAGTATACAAACATATCATAACCAAATCACAACTAAGGCCTCTTCTGAACAGTTGAACATGTTGAAGGTCCCTACTATGTATTGGTTACCTAAACTACACATAAAACCAGTAAAATATCATTTCATCTCGCCCTCTAGTAAGTGTTCTACAACTAATACTTTAGTGCTTTTAACTAGTTTCTTAACTACTATCAAAGAACTGATCACTAACTTTTGTATTAACAAATATCAAAATAAACAGCTGCGCCATGAGCGCATGATACGCTCGTCACATTTTCAAAGAATTAAGATCAATAAAGTTTAATTTATTCTCAATGTCATATCAGAAATTTATGAAAATCAAAAGGGAGCTTACATCAATAGATATAATCAATTCACCAAAGTTTCACAAGAATTGCTGATAGCATTTTTGAGTTATTGTCCGAAAAAATGGAAAAATCCCCCCTTTTTTAAAGAATAAAACCCTGTAACTTGGAAACGTAAAATCTAAAATTTATAACAATCAACAGGGAGCTCATGTCAATAGATATAAACAATTCACCACAATTTCTTGCAAGTTATTGAAAGCATTCTTGAGTTATTGTCCGAAAACTGGAAACTCCCCCTTTTTAAATGAATAAAACCCCATAACTCGAAAATGTAAAATCTAAAATTTATAAAAAAAACGAAAGGGAGCTCACATCAATAGATATAAACAATTCACCTAAGTTTTAGGCAAATCGGTTAAAGGTTTTTTGACTTAATGTCCAACATGTTGACGACGGACGGACAGACGGACAACGGTAGACCATAATACGTCCCGTAAACGGGCGTATAAAAAGTGGAATTAACTATTTTTGGAGTGTAAATAATTCTTTGGATGTTTTAGATAAATTACGTGCTTTTGATTGTCCTTTTGTTCTGTTGACAGTTTTAACTTTTCAACTCTTTACACTACACTTCCACACAATCTTATCAAACAAAAGTTTTCCTATTTTGTTAAATGGTCGTTTAGTAAATCTGAATGCAAATATGTTTGCTGCAACTCATTTAAGGCCTTCTTCTCTAATAGGAAAGGTACATATGCTAGATATATTTAATGTTTTTAGTGGGGTTCGTGACCTTAGTCTTTAGTTTTTTATGTTGTGTTTTGTGTACTATTGTTTCTCTGTTGGTCTTTTTTCTTTTTAAGCAATGGCGTTGTCAGTTTATTTTCGACTTGAGTTTGAATGTCCCTCTGGTATCTTTCGCCTCTCTTTTACTGGAGGTGTGATGACAAGATTAAAGCTGTTAAGTTTCTCCTTGATAGTATTTATGTACGTTTTGGCAATAAAGTTTATCGACAGGTTTTAGGTATTCCCATGGGCACCAATTGCACCCCTTTAATAGCAGTCTTGTTCTGGTACTGTTATGAATCACAGTTTATGACCAAAATCAGTAAAGACCCACTTAAATTGCATTTACTTGATAAATTCAACAAAATTTACCGTTATATTGATGATATTTTATTGTTAAATAATCAAGAATTTTCTAAATATACTGCAGAAATTTACCCAAAGGAACTGACTGTAAATATATCAACTACAAACAGTAATAACTGTCCTTTCCTAGATTTAGATATTCCAGTTTTACACAGTGAACTCTACAATAAAATTTAAGACAAAAAGGGACGATTTTCTGTTCCCTATTGTTTAATGTCCTTTTTTGGAAGGTGATGTTCCTTTGTCATCATCTGACGGTGTTTATATATCACAAGTCGTTCGCTATGTCCGTGTTCGTTGTAGCATTTTGGATTTCAATGAATTTAATCTATGTATAATACTGGTAAATTATTAAGTCAGGGATTTCGTTACTGCAAATTACTTAAAACCTTTACTTCATTCTTCTATATATATAAAGATTTGGTTTTGAAGTTTGGTTGTACCTGTAGAAAACTTATTTCAAATGGGATAGTACATCCTCATTTCTAGAGAGATGTTGTTTACCGAGCCCTGACGTTTGAAACGATCCGGGTAAACTTATCGATCCTTTAAATAAAAAATTTTGCTAAAAGGTTACCAATTCAACACTGTAATTAGATCTTTGAATATCCATTTCATCGGTATTAATATTGATTTTGTTTGTGTGTTTTTTTGCTGTGCATGTTCTGATTTTGTGTCATGGAGGGATACGCCATATCTTTTGTTTTTCTATTACATCATTTGGTTATATTTAATATTAGTTATACAAAATTACAAAAATGTCCATGATACTAGCTTATTTTTTAATTTTTTTTTAATTTGTTTTTCAGTAGTCAGGCTTTTACAATCCCTTTACATCAGCACCTGACTATGGTGTTAAGGGGTTTGATATATATCTATACAACATAAAATTGACTATATTTTTTTTCTTCTACTGTGAATATATATTATTTAAATATCAACATTATAATAAAAAGTGGAAAGAAACAATCACACACACATACACACACTCTCGCACTTGCATTAACATAACATATATCAACTTGTGTATTGTAAAGAAAAATGTTATCTCTGTAAAGATCTGCTCTTTATGAACTGTAAGTTTCATTTTTTATTTTATATGATTTGAATAAAAAATAATGGTGACTAATCAGTAAAAAATGTAATCTACTGGGGCCCAGAATTTTTGAAAATAAGGGGTGGTACCATTTTTCTTGCTAGATAATGTTCATTTTCCTGATATTTTCTTATTTTTGCTAATAGCCCTATAATACTTGGTTTCATATTATTTACATTTGTATATATAGTTTTTTGCAATAATAATGATCAAATTCAACAGTAAACTCTCATTTTGAAAACCAAGAAAAATGTGCTTCTTAAATAATGTAAATAAACTCATCATAGATTCCAGGACTAAATTTTGTATATACGCCAGACGTGCGTTTCGTCTACAAAAGACTCATCAATGACGCTCGAATCCAAAAAAGTTAAAAAGGCCAAAGTTCACAAAATATCTTTTCAATTTTTGTAAAAAAAGATTTCCATATAAAATTTGTTATTGGACATTCATAGAATAAATGCTCCATGGTTTCATCAGAAACCTTACAAAAAGTACAGAGCTTTGAATCTTTAAGTTTTACTTTAAACAAGAAAGTATTAGTTGCAATTATTCTGTGTAAAAATTTGTATTGAAAAGTTCTTAAATAAGTGTCTTTCAATGTCTTTACATGATTTTCTTAAAATAATATAATAGTCTGACCAATCTGCAATTTCAATACCTAGTAATTCCTCCCATTGTAAGAACTTTTCTGTTGGCAGTTGCACATTTCTGTCAACAAGATCTTTGTATACAAACTTTGCCTTTTTGTTACACAATAATCTTTCCAAAAAATTATCAATACAGTTAAAAGTTACAAAATTTACATGAGCAATGTTTTCTTTAATATGTTCTCTCATATACTTTGGAATGTTAGCAATGAGACCATAATACTTTAAAAAATTGTTTGTTTGAAGTCTTGGTCCTATCTGATCAAAATTACAAAAATCCTTAGTCTCTAAGTTAATAAGGTCAAACCAAGACTGCACTCCCCTTCTCTGCCACTGAATAAAGTACGGAAAATCTACTAGAGGTGCGAAATTTAAAATATCTAATGACAAAATATCTTGAACAGAAATATTGGTAGCAGGCCTTGCTCCAATTGAAAGCTAAAAAATACATCCTTCCAAAAAGGATTGCTAAGACTATCAGAGATTTCTCTGAGTTTTTTTTTGGAAAATGCAATACTCTTTCTCCACCATACTGTTCCAGGCTTTTCAATAACAATGATTGCCAACTACCATATAAATTGGATGAAAACCTCTTTATCCAGCCAATCTTGAGGTATATATTAAAATAATGTATATTAATCATATTTAAACCTGCTAGCTTATACATTGTGTACATGTTGTGTGTTTCTAACAGTAGATTGTTACCTATGTGGATGTACTTACGATTTGACTGCTGTTATCTATGCTAGGATTCGATACTGGAACATGTTGGGCCTTTTCAGACATCTGAGACCGCTAAAGAAATTTACAAAATAGTTAGCCCTATTTATTGCCCATCACTCTACTAAAACTTTTAGATCTTTATTGAAATATATAACAATATATACAATGTCATGTAATCTTGTTCATTGTGCAAACTTTGACATCTCATATGAGGAGTTTCATTCAAATGTTTAATGGCTTGATGTGAACCAAAAAATATGAATATAAAAAGGTGTGATTTTTATGACTTGAGTTTTTAATATCTGCTTGGTATCTTCCGCCGCTTTTCCTTTTAGCTAAAATATTGTCATTCTTTTAAATACATTTGTTTTATTCTAACTAGTATTTAACTGATTTATATTCTATCTTGGTGTTATGTGGTAAATATGTTATGACTTTCATTGAATATTTCAAGATAATAGGCAAACAAAAAATTTCTTGTGAGCACTGTAGAATGAAGATTGCCAAATGTTTTTAGTGTAAACTTAAAATCAACCATTGACTTGTATTTATCAATTGATAACATTTCTCGCATGTCTAAAGGCAATATTTAGAATTTGAGCTATCTTCCTTTGTTTATTATTCTACATTTGTACTTTAGATACATACTCCATGCACTGCTTGTCATGCTTATGTATCTATACTACTAAAATAACGAGGTCCAATTTGTTAGCCGACATGACGTAAAAACAATGAAACAAAGAATTCAACTTTATATATAACTAATATAGGACAATGGTGTTGATTAAAAATTACACCAGTCCAGGCCCTTTTGTTTTCCATATAATTAATATTACCAATAATTAACATGTTTCGGATCCAATTTGATACAGATACATTATTGTATAAGGGATTGATACTACTTAATTCAATCATTGACCAAAAAATATATCTACAAGGATATTCAGGTTGTAGTAAGAAAATCAGGATGGATTCAAACAGAAACATATTATAATCATCATAGCTTTATCAAATTACAATTCGAATATTAAAAATCCAGGCTGAAAATAAGGCGTTGGTACTTTAATTCTGTCACGGACCCGCGATGTCGCAGGAGTGTTCTAGTTTTGTTTAATAAAACAAGTTGTATGTATGGTTATACACATACACATCATTTTGTAAATATTATTTGACAATCCAGAGGTCATATAAAACTGAGATTTTGATTGACGATTTTTTTAAAAGTATACAACAGTCAGGGGCGTTACTTAAACAAGTAATTTTTTTAAGTTACTTATATAAGTAATTTTTGTTTGTAAAAATCATAAAATTACATAATAGAGTTATTTTAAATTTCAGTAGAAGCATAGACTAAATGTAGTTTTCAGTAATTTTTACACCATCTTATATCATAAAATAAAGAATTTATTAGATTTGAGAGCAGTATAAAGATATATGGTCACTTTAAAAATAATGACAAAAATATTACTTGAATAAGTTTATATAATATAATGTTATACATTTTTGAAAAAAATAGTAATATCACTTATTTAAAGAACATATATATGTAATTTCCTTCAGTTACAAACTATAAATAACTTCCAAGTCTTAATTAATTCACTAGTCTCTATCTATTTATTTCAGTCTACCATCAAGATTTTGGAGGAAAGTGATAATTTAATAGTCCCAACAGACCAATCTTTGACATGTCAGTATGAAAGATAAGTGGGTCAGAAAGGCAATTAGTGGTTCAGAAGGATTAGATTTTATATTTCATGAGAAAAATAACCATATGAATGTGATTGTGAAAATTTGTTAAAGCTAGTAAAATCTGTATTATTGGACGCCTATAAATTTAGTATTCAAAAAAGTTACTTATATAAGTAATAGCCTCGTTTTCAACATTACTTGTATAGGTTATTTTAATTGTTACTTGTTTAAGTAATGCCCCTGACTGTACATTAGGGACGCGAAAAATATACAAATATTGTTGTATATTGGTATAACTCCTTATTGTTTCGGTTGTATGACATTTTTGTAAATTATTCTATTTGATTTTCTTTTGGTGTTTGTAGTTTCCATCTATTTATCATATCTTTTCAAATAAAAAGCAAAAACACTAAATATGAGTTAAAAATTGTCAAGTAAGGGCACCCAATAACTTCTCAAGGAGTCATCCAATTGATTCGGTCATATTAGCATTTTTGTAGAACTTGTATTACTTTTTAGCCTTAAACAGTGTCTAATAAATAGGGGGAGGGTTGGGATCCCGCTAACATGTTTAACCCCGCCACATTATTTATGTATGTGGCTGTCCCAAGCCAGGAGCCTGTAATTCAGTGGTTGTGGTTTGTTTATGTGTTACATATTTGTTTTTCGTTCATTTTTTTACATAAATAAGGCCGTTAGTTTTCTCGTTTGAATTGTTTTACATTGTCTTAGCGGGGCCTTTTATAGCTGACTATGCGGTATGGGCTTTGCTCATTGTTGAAGACCGTACGGTGACCTATAGTTGTTAATGTTTGTGTCATTTTGGTCTTTTGTGGATAGCTGTCTCATTGGCAATCATACCACATCTTCTTTTTTCATACTACCTATCTAAAATGGATTAAGTTAATATATATCTAGGCCAAATAACATGAAAATTAGCAAACAAGAGTGCACACGCTGAAATGTCTCGCCTTCTTTACTAACCATTCATATTATGTTGATAGTCCTTAATATAAAGCTTTACTACAACTATCACATACGATTTCACATACATTTGTAAATTTTACATGATCCAAGAAAATGAGGTCAAGGTCATATAAACCAAACGAGAAATACATGTACACCTTTTCTAGTTTTTAAGAAACAGACTTAACCAAGAAAACTAAAGACTGACCAATGAACCATGAAATGAGGTCAAGGTAATATGAACCAAGCAAGGCAGTCACATACAGCTTACAATCCTTCCATACAACAAATATAGTTGACCTATTGCATATAGTTTAACAATAAACTGCTTCGCAAAGCGCAGCTGGATACGACTGCAGAGGTCCAGACCTGAACAGTTGCGGCAAAAATGGACACAATATTCAAGCTTGATACAGATCTGAATTTGGATTGTAATTAAATATTTGACACATTATAGGTTTCTGACACAGAATAAATGTGTCAAAGAACTTGAAATTGGTTGTATGATTTGAATTTTATTCAATTGAAGATTTCTTGCAATACTTAGTAAATCTGTTTTCAGACTATATATTTAGGATTAGCAAAATAAATTGTGAACCCTATTTTTTTCTTTGGAAAATTGACAATTTCTTCAATTTTGATGGAATAAAATTTGCCCGCAACCCCCCCCCCAACAAAAATTGTTCCCCCCCCCCCCCCCCCCAACAAAAAAATGTTTACGCTCTTCCCCTCCAAATTACAATTTTTTTTGAAGAAATTCTCTTTTTTTTGTATAATGTGGTACAAATTGAGAAACAAGTTACTGTGTGAAAACTAGAAAAATGCTTGTTTTAGACCCTTTTTGGCCCCTAATTCCTGAACAGTTTGGGCAATTACCCCGAAAATGAATCCCAACTTTCTACTTGTGGTATTGAACCTTGTGGTACAATTCAGAGCAATCAAAATACTTATACACAAGTTATTGTCCTGAAACTAGAAAAATGCTTGTTTTGGCCCCTAATTCCTAAACGGTTGGGACAATTACCCCCAAAAACAATTCCAACCTTCCTTTTGTAGTGTTGAACCTTTTGTTTAAATTTCATAGAGATCCATACACTTATACTAAAGTTATTGTCCCGAAACCAAATGTGTCTTCTGACGACGCTGACGACGTGATACCAATATACAAAAAACAGACCAAAACACAAAAACTTAACAATGAGCAATGAACCGTGAAAATGAGGTCAAGGTCAAATAAAACCTGCGAGACTGACATGTACATAAAAAAAAAACTTCCATACACCAAATATAATTGACCTATTGCATATAGTATTAGAAAAAAGACCAAAACTCAAAAACTTAACTTTGCCCACTGAACAATGAAAATGACACCTGCTAAGTTGGACATGTTAACCTTACAATCCTTCCATACATCAACTATACTAGACCTATTGCTTAATAGTATCTGAGATATGGACTTGACCACCAAAACTTAACCTTGTTTACTGATCCATGAAATGGGGTCGAGGTCAATTAAAAACTGTCGTATGGGCATGAAGACCTTGCAAGGTACACACATATCAAATATAGTTATCCTATTACTCATAATAAGAGAGAAATTAACAGTACAAAAAATCTTAACTTTTTTGAAGTAGTAACAGACCCATGAAAATGAGGTCAAGGACAATGAACATGTGCAGTGATATTGTTGTTTTTTTTTAAAACTACCTCTACCCTTTTTTATTGGGAAAATATGTGTAATTTTCACCAAATTGGGAAATTTAGACTGAAACTTCAATTTATAGACCCACTTTCAAGAGTCAAACCCTGCTTTAAAATAAGACCCTTTTTTGTCAGTGATGATATATAAATAGACCCTCAAATCTGCACATATACATGTAGTAACTTTAGGCATGAAACATATATTTAAATGAGTGTTTTTAAGTTTACATTCATGCACAATTACTACTGAGACTGCACAGTTTGGGGAAACAAGTTGTCTTGGGAATAATTAAAGCCATTTGTTTTTCAAATTGGGATTTGTCTCCAGGGGAAAAGCCTTTATTCTCCATTAATTTAAGGCAAACAATATCACTGATGTGACAGACGGAAACTTCGTAACATAAGGCATATATATACAAAGTATGAAGCATCCAGGTCTTCCAACTTCTAAAATATAAAGCTTTAAGAAGTGAACTTACGCCGCCGCCGCCGGATCACTATCCCTATGTCGAGTTTTCTGCGACAGAAGTCGAAGGCTGGACAAAAATAATCCTTTAAGGGCAATAACTCCTTGAGGAGTCATTCGATAATTTTGGAACAAACAGGAAGTATGTGGAACTTGACATATTGACCACCACCCCTTTATGTGTCTATGAAGTATTTATGTATTACACTTACCCATGGTGCTTTATTTTGTTGATCTGACCATTCATCTATGAACATGTGTTTAATTTGACATGTGTCACATTGATATGTAGGCTCTTCCATGAATATGTTTGATCCTGTCACACACTTTGGCTCAGTAAGGCCACATTCCCACTTTTTCTCAAATTTTACATTTGACATCTTGAATCTTGTATGCATGATTGTGTTTAATTCCTCTGTCACAAAGTCGGCAATGTATTTGTACAAACCGCTTTTAATGTCTTCCCCAAATTCCCAAACCTGAATCTGAATAACATTTGGACATGTCATTACAAGTAATTTTCTTAATTTCGTTGTTTCATGTTGTAACTCAAAGACAGCAGTGCCTTTAAAAAGAGCAATTTGTCTTTTTTTCTTCTTACTGTCAATCACTTCTGCAACTGTATACTTCCTGCTCAGTGAAGCTATCAAATGATTCATTAAATGTGGTGGTAGAAACCGAAATCTGAAACACAACCACGTGGATCTTTTACATATATCTTTTGGCACATTAAACATTTCATAAATGTCACGCTCAGGTTCTGCTTTAACCATACAAGGTACATAAAAGTAAGGATTTGCATCAGCACCTGATTTGTTTGGACGTATAATGATATCAAATTTCTCCATTACATTCAGGATATAGTTTTTATGTTCATACAACATGTGTGTCTCTTTTTTAAATATATCTTCTAAAACGTCATAATTTAATTTACCTGTATGGTAAAATTCATTCCACCTTATTTGATTTTTAGTACTAGCTTGAAATTTCCTTGCTGTTACTATACATTTAAAAGCATCAGACAACCATTGTGTATCTAAAATAATATTCTCTGGGAGATCTTTGAAATAAACTAAAGATCGGAGTTCATGGTGAAATTCTAGAAATAATATCAGTTCTTTCTCAGTTAAAGGCTTTGGTGTAACAGAAGAAATGTTCTTCATTTCCTGATAGGTGATAATCGGTAACTCTTTCTTCTTTTCTTGAAGTCGTTGTTCCAGTTGTATAAATTTTAACGGATAATCTTTGTTCCATGCCCGCATTTCTCTGGCTAAGTTTATAATGTCTCGTCTTATTTGCTGGAATACACCGTGATCATCTTCTTTATTAGAAATAAAGTATTCACTCCTTACATGTCCACGTTCATCATCTGCCAGATTCTCGGTGTACACCAACAAACTTTCTCTGCATGCCTCCTCAACCTACAAAACATAATATTTAGGTTTTTGGTATTTTGTGTGGTTTTCTATTGCTTTAACAGTTTAAGTTTTTAAAGAAGAATATTAGAAACAAGAATGTGTCCAAAGTACACGGATGCCCCACTCGCACTATCATTTTGCATGATCAATGGACTGTGAAATTTGGTAAAAAATCTAATTTGGCATTAAAATTAAAAAGATCATACCATAGGGGACATGTGTACTAAGTTTCAAGTTGATTAGACTTCAACTTCATCAAAAACTACCTTGACCAAAAACTTTAACCTGAAACTCCCATTTTTATTTTCTATGTTCAGTGGACCGTAAAGTTGGGGTCAAAAGTATAATTTGGCTTCAAAATTAGAAAGATCATATCATAAGCTACAAGTGTACTCAGTTTCAAATTGATTGGACTTCAGCTTCATCAAAAACTACCTTGACCAAAAACTTTAACCTGAAGCGGGACGAACGAACAGACGAACGGACCCACAGACCAGAAAACATAATGCCCTCTACTATCGTAGGTGGGGGCATAACAACTGTTACTGCAGCTTAATATTATGAAAATAATACAATAATACATACTGTTATATTATATCTTGTTAAAATACTACAATTTATGTACCCTGTGTGTAATTAAGGTGAAATACTATAATTTATGTACACTGTGTGTAATTAAGGTGAAATACTATAATTTATGTACTCTGTGTGTAATTAAGGTGAAATACTATAATTTATGTACACTGTGTGTAATTAAGGTGAAATACTATAATTTATGTACACTGTGTGTAATTAAGGTGAAATACTATAATGTATGTACACTGTGTGTAAAAAAGGTAATTTAAGTACACTATGTGTAAGTATTTAATTTCCATGAAGGTATATTTAACAAGAGTGCTCTAGCTGTGATATCTTACCAACTTTACAGATCATGATTGAATTTTTATGTTAAAAGTCTTTAAGTTTAAGGTTAAATTATAGGGATACATATTGTCTTTTATTGAATAAACTTAACACTATCGCAAGGTCCATGAAAAGGGGTGTCCAAGGAAATATGAACCTTGCCAGAGGGACATGTACATCTTATAATAATCCTATCCACATATGACATCTTTCCTGACAGTATCTGAGAAATAGGCGAAACAACAATCACTTAATATTGATCAATGAAAAATATAAATGGTGGCAAGGTCAGATGAACCCTTCTAGACAGATAAGTATCCCTAGCAATCATTATTATGGAAATCCAGGTCCAGGATTATTGCTTCTGCACTTCATACAAAATATTTTTGTATACCCTTAAAAAAAACACAAAAAGAATTCTTAAATAATATTGGTATGATTCCACTTCAAAAACAAAATAATATAATCCTTTAATAAAATGCTCCGCTGAGCGCAGCCTGATACGACCGTAGAGGTCAAACCCTGAACAGTTGGGTCAAGTTTGGACACAATATTCAAGCTTGATACTGTCTGAATTTGGATTGTAATCAAATTTTTGACATAATATAGGTTTCTGACACAAACTAAATGTGGTCAAAGATCTGAAAAAATTGAAATGGGACATTTGATTTATTTAGAATGGTCTGATATCCAAAATCTAACAATATGGTTAGATTCAGCATATAAAAAAAACACCAAAAATTTAATTTTAGGTGAAATCAAACAAAGTTTAATTTTGGACCCTATAAACCTTAATATAAACTAATTTGAAAACAGGGTCCACAATACAAAATCTAAATGCACAATAAGATTCAGCATATCATACATCCGCAATAATTCAGTTTTTGATGAAATCAAACAAAGTTTAATTTTGGACCCTTTTGACCTCAATGTAGACCAATATATAAATGGGGCCAATATCCAAATAGTAATACAAGGTTAGAACCCCCAAAAATTAAAGACTAAATTAATACCATTGAAATTGGTTAAAAAATTTGTATTTATTTTCAATTAAAGATTTCTTGCTATTGCGCAATACATGGCTGTTGTGCAATACTGTTCAATTTATAGCTTGCTGTTCAGTGTGAGCAAAGGCTCCGTGTTGAAGACCGTACTAATAATGGTTTACTTTTATAAATTTTGACTTGGATGGAGAGTTGTCTCATTGGTACTCATACCACATCTTCTTATATCTACCAATTGAAGATTTCTTGCTATTGCAGGATACTGTGCAATTGAAGATTTCTTGCTATTGCGCAATACTGTGCTATTGAAGATTTCATGCTATTGCCCAATACTGTGCTATTGTGCAATACTGTGCAATTGAAGATTTCTGCTTGAAGCTTTTTAAAAATAAGGAAGAAAAAAAATATAAATCCCCCAAAAATTGGAAAAACAACCCCCCCCCCCCCCTTGGAGTAATTACCCAAATCCCAGCCTTCCCTTTGTGGTATGGAACCTTGTAGTACAATTTTAGAGAGATCCATAAACTAACACACAAGTTATTGTCCGGAAACTACAAAAATGCTTGTTTTTGGCCCCTAATTCCTAAACTGTTTATACCACAACCCCCAAAAGCAATCCCAAACTTCCTGTTGTTAAACCTTCTGGTAAAATTTCATAGAGATTCATTCACTTAAAACTAAAGTTATTGTCCGGAAACCAAATGTGTCGTCGGACGACGACCACAACATGATAGCATTATAGGAACGCAAAAAAAAATTTGCGGTCATATAAAGAGCAGAACAAACAAATGAAACAATAGCAATGTCTCTAAATTTATACGAATGTGTAAACATCATATACCGTGTCTGCTTCTGAGGTCACAGCATCTTTCCATGTGCCAACAATAACTACTGGTGGATCAAGATCACCTGACGTAGTCGTCTTGTCATCAGATATAATATTTTTCTCTTCCAGTCTACTGTAGCAATGTATTGAGTCAATCCAAAGTCGGAATAAAGCTATAAAGTCAAAGTACAACGATTTTATATCAGCATTTATTCAAGTGTGATGAAGATTGCCAGTATTTATTATTTCAAATTAAGGCGACAATAGTTTACTGATAAACAAATACTGTAAACTGATTTGGAAGAGACAAATCAAAGTAACAAACAGCAACTGAAGGAATTACATGATACATGTACTACAGATTTCTAAGTTACGAAAAACTCATCAGCTAGTTACGTAATTAATTTGAGCCACACATGTGACGTCATGTCCATTTTAAATAGAATAGAATCATCAAATGAATGATAAATACACATTTTACTCCTTCAAATATACATATTACAATCCACCACTTTGACGCTTTAGTAAGGCTTTACATATCAGGCCATAATGCAGAAGCTAGATTACATTTAACAAAATTTATTATTACAAATGAAATAATTTATTAATAGATATAGGAAGATGTGGAGTGAGTGCCAATGAGACAACTCTCCATCCAAATAACAATTTATAAAAGTAAACCATTATAGGTCAACGTACGGCCTTTAACACGGAGCCTTGGCTCACACCGAACAAAAAGCTATAAAGGGCCCCAAATATACTAGTGTAAAACCATTCAAACGGGAAAACCAACGGTTTAATCTATATAAAAAAACAAGAAACGAGAAACACTTATAACTTACATAAACAAACAACAACTACTGTACATCAGATTCCTGACTTAGGACTGGTGCAAACATTTGCAGTCTGTTTGAGGACAGGAGTTTTGGTAAATATATCTTTAAATCTAAGACAAAAAATGAACTATCATTTTATAACTTACTGATTGATCAATATGATATATTACCTTGTGCATTAGGGTCATCAGCTTCATTGAGTTTTGTAACAACAAGATACATTGCATCTTGGGACAGAAAGGTTTGATGAGTGTGGTAAAATTCTTCATCTCCCGCAAAATCCCATAGAAAAAATGTAGCATACTCCTCTTTGTCATGTACATCAACCTTAGACTTAGCGGTTAGCATAGTTTCGAAATCCCTTGCTGCTTGTTCAGAGGGCTGCTGGGGAGTTACTTGAGGTTCTGATTGAGGTTCAGCTGCTTCTGGAGGTTTTATTATTTTATGTTGCTTGGATGCTGTCTCTGATTTCTTTGATTCATCAACAGATGTTACTGGTGTGTTGTCCTTAATGGCTATGTGGGATTCTACTTGTTCTTGAATTGTTCTTTTGTCCTGAAGTTTTCCCATATATTCTTTAAAAAGTCTTGCTTGAGTTTCTTCATTGTTTTCTATGATTAGAAAATAACAATATTAGTTTTTGTCTAATATACTGTGTAAAAAGAAATGAGAAAAAAGCTTAAGATAAAGGTATGAAATAAACATTATACACGGCGAAAGATACCAAAGATATATGCAATTTCTAAATTAAAAAACAAAATGACAATGTGCAAAAATAAAATAAAAAAAAACAACGGAAGGCTAACAACAAGAAAGAAAACACAATATTATAAAAACTAAATGGTTTAAGAGAAAATAAAAAATGCATTAAACTTGGCACCTTTTAAATTTTCGTTGAAAATATTATATTTACTATCAGTATTAAAAATTTAACAGTTTCACAAATATTCCCATTTTGCAACGTTTTGATCTTTCTTGGATTATCTATTTTAGCGTTTATCATCAGCTTTCAGTCATCAATTGAATTTTTTTTATGTATATCAATGCATGTTATAACATGCCTTGAAAATTTTCTCTCAATATAAACTATCACATTTTCTGCAAAATACTGAAAAAAAAGTTAAAAATTGTCTTTCCAGGCCAATAACTCCTATATCAATGATGAATAATTTGTAGAAATTATTTCTGTTGAAAGTATCTGTCTATCTATCCTTGCTTCGGTAAATAACTAAACTGTTGACAGAGAGATATGTCTCGCCTAGAAAAAGACACCTGCACTTTAGCAACATTTTTAATTAATTCAAAGTTACTGGACCATATAAAGGTAAAGGATAGTGCATCAACATGATCTTCAAACTGTGATGTACTGATAAAGTAATGCAACTTTATCATGTTTATAGAAAATATCATTGTCTTACATTACAAGTTCATATCAAACATTTATTCCAAAGTAACTTAACATTGAGAACTGCTAATTTATTCAAAGTGACTGGACGACAGAGCTTCAAAAAAGTCTTCAAACTGATATGTACTGATAGTAATACGACTTCATACAAACTAACATTGATCAATCACAAGAAGATCCTATCAAACTTACTTAGCAGAAAACGTTGTCACTCATGATAGTTGTCAAACTGATATATACTGATAATAATGCAACTTAATATTAAATATCAACGATCTTTCTTAATTAGTAGTTGCAATCAAACTAACTTAAGCAGAAATTTTAATAATTGTTGATGCCTCCACCCCAGCCATCACCCGAAAAGCAACCTATAAGTTGCAGGCGAGACAAAAATTGTTGATGTAAAGTTTGATTCAGATTGACCTAGTAGTTTCAGTGAAGAAGATTCTTGTAAACGATATATGCACATGGTTCTATGGGTCAGGTGAGGTGAAAATAAATAGGTGGTCTAGGTAAAAACACTAAATTTGCACAAAATGGCCATTTAAGAGAAATCCTTCCTTTATTGGGTCCTTTGATAATGTTGTTAGAAATGAAAAGGGGGTAAATTTTGACATCCAAAGGAATTTGCTAAGGGGTAAAATGAACTTTTAACAATAGTGCAAACACTAAAATGTCTAGTCTGAATAAAATGCAAGAAAAGGCTATCAAATTCCTGAAAGGAATTGCACATCTTGACCCATCTGGAATAGAGATATTATCAGGAATAATTAATGTATCACAGTACTTTGGTTTGATGAGGTTTAGGTCACATGAATCGTTGTCTGACTGCCAGGTATGTATTAAAACAAACCTTTACAGAAATAAAAAAAAAAACAATAGATATTTGCAAGACTACACCATCAGACCATTATGATCAGTATATATACCAGATAAGGACAAACCATTTTTTTTAATTATCAACATCATACCATCTAATTTATTCCATATACCATCATTCGACATTGCTTTGCATTTAATTTTGTGAATTTCGATTCCATTTGTACTGGTAACATCTGTTATGTCTTCACCAAACAATCTTCTAATCAATGACGTCTTTCCTGCACCTTTTTTTCCAACAACTACTAAACGTATGTCTCTCTTTTTCTCAGAGCCTGACTCAAGTAATTTGAGGTACAATTCAATAGATCTTTTATCAGCCATTATTCTTATTTCAGTTGGAACCATATCACCTAAAACGGCATTTTTCATAAATGTTTTTTATTAAAGCAAAACATAACTTTACTCATCTATAAACATACAACTATTCTTTTGAGTGCCTGTTTTCATTTTATGTAAGTTTTAGAAGTTTTGATAGAATCTATAGTTTAAATTGGAAGTCAATTGTCATGATTTGTTAAAAAATTTCATATTTAACTAGACTTAAGCTCGGACATACAGATGGACATGAGTAACACGTAATGCCCCCTTCTCTTCTACCTGGGCTGACAAATCATAACAAATTAAACAGCTATACAAGCACAGCAAGATGTGTCCTTTTTATTCATATCAAAATTGGTAAAAAAAAATCAAACAGAAAATAAGTAGTATACCCAAAAAGTCATTTTGTGATTTGTCTCCTTGTTACATAAAAATCCTTTTTTCACACAATAATTTTTTTGATAATTTAATACTTTGTATACATATAATACCACTTAAGATTATACACTGTGAACAATCTTAATTTATGAATTTTAAAGTAAAGTAGTGATTTGGTCCAGCTGAAAACAGTTAAAAATAAGCATTTCGGAAATAGTCAAAAGAATTCAAGACCCCCAGAACATAAAATTGTCCATATTCTGAGTTAGAGCCGATGAATTTTCTATAATTTTGATTTAATTTGTGCCAAAGGTAGTACACCACACTGTAAAAATATTATTGAGAAAGTGCAGGTGGGATTTTTTTTATGTCCATGTATTGTCTTAAAGAAATGCACTACCAAATAACTGTGTTATAACTTGGAACAATTGACTTTACGAGTATTGCTTATTTTACATGAGATTGTGATAAGTAAAATTAAGAGAAAACAGAGAATTGACCCTGAAAATAGAGACAAAAATCTGACAAAATAACAGAAAACATAGCCTGATCGAGGCCACCAAGGGGTCATCAACATTGTGAGAAAATCCAAAACCCAGAGGCGGCTTCAGCTAAATCTAAAAAGAAATGTTATCTTAAAAGAAATTACAAAGTCATTTTCCATATAATTAAATCAACAAGAATAACTCTTTTAAAGTAGTTGATCAACACTTATTTTCAAATTTGTAAGAAGCACTGCTGATATAAATCTTTGTTATCAGTTTTTCTCATGGAAACTTCGACAATTATTTTTTTCCATACCATTATTATCACTCATTTTCAAACAGTTTTTAGAAAAACACCTAAGATATAAGTTGGATAAAAGAAAATGGCAAGAATTGAACACATGAGAGTGGTTACCATGCATTTTTCTATATAATCATAATGTCCAAGCTTAAGGGGCATATTTTTTTTCAAAAATAGCTAATCTGCCCTGATTTTCAAATTCACGTGAGACATCAAGGACATAATTCTTAGTTATAATGTTAATAAAAATCTAGCAAAAATTGTGAAAGCTCTTACAAGACTAGATGGACGTAACATGTGATGGTATTTCTGTGTCCCCAGCAGCATGTCACATACAGGACAAAAACTATCAGGGTATATATTTCCCCAATGAAAACCCTTCGTCAATATTTTACCTATTGATCTTGTATGAACTTTATTTTTGATAGAAAGATGTATTATCTGAGAGAAGAAAAAACTCTAGTAAATCTAGCATTTTCAAAAGGACATTTTTTTCTATTAACACTATAGTGAACCTATACATTGGGATGAACGGAAATTTTATGGACAACTTCTCCGAAACAGGCTAATAGGTTTTATATCTATTTCCCTTTATTTTCACAATGGCAGCAAACAACTGCTAAAAATGCGGGAAACACATTCGATCATTTATGGAAAAAACTTGTACAAGCTGCTGTGTTTTTTGCAATTTTTGATAAGGATATGATACATATTGTCATGCCTAATGCCTTATACTAGTTTCCCCCACCTGGCATGGTCTTCAACAATGGCCATTGTTTATTAAACATAGTCATTAATGATGAATATCTCTATGAATAATTAGATGATAATTTAAATCATTTTGACAAATGTGTGGATTGTATCCTGCTGAACTTTTTTTTTTTAAATTTCTATTTATATTAACATGTTAGAATTTTTAAGATAATGGACAAAACTGTGTCAATGATATCATTATATATGTATGTTAAAGGAAAATAGTCGACAGAAAGACCATTCTAGCTTATTTGTGGATTTGTACTTGCTGGTCGAAAGTGTATGTTTTTATTTTTACAGTTTTCAGAAAAACAGACCAAATAATGTGCAAACAATTCATCGTTAAAGGGCAATTACTTCAATAAATAGTCGTAAACAATTTTGGTCATGTTGACATATTTGTAGATCTTGTCTTGCTAGGAATTTTGTATTTTATATTTTAGGATATGTCGAAGCAAAACCTGAAAATGCTAAAAATGGTCATTACACTTAATTACGATGACTCTTATAAGGAGTTCACTAAGATATCAACACTGTTTAATTATTTGTATAACTTGTATTACTGATCATGTTGCTGTTTTAGTATTACTGATCATGTTGCTGTTTTAGTATTACTGATCATGTTGCTGTTTTAGTATTACTGATCATGTTGCTGTTTTAGTATTATTGATCATGTTGCTGTTTTAGTATTACTGATCATGTTGCTGTTTTAGTATTACTGATCATGTTAATGTTTTAGTATTACTGATCATGTTGCTGTTTTAGTATTACTGATCATGTTGCTATTTTAGTATTACTGATCATGTTGCTGTTTTAGTATTACTGATCATGTTGCTGTTTTAGTATTACTGATCATGTTGCTGTTTTAGGTTTCTTTCTATCTATTATAGGTTGCATTTCTGTAAATATTGACAATGCAGTGTCCCATAGGAACTCCTTTTACGGCTAAAACTGTAACACATTTACAATGAAGTTTTGAAAAAATCTCATCCTAGAATTGAAAGTTCATATGCACCACAATTTTTTCCAAAGGTCAAAATCTAGGTCTGTGCGGCATATTTTCAACATTAATATGCCCTGAACTTCTCAGAGTATAAACTAACAGTCATTTTCTGAACTACCCCTACCTCGAATGAAAGGTTACCACAGATTTCAATGTAAACAATATGCACGTTTTTATTTACTGGTAACATTCACAAGTTATGTCTCTGTGAGATGGAACACAGATATCATAACTGGGAACCAGTATGTAAACAAAATCAATGTTCTTTGAATATTGAAGGTCTCTCCAAAAGAGGCATGTTTTGAGAAACAGCTGTATTTACAAAGTGCAACCTATACAGACATTTATTTAAATAGAAAACTCTCTAAAATCAGTTTTTCTCACATTAATACTCATTTATCAGAATTATAGTCTTAAAGAAATCACTGCGTATACTCAAAAACTTAACTATACATTTTATATCCCTCCCCTGTTTCAATATTTTTTAAAGAATTTGAAAACAAGACTTTAATTATTGCCAGCTTACCCTATTTGCATATTTTCTGATAAAAATGCCTAGAACCTGTTTAAAACTGTTTTGATAACATACTGAAAGTATATCAGAATACTATAAATGTAATGTTTAGCAGTCAATCATGACAACATTCAAGATTATATAAAGTATCCAATCCAGCCTCTTTCTCCAGTCCACATCTTACTGTATACCTATTTGTCAATTAAAGATCACATTTTCTGCCTCAAATGGTCAATTTAGAATTCTTGTCACAACAGTATCATCTGTAACTATATATACGACACAATTTACCTAAAATATATACTAGAAGTGTTCAAACAAAGCCATATTTGCAACAGTTGTATGTATACAGATACCAGTCTGAGATATAATTTCACTTAAAATGTTGTACAGATGACTGCTAACATCTGATTTTTTGCATAACTTCCAAGCATAGTTATTGTTTTCTATATCAAGAACTTTAAAATCATAAAATCATAGCTTTTACAAGTTAAATTATTTGTTTTATGACCCATGGGGGTAGGCAATTTTCTATGTTTTTTGCCCCTGGAGCCTCAAATTTCCTAAATCATTCTGCTGTTTCTAGCAATTTGGAATATTTAGTACATCTTCAAGATAGAACACACTATTGTAAGTTTTCTTGAGATATTTTTGTTTTTCTAGCTTGTATTTATCATGCCGTGGTGACGAAAAAAGCAGATTTAGGTGTTGTGGCTTACTTTTGGTTTCTCAAAAGGACACATATAAATAATATTCAGTAAGGATCTATTAGTTAAAATGACTGCGAAGAGTAAATATAAGCACTTCTTAACAATTTAACTTACAAATATTCAAATATTATGAATTAAGTTTGTTTCGAGGACTTTACGTAAACTGTGCATACTGTAAACAGTGAATTTACGCTGAGTCATCATATGTAAGGCCCAGGATTCTATCAATCTTCATTAAATATTTATAAAACTTCATATTTGAGTTAATCTGTGAAATAAAGTAAATTCTGTTAAATTCTGAGTGTTCCCCTTTTCCACCCTATATACAGTGATATAGGTTGCATTTCTGTAAATATTGACAATGCAGTGTCCCATAGGAACTCCTTCTACGGCTAAAACTGTACCACGTTTACTATGATGTTTTGAAAGTTCACATGCACCACAAATTTTTCCAAAGGTCAATATATAGGGCTGTGCGGCATATTTTCAACGTTTATATGCCCTGAACTTTAAACTAGTTTAAACTAACACTCATTTTCTTAACTACCCCTACCTCGAATGAAAGGTTATTTTGGCCACGAGCATCACTGAAGAGACATGTATTGTCGAAATGCAAGAAAATTTGTACCGTTAATTCTATTACCACAGATTTCAATGTAAACAATAAGCACGTGTTTATTTACTGGTTACATTCCCAAGTTATGTCTGTGTGAGATGGAACACAGATATCATAACTGGGAACCAGTATGTAACCAAATTAATTTGTTATGAATATTCAAGATCTCCCCAAAAGAGGTGTGTTTTGAGAAACAGCTGTATTTACAAAGTGCAACCTATAGTTTTAAGTTAATCATGTAAACTGGCAAAACTGGTAAAAAATGGTAAAATTTATATTTTAAGGGTAATAACTTATATAAGCAGTCGACAGTTATAAACAATAGATAGATACAATTGAGAATTCAAATTGGTAATGTGTCATAGAGATTACAATCCGACCAAAAAGCAAAAAACAGTGGAAGGCATAATATTCTAAACATTTGAGCCAAAGTCGATTTTCTATTTTAAAAGCAGTTTTCCAAATAATGTTCCTTTGTAGCCATGTCAGGCGCAACTTGGTTGGCAAGCTGGGTCATCAGACATATATCTTTACTAGATAGATACCCAAATAATGAAAGATAATAAAATGGTGTCCAGGAGTTTGAACTAGAGAAGAGGATAACTAAACTAGATGCTCTCAAGAGACTGTGTCACTCACCGTGGTCTATGCGCATATTAAACAAAGGACACTCTCCAACATTGAAGACAAGAATAGACCTAACCAAAAATCTCTATTTTGTTGATCTTGTATTTCTGATCTTGTATTTCTGATCTTTTAGACTGTTAGGTTATTGGACTTATTAATAGATTTTGCCTTGATGATCATTTTTGTAATTTAGAGTGTTTATTTGTCTAGAACTTGCCTTGCTGATCATGTTTGTGATTTAGAGTGTTTATTTGTCTAGAACTTGCCTTGCTGATCATTTTTGTGATTAAGAGTGTTTATTTGTCCAGAACTTGCCTTGCTGATCATTTTTGTGATTTAGAGTGTTTATTTGTCTAGAACTTGCCTTGCTGATCATTTTTGTGATTTAGAGTGTTTATTTGTCTAGAACTTGCCTTGCTTATCATTTTTGTGATTTAGAGTGTTTGTTTGTCTAGATCTTGCCTTGCTGATCATTTTTGTGATTAAGAGTGTTTATTTGTCTAGAACTTGCCTTGCTGATCATTTTTGTGATTTAGAGTGTTTATTTGTCTAGATCTTGCCTTGCTGATAATTTTTGTGATTAAGAGTGTTTATTTGTCTAGAACTTGCCTTGCTGATCATTTTTGTGATTTAGAGTGTTTATTTGTCTAGATCTTGTCTTGCTGATCATTTTTGTGATTTAGAGTGTTTATTTGTCTAGATCTTGCCTTGCTGATCATTTATATGATTAAGAGTGTTTCTTTGTATAGATCTTGCCTTGCTGATAATTTTTGTGATTTAGAGTGTTTATTTGTCTAGATCTTGCCTTGCTAATAATTTTTGTGATTTAGAGTGTTTATTTGTCTAAATCTTGCCTTGCTGATAATTTTTTGTGATTTAGAGTGTTTATTTGTCTAGATCTTGCCTTGCTGATCATTTTTGTGATTAAGAGTGTTTATTTGTCTAGATATTGCCTTGCTGATCATTTTTGTGATTTAGAGAGTTTATTTGTCTAGATCTTGCCTTGCTGATCATTGTTGTGATTTAGAGTGTTTATTTGTCTAGATCTTGCCTTGCTAATCATTTATGTGATTTAGAGTGTTTATTTGTCTAGATCTCACCTTGCTGATCATTTATGTGATTTAGATTGTTTATTTGTCTAGATCTTGCCTTGCTGATCATTGTTGTGATTTAGAGTGTTTATTTGTCTAGATCTTGCCTTGCTGATCATTTTTGTGATTTAGAGTGTTTATTTGTCTAGATCTCTTGCCTTGATCATTTTTGTGATTTAGAGTGTTTATTTGTCTAGATCTTGCCTTGCTGATCATTTTTGTGATTTAGAGTGTTTATTTGGGTAGATCTTGCCTTGCTGATCATTTTTGTGATTTACAGTTTATTTGTCTTTCATAATGAGGCATTACAGAAAAAGGTCTCTCTCTAAATATCATGTTTTTCATGATAAAAGGCAATAAACAGGTGTGCTATTAGCGCATGATGTGCCCGTCGCATTTTCAGAGAATAAAGTTCAATTACTTCTCAATGTCATATTAGAAATTAGATATTAGAAATAGATATAAATATACATCAAAGTTTAATGAGAATTACTGAAAGCATTTTAGAGTTATTGTCCAAATACTGGGAAATCACCCCTTTGTTAAGAATAAAACCCCAAAACTTGAAAACATAAAAATTAAAATTTATAAAATTGTAAAGGAAGCTTACATAAATAGATTTAAACAATTTAGCAAATTTTTATGAGAACTGCTGAAAGCATTTTTGAGTTATTGTCCAAAACTGGAAACATCCCCCCTATTTTATGAATAAAACCCTGTAACTCGAAAACATCAAATCTAAAATGTATAAAACTTGAAAGGGAGCTCATGTCAATAGATATAAATAATTCACCAACATTTCTTGCAAGTTGGTGAAAGCATTCTTGAGTTATTGTCTGAAAACTGGAAAAATCCATCTTTTTTTAATGAAAAAAAAAACAAACTAAAGGGAGCTCACGTCAATTGATATGAACAATTCATCAAAGTTTTATGCAAATTGGTTAAAGTGTTTTCGAGTTTATATCCGACATGTTGAAGACGGATGGACGGACAGACGGACAACGGTATACCATAAAAAGTCCCGTAAACAGGCGTATAAAAATGGGGGGGGGGGGGAATCGTAACATGTGCCATTGATGGGCAATAACTTCTATAAGAGTTTGTCTAACAGATAATTAGACATTTATATGGACAATTGGTAGAGCTCATTATTCTGAACATATGTTTCCTTTCAAATTTTCACTATTTATAACGGTTAAAATAATAAACAAAACTTTTTATTCCTATGTTCAATTTTTAGCAATGACAGCCATTTTGGTTGGTAGGCAGGCTTATCTGACACATTTTTAACTAGATGCCTTGATGATGATATTGGCCAAGGTTGGTTGAAATTGTCTCAGGGTTCAATTGACCATTTTGGTCATGTGAACTTATTTGTAGATCTTATTTTGCTGTTCATCAAGTTTATCCTTTAACTAAATTTCACATTGTAAAACTGTTTCCATTTACCGGTACTCAGCCTGTGAGCTACTGTTTCTTTTACAAAAAAAATGTCTCCTCTGAATCTACTAGGCCAAATGAAATCAAACTTGGCCTCAATCATCCTCAAGGTGTGTAGTAAAAAAAAATATCCAATTACCCTGTGCATCTAGTAAAATGGCGGCCATGGCTAAGATATAACATTGGGGTAAAATGCAGTGTTATCTCTTGTATCTCTGAAACTAAAGCATTGAAAGCAAATCTGACATGTATACAAATGTATATCAGGTAAAGATATTCTGAACTGAAATTTTAAGACGCATCAGACAACCTTTTGTTGGGTTGCTGACTTAGAATTGGTAATGTTATGGAAATTTTAAAGTTTTGGTTAGTATCTTGAATATCATAATAGATGGAGATAAACTGTAAACAGCAAAATAAGATCTACAAATAAGTTCACATTTTACACATGGGTCATCTTCAGTCCGTCAGACCGTCCCATTAATATTTTCGTCGCTTTTTTCTCAGGAATTACATAACATGGATTTCTGAAATTTGGTTTCAGGGTTTATATAAGTCAGCTATTCCTTGTGATTGCTATTACATGGAACTCTCATGTTTGATCATGTATTAGAATGAAGAACAGAAGGTTCTGAATGTTCTGACCCATACCAATACCGCAATCTGTATCAGGAACCAAATATCTATTATAACATGTATAACTGCAAATATCTTTGACTTATTTGTGGTTCATCTTAAACTGACCTAATCACAAAGTTTAACATGTAAAATATACGCATACTTTTCAAAGTTAACAGACCATGACTGTGGAAACAAAGGCCAATTAAATGATCTCCATGAATATGTGATGTGCTTATTCTAATACACCTGCATATCAAACATTGTTGGTCCGCCTTAAATTGATCTAATCATTTAAATTTTAAGATTTATACTAAGTTAATGTTCAAAGTTGATAGACCATGAAAAAGTTCGAAATTGACATTTTTAACAACTTGCCTGTCAGCTAGGCAAGTGATCATGATACATTACTTGTACGAGAGCATGGAGATAGAAAACTAGTTGTCCAAATCTTGTTCTTTGTAAAATGTTAACTGCCATTTATGGATATAAAATAATGTAAATGCATTTCAAAACGGAATAAAATGTAGCCCATTTACAAAATTGCAAACGAAGGCATTTGATCAACCTTAGTCCAAATATCATGAGACGTTTAAGCAAAATATCAAAATAACATTTCAAGACATCATAATTATTTGGGTTATAGTGACCAAAGAGCAAATTTGAAGAAGAATATATGGTTCAAGTCATCATAGTTTTCTGTCTTTATTGTCACTTTGTACCTTTTTAATTGTTCTGGTTGCAATTGCTGTTTAAGAACAGGCTGTTTTTGGCAGGATGATGATAGATGCTGGGAGGTAGTTTCATGATATTTTAAGGGGTCAAGTTTTCAGTTTTTGTCCAAAAAACTAGGGCACTTTCTCTTTTCTGTTTGTGAGATAAACCAGTTGAATTGTCAAAATCCAGCCAAGGACAATTGACCGCCTAATGAGCAAAAAGTTTATGTTAAGCTATTTCCTATCATATATTCATACACCAAATATAGTTAAACTATTGCTTATTGTATCTAAGAAAGGGACTTAACCATCAAAACATATTATTAACTAATAGACCATAAAAATGAGGTCAAAGTCAGATAAGACCTGCCAGACAGACTTTTAAACCTTACAATAATCCCATACACACAATATAGTTGACCTGTTGCTTGCAGGAACACAGCGATACAGAAAACACAAAGACTTAACATTGACCTATGAACAATAAAATTAGGTTGTAAGTTTTCTCAATTGAATTGTTTCATAAATTTCATGTAAGGGCCTACTATTCTCATTGCTGAAAGCGGTACGGTTGCCTATAATTGCTAACATCCACTTTATTTTAACTTTGGTGGATATTTGTCTCATTAACAATCAAACCACATCTCCTTATTCTTATATCAAGGCCAGATGAAAACTGCAAAACAGACATAGACTATGCAATATGGGCTTTGCTCATTGTTGAAGGCCGTACGGTGACCTATAGTTGTTAATGTTTGTGTCATTTTGGTCTTTTTGTGGGTAGTTGTCTCATTGGCAATCATACCACATCTTCTTTTTTATATATAGATATAAGATATGGTATGATGCCAAGGAGACAACTATCCATCCAAGTTATAGGTCAAAGTACGGTCTTCAACACAGAGCCTTGGATCACATTGAACAGCAAGCTACAAAGGGTCCCAAAAAGACTAGTGTTAAACCATTCAAACGGGAAAACCAACGGTTTAATTCTATAAATAAACTGTTAACACAGAGAAATGTCTTGCCTTTTTGTAATTTTGATAATGCAAATGTTGAAATTAAAAAAAACAATACTTAAGTTAGTTATGCAGTATTCAAAGTCAATGAACCATGACTGACGGTACATGGCTAACCAATTTCCATGGGAATGAGATGTGCCAATACTCATACAACTGCATACCATTGACTTAGTTTAAACATATTTATTCATAGTGGATTGGGAATATTGCAACTAATATTAATCCCTTTCCACTTTGCAGGTGCGAGTGCTACCCTGTAGGGGCATTAGACTGCTCTTTTTTCGAAATCTACAAGGGTGTCTTTACATGCAAGAGATATGGCTGTCTCTTCACACGGGTCAGTCACTTATGTTCCCCTTATGACAGACTATCATCGTTTCTTAAGACCATACTCGCAAATGGTGTGAAAGGACAGTTGAAAATTCAGTTCCGTTCAAAACGGGGATCGATCCAGGAACCTGTGTGCACTAACCAATACACCAAGGCTCTATACCATAGACTTATCATAAGTTGTTCCCTTTAAACAAACTTAAACACAAACAAGTCAATGAACCATGATGAGGGGGTGATAGTATATAATATCCAAGGAAACGAGACTTGCAAATGCCAATACTTATGCATATTATTGACTTAACATTAGCGGTTCATCTTAAACTGATCTAATCACAAACTAACACACGTGAACTAAGCAAAAGCATTAAAGTCAAGAGACCATGACTGAAGAGCAGGGCCAAATATTCTCCATGGAAATGAGATATGCTACTCCTTATAAAACTGCATACCAATTAACATTGGTCTACCACTAATTGTTCCCCTTGAATTGACCTAATAACAAACTTATACCTGTAAACTAAGCAAAAGTTTCAAGTCAATAGACCATGACTGAGGGGACGGGGCCGAATAATCTTCATGAAAATAAAATTTGCCGATGTTTTAACAACTGCATACCAAATATCCATGACCTTCCAATAGTGGTTACCAATAAACTGACCTTATCGCAAACTAATACATGTAAACTAAGCAAAAGTTTCAAAGTCAATAGACCATGATTGAGGCGGCAGGGCCAAATAATCTCTGTGGAAATAAGATGTGCCAATGCAAATACAACTGCATGCCAAATATCATTGACCTACTACAAGTGGTTCAGCATAAATTAGACCTAATCACAAACTTATACAATTGTTGACGCCGCTGCCATTGCCGACGCCGGAAACAGCATATCTATGTCTCACTTTTTGACTCCGTCAAGGTGAGAATATATAATAAATAAACTCATCATAGATACCAGGACTAAATTTTGTAAATACGCCAGACGCGCGTTTCGTCTAAAAAAGACTCATCAGTGAGGCTCGAATCCAAAAAAGTGAAAAATGCCAAAAAAAAGTATGAAATTGAGAGCATTCAGGACCAAAATTCCTAAAAGTTTTGCCAAATACAGCTTAGTTGATATATGCCTGAGGTAGAAACGCCTTAGTATTTAAAAAATTACAAGTTTTTTTAAACAGTCAATTGATAAATATAACCATATCAATGATAATTCATGTTAAACAAAAACGAGAAACGAGAAACGAGAAACATTCATGAACCACAAACGAACATCAGGCTCCTTTACAATTATTCTATACATGAAATATAGTTGACCTACTGTTTAATAGTACCAGAGCAAAAAATGCAGAGATACTGACTTGACAAAGCAAACTTTATCTGAATCACGGATCAATTACATGATTGAATTGTTATCCCTTTGTCTCGCTTTCAATGACTGTTGTCCCAGGTCAAACAAAATATATGGTTTCTAACACCTCTCATGTTAGCGTGTCATCTTTACAATGAATACTTTTCTTGTTGAAATAATTCTAACAAAGTAGAATATTCCTTACTATTGCAGAGTACAAATAAGCATGTACTATATTTGACCATATAGTTTGATGGTACTTTAACTTGCTATTTTATATATATTAGAAAGCTGATGACACTATAGCTTCATAGTTTGTTAGTATCTTGGTATTATAGTGATTTATCTCATCAATACAATGCAATTAATTGGATAAAGTCGTACAGTAAACATGTTGTCATTCTGCAATTCCTAGTGTGGGGGTAATCATGAAAATGTGTTAAAACTTATGAAATAAAAGTCAATAAAAGTTACCTTCTCTCCCTTGTCCAGCAGTCACACCTGAAGATTTCTCTGACATGACAGTCTGAAAAACGAGTAATTTGCACCGTAAATTAGTCCTATAACATATGACTTCGCATTCTTATTCAATTTTTAACGTTTTTATACTGATATTTTCATTTTTTATTTTTTTTTAATGCGAGGGTGGCACATTGATAGTAAAAAAAAGATATCAGAACAGCAAATAGAAAAAGTAAATAATGCCCCCGAGGTCATATGTTGTAGGACTAAACAGACTACTAGCAGTTAACTGACATGCCAGCTCCAGACTTCAATTAAACTGACTGAAAGATTATGATTTCATCATATGAACATCAGGCACAATCCTTCCCGTTAGGGGTTTAGTATCATACCATCATAACATATATGAGAAGAAGGTTAATCATTAAATGCAACAACATGAATGGAAACGCCATTTTTCGATCTTTCAAGAACCATACCTCCTGAACGGTAAAAGTCAAAATCGTTATTATTGAACTTGACCTCCAATTTGTGACCAGTAACAAGATACTACAATTTGAAAAGCTTTGGTTGAACAGTTCATGAGTAAATGCATGGACACGACTGGAAACGCCATTTTTCAATCTTTCAAGAACCCTAACTCCTGAACGGTAAAAGTCAAAATCGTCATTATTGTACTTGACCTCCATTTTGTCATCAGTAACAACATATTAAAATTTGAAAAGCTTTGGTTGAACGGTTCATGAGTCAATGCACGGACAACATTTGGTTGCCGCCCACCCGACCTCCCGCCGTACATCCCGAAATCAATAACCGACATTGTTGTCACAAAAATCTGGTTAAGTCACAAAAATCCGGTTAATAATATATAATACAAATGCTCCACATTACATGAAATATATTGAACATTTTCCTATTTTGCAAGATAAACGAGAGATATATTATTAAGTTTAAAGGGAACAGGTTGTTTTTGAATTTGTAAAATCCCCTTGCAGGTATTTTTGTTCAAACAACAATTACACATTATGCAGGAAAAACCTGGCTTACTGATCATTTTTACCAAGTGTGAAAGTTTTTAAGATAAAAAACGGAAATGTAAATAAACAAGAGGCACAATCGAACTTGTATTACTCACCTTGGCATTTTTTTCAAAACTAAATTGGATTTATTACTTGATTGATTGACTGTGGTTAAGACAACTTTCACAGATATTGGAAAAGCATTAAAATTTGTAAAAAATGTCATTTAAGGTCAATAACTCCTATGGTTCATTGTTATTGGTCAGGCTGACATTTTCATGGACATTGGTGAAAGCCTTTTTGAGTTATTGTCCAAAGTGTTAAAAATCCCCCTTTTTTATGAATAAAGCCCCATAAATCCAAAACTTAAAATCTGAAATTTATAACTAGAGGCTCTAAAGAGCCTGTGTCGCTCACCTTGGTCTATGTGCATATTAAACAAAGGACACAAATGGATTCATGACAAAATTGTATTTTGGTGATGGTGATGTGTATTAAGTTCTTACTTTACTGAACGTTCTTGCTTCTTACAATTATATCTATAATGAACCTTGCCCATTAGTAACAGAGAAAAATATTTGGTAAAAATTTACATAAATTTACCGAATTAATGAAAATTGTTAAAAATTTACTATAAAGGGCAATAACTCCTTAAGGGGTCAATTGACCATTTAGGTCATGTTGACTTATTTGTAGATCTTACTTTGCTGAACATTATTGCTGTTTACAGTTTATCTCTATCTATAATAGTATTCAAGATAAAAACCAAAAACAGCAAAATTTCTTTAAAAATTACCAATTCGAGGGCAGCAAGCCAACAACCGATTGTCCGATTCATCTGAAAATTTCAGGGCAGATAGATCTTGACCTGATAAACATTTTTATCCCATGTCAGATTTCCTCTAAATGCTTTGGTTTTTGAGTTATAAGCCAAAAACTGCATTTTACCCCTATGTTCTATTTTTAGCCGTGGCGGCCATCTTGGTTGGATGACCGGGTCACGCCACACATTTTTTAAACTAGATACCCAAATGATGATTGTGGCCATGTTTGGTTTGATTTGGCCCAGTAGTTTCAGAGGAGAAGATTTTTGTAAAAGATTACTTAGATTTATGAAAAATGGTTAAAAATTGACTATAAAGGGCAATAACTCCTAAAGGGGTCAACTGACCATTTCGGTCATGTTGACTTATTTGTAAATCTAACTTTGCTGAACATTATTACTGTTTACAGTTTATCTCTATCTATAATAATATTCAAGATAATAACCAAAAACAGCAAAATTTCCTCAAAATTACCAATTCAGGGGCAGCAACCCAACAACAGGTTAACCGATTCATCTGAAAATTTCAGGGCAGATAGATCTTGACCTGATAAACATTTTTACCCCCATGTCAGATTTCCTCTAAATGCTTTGGTTTTTGAGTTATAAGCCAAAAACTGCATTTTACCCCTATGTTCTATTTTTAGCCGTGGAGGCCATCTTGGTTGGATGACCGGGTCAAGCCACACATTTTTTAAACTAGATACCCCAATGATGATTGTGGCCAAGTTTGGTTTGATTTGGCCCAGTAGTTTCAGAGGAGAAGATTTTTGTAAAAGCTAACGCCGGACGACGGACGACGGACGACGGACGCCAAGTGATGAGAAAAGCTCACTTGGCCCTTTGGGCCAGGTGAGCTAAAAAATGAAAGGGAGCTTACATCAATAGATATAAACAATTCACCAAAGTTTCATGGACATTGGTGAAAGCCTTTTTGAGTTATTGTCCGAAGTGTGGACGACGGACCCCCTTTTTTTATGAATAAAGCCCCATAATTCCAAAACTTAAAATCTGAAATTAAAAAAAAACGAAATGGAGCTTACGTCAATAGATATAAACAATTCACTTAAGTTTCATGGAAATTGGTGAAAGTGTTTTTGAGTTATTGTCCGAAGTGTGGACGACGGACCCCCTTTTTTATGAATAAAGCCCCATAAATCCAAAACTTAAAATCTGAAATAAAAAAAACGAAAGGAAGCTTACGACAATAGATATAAACAATTCACTTAAGTTTCATGGAAATTTGTGAAAGTGTTTTTGAGTAGTCTGAAGTGTGGACGACGGACGGACAGACAGACGGACAGACGGACGGACAACGGTATACCATATGTCTTAAAGACGGGCGTATAAAAACTCAGAACAAAATCATCAGTCCGGAATAAAATCTGAACTTGATCTGTCATGGTCAAACTATATACCAATTATCAAATCATAATCTTAAAGCATGAAAAAAAATGTGTGGAAAACTGATTACTTGCCTGAATTTCCTAGGTCAAAGGACGATAACTCTTTAAAAAATCATCAGGTAGATCTGTAATTTTGTCACGGTAAAACTATATACCAAATATTAAATCAAAATCTTAAATATAAAAAAGATGATGTGGTATGCTTGCCAATGAGATATTTGTTCCGCCTAACCGATGTTCCACTACAAAACTTTGTTATAAACAATGTCATAATATCTGTTCCTGTCGGAAAAACAAATCTATATCATTTATTTCGTTAGGAACATATACTGTAATATTTTTTCCCCTGGAAATAATATTCCAGAATACTTTTTCAATTTGGAACTTATATAATGAAGGAGCTTCTATTTCAAGACAGAGACAACTCTTCACAAGAGACCAAATGACACAGAAATTAACAAATGTAGGTCACCGTACAGCCTTCAACAGTAAGCAAAGCTATAAAAGGCCCCAAAACAACAAATGTAAAACAATTCAAACAACAACAAAAAATGAACGCAAAACAAAAAGGTAACACAGCAAAAATAGACAACCACTGAATTACGGGCTCCTGACTTGGGACAGCAATACGAACAAAAATGTGTAAAAACCCAATTGCTGGAATGAATTAAGGAAATCCTGCCACATGAAGAACACAAACTCACAACCTGAATGTTAAAAGCCTAGTGATACAGAACTGAGAAGTCAACTAGGTAAAGGATACTTGCAAAGTTTTACGAAGGCAAAGCCTAAAATACAATACAGTTATCTCCATTTTTAAGCATTCTATATAAAATTTAAAAAAAACCACAGTTAAATGTCAACATACTGTCTGTGAAAGAATATCATAAATCGAATTTAAAAAACTTGCTCTCGCCTCGTTCAATCTAGAATGAAATAGAAAACATCTGCTAATTTTGTTGATTATTGAATAACAATACATTGAAAGATGATGGCTTAGCTAGTTAAAGTCCCCAAATATATGATGTTGTCGAATCAAAATCGTGTTAACAAATAATTGCATTGCAATTTAAAATCTTTTTTTAAGACTAATGTTTAATTGTTTAAAGATTTTTCTCCTTAAGAATCTTGGTTTTGCAGCATTTGCTGTCTTGGTTTTATATTTCTTTATATTTTGTAACTTATTTTCAACTTAAAGCGTTTGTAATTCAACACTATATTTGTACCTGTAAGTATTCCATCACTTCTTTATACTGTCTGTTCATCCCTTCTGCTGCTATGTCGTAGGGAGTCTTACCCTGAAATACACGTATCAGATAAATCTTTATATTGCTTTCATCTTTTGTATGACAAAGAGGACTTTTTTTACATATCTTACAATTAGTAGCTGGGTGGTGTTTTATTTTATCTTTACAGATGCTAACCATATCATTTTCCTTCAACAAATAAATCTCTTCAGACAACATTCAAATTATTGTTCACAATTTTCTTAAGACTTCAAATAGGCTTTTAACTCTTTTTTTTTAAAGGATATGAATAAATGCTCCTTCTGTCCCCATTTGGTCTTGATTTTTTTTCAGTTTGAATGATAAATGCATCCTTATATCTACACAAAGGGTGTGGGATATGGGGGATTTCATCCTTAACTATCTTTTTACATTAGATGGACACATTACAAATGTATCATGATTATTGACAGTTCTTTATATTCTAATATTATTCTCTATTCTTTATATTATTGTATCCAATTATTCTCTATTCATTAACTGTTTGCCTATATCTCGATAAACCCTCTTCATCCTCCTATATCTGTATAAACCCATTCACTCCCTCCTGCATTAGTTTACCCATCCAAAACCTTCTATATTTGTATACCCAATCCACATCCTCCTATACTTGTATTTCCCACCCACACCCTCTAACATCTGAATATCCCACTCAGACCCTCCTATATATGTTTACCCCCTTCCCAACCTCCTATATCTGTATACCGTTTCCCTACCCTACTATATCTGTAAAACCCCTCAACACCCTCCTATGTCTTTATACCCTATCCAAAGTCTCCTATATTTGAATAGCCCATCCACTGTTGAGATTGTCGCTGGAACGTAACATCCGTACTTTTGTACTTGTTCATTTTTTGACGTCATATTATCATGTGACAACTCCATGGGTGGAAATACATTTGTTGTATATGAATATAATGGCTAAACAGTCTTTACATACATTGCCTTAATTATCATCTATATACACACCCTCCTATATCTATATAGCCCATACACACCCTTCTATATCTGTATATCCATCCACACCCTCTTATATCTGTATACCCCATCCTTACCCTCCTATATCTGTAAACCCCATCCACACCCTTCTCTATCTGTATAGTCCATTCACACCCACCTATATCTGTAACCCCATCCACACCCTTCTATATCTGTATATCCCATCCACACCCTTCTATATCTGTATATCCCATCCACACCCTTCTATATCTGTATATCCCATCCACACCCTCCTATATATGTATATCTCATCCACACCCTTCTATATCTGTATATCCCATCCACACCCTTCTATATCTGTATATCCCATCCACACCCTTCTATATCTGTATATCTCATCCACACCCTCCTATATATGTATAGTCCATACACACCCTCCTATATCTGTAAACCTATACACACCCTCCTAGATATGCATACCCCATACGCACCCTCCTATATCTGTATATCCCATCCACACCCTCCTATATATGTATATCCCATCCACACCCTCCTATATATGTAAACCCCCTCCACTACCTACTGTATCTGTACACCCCTTCCCTACCCTCCTAAATATGTATACCCTCTCCACACCCTCCTATATATGTATAACCCTTTCAAACCCTCCTATATCTGTATACCCCATTCACACCCTCTTATATCTGCATATTTGATCAACATCCTCCTGTATCTGTATACCCCTTCCCTACCCTCCTATATCTGTATACCCAACACACATCCTCCTATATCTATATACCCTGTTGAATAATCTAAGTAAATCATGCGTTTCCTCTAATTACTTTGTCCTCGAGAATGTCCCAATAGTGGTCGGCGCCTATGAGAAAGTCAATTACGAAACATTCTGTACTTTGCATAGAATGTGCAAGTTTAAGTTCTCTTAAGTGTGGCAAGCTCCTTGTAGTCAGGGAAATATTAACTCTTGCTTCGGGTGTGAAATTATATGCGTTAGGGTTAAGTCTGCTCCTGAAGGACCAACAGTATCATGCGAAATTATATTTGTTTCAAAGGACTTAATGAATTTCCGAATTTGTCTAATTTTGCAATCAAGTTCGTACATATACTCATCTGAGTCGGTGATTTCCTGCTCCAGATTTTCCTCCGATGTCTGTTCCAAAAGTCTGTTATTCAGGTCAATCAATGTTTTCTGTTTCTGCGTGACAGCATCATCAAGGGCTTTCACTTCGTCAACTTCTGTGTCTGTTTTTGACTTTAACTCGTCGAATTTCACCAGTAGCTTCGTGACGGCTCCTTTGTGTCCAGCACGAACTGACTTCAGCTTTGAATCCATATATATCCAAAGGTTACGGCACCATTAAATGTTGAATAATCTAAGTAAATCATGCGTTGTGTTTTCTATACGTTTAATCGTTGTGATAGCTAATACATATATAATAACGTCACACAGTATAGCGTTATGGTAACAACGTTACCATAACGTAATGTTAGTACTTCGCGTATTTTTTCCGACATTCTGGGGGCCGACAAAAGTGAAATATGTAACGACAATTAAACAAATGTAAAATTCACAATACAGATAAATAATTAAATATTAATGTCCATCTCAAATAAAATAATCTAGTTCCTTAACCTTGACTGAACACAATTACAGTTTATCTTTTAGTCCATTCATGGATGTTCCTTCTAGCACACACGGTAATTTCAGGCTCAGCTGTAAATTTCTTTCATTATAAGTTTCTGTCCTGTATCTATGTGGCTTCTTGACTCCACCAGTTGAGGGTGTGTTCGTTCGGGCGGTCTTGGTAGATAGTCACTTCCTTGGATGTTTTCCTCAAAGGGTCTTCTTTTGGTAACGATCATACCTGAAGGTACATCATCTTGATGGTTATGTTTCTGAGACAACCCTTCTGTGGAATTGCCTTTCTCGTTATCAATAGTTGTGTTCTTGTGTGCGATGACGTTTACAAGAACTGTTGATGGCTGGTTGATGTTTCTATTGATCGGTCCTGATAATAGATATCCGATCTTTGACTGAACAGCGGTGGGTCCGTTTCCTCTAATTACTTTGTCCTCGAGAATGTCCCAATAGTGGTCGGCGCCTATGAGAAAGTCAATTACGAAACGTTCTGTACTTTGCATAGAATGTGCAAGTTTAAGTTCTCTTAAGTGTGGCAAGCTCCTTGTAGTCAGGGAAATATTGTTATTAATTGGGACGGCAATTTCTGGAACAATGAGTGTATTAATATGCACCTTTTCTCCTGTGTCGGTCTGTAGTTGTAGTGTTGCAGTGTCTAAGTTACGAACTTTCTGAGATAAATCTCCGAACGCAGACAGTTGAATGCTTACTTTTTCTGTGGGTTTTATTTCTAATTGATCAGCTAGTTTCTGAGTTATAAAAGAACACTGTGCTCCCTCGTCAAATAAGATGTTACATTCTACTTCTTGGTCGTTATATACAACTGGTGCAATTGCTGTTTTCAGGAGAATGTTGTGATTCTGTTGTGATGAATACATTACTCTAGTCTCGTTTGGTGTTTCAACTTTGTTTACTGATGACTGTTGTGTTGTATGCTCCGGTGTCGTACCTGGAATTACCTCTTTGCCTCTACATATGCCAGTATGATGCATTCCGTTACACTTTTTACATCGTTTAGTAGACTTGCATGCGGCCACTCGGTGTGACCCTAAACAGTTAAAGCATAACTGTTTCTGTTTTACGATTTGATTTCTAGCGTTTGCGTCTGTTACTTCAGAGCACTCCGTCGGATAGTGCTCACCTGAACAGAAAATACATGTACGTGTATTTGTCTTCTGATGTGTGTCTGTGAATTTGCTCTTGTATGAATGTGATTGCGTACCCATGAAAAATATAGTGGCGTACAATCTGTCTGAATCTGTGACTCCTTCTCCAGCTTCGAGTATGTCGATCTCTTTAGTTATAGATTTGCGTAAATTATCTAATATCAAATTATCTCTTCCGTGTTCTCTTGCAATATTCTTTCTAATGTCAATCGGTAACTTGTCCAAAACTACAGGTACCAAAAGCGAACCATACATCTCTGGTGTTTGACCAAGTGACTTTAATCCTCGTACGTATGATTCTAATCTGTCTCCGTAAGACCTCAAACTAAAAGCATCATTTGTCGGTGCGGGTAAATTCATGAGTGCTTTCATGTAAGCATGTATCAGTTTGCTAGGCTGTCCGAACCGATCTCTGAGAAGGTTGACTGCGGTTTCGTAGTTACCATTTGTGAAAGCGAATCCCTCTACTGTTTGCGCGGCGCTTCCCTCCAGCTGGGCTTTCAGATAATTAAACTTTTGGATTGGCGTTAATGTGTCGTTGTCGTGTATCGATGACTCGAAACAATCCCAAAATGTCTGCCACTTGATAATATCTCCATTAAAATAGGGTAAGTCTAACTTTGGAAGCCTATGGTAATTATATTTTGAAGATCTCGGTTCTGACGGGACTTGAAACATGACATTCTCTGACGGACGGGTATGCACTGCAGGGGCGTGAATTGAATACTGCTGGTTCAAAGAATCTATAGCACATGTGTTCATATTAACTCTTGCTTCGGGTGTGAAATTATATGCGTTAGGGTTAAGTCTGCTCCTGAAGGACCAACAGTATCATGCGAAATTATATTTGTTTCAAAGGACTTAATGAATTTCCGAATTTGTCTAATTTTGCAATCAAGTTCGTACATATACTCATCTGAGTCGGTGATTTCCTGCTCCAGATTTTCCTCCGATGTCTGTTCCAAAAGTCTGTTATTCAGGTCAATCAATGTTTTCTGTTTCTGCGTGACAGCATCATCAAGGGCTTTCACTTCGTCAACTTCTGTGTCTGTTTTTGACTTTAACTCGTCGAATTTCACCAGTAGCTTCGTGACGGCTCCTTTGTGTCCAGCACGAACTGACTTCAGCTTTGAATCCATATATATCCAAAGGTTACGGCACCATTAAATGTTGAATAATCTAAGTAAATCATGCGTTGTGTTTTCTATGCGTTTAATCGTTGTGATAGCTAATGCATATATAATAACGTCACACAGTATAGCGTTATGGTAACAACGTTACCATAACGTAATGTTAGTACTTCGCGTATTTTTTCCGACATTCTGGGGGCCGACAAAAGTGAAATATGTAACGACAATTAAACAAATGTAAAATTCACAATACAGATAAATAATTAAATATTAATGTCCATCTCAAATAAAATAATCTAGTTCCTTAACCTTGACTGAACACAATTACAGTTTATCTTTTAGTCCATTCATGGATGTTCCTTCTAGCACACACGGTAATTTCAGGCTCAGCTGTAAATTTCTTTCATTATAAGTTTCTGTCCTGTATTTATGTGGCTTCTTGACTCCACCAGTTGAGGGTGTGTTCGTTCGGGCGGTCTTGGTAGATAGTCACTTCCTTGGATGTTTTCCTCAAAGGGTCTTCTTTTGGTAACGATCATACCTGAAGGTACATCATCTTGATGGTTATGTTTCTGAGACAACCCTTCTGTGGAATTGCCTTTCTCGTTATCAATAGTTGTGTTCTTGTGTGCGATGACGTTTACAAGAACTGTTGATGGCTGGTTGATGTTTCTATTGATCGGTCCTGATAATAGATATCCGATCTTTGACTGAACAGCGGTGGGTCCGTTTCCTCTAATTACTTTGTCCTCGAGAATGTCCCAATAGTGGTCGGCGCCTATGAGAAAGTCAATTACGAAACGTTCTGTACTTTGCATAGAATGTGCAAGTTTAAGTTCTCTTAAGTGTGGCAAGCTCCTTGTAGTCGGGGAAATATTGTTATTAATTGGGACGGCAATTTCTGGAACAATGAGTGTATTAATATGCACCTTTTCTCCTGTGTCGGTCTGTAGTTGTAGTGTTGCAGTGTCTAAGTTACGAACTTTCTGAGATAAATCTCCGAACGCAGACAGTTGAATGCTTACTTTTTCTGTGGGTTTTATTTCTAATTGATCAGCTAGTTTCTGAGTTATAAAAGAACACTGTGCTCCCTCGTCAAATAAGATGTTACATTCTACTTCTTGGTCGTTATATACAACTGGTGCAATTGCTGTTTTCAGGAGAATGTTGTGATTCTGTTGTGATGAATACATTACTCTAGTCTCGTTTGGTGTTTCAACTTTGTTTACTGATGACTGTTGTGTTGTATGCTCCGGTGTCGTACCTGGAATTACCTCTTTGCCTCTACATATGCCAGTATGATGCATTCCGTTACACTTTTTACATCGTTTAGTAGACTTGCATGCGGCCACTCGGTGTGACCCTAAACAGTTAAAGCATAACTGTTTCTGTTTTACGATTTGATTTCTAGCGTTTGCGTCTGTTACTTCAGAGCACTCCGTCGGATAGTGCTCACCTGAACAGAAAATACATGTACGTGTATTTGTCTTCTGATGTGTGTCTGTGAATTTGCTCTTGTATGAATGTGATTGCGTACCCATGAAAAATATAGTGGCGTACAATCTGTCTGAATCTGTGACTCCTTCTCCAGCTTCGAGTATGTCGATCTCTTTAGTTATAGATTTGCGTAAATTATCTAATATCAAATTATCTCTTCCGTGTTCTCTTGCAATATTCTTTCTAATGTCAATCGGTAACTTGTCCAAAACTACAGGTACCAAAAGCGAACCATACATCTCTGGTGTTTGACCAAGTGACTTTAATCCTCGTACGTATGATTCTAATCTGTCTCCGTAAGACCTCAAACTAAAAGCATCATTTGTCGGTGCGGGTAAATTCATGAGTGCTTTCATGTAAGCATGTATCAGTTTGCTAGGCTGTCCGAACCGATCTCTGAGAAGGTTGACTGCGGTTTCGTAGTTACCATTTGTGAAAGCGAATCCCTCTACTGTTTGCGCGGCGCTTCCCTCCAGCTGGGCTTTCAGATAATTAAACTTTTGGATTGGCGTTAATGTGTCGTTGTCGTGTATCGATGACTCGAAACAATCCCAAAATGTCTGCCACTTGATAATATCTCCATTAAAATAGGGTAAGTCTAACTTTGGAAGCCTATGGTAATTATATTTTGAAGATCTCGGTTCTGACGGGACTTGAAACATGACATTCTCTGACGGACGGGTATGCACTGCAGGGGCGTGAATTGAATACTGCTGGTTCATAGAATCTATAGCACATGTGTTCATATTAACTCTTGCTTCGGGTGTGAAATTATATGCGTTAGGGTTAAGTCTGCTCCTGAAGGACCAACAGTATCATGCGAAATTATATTTGTTTCAAAGGACTTAATGAATTTCCGAATTTGTCTAATTTTGCAATCAAGTTCGTACATATACTCATCTGAGTCGGTGATTTCCTGCTCCAGATTTTCCTCCGATGTCTGTTCCAAAAGTCTGTTATTCAGGTCAATCAATGTTTTCTGTTTCTGCGTGACAGCATCATCAAGGGCTTTCACTTCGTCAACTTCTGTGTCTGTTTTTGACTTTAACTCGTCGAATTTCACCAGTAGCTTCGTGACGGCTCCTTTGTGTCCAGCACGAACTGACTTCAGCTTTGAATCCATATATATCCAAAGGTTACGGCACCATTAAATGTTGAATAATCTAAGTAAATCATGCGTTGTGTTTTCTATACGTTTAATCGTTGTGATAGCTAATGCATATATAATAACGTCACACAGTATAGCGTTATGGTAACAACGTTACCATAACGTAATGTTAGTACTTCGCGTATTTTCCGACATACTCCATCAACACCCTTCTATATCTGTATACCCTATCCACACCCTCGTATGTCTGTATACCCTATCCACACCCTCCTATGTCTGTATCCCTATCCACACCCTCCTATGTCTGTATACCCTATCCACACCCTCCTATGTCTGTATACCCTATCCACACCCTCCTATATCTGTATACCCTATCCACACCCTCCTATGTCTGTATACCCTATCCTCACCCTCATATGTCTGTATACCCTATCCACACCCTCCTATGTCTGTATACCCTATCCACACCCTCCTATGTCTGTATACCCTATCCACACCCTCCTATGTCTGTATACCAAATTCACACTCTCCTATGTCTGTATACCCTATCCACATCCTCCTATATCTGTAAACCCTATCCACCCTCTCCTATATCTGTATACCCTATCCACACCCTCCTATGTCTGTATACCCTATCCACACCCTCCTAAGTCTGTATACCCTATCCACACCCTCCTATGTCTGTATACCAAATTCACACTCTCCTATGTCTGTATACCCTATCCACACCCTCCTATGTCTGTATACCCTATCCCCACCCTCCTATGTCTGTATACCCCATCCACACTCTCCCATATCTGTATACACTATCCACACACTCCTATGTCTGTATACCCTATCCACACCCTCCTATGTCTGTAAACCCTATCCACATCCTCCTATATCTGTATAACCAATTCACAACCTCCTATGTCTGTATACCCTTTTCACACTCTCCTATGTCTGTATACCCCATCCACATCCTCCTATATCTGTATACCCTATCAACCCTCTCCTATATCTGTATACCCTATCCACACCCTCCTATATCTGTATACCCTATCCACATCCTCCTATATCTGTAAACCCTATCCACCCTCTCCTATATCTGTATACCCTATCCACACCCTCCTATATCTGTAAACCCTATCCACATCCTCCTATATCTGTAAACCCTATCCACCCTCTCCTATATCTGTATACCCTATCCACACCCTCCTATATCTGTAAACCCTATCCACATCCTCCTATATCTGTATAACCAATTCACACCCTCCTATGTCTGTATACCCTATTCACACTCTCCTATGTCTGTATACCCCATCCACATCCTCCTATATCTGTATACCCTATCCACCCTCTCCTATATCTGTATACCCTATCCACACCCTCTTATGTCTGTATACCCTATCCACATCCTCCTATATCTGTAAACCCTATCCACCCTCTCCTATATCTGTATACCCTATCCACACCCTCCTATATCTGTTAACCCTATCCAAATCCTCCTATATCTGTATAACCAATTCCCACCCTCCTATGTCTGTATACCCTATTCACACTCTCCTATGTCTGTATACCCCATCCACATCCTCCTATATCTGTATACCCTATCCACCCTCTCCTATATCTGTATACCCTATACACACCCTCCTATATCTGTATACACTATCCACCATCTCCTATGTCTGTATACCATATCCACACCCTCCTATATCTGTATAGTCCATCCACACCCTCCTATGTCTGTATACCCCATCCATACCCTCCTATGTCTGTATACCCTATCCACACTCTCCTATATATGTATACCCTATTCACACCCTCCTATTTCTGTATACTCCATCCACACTGTCCTATATCTGTATACTCCATCCACACCCTCCTATGTCTGTATACCCTATCCACACCCTCCTATATCTGTATACCCTATCCACACCCTCCTATACCTGTATACCCTATCCACACTCTCCTATATCTGTATACCCTATCCACACCCTCCTATGTCTGTATACCCTATCCACTCCCTCCTATATCTGTATATTGTTATTTTACAGTAGTTCATGGTTTTTAGTGTTTACATTGATATTGTATAAATAAGGAAATTAACAAATATGAAAACAGGAATTTGAAGAAATTTCCAGTTGTCATATGAGTATCTATTTCAAATAATTGAACTAAATTTTTTGAAACTGCCAATAATATGAAATAAATAGCCAATTTTTATTTCCCCTCTTTTGAATCATAAATATTGTCTAGTTAATTTCTTGATTCAAAAAATTATCTGTCAATTCCCACCTCAAGTCTTTGTTTGCATCTATTTAAACATTAAAAACACCATGAACGCATTGCTTAGAATATTTTGATACCAATTAATAATTTTGTTATAATTGTCAAGACAACATATTGTTGTTTGACAGTTTATTTACACTGGTTTTAGTCCAATCTTATTGTTTATCCATGCACATTTTTGAATAAAAATAAACATTTCTGGTACAACTAATCACCCAAAATGTGCAAGTGGTCTAATTAAAAGCATTAGATGTTGGGAGATTTTGGTAAAAATATTATGTTCATGTGTTTTATAGTAAAATTTAGCCATACAAGTCTATAAAACATTTTCATATTTTAAGTCAAATTTAAATAATCATTTGACTTTTGACTATAGCCTTTAAAAAATCCATTTGACCAACCATATGTTATACATCATTTTAGTGATTCATTACTTAATAGTTGAACACAGGGCAAATACTATAAAATATTACCTCATGTGTTGTAACCAAGGAACTGGCACCTCCTTGTTCTACCAGACATCTTGTGATCTGTAGATATCCATACATAGCAGCATAATGTAAAGCTGTGTATCCATTGATCTATAATATAACCAAATAACATGTAACTATAATGTACAATACTTTGTTGTCAATATCAATAATATACAACATATCCTACAATTGACATCAAAACTTGTCTGATAAACTGGACAATGTTGTGTAATAAATATAAACAAAATATATATAACATGAATCAATGGTCAAAACTGAATACAATGACCAGTCACACTTGTATTTATATTCTATATAAACAAACAATAAACATGTTTTGTTGTGAAATGTCAAAACTTCCATTAAACCTGATGTCTTAAAAAAATATTTTTTTCAAGAAATGTGTAAAATAATTATATCAATGGATTCAGTAGAACAAAACAAGCAAAATGAGACCCCACTTTATATGATTCTTACAAATATTTGTTCATTAAAACTGTCTAATTAACAACAGGAATTAGTGTAGATTCAGTATAATTGTTCATTTTAATAAAATATTTTTTTTTCAATAAACTTGTAAAAAGTTATATTTTCTGATTCAGAACAATAATATGAGTAAAATGAGACCCAACTTTATATGATTCTTACAAATAATAAATTAAACCTGTCTAATTAACAACATGATTTAGTGTAGATTAATAGTAATGTGTATCAGACTAAGTAGATAACATACTGATGTGGTGTCGATCTTACATCCTGTATCAATGAGGAGTCTACAGATCTCCAGGTGTCCATACATGGCAGCCCTCATTAATGCTGTCTCTCCATACTCCTGGAATAATACAACTGACATCAAAACTTGTCTGATAAACTGGACAATGTTGTGTAATAAATATAAACAAAATATATATCACATGAATCAGTGGTCAAAACTGAATGAATGACCAGTCACACTTGTATTTATATTGTATATAAACAACAAATAAACATGTTTTGTTGTGAAATGTTAAAATTTCCATAAAACCTGATATCTTAAAAAAATATTTTTTTCAAGAAATGTGTAAAATAATTATATCAATGGATTCAGTAGAACAAAACAAGCAAAATGAGACCCCACTTTATATGATTCTTACAAATATTTGTTCATTAAACCTGTCTAATTAACAACATGATTTAGTGTAGATTAATAGTAATGTGATCAGACTAAGTAGATAACATACATCTGTGATGTCCATCTTACATCTTTTATCAATGAGAAGACGACAGATCTTCAGGTGTCCTTCCCGGGCAGCAAACATTAATGCTGTCTGTCCATACTCCTGGAATAATACAACTGACATCAAAACTTGTCTGATAAACTGGACAATGTTGTGTAATAAATATAAACAAAATATATATCACATGAATCAGTGGTCAAAACTGAATAAAATGACCAGTCACACTTGTATTAAGATTGTACATAAACAACGAATAAACAACAAGTCTTTTTGTGAGATGTCAAAACTTCCATCAGAACTGTCATGTTGATTTTTTTTTGTTTTTTTTAAGAAATGAATAACATATTTACATCAATGGATTCATGACAACTCTTTGAGTAAAATAACATCTCACTTTATATGGTTTTAACAAGTATTTGTTGATATAATTATTAAATCTATCTTATTAACATGATTCAGGATAATGATCAATTTTTTAAAAAGTAACTTTTTCAAAGAAATATGAAAAAAAGTTACATTTTCTGATTTAGCACGAGGAGACGAACAAAATGAGACCCCACTTTATATAATTCTTACAAATATTTGTTGTCCATTAAACCTGTCTAATTAACAACATAATTTTGAATAGATGAAGGAATGTGGTCAAAATGAAGCAATAACATACATGTGTGATATTTGTTTTACTTCCGCTGTAAAACCTTGGAGTAAAAAATGTTCTTGTAAATATTCAAAGTAAGAACTTTATCAACTATAATTCAAAACAAACAAAAACAATTATTAAAAAAAATACCTTAATGCATTTTTTCTCTCTCACTAAAACTGTTAAATTAAAAACAGATTTTGATTTAATATCAAATTCAGTATATTGATATAAATATCAGTTTCCGTACAGAGATATTTTTATATTATGTTCTGAAGTAACATGTAGTTATGTGTTTTATACTACACATGTACAATCTGTTATGTTCTGAAGTAACTTGCAGTTGTGTGTTTTATACTGCTCATGTACAATCTGTTATGTTCTGGAGTAACTTGAAGCGGTATGTTTATACTGCTTATGTAAAATTTGGTATGTTATGAAGTAACTTCTTGTGTGTTTTATACTGCTTATGTCCAATGTTATGTTCTGAAGAAACTTGTAGTTGTGTGTTTTATACTATTGATGTACAATCTGTTCTGTTCTAAAGTAACTTTCAGTTGTGTGTTTTATCCTGCTGGTGTCCAATTTGTTATGTACTGAAGTAACTTGTAGTTGTGTGTTCTATACTGCTGGTGTAAAATCTGTTAGGTTCTGAAGTAACTTTCAGTTGTGTGTTCTATACTGCTAGTGTACAATCTGTTATGTTCTGAAGTAATTTGTAGTTGTGTGTTCTATACTGCTGGTGTAAAATCTTGTAGGTTCTGAAGTAACTTGCAGTTGTGTGTTCTATACTGCTAGTGTACAATCTGTTATGTTCTGAAGTAATTTGTAGTTGTGTGTTCTATACTGCTAGTGTACAATCTGTTATGTTCTGAAGTAATTTGCAATTGTGTGTTCTAAACTGCTGGTCTAAAATCTGTTATGTTCTGAAGAAATTTGTAGTTGTGTGTTATATACTGCTAGTGTACAATCTGTTATGTTCTGAAGTAATTTGTAGTTGTGTGTTCTATACTGCTGGTGTAAAATCTTTTAGGTTCTGAAGTAACTTGCAGTTGTGTGTTCTATACTGCTAGTGTACAATCTGTTATGTTCTGAAGTAATTTGTAGTTGTGTGTTCTATACTGCTAGTGTACAATCTGTTATGTTCTGAAGTAATTTGCAATTGTGTGTTCTAAACTGCTGGTCTAAAATCTGTTATGTTCTGAAGAAATTTGTAGTTGTGTGTTATATACTGCTAGTGTACAATCTGTATGTTCTGAAGTAATTTGTAGTTGTGTGTTATATACTGCAGGTGTTAAATCTGTTATGTTCTGAAGTAACTTGTAGTTGTGTGTTATATACTGCAGGTGTTAAATCTGTTATGTTCTGAAGTAATTTGTAGTTGTGTGTTATATACTGCAGGTGTTAAATCTGTTATGTTCTGAAGTAATTTGTAGTTGTGTGTTATATACTGCTGGTGTTAAATCTGTTATGTTCTGAAGTAATTTGTAGTTGTGTGTTCTATACTGCTGGTGTACAATCTGTTATGTTCTTAAGTATCTTGCAGTTGTGTGTTCTATACTGCTAGTGTACAATCTGTTATGTTCTGAAGTAATTTGTAGTTGTGTGTTCTATACTGCTGGTGTCAAATCTGTTATGTTCTGAAGTAATTTGTAGTTGTGTGTTCTATACTGCTGGTGTAAAATCAGTTATGTTCTGAAGTAATTTGTAGTTGTGTGTTCTATACTGCTGGTGTAAAATCAGTTATGTTCTGAAGTAATTTGTAGTTGTGTGATCTATACTGCTGGTGGCAAATCTGTTAGGTTCTGAAGTAACTTTCAGTTGTGTGTTCTATACTGCTAGTGTACAATCTGTTATGTTCTTAAGTAATTTGTAGTTGCGTGTTCTATACTGCTGGTGTAAAATCTGTTAGGTTCTGAAGTAACTTGCAGTTGTGTGTTCTATACTGCTAGTGTACAATCTGTTATGTTCTGAAGTAACTTCCAGTTGTGTGTTCTATACTGCTGGTGTACAATCTGTTAAGTTCTGAAGTAATTTGTAGTTGTGTGTTCTATACTGCTGGTGTAAAATCTGTTAGGTTCTGAAGTAACTTGCAGTTGTGTGTTCTATACTGCTGGTGTTCCATCTGTTATGTTCTTAAGTAACTTGTAGTTGTGTGTTCTATACTGCTAGTGTACAATCTGTTATGTTCTGAAGTAATTTGTAGTTGTGTGTTCTATACTGCTGGTGTAAAATCTGTTAGGTTCTGAAGTAACTTGCAGTTGTGTGTTCTATACTGCTAGTGTACAATCTGTTATGTTCTGAAGTAACTTCCAGTTGTGTGTTCTATACTGCTGGTGTACAATCTGTTAGGTTCTGAAGTAATTTGTAGTTGTGTGTTCTATGCTGCTGGTGTAAAATCTGTTAGGTTCTGAAGTAACTTGCAGTTGTGTGTTCTATACTGCTGGTGTACCATCTGTTATGTTCTTAAGTAACTTGTAGTTGTGTGTTCTATACTGCTAGTGTACAATCTGTTATGTTCTGAAGTAATTTGTAGTTGTGTGTTCTATACTGCTGGTGGCAAATCTGTTAGGTTCTGAAGTAACTTTCAGTTGTGTGTTCTATACTGCTAGTGTACAATCTGTTATGTTCTTAAGTAATTTGTAGTTGCGTGTTCTATACTGCTGGTGTAAAATCTGTTAGGTTCTGAAGTAACTTGCAGTTGTGTGTTCTATACTGCTAGTGTACAATCTGTTATGTTCTGAAGTAACTTCCAGTTGTGTGTTCTATACTGCTGGTGTACAATCTGTTAGGTTCTGAAGTAATTTGTAGTTGTGTGTTCTATGCTGCTGGTGTAAAATCTGTTAGGTTCTGAAGTAACTTGCAGTTGTGTGTTCTATACTGCTGGTGTACCATCTGTTATGTTCTTAAGTAACTTGTAGTTGTGTGTTCTATACTGCTAGTGTACAATCTGTTATGTTCTGAAGAAACTTGTAGTTGTGTGTTTTATACTGTTGGTGTACAATCTGTTATGCTCTGAAGTAATTTGTAGTTGTGTGTTCTATACTGCTGGTGTACAATCTGTTATGTTCTGAAGTATCTTGCAGTTGTGTGTTCTATACTGCTAGTGTACAATCTGTTATGTTCTGAAGTAATTTGTAGTTGTGTGTTGTATACTGCTGGTGTAAAATCTCTTATGTTCTGCAGTAATTTGCAGTTGTGTGTTCTATACTGCTAGTGTACAATCTGTTATGTTCTGAAGTAATTTGTAGTTGTGTGTTATATACTGCTGGTGTAAAATCTGTTATGTTCTGAAGTAATTTGTAGTTGTGTGTTTTATACTGCTGGTGTAAAATCTGTTATGTTCCGAAGTATCTTGCAGTTATGTGTCCTATACTGCTAGTGTACAATCTGTTAAGTTCTGAAGTAATTTGTAGTTGTGTGTTCTATACTGCTGGTGTACAATCTGTTATGTTCTGAAGTAATTTGTAGTTGTGTGTTCTATACTGCTGGTGTACAATCTGTTATGTTCTGAAGTATCTTGTAGTTGTGTGTTTTATACTGTTGGTGTACAATCTGTTATGTTCTGAAGTAACTTGTAGTTGTGTGTTCTATACTGCTGGTGTACAATCTGTTATGTTCTGAAGTATCTTGCAGTTGTGTGTTCTATACTGCTAGTGTACAATCTGTTATGTTCTGAAGTAATTTGTAGTTGTGTGTTGTATACTGCTTGTGTAAAATCTGTTATGTTCTGAAGTAATTTGCAGTTGTGTGTTCTATACTGCTGGTGTACAATCTGTTATGTTCTGAAGTAATTTGTAGTTGTGTGTTCTATACTGCAGGTGTACAATCTGTTATGTTCTGAAGTAATTTGTAGTTGTGTGTTATATACTGCAGGTGTTAAATCTGTTATGTTCTGAAGTAATTTGAAGTTGTGTGTTATATACTGCTGGTGTTAAATCTGTTATGTTCTGAAGTAATTTGTAGTTGTGTGTTCTATACTGCTGGTGTACAATCTGTTATGTTCTGAAGTAATTTGTAGTTGTGTGTTCTATACTGCTGGTGTACAATCTGTTATGTTCTGAAGTAATTTGTAGTTGTGTGTTCTATACTGCTGGTGTACAATCTGTTATGTTCTGAAGTATCTTGTAGTTGTGTGTTTTATACTGTTGGTGTACAATCTGTTATGTTCTGAAGTAACTTGTAGTTGTGTGTTCTATACTGCTGGTGTACAATCTGTTATGTTGTGAAGTATCTTGCAGTTGTGTGTTCTATACTGCTAGTGTACAATCTGTTATGTTCTGAAGTAATTTGTAGTTGTGTGTTGTATACTGCTGGTGTAAAATCTGTTATGTTCTGAAGTAATTTGCAGTTGTGTGTTCTATACTGCTGGTGTACAATCTGTTATGTTCTGAAGTAATTTATAGTTGTGTGTTATATACTGCAGGTGTTAAATCTGTTATGTTCTGAAGTAATTTGTAGTTGTGTGTTCTATACTGCTGGTGTACAATCTGTTATGTTCTGAAGTAACTTGTAGTTGTGTGTTCTATACTGCTGGTGTACAAACTGTTATGTTCTGAAGTATCTTGTAGTTGTGTGTTTTATACTGTCGGTGTACAATCTGTTATGTTCTGAAGTAACTTGTAGTTGTGTGTTCTACATGTTCTATACTGCTGGTGTACAATCTGTTATGTTCTGAAGTAATTTGAAGTTGTGTGTTATATACTGCTGGTGTTAAATCTGTTATGTTCTGAAGTAATTTGTAGTTGTGTGTTCTATACTGCTGGTGTACAATCTGTTATGTTCTGAAGTAATTTGTAGTTGTGTGTTCTATACTGCTGGTGTACAATCTGTTATGTTCTGAAGTAATTTGTAGTTGTGTGTTCTATACTGCTGGTGTACAATCTGTTATGTTCTGAAGTAATTTGTAGTTGTGTGTTCTATACTGCTGGTGTACAATCTGTTATGTTCTGAAGTAATTTGTAGTTGTGTGTTCTATACTGCTGGTGTACAATCTGTTATGTTCTGAAGTATCTTGTAGTTGTGTGTTTTATACTGTTTGTGTACAATCTGTTATGTTCTGAAGTAACTTGTAGTTGTGTGTTCTATACTGCTGGTATACAATCTGTTATGTTGTGAAATATCTTGCAGTTGTGTGTTCAATACTGCTAGTGTACAATCTGTTATGTTCTGAAGTAATTTGTAGTTGTGTGTTGTATACTGCTGGTGTAAAATCTGTTATGTTCTGAAGTAATTTGCAGTTGTGTGTTCTATACTGCTGGTGTACAATCTGTTATGTTCTGAAGTAATTTGTAGTTGTGTGTTATATACTGCAGGTGTTAAATCTGTTATGTTCTGAAGTAATTTGAAGTTGTGTGTTATATACTGCTGGTGTTAAATCTGTTATGTTCTGAAGTAATTTGTAGTTGTGTGTTCTATACTGCTGGTGTACAATCTGTTATGTTCTGAAGTAACTTGTAGTTGTGTGTTCTATACTGCTGGTGTACAAACTGTTATGTTCTGAAGTATCTTGTAGTTGTGTGTTTTATACTGTTGGTGTACAATCTGTTATGTTCTGAAGTAACTTGTAGTTGTGTGTTCTACATGTTCTATACTGCTGGTGTACAATCTGTTATGTTCTGAAGTATCTTGCAGTTGTGTGTTCTATACTGCTAGTGTACAATCTGTTATGTTCTAAAGTAATTTGTAGTTGTGTTTTGTATACTGCTGGTGTAAAATCTGTTATGTTCTGAAGTAATTTGTAGTTGTGTGTTCTATACTGCTGGTGTAAAATCTGTTATGTTCTGAAGTAATTTGTAGTTGTGTGTTCTTTACTGCTGATGTCAAATCTGTTAGGTTCTGAAGTAACTTTCAGTTGTGTGTTCTATACTCCTAGTGTACAATCTGTTATGTTCTGAAGTAATTTGTAGTTGTGTGTTCTATACTGCTGGTGTAAAATCTGTTAGGTTCTGAAGTAACTTGCAGTTGTGTGTTCTATACTGCTAGTGTACAATCTGTTATGTTCTGAAGTAACTTTCAGTTGTGTGTTCTATACTGCTGGTGTACAATCTGTTAGGTTCTGAAGTAATTTGTAGTTGTGTGTTCTATACTGCTGGTGTAAAATCTGTTATGTTCTGAAGTAACTTGCAGTTGTGTGTTCTATACTGCTAGTGTACCATCTGTTATGTTCTGAAGTAATTTGTAGTTGTGTGTTCTATACTGCTAGTGTACAATCTGTTATGTTCTGAAGTAATTTGTAGTTGTGTGTTATATACTGCTAGTGTACAATCTGTTATCTGAAGTAATTTGTAGTTGTGTGTTCTATACTGCTACTGTAAAATCTGTTATGTTCTGAAGTAATTTGTAGTTGTGTGTTCTATACTGCTGGTGTAGAATCTGTTATGTTCTGCAGTAATTTGCAGTTGTGTGTTCTATACTGCTGGTGTACAATCTGTTATGTTCTGAAGTAATTTGTAGTTGTGTGTTATATACGGCAGGTGTTAAATCTGTTATGTTCTACAGTAATTTGTAGTTGTGTGTTATATACTGCTGGTGTTAAATCTGTTATGTTCTGAAGTAATTTGTAGTTGTGTGTTCTATACTGCTGGTGTACAATCTGTTATGTTCTTAAGTAACTTGTAGTCGTGTGTTCTATACAGCTGGTGTACAATCTGTTATGTTCTGAAGTATCTTGTAGTTGTGTGTTTGATACTGTTGGTGTACAAGTAACTTGTAGTTTTACACTGTTTTACTGTGCTCTATTTTTAAGTAACTTGTAGTTTTACACTGTTTCACTGCACAGTATTTTTAAGTAACTTGTAGTTTTACACTGTTTCACTGTGCGCTATTTTTAAGTAACTTGTAGTTTTACACTGTTTTATTGTGCTCTATTTTTAAGTAACTTGTAGTTTTACACTGTTTTACTGTGCTCTATTTTTAAGTAACTTGTAGTTTAACACTGTTTCACTGTACAGTTTTTTTAAGTAACTTGTAGTTTTACACTGTTTCACTGTGCACTATTTTTAAGTAACTTGTAGTTTTACACTGTTTTACTGTGCTCCATTTTTAAGTAACTTGTAGTTTTACACTGTTTCACTGTGCTTTATTTTTAAGTAACTTGTAGTTTAACACTGTTTCACTGTACAGTATTTTTAAGTAACTTGTAGTTTTACACTGTTTCACTGTACACTATTTTTAACTAGTAACTTTTAGTTTTACACTGTTTCACTGTACACTATTTTCAACTAGTAACTTGTAGTTTTACACTGTTTTACTGTGATCTATTTTTAAGTAACTGGTAGTTTTACACTGTTTTACTGTGATCTATTTTTAAGTAACTTGTAGTTTTACACTGTTTCACTTCACACTATTTTTAGTAACTTTTAGTTTTACACTGTTTTAATGTGCTTTATTTTTAAGTAACTGGTAGTTTAACACTGTTTTACTGTGCTCTATTTTTAAGTAACTTGTAGTTTTACACTGTTTAACTGTACACTATTTTTAGTCACTTGTAGTTTTACACTAATTTACTGTACACTATTTTTAAGTAACTTGTAGTTTAACACTGTTTTACTGTGCTCTATTTTTAAGTAACTTGTAGTGTTACAATGTTTTACTGTTCTCTATTTTTAACTAGTAACTTGTAGTTTTACACTGTTTTACTGTACACTATTTCTAAGTAACTTGTAGTTTTACACTGTTTCACTGTAAACTATTTTTAAGTAACTTGTAGTTTTACACTGTTTTACTGTACTTTTTTTTTAAGTAACTTGTAGTTTTACACTGTTTCACTGTACTTTATTCTTAAGTAACTTGAAGTTTTACACTGTTTTACTGTGCTTTATTTTTAAGTCACTTGTAGTTTTACACTGTTTTACTGTACGCTATTTTTTAACTAGTAACTTGTAGTTTTACACTGTTTTACTGTACACTATTTTTAAGTAACTTGTAGTTTTACACTGTTTCACTGTACACTATTTTTAAGTAACTTGTAGTTTTACACTGTTTTACTGTACACTATTTTTAAGTAACATGTAGTTTTACACTGTTTCACTGTACACTATTTTTAAGTAACTTGTAGTGTTACAATGTTTTACTGTTCTCTATTTTTTAGTAACTTGTAGTGTTACAATGTTTTACTGTTCTCTATTTTTAAGTAACTTGTAGTTTTACACTGTTTTACTGTACACTATTTTTAAGTAACTTGTAGTTTTACACTGTTTCACTGTACTTTATTTTTAAGTAACTTGTAGTTTTACACTCTTTCACTGTGCTTTATTTTTAAGAAACTTGTAGTTTTACACTGTTTTACTGTTCTCTATTTTTAACTAGTAACTTGTTGATTTACACCTTTTCACTGTACACTATTTTCAAGTAACTTGTAGTTTTACACTGTTTTACTGTACACTATTTCTAAGTAACTTGTAGTTTTACACTGTTTTACTGTACACTATTTTTAAGTAACTTGTAGTTTTACACTGTTTCACTGTACACTATTTTCAGCTAGTAACTTGAAGTTTTACACTGTTTCACTGTACACTATTTTTAAGTAACTTGTAATTTTACACTGTTTTACTGTACACTATTTCTAAGTAACTTGTAGTTTTACACTGTTTTACTGTACACTATTTTTAAGTAACTTGTAGTTTTACACTGTTTTATTGTACACTATTTCTAAGTAACTTGTAGTTTTACACTGTTTCACTGTACACTATTTTTAAGTAACTTGTAGTTTTACACTGTTTTACTGTACACTATTTCTAAGTAACTGGTAGTTTTACACTGTTTTACTGTACACTATTTTTAAGTAACTTGTAGTTTTACAGTGTTTTACTGTACACTATTTCTGAGTAACTTGTAGTTTTACACTGTTTTACTGTACACTATTTTTAAGTAACTTGTAGTTTAACACTGTTTCACTGTACACTATTTTTAAGTAACTTGTAAATTTCCACTGTTTCACTGTACACTATTTTTAACTAGTAACTTGTAGTTTTACACTGTTTTACTGTACACTATTTTGAACTAGTAACTTGTAGTTTAACACTGTTTTACTGTTCTCTATTTTAAGTAACTTGTAGTTTTACACTGTTTCACTGTACACTATTTTCAACTAGTAACTTGTAGTTTTACACTGTTTCACTGTACACTATTTTTAAGTAACTTGTAGTTTTACACTGTTTTACTGTACACTATTTTTAACTAATAACTTGTAGTTTCACACTGTTTCACTGTACACTATTTTCAACTAGTAACTTGTAGTTTTACACTGTTTTGCTGTTCTCTATTTTTAAGTAACATGTAGTTTTACACTCTTTCACTGTACACTATTTTTAAGAAACTTGTAGTTTTACACTGTTTTTATGTACACTATTTTCAACTGGTAACTTGTAGTTTTACACTGTTTTACTGTACACTATTTTTAACTAGTAACTTGTAGTTTTACACTGTTTCACTGTACACTATTTTGAACTAGTAACTTGTAGTTTTACACTGTTTATCTGTAGACTATTTTTAAGTTGTAACTTGTAGTGTTACACTGTTTCACTGTACATTATTTTCAAGTAGTAACTTGTAGTGTTACACTGTTTCACTGTACACTATTTTTAACTAGTAACTTGTAGTTTTACACTGTTTCACTGTACACTATTTTTAACTAGTAACTTGTAGTTTTACACTGTTTCACTGTACACTATTTTTAAGTAACTTGTAGTTTTACACTGTTTCACTGTGCACTATTTTTAAGAAACTTGTAGTTTTACACTGTTTCACTGTACACTATTTTCAACAAGTAACTTGTAGTTTTACACTGTTTCACTGTACACTATTTTCAACAAGTAACTTGTAGTTTTACACTGTTTCACTGTGCACTATTTTTAAGAAACTTGTAGTTTTACACTGTTTCACTGTACACTATTTTCAACAAGTAACTTGTAGTTTTACACTGTTTCACTGTGCACTATTTTTAAGTAACTTGTATTTTTACACTGTTTCACTGTACACTATTTTCAACAAGTAACTTGTAGTTTTACACTGTTTTACTGTACACTATTTTCAACAAGTAACTTGTAGTTTTTCACTGTTTCACTGTGCACTATTTTTAAGAAACTTGTAGTTTTACACTGTTTCACTGTACACTATTTTCAACAAGTAACTTGTAGTTTTACACTGTTTCACTGTGCACTATTTTTAAGTAACTTGTATTTTTACACTGTTTCACTGTACACTATTTTCAACAAGTAACTTGTAGTTTTACACTGTTTTACTGTACACTATTTTCAACAGGTAACTTGTAGTTTTACACTGTTTCACTGTGCACTATTTTTAAGAAACTTGTAGTTTTACACTGTTTCACTGTACATTATTTTTAACTAGTAACTTGTAGTTTTACACTGTTTCACTGTACACTATTTTTAACTAGTAACTTGTAGTTTTACACTGTTTTACTGTACACTATTTTTAAGTAACTTGTAGTTTTACACTGTTTTACTGTACTCTATTTTTAAGTAACTTGTAGTTTTACACTGTTTTACTGTGCTCTATTTTTAAGTAACTTGTAGTTTTACACTGTTTCACTGTACACTATTTTTAACTAGTAACTTGTAGTTTTACACTGTTTCACTGTACACTTTTTTTAAGAAACTTGTAGTTTTACACTGTTTTACTGTACACTATTTTCAACAAGTAACTTGTAGTTTTACACTGTTTTACTGTACACTATTTTGAACTAGTAACTTGTAGTTTTACACTGTTTGACTGTACACTATTTTGAACTAGTAACTTGTAGTTTTACACTGTTTCACTGTACACTATTTTGAACTAGTAACTTGTAGTTTTACACTGTTTCACTGTACACTATTTTTAAGTAACTTGTAGTTTTACACTGTTTTACTGTACTTTTTTTTTAAGTAACTTGTAGTTTTACACTGTTTCACTGTACTTTATTCTTAAGTAACTTGAAGTTTTACACTGTTTTACTGTGCTTTATTTTTAAGTCACTTGTAGTTTTACACTGTTTTACTGTACGCTATTTTTTAACTAGTAACTTGTAGTTTTACACTGTTTTACTGTACACTATTTTTAAGTAACTTGTAGTTTTACACTGTTTCACTGTACACTATTTTTAAGTAACTTGTAGTTTTACACTGTTTTACTGTACACTATTTTTAAGTAACATGTAGTTTTACACTGTTTCACTGTACACTATTTTTAAGTAACTTGTAGTGTTACAATGTTTTACTGTTCTCTATTTTTTAGTAACTTGTAGTGTTACAATGTTTTACTGTTCTCTATTTTTAAGTAACTTGTAGTTTTACACTGTTTTACTGTACTTTTTTTTAAGTAACTTGTAGTTTTACACTGTTTCACTGTACTTTATTTTTAAGTAACTTGTAGTTTTACACTCTTTCACTGTGCTTTATTTTTAATAAACTTGTAGTTTTACACTGTTTTACTGTTCTCTATTTTTAACTAGTAACTTGTTGATTTACACCTTTTCACTGTACACTATTTTCAAGTAACTTGTAGTTTTACACTGTTTTACTGTACACTATTTCTAAGTAACTTGTAGTTTTACACTGTTTTACTGTACACTATTTTTAAGTAACTTGTAGTTTTACACTGTTTCACTGTACACTATTTTCAGCTAGTAACTTGATGTTTTACACTGTTTCACTGTACACTATTTTTAAGTAACTTGTAGTTTTACACTGTTTTACTGTACACTATTTCTAAGTAACTTGTAGTTTTACACTGTTTTACTGTACACTATTTTTAAGTAACTTGTAGTTTTACACTGTTTTATTGTACACTATTTCTAAGTAACTTGTAGTTTTACACTGTTTCACTGTACACTATTTTTAAGTAACTTGTAGTTTTACACTGTTTTACTGTACACTATTTCTAAGTAACTGGTAGTTTTACACTGTTTTACTGTACACTATTTTTAAGTAACTTGTAGTTTTACACTGTTTTACTGTACACTATTTCTGAGTAACTTGTAGTTTTACACTGTTTTACTGTACACTATTTTTAAGTAACTTGTAGTTTAACACTGTTTCACTGTACACTATTTTTAAGTAACTTGTAAATTTCCACTGTTTCACTGTACACTATTTTTAACTAGTAACTTGTAGTTTTACACTGTTTTACTGTACACTATTTTGAACTAGTAACTTGTAGTTTAACACTGTTTTACTGTTCTCTATTTTAAGTAACTTGTAGTTTTACACTGTTTCACTGTACACTATTTTCAACTAGTAACTTGTAGTTTTACACTGTTTCACTGTACACTATTTTTAAGTAACTTGTAGTTTTACACTGTTTTACTGTACACTATTTTTAACTAATAACTTGTAGTTTCACACTGTTTCACTGTACACTATTTTCAACTAGTAACTTGTAGTTTTACACTGTTTTGCTGTTCTCTATTTTTAAGTAACATGTAGTTTTACACTGTTTCACTGTACACTATTTTTAAGAAACTTGTAGTTTTACACTGTTTTTATGTACACTATTTTCAACTGGTAACTTGAAGTTTTACACTGTTTTACTGTACACTATTTTTAACTAGTAACTTGTAGTTATACACTGTTTCACTGTACACTATTTTGAACTAGTAACTTGTAGTTTTACACTGTTTATCTGTAGACTATTTTTAAGTTGTAACTTGTAGTGTTACACTGTTTCACTGTACATTATTTTCAAGTTGTAACTTGTAGTGTTACACTGTTTCACTGTACACTATTTTTAACTAGTAACTTGTAGTTTTACACTGTTTCACTGTACACTATTTTTAACTAGTAACTTGTAGTTTTACACTGTTTCACTGTACACTATTTTTAAGTAACTTGTAGTTTTACACTGTTTCACTGTGCACTATTTTTAAGAAACTTGTAGTTTTACACTGTTTCACTGTACACTATTTTCAACAAGTAACTTGTAGTTTTACACTGTTTCACTGTACACTATTTTCAACAAGTAACTTGTAGTTTTACACTGTTTCACTGTGCACTATTTTTAAGAAACTTGTAGTTTTACACTGTTTCACTGTACACTATTTTCAACAAGTAACTTGTAGTTTTACACTGTTTCACTGTGCACTATTTTTAAGTAACTTGTATTTTTACACTGTTTCACTGTACACTATTTTCAACAAGTAACTTGTAATTTTACACTGTTTTACTGTACACTATTTTCAACAAGTAACTTGTAGTTTTACACTGTTTCACTGTGCACTATTTTTAAGAAACTTGTAGTTTTACACTGTTTCACTGTACACTATTTTTAACTAGTAACTTGTAGTTTTACACTGTTTCACTGTACACTATTTTTAACTAGTAACTTGTAGTTTTACACTGTTTTACTGTACACTATTTTTAAGTAACTTGTAGTTTTACACTGTTTTACTGTACTCTATTTTTAAGTAACTTGTAGTATTACACTGTTTTACTGTGCTCTATTTTTAAGTAACTTGTAGTTTCACACTGTTTCACTGTACACTATTTTCAACTAGTAACTTGTAGTTTTACACTGTTTTGCTGTTCTCTATTTTTAAGTAACATGTAGTTTTACACTGTTTCACTGTACACTATTTTTAAGAAACTTGTAGTTTTACACTGTTTTTATGTACACTATTTTCAACTGGTAACTTGTAGTTTTACACTGTTTTACTGTACACTATTTTTAACTAGTAACTTGTAGTTATACACTGTTTCACTGTACACTATTTTGAACTAGTAACTTGTAGTTTTACACTGTTTATCTGTAGACTATTTTTAAGTTGTAACTTGTAGTGTTACACTGTTTCACTGTACATTATTTTCAAGTTGTAACTTGTAGTGTTACACTGTTTCACTGTACACTATTTTTAACTAGTAACTTGTAGTTTTACACTGTTTCACTGTACACTATTTTTAACTAGTAACTTGTAGTTTTACACTGTTTCACTGTACACTATTTTTAAGTAACTTGTAGTTTTACACTGTTTCACTGTGCACTATTTTTAAGAAACTTGTAGTTTTACACTGTTTCACTGTACACTATTTTCAACAAGTAACTTGTAGTTTTACACTGTTTCACTGTACACTATTTTCAACAAGTAACTTGTAGTTTTACACTGTTTCACTGTGCACTATTTTTAAGAAACTTGTAGTTTTACACTGTTTCACTGTACACTATTTTCAACAAGTAACTTGTAGTTTTACACTGTTTCACTGTGCACTATTTTTAAGTAACTTGTATTTTTACACTGTTTCACTGTACACTATTTTCAACAAGTAACTTGTAATTTTACACTGTTTTACTGTACACTATTTTCAACAAGTAACTTGTAGTTTTACACTGTTTCACTGTGCACTATTTTTAAGAAACTTGTAGTTTTACACTGTTTCACTGTACACTATTTTTAACTAGTAACTTGTAGTTTTACACTGTTTCACTGTACACTATTTTTAACTAGTAACTTGTAGTTTTACACTGTTTTACTGTACACTATTTTTAAGTAACTTGTAGTTTTACACTGTTTTACTGTACTCTATTTTTAAGTAACTTGTAGTATTACACTGTTTTACTGTGCTCTATTTTTAAGTAACTTGTAGTTTTACACTGTTTCACTGTACACTATTTTTAACTAGTAACTTGTAGTTTTACACTGTTTCACTGTACACTATTTTTAAGAAACTTGTAGTTTTACACTGTTTTACTGTACACTATTTTCAACAAGTAACTTGTAGTTTTACACTGTTTTACTGTACACTATTTTTAACTAGTAACTTGTAGTTTTACACTGTTTTACTGTACACTATTTTTAAGTAACTTGTAGTTTTACACTGTTTTACTGTACTCTATTTTTAAGTAACTTGTAGTATTACACTGTTTTACTGTGCTCTATTTTTAAGTAACTTGTAGTTTTACACTGTTTCACTGTACACTATTTTTAACTAGTAACTTGTAGTTTTACACTGTTTCACTGTACACTATTTTTAAGAAACTTGTAGTTTTACACTGTTTTACTGTACACTATTTTCAACAAGTAACTTGTAGTTTTACACTGTTTTACTGTACACTATTTTGAACTAGTAACTTGTAGTTTTACACTGTTTGACTGTACACTATTTTGAACTAGTAACTTGTAGTTTTACACTGTTTCACTGTACACTATTTTGAACTAGTAACTTGTAGTTTTACACTGTTTCACTGTACACTATTTTTAACCAGTAACTTGTAGTTTTACACTGTTTCACTGTGCAGTATTTTTAAGTAACTTGTTTGACACTGTTTCACTGTACACTATTTTTAAGTAACTTGTAGTTTTACACTGTTTTACTCAGTAAATTACTGTACACTATTTTAAAGTAACTTGTAGTTTTACACAGTTTCACTGTACTTTATTTTTAAGTCACTTGTAGTTTTGTGTCTTTTATTGTACATGAACCAGAAGACGACGTATCTTAAAATGATTTTTCTATGAAGTATTAAATTAAGGTAGTTTTGAATGTGACTATTTTACCTACATCTTGATTATCTATGTCTGCACCATTCTGTAGACATAATTTTAAGGCTTCTATATCTCCATCCTCAGCAGCTGTAGTAAGTTTCTGTAAGTAAAACATAGATAGAACATTTAATCTTGTTAATCAATGTCTGAACCATTCTGTAGACATAATTTTAAGGCTTCTATACCTCCAGTACTAGCAGCTGTAATAAGTTTCTGTAAGTAAAACATGAATTTTAAATTTAATAAATTGTATTAAATAATTGCTGTTAATTTAGGTAATAATTATTCTTCTGTATAGCAATGACTACATAAATCAGTAGTATCCTTCCTTAATAAAACATTCAGACAGCGAGAAATTCTATAAATAGCTTATGAATTACATAATTGACAGTTTAAACAAGGATTCTGAAGGTACTACATAAATAATACACTGTCTACTACTGGAAAGAAATTTTCAGAGTATACACTCATACTTAAAAAAAAATTTAAATAAATTTCTTACTAAAAAAAACTTTAAATTGCATTTTTGTTTGTCATCAGTTACTCAATACATATTAAATTTTTTCAGTATTGTATGATAATAAGCAGAGTCTTCCCATGTAAGTTATTGACACACTAACCTCAGAAAATATATATTAAAGTTACTAGGAAATCTGCATGTGTGCAAGTGTCAACCGTGAATTGAGTACAAGATAAGACAATTATTTAAGTGTCATTCGTCTTATGAATAGAAGATAAGACAAGTAAGTGTCACCTGTGTAAAGAGTAGAAGATAAGACAATGTGTTACCCGTGATATGAGTAGAAGATAAGACAATGTGTTATCCGTGATATGAGTAGAAGATAAGACAATTAATTGTCACTCATGTTATGAGTAGACACTAGAAGCCCGATTTCAGTCTGAAACGGCCATTTTGGTCTGATCACATCTTGATTGACTGGATTTACCGCTAGAGAAATTCGTCCAGATATTTCAGATCGTTTAGTCGCCGTTCAGATCGATAGCCTCATCAGGTAAATCAGTTCGTTAAGGCGTATCAAGACGGAAAAGACTGAATCGTCTAGCGGGTTGTTTAGACCCGTTAAGACCGTGTCAGACCAAAACAGACCATGGATACAAAGTTACGTCAAGATGTTGTCAGACCGTGTCCAGTCGTGTTCAGATTTTAATCATTTGGACACAAAACGAGTGAAACTTTCCCATTGTTTATCAGGGGTTGCTCCCCTTTTAAAAATAAAATAAAAGTTAGAAAGAAGACGGTTTATGTTAACTGAAAGTCTACCACGTCCCTTTAATCATGTTAATTAAATAAAAAAAATATTCAGTTTGAATTCTTACTACATCCTTTTTAACATGTTTTGTATATATTTTAAAAAATAGCTCAAAGTCATACTGCTGAACAAACCGCCGCGAAATGACTAAAAAAAAATCAACAGATTGCCGAAATAACATTTATTTATTGAATGTAAGCATCTGAACCTTTATATTAAAGGTTTACAAGTTATTACAATACATGTTTTTGCAATTACAGACTGTCGTGGGTGGTGAAAAATTTGTCATGTTGACGCAATAGATCATTTTTACACCCGTATTAAATAATTACGGATGTCGGCCGTGAACACACAGGCACTTGTCTCAGAAAATAAATTTCCTATATACCTTATTATAATAAGGTATATAGGAATTTTTTTTTCTGAGACAAGTGCCTGTGCGTGAACACTTGAAAACGCGTGATCTTAATAATTATGTTTAATTAAATTTAAGATGTAACATTTTTTAATATTGTAAATGAATGCATTCATTTAACTTTTAATGTTGGCTATATAAATTGCATTTGAGTGAGGCAGGGAAAAATATATATATATAACTAGAATCTATGTCTTTTCTCGTTTTCCGTTTACTGTCATGCCATTGTCCGTTCATTTTTGCCAGACTCATGCGTTTGACTTTCCATCTTTATTTTTCACTTAGTCTATAATTCGAGAGCCTTTTATAAAAAAAATATTACACACCAGAAGACTTTGTTAAAAGATAAAGTTTGAATATTATAGCAGAAAAAGGCCAGTGTACCTGAAGTACATTTGAAGACCAGGTTATATATATTACATGAATACAGCATAATAAAGCTGGTTTAATTTGAATTACTATCCATTTGGGACATTTTCTGACGATAATTAATCAAATCTGACAAGTTTGATTAAAAACGGAAAATAAGCCCGTAAACGATTTAACGTTACCGTACCCTCTTTACTTGTCGCATGTCGGCATCTTCAAATGGCAAATTTATTTTACACAAATTCGTTGACATGCCATGATGGTAGATGGACACTACAGCACAATATAAGCTGAGCTGGAAATTACAATTGGTGAGTAGAAATGAATAATATTTTAAAACATGCCTATCAGACATGAGAATAATCATTGATCCGGCCAAGAGTTTGAAGGAAAGATGTTTACATTTGTTACATTTGTGCATACAGGTATGAATTGACTTTCTAATACACCACATTCTTGTACATTAACTTGTTCAAAGGCAAAGTAAGAATTTGGGCTTGTAAAAAAAATTATTCCTGTGATTGGACCCCCCCCTTTTTGGAAGATCAATGCATGATTTGAAAAAGGTACATATAAACTATGGTTTAAATCCTCCCTTTTAAAAAGGGCCGGATACACACCTGTTTATTGCCTAAACCATTGTGTGTATTCACAATGGTTTGGTTGGGGGGGAGGGGGGCCTATTACCAGACCTAACCCCCTGATGGAGTAACCCTAGTTCAAATAATTATGACGTCTGGCAAGGCTATTTTTTTTTTCTGAGACGCCTTCCTAGGACGTTGTAGGAAGGCGTCCCAGAAAAAAATTTAAATAGCCTTGCCAAACGTCATAATTATTTGGACTAGAGTAACCCTACATATTCATATTTATTGTATGTTTAATAATGTATTGATAACTGTCACGTCCTAAACTTTGCATGAAATATCTGTCACTGGATTTTTTATAACTCATAACCAACCAATCTTCACATGTATGTTACAATGATGATGCACCTATTTATATAGCCACTGGTGGGTGATGTACAATAATTATAATTTATCACATATTTGTTATGAATACCTTCAAGGCTTGGGTTTGCATATGCAATAACCTCTAAATTGCCGGGGGCAAAAAAAAGAGTATATTGATATTGTGCCCTGATTCCAAATGATGTGACAGCATTGCGTCCTTAACGACATTTTTTTACACTTTTGTGATAAGAAATTTAAGATAATTTTCCAGGCATGTTTCATTAAATTGCAGGCGCGGATCCAGAGGGGGGTTCCAGGGGTTGGAACCCTTTCTCTTTTTGAGGATCAATGCATTTGAATTGGGACATGTAATTGGAACCCCCCTTTGTCCTGGTTTTCAAAATGGCTGGACTCTCCCCTGGATTGTTATCAATGATTTGTTTTGCTCTAAATTTTGTAGAACTTAAATATAACATGTTATAATCTATGCATACCATTGCTTTGTCATGTATGTAGTAATATTCTACAAATTCTATTTTGAAATAAAAAAGTATTATTAAAAAAATTTGTTGAATTATTATTACTACAAATATCACAAATCAAATACATGTAGTTACTGTAAATTCAGAAATTATTGCGAATTTTTCATTTTAGACTTAAATGCGATTTTAATTTTTACGATTTTGTGAAAAATCCTGTTTAATTCATATAAAATATCACAAAATGTGCGTTTAAGTTATTGCGTTTACAACTCAGTCGCATTTTTCGCAATAATAAAAACCTCACATTAATTTCTGAATGGACAGTAGTATATAAAATAGTATTAATGCTATTGACTTATTTAATTTTATACATGTTATAGAAGTCGCATGTAATACAAGTTATAAATACTTAATTCTTAATGTAAATTTTTTTTGTAGATAAGATATCACATTGGTTTGAGCATGATTCCCAGCAAGATTATGAAGGGGCATATATATCATATATACATAGGAAATATATAGTGTCACTAAATTACTCTCATACGGTACCTCACCTCTGTAGCTGTAAATTGCGAAACGGTGGATTCATTCATAGTTTTGAGTTACTTATTGCAATTGGAAATAACGTTAATAAAGCTAACAGCATTATGCCATGATGTTGATGGGATGTTCTGATTGGACAAAAAGGAAATTGTGAATTGAACAAATAGCAAACTTGAAATTCATAGGAAAAAAAGTAGGAAATTGGAATAATGAAAATTCATAGTTTCAGTGATTATCTTACAATCATCATGATCATTGTCAATACTACAAGTGCATCATCATGATCATATATATCTGAATTCACCTTGGATAATTATACATTTAAAATAAGAATTTGGATATAATAAGAATTTCTGTGCTGGCGTTGCTACTGTTGGCTTCATGTACCACCAGCTGGGAGTGTTAAACCTTTTTGACCTTTCGTGAGGGTCTGTCACGGTCCGTCACAATTGGTTAGTGTCATATATGCATGATTATGGAAGTTTCACCAACCTAGACAAGTTTTACAGCCCTGGCACGGTTGTTGGTTGCACTTAGAGTCAAATGACAGCTTGCTGTATACATTTGTAGTTCAAATAGTCTGAAGGAATCTACATGTATGGTGACAATCTTCTAAATTACTGTTCATTCTGAAACTGGCATTTTATACTAGTACATGTAGTAGTCGAACATATTAAACAATACATGTACTTCAAAGTATCAATTTATTTTGTCTCGCCTTACATGAAAGTCATGAAAGTTGGTTGTATATATGCAAGAAATATGTATTACAGTCTTGGGGTGATGATGTAAGCTATTTTTAATAGAGCTTTAAATTTATGAAAGCTAAAAGAGCTGGTTCAGGGAATGAGTGTAAAATATACTGTTACATTTTATTACATGTAATTGGATACATTTTATTGTATATGAGTACCTTGCAAGGTCTACTTGTCTATCAGGTTAGGTTGACCTGACCTTAATTTTATTTCATGGATAATCTCAGTGATTTAGGTTATTTCAGTTTAATACAATGTTAACATGGTTAGGTTTGTTTCTCAGATACTTCGTAATGAAATTAGAGACTGGAAATGGGGAATGTGCCAATAAGACAACAACCTGACTACAGAGCAGACAACAGCAGAAGGTCATCAATGTTTGAATTGTTTCTCAGAAGCTGTAAGCTACATTGAACATGTTGGAAACAAACATAATTTTTGTTTTGCCTAAGGAGATATGGTATCAGGGGTGAATCCAGCCATTTAAAAAAGGGGGGGGTTCCCAACCCAAGACAAAAAGGGGGGGGGGTTCCAACTATATGTCCCCATTCCATGATCGTCCAAAAAAGGGGGGTTCCAACCCCCTGAACCCTCCCCCTGGATCCACCACTGGGTATGAATTTTGATGAGACGACTTGCATTACTTAAACTATAAACCATGTAGACCAAGTGATTTTCTTTTTAGTCACTATATAATAGGTCACTGCACACCCTTCAGCAAAGACCAAAAACTTAAACTTCATGATGAGCACCCTATAAATGGCTCTGCTTGGAAAGAGCTAGGCTTCTAACAGAGTTAATGTAAAAAATTCAGACGAGAACCCAACAGTGATGACAACTTGATTTATACTAGTATACATGAGCTACAAACAAACAAATATGTTATAAACAGCAATCAACAAAAACACTACAGACAAAAAATTAAGGGGAGACTATTTAAATATAAAAAAAGAAGATGTGGTATGATTGCCAATGAGACAACTCTCCACAAAAGACCAAAATGACATAAACATTAACAATTATAGGTCACCGTACAGCTTTCAACAATGAGCAAAGCCCATACCGCCTAGTCAGCTATAAAAGGCCCCGATAACTATAAGAAAAAGTAAAACGATTCAAACGAGAAAACTGACGGCCTTATTTATGAAAATAAATGAACAAAAACAAATATGTAACCAAGTATTTGTATAGTGTCTCACTATACAAATCCTTGATGTAACACCAAAACTAACGACAACCACTTAATAACAGGCTCCTGACTTGGGTTTATTTACTTTAATGTAAAGTAAATAAAATTAACTAATGTCTTGTACAAGTATTACCCTGACGTTCCGTGAAAATTGTTTTCAAAAATCTAATTTGTCCATAATTCTTTTATGTAATAAACTTATTTAAATAAATTCAGACCTTCACCTGTCTGATCACCAGCATGGCTAAAGGTATTACTCCCAGATGTATTGGCAGGTGACACCTCCAGGTATTCAAGCGATTTCCTGTCGGACTTGCAAGTTCATGCATCATTTCACTTCTGTCAGTGTACACGACCGAAAACTTGAATCTTTCCATTTTAAACTTTCAGGTGCATAGGTAATCATTTGATAATATACATCTCTGTCCTGCGTGTCCGATAGTGATACACTAGTCATTACTGTTTATAAATAACATTTCTGGTGTAAAGAATATTATTCATAAAAATTTAAAAAATTCCAAAAAAGAGATTTGATAAAATAAAAATTTGCTTACACATTTTTTCCAATGGTAAATTTGGGGAAATGTAAGTACTCGTTGTCAAAAGTAAAGGCCAGTTTGAAACATACAAGAAAAATTGATTTAACAAAAATATATATATACGCACTTAACGACCATTCTTTTATACGCCTTGATAGAAAGTTACGGAACTATAGATAGTTGCAATTTAAAATTATATACATTTTTACATTGAACATAAGAAAGAAATAAAATTGAGAATGGAAATGGGGAATGTATCGAAGAGGAAGCGGAAGGTCACCAACAGGTCTTCAATGCAATGTAACGAGAAATTCCCGCTCCTGGAGGTGTCCTTTAGCTGGCCCCTAAACAAATATATACAAGTTCAGTGATAATGAACACCATACTAATTTCCAAATTGTACACAAGAAACTAAAATTTAATAATACAAGACTAACAAAGACCAGAGGCTTCTGACTTGGGACAGGCGCAAAAAATGCGGCGGGGTTAAACATGTTTATGAGATCTCAACCCTCCCCCTATACCTCTAGCCAATGTAGTAAAGTAAACGCATAACAATACGTACATTTAAAATTCATTCAATTCAAGAAAAGTCCGAGTCTGATGTCAGAAGATGTAACCAAAGAAAATAAGCAAAATGACAATTAAACATAAATAAACATGCAATTTGCCCCCTCCCTTTTTGGGAAAAAAATTGGTTGCTTATATAGGGAATCACTGAACCGTGACTGGAGCGGTCCCTCTCTTAGATCAGTCAGTGGGCCATCACTTACGAAAATTCCTGGATCCGCCACTGAGCATGTTATCATGGGATGTCGATGGACTATTGTATACCAAAAGAAGAAGAAGAGAACCAATTTGAATTAAAAACAGGTCGATATTTAACCTGCTCTGGTTCGTCGAAGTAATGGACAAAGTAAAATCACAGATTTCTATTTAAATAAAATTGTTCTCGAACAAAGGAAGGAATTCGTCATCACAATTGTTGGGTATAATGTATTATAATGTGAACATCGTTCTGAAGTACTGTATGCCAAATTTTCTGTTCCAACATGCACGTTATATATATGCTACTGGACGTCCCAAGAGAATTTTCTGTTCCGACATGCATGTTACCAAGAGATGTGAATATTTTCTTGGAAAAGTATTCAGTAACAAAGTTTCAAATTAATATCGGGATTTATTTTCTTTCTTGATATATTCAGTAACAGCAAAAAGAATAACTTGACTGCTTGTCCGCTAAATTGGGCTGTTCTTGCCAGATAAAAGACTTATAGTTATATAACTCGAAAAACTTTTAATTTGTATTTTTTTTTTAATTTATTTTCATCACTAGATAGCTGAAATTTATTGGGAAACTTGCATTTCGGGCATATTCTTTGCTTCTTAGCTCGAATTAAAGAGTGTTATAAACTTTTTCAAATGTTGAATACGCAACCAACAAATGGAAGTTTTTAACGACCTTGACTGGCTATACAGCCCTTGCACGGTCGGCCCTGGCTTGCGCCTTTTTGGGCATTAAATAATTTAATATGTTTACCATGTGGTAATTTAAATAATTTAGAATGATGAGAAAGTTTAATAAAAACAAAAATTTAAAAAGCAAAAATTTGGATAAATAAATGAATAAAAATAGTAAAAAATTTAAGATTAAGTAAATAATAAAATAATAAAAGAATATAATACGCAACCAAATCTCCAAGTATTATTTATGTTTCTGGTAAAGGCGTTTGATTGGGTATTAGTTTGAGGTAGGCGTGTTTTCGGAAACATTCCTCCAATCAGACCTATTTGACATACATGTGTGCGCTGATGCGTGTACACTGGCTATTGTAACGGCACGTGTGACTGTCTCATATCGAAATCTGTCGAGCGTGACCAATGTTTATTGTAGAATTTTTTGTCATGTGGTCAAATTATTTGACATACAAGTTTTAAATTTGCATTTTGAAAGATTATTTTCGGAAGTTGTCCCGTATATACTATTCTAAAGTGTTAGAGAAAAAAAAACAAGACTTTAAAGGAAAGATACATATCAACGGAGAATATAACCTGAGAAAACTATACTAGTCTACTAGCATAACAGTCAAAGATATAAAACATGTATTATATGGCTCTGATATTAAATTTAACGTGTTCTGGAAAATTTTGACAAAATATAATTGCACGAATTTTTAATCGATCGCTGACCTTTAATTCTAGAAGTGACTTGTGACTGTTATAAACATGCAGAGACAATTCTATGCATTATGGTTTAAGTTTACAATGAACACACTATAGTTATACATTTTCCTTTTAAATATCAAATAGACAATCACCTTTCGGATAGACTTGCTTTTTCTTTCTTTTCGTAAAAATTATCATTCGTCCATTTAGAGACATAAATTACAAGTTATATATGTCTCTGGTTTATTATATTTGATTACTTCAAAAATGCTTCAAAATACTATGAACCTGTATTGGGGTCCCAACCGATCTAACAAAAAAAAAAGGGGCGAGTTCCAACTATATGTCCCCGTTCAAATGCATTGATCGTCTTATAAGTTTATGACTCAACGGTTTCCTCCAACAATATGGTTTGATAAATTTCTTTCGAAGTTCATTACTTTTCACATACTAAAATAAAATGATATTCATCTTCAATTACTTGTTTATCACACATAATACAAAATCTCGGATATGTCTCAATATTATAAAATCGACAAGTTTCTATATTCAAACAGTGAGCAGATATATGCGGTATTTACAAATGAATGGTTTTATAAATATAATTTACAGCATGATCTTAATAAAATTGTTGGGGTCAAATACATCTATGCAACATACATTTAGGCGAGTCTTCAAAAAATAGTACATTTCACTATTAAAGCTACCGTTTAATCTATCTTTGAATTCAAATTAAAACAAATTCACTTTTTTTACACCCTGATGTAACCGTATTTTTAAAGTGTTGTCATCCGTATCAATAAATTGTTTAATAAAATTGAAGTGCATGAGTATTATTAACGTCTAGGATAAGTGTGAGATTTCTCTGTTGATGGGAATAAACAAAATTTAGCTGAATTTGTATTATTTAACTTAATGAAAAGGCAAGCTAGTGTGTGTTTGAAATGATATTGTTGAAATGGATTTATAGCATGAAAAATGTGTGTAACTGATTTTACGTTGACTTGGACTGCGAATTTGAAAATAATATATTTGTGAAATCACATTCTCAGGATGACATATTTTGTAAGTACGTTTAATATACTCTATAACCTTTCATTCTAATTATAGTATCTTTGAAATGCATTTTATAGCGGACTATGCGGTATGGGCTTTGCTCATTGTTGACGGCCGTACGGTGACATATAGTTGTTAATGTCTGTGTAATTTTGGTTTCTTTTGGACAGTTGTCTCATTCGCAATCATACCACATCTTCTCTTTTATATTAATATAGCTATTACTTGCAACTGCCACATGTACATGTTCTAGACTCGTGTCGCTGAAAGAGGTCTCCTTTCAAGTTTGAAAATAGGTGGAAAAAAGCCACACCCACTTATAAGATATATACATGCTCTCAGTCTGACTGTTGCATTTTGAACAAACGAGTGAAAGTCCAGCGCCATGTAGAACAAAATAGTTTCAACATTCATTTATCATTATCATGATCTTGACCTGCATGGATATATGCAATAAACTTGCAACTGTACGGTTAAACAAACCGGTTATTGATGGCTGCACAAAAATCTTTAACCTCAGACCAAACATGAAATTAACTGTAAAGTCCATCTAGTAGTAAAATACGGAAAAATGAAAATAAATATATGCAAAATTTTCCCCTGGATACTGTGTTTTGGACATAAAGAAGCCAATGTCCCAATTTCCCGAAATTCCATTATGTTTGACAACGATTTTGATGTAAAACAAAACTTTAACCACAGACTGAACCTAAATGCTGAATTAGTCGGCGTGAATGCTGACGACAGAACCTTTATTTTTTACCAATTAATTAAATGAAATTGCGCCATATTTACCTGTAAATATTTTTTTACCTATAGCAAAAGAAAAGCAAATGGTATGTTGTCAGAGCTACCTTAAAAAAATAATAAATCCAGAGCTCTTCAAAATTGAAGAAGAAAACTAAGAAAAGAAAGATTTAAAATATGTGCGTCAGTAAATGTATATAGAGAGAAGAAAACTTCACCGGCTCAACTTAAATTCCAGCCGAATTTCACTGAATAGTGGATGCTATTGGTGTTGTTACAAACAAAGATGATGACTTTGTATTGTGTAACGATCAGAGGAAGTTTTTGCTGGTATCTATAAAATTTGTCCAAAATATTTTAGTCGGCGTGAATGCTGACGACAGAACCTTTATTTTTTACCAATTAATTAAATGAAATTGCGCCATATTTACCTGTAAATATTTTTTTACCTATAGCAAAAGAAAAGCAAATGGTATGTTGTCAGAGCTACCTTAAAAAAATAATAAATCCAGAGCTCTTCAAAATTGAAGAAGAAAACTAAGAAAAGAAAGATTTAAAATATGTGCGTCAGTAAATGTATATAGAGAGAAGAAAACTTCACCGGCTCAACTTAAATTCCAGCCGAATTTCACTGAATAGTGGATGCTATTGGTGTTGTTACAAACAAAGATGATGACTTTGTATTGTGTAACGATCAGAGGAAGTTTTTGCTGGTATCTATAAAATTTGTCCAAAATATTTCAAACAACTTTATACTATACATGCATGGCTTCAAGATAGGACATTATATATGTGTCTATTCTCAACTACAAATACCAGCCTTTAGTTCAATGATGCACAGAGACATTTTAAGGTGTAACTGTGTATATTTATACAAGTGAACGTTTTAATTCAGCATACTTTTTGTTATTAAAATGACTTTAACTCCGCCAGTCGGTAAACTGCCGATCCCGAGCCCGGATAAAGAAGGAGGGAAGTCGATCATTTAGTTATTTTATATAAATAAAATAAAATTGGCGCAATTAGATGATTATTTTATTGGCGCAAATGATACCTATAGTATTGAAAATTAAGTGGCGCCAAAGAAGTATTGGCGCAATTAGGTTGTGGCGCAAATGAGTTACTTTTTGGCACAAATAGATATCGCCCGAAATAATAGCTTAAACCCTTTCAAACTATTCTTTTAATCTCTCCATGCCATATGGCATAGGTTATGATTAGCCCTCGGGGAAAAACAGTCAAATGAATGGATAATTATTACAAGTACGTGTTTTCCCGACAAACGATGACAATAACCAAATTCGTTCATTACGTGTAAATGAATGCATTTTGTAAAAACATTAAATCTGTATTTATATAACTGTACAAATCACCCATGCAGAAACATATATACACATGGAAAAAAGTATTGCAACACCTTAATTTTTTAAAACATGAAAAATTAGTCTCTTATTTTGGATGGAATATGATAAAATATTTGTAAAATAATATTGAAACGTAGTTAATGATAACATTGGCTTTAAATCGAACAAAAAATGTATGAAAAAAAAGGTTTTTTCGAACTAAAATTTTTATAACAAAATGAAGTGTTTTTTTGTACAAAAAAATGCATTTTACAAGTTTTACTGTAGACGAACTTTACAATGTCAGACATTTCAAAATTGATCTTTAGAAGATTGTTCACATCATGGTTGGTCGTTATACGCCAAAGAATTAGTACTTTGAGCGCAGCTTCCATTTAATACGACGAAAGCAAGCGATCCATGGTAAAAAAGACATTTAAAGGGCACACATTTATCTTTCGTCTGACAGCACGTATACACCGCAGTTATCGTGAATTATATAAACATATAAAAAAAAAAAAACACATTATTTTTTTAAGACAAAACAGAGAAAAGAACTGATAAGTGCGGGTATTCCATGCGCCTTGCCTCCTTTATGTTTCGATATTTTAGAAATTAATTATTCTTTTATCTATTATAACACGTGAAAACTACACCGGTGAGTTCCATATATGTCTTCAACTTACAGCTGGTCCTGAAAATGCATGAAATATTTGCCACTGGACTTTTAACAACCAACAATCAATCACACTACAACTTAAAGTATATATAGTAGTGAAATACAAAATGAATATTATAATGATACAATTAGCAAAATAAATAGAATACAAATACACACTACTTTATTTAACTGACATAATTTAAAGGAATACTCTGTAAACTATATAAGTAGAGAAGCGAAAAGTTTCTTTTGAATACTTAACAAACTTCCGAACAGTTCATGTTTTTTTGCTCAATTTAAAATCTTGAAAACATAAGCATGTATATTAAAAACTGACGATCAGACATCACTAATACGTGTATACACAAATTCATTAATTCTTTATTAACGTTTAGCCCTACGGCACCTTTCTATTAAGAATGATGATGAGAGTAATTGTAATATATAATAGGCATGTACTTTCTTACGTTACGGATCATTGATTTTGTTACCTGTTGACCCGGTTGATTACTAGCACGTGCCATCGAACTCAACCATTTTAACTAAAATAGATTTTGTTTAAGTTAACGCCATATGTATATTAAGTACAGTATACCTATCATATGGATTAGAAAATGCATATTATACGGTGATACTTTAACACTGTCCCGACAGAGACTGAATGAATGCAGTATGATGATCAGGTTTCGGGATCCGAGAAGTCTTTTTTCGAATTTCCGGATGTCGGGAATATTTTTTTCCAACTTAAATAGAGTAAATCTCACTAAATTAATACACATGCAAACAAAAAGCAACAGCTTCAACGGTTAACTAGGACATATATCAACAGAAAACGAATTAAAGCAAATGTCATACATAAAACCAAAATATGCATGTGTTAATTTGCCTCCGGTGCATTTCTGTGGATCCTTAACTTTTTTAGGTTACGTTTAGGATTTTCCGTTACTAATCTTCAAATACGAAAAACATTTTCACCGGTGTTCACAACATTTTAAGGTTTATGGCATACATTCTGGTGTGTATACAATTAACATACGTCTTTGCATTTAATTACCAATATACATTTATATAAACTAACATTTATTAAAAAAATAAACAACATATATAGACGAATAATTTATTAGTTCCTCGACAAAACAAGAAAAGAAATAAAGAATCAACAGAAGATTTAATTTTTCTTTGTAATTAATCAAAATAATACTTCAAACAAATCCTAATATAAAAAAACCCATATATACAAATATAATCTAAAATGCATTATCGAGTAGAAGGGGCGCAACTCGTGTTATCAAACCGGTATACTAAACGGATCTAAACAGGGTCTGAACATGTTGAACGTAATTTTGTATCAATGGTCTGTTTTGGTCTGACACGGTCTTAACGGGTCTAAACAACCCGCTAGACGATTCAGTCTTTTCCGTCTTGATACGCCTTAACGAACTGATTTACCTGATGAGGCTATCGATCTGAACGGCGACTAAACGATCTGAAATATCTGGACGAATTTCTCTAGCGGTAAATCCAGTCAATCAAGATGTGATCAGACCAAAATGGCCGTTTCAGACTGAAATCGGGCTTCTAGTGAGAAGATAAGACAATTAATTGTTACCCGTGATATGAGTAGAAGATAAGACAATTAATTGTCACTCATGTTATGAGTAGAAGAAAAGTCGATTAAGTGTCACTTGTGTAATGAGTAGAAGATAAGTCAATTAATTTTCACTCATGTTATGAGTAGAAGATAAGACAATTAATTGTCACTCATGTTATGAGTAGAAGATAAGTCGATTAAGTGTCACTCGTGTAATGAGTAGAAGATAAGTCAATTAATTAAGTGTCACCTGTGTAATGAGTAGAAGATAAAACAATCAAATGTCACGCATGTAATGAATAGAAGATAAGTCAATTAAGTGTTACCCGTGATATGAGTAGAAGATAAGACAATTCATTGTCACTGATGTTATGAGTAGAAGATAAGTCGATTAAGTGTCACTTGTGTAATGAGCAGAAGATACGTCAATTAATTGTCACTCATGTTATGAGTAGAAGATAAGACAATTAATTGTCACTCATGTTATGAGTAGAAGATAAGTCGATTAAGTGTCACTCGTGTAATGAGTAGAAGATAAGTCAATTAATTAAGTTTCACCTGTGTAATGAGTAGAAGATAAGACAATTAAGTGTCACCTGTGTAAGGAGTAGAAGATCAGACAATTAAGTGTCACCCGTTTAATGAGTAGAAGATAAGACAATCAAGTGTCACCCATGTTTATGAGTAGAAGATAAGACCATCAAGCGTCACCTGTGTAATGAGTAGAAGATAAGACAATTAAGTGTTACCCATGTAATGAGTAGAAGATAAGACCATAAAGTGTCACTCGTGTAATGAGTAGAAGATAAGATGAGTAAGTGTTACCCATGTAATGAGTAGAAGATAAGACGATCAAGCGTCACCTGTGTAATGAGTAGAAGATAAGACAATGAATTGTCACTCATGTAATGAGTAGAAGATAAGACCATAAAGTGTCACTCGTGTAATGAGTAGAAGATAAGATGAGTAAGTGTTACCCATGTAATGAGTAGAAGATAAGTCGATTAAGTGTCACTCGTGTAATGAGTAGAAGATAAGTCAATTAATTAAGTTTCACCTGTTTAATGAGTAGAAGATAAGACAATTAAGTGTCACCTGTGTAAGGAGTAGAAGATAAGACAATTAAGTGTCACCCGTTTAATGAGTAGAAGATAAGACAATCAAGTGTCACACATGTAATGAGTAGAAGATAAGACAATTAAGTGTTACCCATGTAATGAGTAGAAGATAAGACGATAAAGAGTCACCCATGTAATGAGTAGAAGATAAGATGAGTAAGTGTTACCCATGTAATGAGTAGAAGATAAGACCATCAATTGTTACCCATGTAATGAGTAGAAGATAAGATGATAAAGTGTCACCCGTTTAATGAGTAGAAGATAAGACAATCAAGTGTCACCCATGTTTATGAGTAGAAGATAAGACCATCAAGCGTCACCTGTGTAATGAGTAGAAGATAAGACAATTAAGTGTTACCCATGTAATGAGTAGAAGATAAGACCATAAAGTGTCACTCGTGTAATGAGTAGAAGATAAGATGAGTAAGTGTTACCCATGTAATGAGTAGAAGATAAGTCCATTAAGTGTCACTCGTGTAATGAGTAGAAGATAAGTCAATTAATTAAGTTTCACCTGTGTAATGAGTAGAAGATAAGACAATAATTATTACAAGTACGTGTTTTCCCGACAAACGATGACAATAACCAAATTCGTTCATTACGTGTAAATGAATGCATTTTGTAAAAACATTAAATCTGTATTTATATAACTGTACAAATCACCCATGCAGAAACATATATACACATGGAAAAAAGTATTGCAACACCTTAATTTTTTAAAACATGAAAAATTAGTCTCTTATTTTGGATGGAATATGATAAAATATTTGTAAAATAATATTGAAACGTAGTTAATGATAACATTGGCTTTAAATCGAACAAAAAATGTATGAAAAAAAAGGTTTTTTCGAACTAAAATTTTTATAACAAAATGAAGTGTTTTTTTGTACAAAAAAATGCATTTTACAAGTTTTACTGTAGACGAACTTTACAATGTCAGACATTTCAAAATTGATCTTTAGAAGATTGTTCACATCATGGTTGGTCGTTATACGCCAAAGAATTAGTACTTTGAGCGCAGCTTCCATTTAATACGACGAAAGCAAGCGATCCATGGTAAAAAAGACATTTAAAGGGCACACATTTATCTTTCGTCTGACAGCACGTATACACCGCAGTTATCGTGAATTATATAAACATATAAAAAAAAAAAAACACATTATTTTTTTAAGACAAAACAGAGAAAAGAACTGATAAGTGCGGGTATTCCATGCGCCTTGCCTCCTTTATGTTTCGATATTTTAGAAATTAATTATTCTTTTATCTATTATAACACGTGAAAACTACACCGGTGAGTTCCATATATGTCTTCAACTTACAGCTGGTCCTGAAAATGCATGAAATATTTGCCACTGGACTTTTAACAACCAACAATCAATCACACTACAACTTAAAGTATATATAGTAGTGAAATACAAAATGAATATTATAATGATACAATTAGCAAAATAAATAGAATACAAATACACACTACTTTATTTAACTGACATAATTTAAAGGAATACTCTGTAAACTATATAAGTAGAGAAGCGAAAAGTTTCTTTTGAATACTTAACAAACTTCCGAACAGTTCATGTTTTTTTGCTCAATTTAAAATCTTGAAAACATAAGCATGTATATTAAAAACTGACGATCAGACATCACTAATACGTGTATACACAAATTCATTAATTCTTTATTAACGTTTAGCCCTACGGCACCTTTCTATTAAGAATGATGATGAGAGTAATTGTAATATATAATAGGCATGTACTTTCTTACGTTACGGATCATTGATTTTGTTACCTGTTGACCCGGTTGATTACTAGCACGTGCCATCGAACTCAACCATTTTAACTAAAATAGATTTTGTTTAAGTTAACGCCATATGTATATTAAGTACAGTATACCTATCATATGGATTAGAAAATGCATATTATACGGTGATACTTTAACACTGTCCCGACAGAGACTGAATGAATGCAGTATGATGATCAGGTTTCGGGATCCGAGAAGTCTTTTTTCGAATTTCCGGATGTCGGGAATATTTTTTTCCAACTTAAATAGAGTAAATCTCACTAAATTAATACACATGCAAACAAAAAGCAACAGCTTCAACGGTTAACTAGGACATATATCAACAGAAAACGAATTAAAGCAAATGTCATACATAAAACCAAAATATGCATGTGTTAATTTGCCTCCGGTGCATTTCTGTGGATCCTTAACTTTTTTAGGTTACGTTTAGGATTTTCCGTTACTAATCTTCAAATACGAAAAACATTTTCACCGGTGTTCACAACATTTTAAGGTTTATGGCATACATTCTGGTGTGTATACAATTAACATACGTCTTTGCATTTAATTACCAATATACATTTATATAAACTAACATTTATTAAAAAAATAAACAACATATATAGACGAATAATTTATTAGTTCCTCGACAAAACAAGAAAAGAAATAAAGAATCAACAGAAGATTTAATTTTTCTTTGTAATTAATCAAAATAATACTTCAAACAAATCCTAATATAAAAAAACCCATATATACAAATATAATCTAAAATGCATTATCGAGTAGAAGGGGCGCAACTCGTGTTATCAAACCGGTATACTAAACGGATCTAAACAGGGTCTGAACATGTTGAACGTAATTTTGTATCAATGGTCTGTTTTGGTCTGACACGGTCTTAACGGGTCTAAACAACCCGCTAGACGATTCAGTCTTTTCCGTCTTGATACGCCTTAACGAACTGATTTACCTGATGAGGCTATCGATCTGAACGGCGACTAAACGATCTGAAATATCTGGACGAATTTCTCTAGCGGTAAATCCAGTCAATCAAGATGTGATCAGACCAAAATGGCCGTTTCAGACTGAAATCGGGCTTCTAGTGAGAAGATAAGACAATTAATTGTTACCCGTGATATGAGTAGAAGATAAGACAATTAATTGTCACTCATGTTATGAGTAGAAGAAAAGTCGATTAAGTGTCACTTGTGTAATGAGTAGAAGATAAGTCAATTAATTTTCACTCATGTTATGAGTAGAAGATAAGACAATTAATTGTCACTCATGTTATGAGTAGAAGATAAGTCGATTAAGTGTCACTCGTGTAATGAGTAGAAGATAAGTCAATTAATTAAGTGTCACCTGTGTAATGAGTAGAAGATAAAACAATCAAATGTCACGCATGTAATGAATAGAAGATAAGTCAATTAAGTGTTACCCGTGATATGAGTAGAAGATAAGACAATTCATTGTCACTGATGTTATGAGTAGAAGATAAGTCGATTAAGTGTCACTTGTGTAATGAGCAGAAGATACGTCAATTAATTGTCACTCATGTTATGAGTAGAAGATAAGACAATTAATTGTCACTCATGTTATGAGTAGAAGATAAGTCGATTAAGTGTCACTCGTGTAATGAGTAGAAGATAAGTCAATTAATTAAGTTTCACCTGTGTAATGAGTAGAAGATAAGACAATTAAGTGTCACCTGTGTAAGGAGTAGAAGATCAGACAATTAAGTGTCACCCGTTTAATGAGTAGAAGATAAGACAATCAAGTGTCACCCATGTTTATGAGTAGAAGATAAGACCATCAAGCGTCACCTGTGTAATGAGTAGAAGATAAGACAATTAAGTGTTACCCATGTAATGAGTAGAAGATAAGACCATAAAGTGTCACTCGTGTAATGAGTAGAAGATAAGATGAGTAAGTGTTACCCATGTAATGAGTAGAAGATAAGACGATCAAGCGTCACCTGTGTAATGAGTAGAAGATAAGACAATGAATTGTCACTCATGTAATGAGTAGAAGATAAGACCATAAAGTGTCACTCGTGTAATGAGTAGAAGATAAGATGAGTAAGTGTTACCCATGTAATGAGTAGAAGATAAGTCGATTAAGTGTCACTCGTGTAATGAGTAGAAGATAAGTCAATTAATTAAGTTTCACCTGTTTAATGAGTAGAAGATAAGACAATTAAGTGTCACCTGTGTAAGGAGTAGAAGATAAGACAATTAAGTGTCACCCGTTTAATGAGTAGAAGATAAGACAATCAAGTGTCACACATGTAATGAGTAGAAGATAAGACAATTAAGTGTTACCCATGTAATGAGTAGAAGATAAGACGATAAAGAGTCACCCATGTAATGAGTAGAAGATAAGATGAGTAAGTGTTACCCATGTAATGAGTAGAAGATAAGACCATCAATTGTTACCCATGTAATGAGTAGAAGATAAGATGATAAAGTGTCACCCGTTTAATGAGTAGAAGATAAGACAATCAAGTGTCACCCATGTTTATGAGTAGAAGATAAGACCATCAAGCGTCACCTGTGTAATGAGTAGAAGATAAGACAATTAAGTGTTACCCATGTAATGAGTAGAAGATAAGACCATAAAGTGTCACTCGTGTAATGAGTAGAAGATAAGATGAGTAAGTGTTACCCATGTAATGAGTAGAAGATAAGTCCATTAAGTGTCACTCGTGTAATGAGTAGAAGATAAGTCAATTAATTAAGTTTCACCTGTGTAATGAGTAGAAGATAAGACAATTAAGTGTCACCTGTGTAAGGAGTAGAAGATAAGACAATTAAGTGTCACCCGTTTAATGAGTAGAAGATAAGACAATCAAGTGTCACACATGTAATGAGTAGAAGATAAGACAATTAGGTGTTACCCATGTAATGAGTAGAAGATAAGACGATAAAGAGTCACCCATGTAATGAGTAGAAGATTAGATGAGTAAGTGTTACCCATGTAATGAGTAGAAGATAAGACCATCAAGTGTTACCCATGTAATGAGTAGAAGATAAGATGATAAAGTGTCACCCGTGTAATGAGTAGAAGATAAGATGAGTAAGTGTTACCCATGTTATGAGTAGAAGATAAGACCATCAAGTGTCACCCATGTAATGAGTAGAAGATAAAACGATAAAATGTCACCCGTGTAATGAGTAGAAGATAAGACAATCAAGTGTCTTATACTGGAAAAAACTTTACAGAGAATACACTCATACTTGAAAATTATTCGATAGATGTCTTACTGAAAAAAATTAAAGTTACTCAATAATTATTCAAATGTTTTTTTGTGTAACTAAACTTCCAACCAGCATTGTATGATAATAAGCAGAGCACTACCATGTCAGTTACTGACACCCTAACCTATAATAATAGGCAGAGCACTCCCATATAAGTTACTGACACCCTAACCTATTATAATAAGCAGAGCATTCCCATGTCAGTTACTGACACCCTTACCTATAATAATAAGCAGAGCCTTCCCATGTAAGTTACTGACACCCTAACCTATAATAATAGGCAGAGAACTACCATGTAAGTTACTGACACCCTAACCTATAATAATAAGCAGAGCACTAACATGTAAGTTACTGACACCCTAACCTATAATAATAAGCAGAGCCTTCCCATGTAAGTTACTGACACCCTAACCTATAAAAATAGGCAGAGCACTACCATGTAAGTTACTGACACCCTAACCTATAATAATAAGCAGAGCCTTCCCATGTAAGTTACTGACACCCTAATCTATAATAATAGGCAGAGCACTACCACGTAAGTTACTGACACCCTAACCTATAATAATAAGCAGAGCACTACCATGTAAGTTACTGACACCCTAACCTATAATAATAAGCAGAGCACTACCATGTAAGTTACTGACACCCTAACCTATAATAATAAGCAGAGCACTCCCATGTAAGTTACTGACACCCTAACCTATAATAATAAGCAGAGCACTCCCATGTAAGTTACTGACACCCTAACCTATAATAATAAGCAGAGCACTACCATGTAAGTTACTGACACCCTAACCTATTATAATAAGCAGAGCCTTCCCATGTAAGTTACTGACACCCTAACCTATAACAATAAGCAGAGCACTCCCATGTAAGTTACTGTCACCCTAACCTATAATAATAAGCAGAGCACTACCATGTAAGTTTCTGACACCCTAACCTATAATAATAAGCAGAGCACTACCATGTAAGTTACTGACACCCTAACCTATAATAAGCAGAGCACTCCCATGTAAGTTACTGACACCCTAACCTATAATAATAAGCAGAGCACTACCATGTAAGTTACTGACACCCTAACCTATAATAATAAGCAGAGCACTCCCATGTAAGTTACTGACACCCTAACCTATAATAATAATTCTAATGCAACAAATTTGTAACGTTCATTTTGATTGGATAACGTCATATTGGATATGGCATCAATTGACAATTGATGCTATGGGACGTACGCGCAAGCGCAGACGGCATATGGCAAATTTAAAATACATGTTTTAACGTTGTTTTCCGTCAGTTTCATTAGAATGGAGATAACTGTATTGTATGTTAAGCTCCGACGGCATCAATTGGGGATTTGATGGTCACAAATACCCGTTTACTGTCTCCACTAACGCGTCGCCAGTAAACTTAATTTGCGACCATCAAATCCCCAATTGATGCCGTCGGAGCTTAAAATACAATAAAGTTATCTCCTAAGCAGAGCACTCCCATGTAAGTAACTGACACCCTAACTTCAGAGGATATATATCAAGTTACTAGGAAATCTTCATGTGTGCAAGTGTCACCCGTGTAATGAGTAGAGAAGTCAAATTTTTCGAATGCACCTGTCTTTGTTCCAGTTTTGTATTTTTTGTTTGATCTGCGTTCTTGGAATAAGGAGTTTTGGAGTTAACATAGAATTCTACTAGTTTTTATCTCAAATTATAGCATACTTATATCTAATTGTAGACACTAATTGGGAACAAAACTACACGTGACAAGGAGAATGTTAAGTAAATCTTACCCAATTCCAATTCTCCATTATAGTCTAAAATTAGAAAAGAAAAATTATAATCAATATATACTGTTGAGTTATTATTGAGGTTTTATTGTTACTGCCAAATGTATTTATTGAATAAATAAAGTACTGACCTAATATTTTTAAATACTAATTTCATTCAAATAATAATAGCATTGAAACAGTGATTTATCTCAACTTTTCTGGCAATAAGACATTAGAAGTTAATGAACTGAACTAAAAACCTTGAAGATCTGATAACATACCTAAATGATGTACAAATGTATTCTACAAGCAGGATGTGACTCTTTCCATGGAACACCAGAACATCTTTTGCACTTTCCCAGGTCTAAGAATGTCAAAAGTTTTTTTTACCAGCTTTAAGACACACATAAAAAATATCAAGTATCAGTTTCTTAAAACACTATCGATAATCGACTAGAACAGTCAAATTAAATTCAAATGTTTTTTTATTCTGTATGAGCCTGTCCAATAACGTAGTGGATGTAGTTATTAGTTGTGTACCATCTTTGTTTTTACTTCATTGTTGTTTTCAGCAGTGGATTTTTTCTTTTGAAATGTTTCACATTTTAACATACCAAGGCTATTTATAGATGATTATATGGCATGGGTTTTGCTCATTGTTGTAGGCTGTTGGACAACCTGTTATTGTTTATAACTGTGTCCTATGGTCTAGGAATAATGGTATCATTGTTAATCATACCACACCTCCTTTTTATCATATGGTATGGGTTTTACTCATTGTCGAAGGCTGTTGGACAGCATGAAATTGTTTATATCTTTGTCCTATCGTCTAGGAATAATTGCATCATTGTTAATCATACCACAACTCCTAATTATTATATGGCATGGGTTATGCTCATTGTTGAAGGCTGTTGGACGACCTGTAATTGTTTATATCTTTGTCCTTTGATCTAAAAATAATTGTATCATTGTTTAAATAACCACACTTCCTTATGATTATATGGTATGGGTTTTGCTCATTGTTGAAGGCTGTTGGACAACCTGTCATTGTTTATATCTTTGTCCTATAGTCTAGGAATAATTGTATCGTTGTTTATCATACCACATTTCCTTATTTTTATACAATAAAATGATCACAGATACCCCCTCCCTCTTAACATACTTAATGTACTTACAGGATTGAAGCTATAAGTAAGTTTTACAATTTGCCTAAAAAATATGTTAAGTCCTGGACCATTTGAAGTTTCCAGTGAAAGGCCCTCCTCAAGAAATTCAATGGTCCTAAAATAAGTACTAATGTAACGGATTGTAGGCCATCATGGCCATGGACCTTTGTTTTCCAAAATTCAAAGGTTCTCTCACAGAAATGAAAGGTTCCTGACCATTGGGCCCACACTAATTTAAAACTATGAGAAGTAAAGTAAGAATCATGTAATGGTGTGTTATATTGCCATATTTAAGGTTGTTGCTTGGTCCTTAACTAAAAGCTCTTTTCAAAAATGGCACTAGCCTATGCTGTGGAACCATAACTTCGAACAAGACAAATAGAGTTGTGTCGCTGCATGCAATTGATTGAGGTAACATATTTACTGAAGCATAAATGATCATTCCATAAAATCATAAGAGCCAAAAAATTTACATGAAAATTATCGTTGTACAATGAGTGTTGCAAAATTTCAAACTATTGACAAACAGGGAAAAGCTGCACAGCCGAAAAAAAATTGCTAACACACTACAACTCAAATTTGTCAAACTGTTCATCTAATATAAAAATCATTCTCTTCTATAGAAGCCAAAAAAAGTTCAAAGAAAGTTTCATTGTACAATGAGTGTTGTATAATTTCAAACTATCCGCAAACAGGAAGCGACTGCATGGTAGATGTGAAAACAGGAAGTGGCTGTATGGCAGATGTGAAAACAGGAAGTGGGTGTATGGCAGATGTGAAAACAGGAAGTGGCTGTATGACAGATGTGAAAACAGGAAGTGGGTGTATGGCAGATGTGAAAACAGGAAGTGGGTGTATGGCAGATGTGAAAACAGGAAGTGGCTGTATGGCAGATGTGAAAACAGGAAGTGGCTGTATGGCAGATGTGAAAACAGGAAGTGGCTGTATGGCAGATGTGAAAACTGCTTAGTCTGTATTGATTTACCTCATTTTGGAGAAGCAGCAAATATTAATTTTCAAGTCTTTGGTTGAACTGTCCAGGGTTCAAACCCACCACCTCCCACACTTAAGGTTAACACAATACCACAACACTGTGAAGATCAACGAGGCAGTTTTTATGAGAAAAAAAATTGTTATGCAATCTTAAACAAGAGGCTCTCAAGAGCCTGAATCGCTCACCTGAATTTTTTTGGTTTAATCTCTCATCAATGATTATTTTGGCTTTTCAATTTATTTAAATGTTCTTTGAATCGTCCTATTTTCTTCAAACATGTCAAAAGCAAAAACAAATCATTTTCTCCTGTGTTCTATTTTAGCCATAGGAGCTATGTTTCTTGACATACAAGGAAATGAAATATAAAATTTATACAAGATACTCTGAAACTCTAAAACTCATTTAGCCTTAGTTTGGCTGAAATTGATACAGCAGTTTCAAAGGAGAAGATTTTTTAAAGTAAGTCAACATGATGAACAAATTGTGAAAAAAGTCTTTAAAGGGCAATAACTCCTTAAGAGGTCAATTGACAATTTTGGTCATATTAACTTATTTGTAGATCTTACTTTGCTTAACATTTTTGCTGTTAACAGTTTATCTGTATCTATAATAATATTCAAGATAATGACCAAAAACTGCAAAATTTCCTTAAAATTACCAATTAAGTGGCAGCAACCCAACAATGGTTTGTTTGATTCAACTGAAAATTTCAGGGCTGATAGATCTTGACCTAATGAACATTTTTATCCCATGTCAGATTTGCTCTAAATGCTTACGTTTTTGAGATATAAGCCAAAAACTGCATTTGACCCCTATGTTCTATTTTAAGTAACGGCGGCCATGTTTTTTGACGGATCAAAAATCGAAGCACACACTTTGTGCAGGATAATCTAAGGAACAATCATGCTAAGTTTCATCCAAATCCATCCAGCAGTTTCAGAGGAGAAGATTTTTTAAAGTTAGCAAATATGATGAACAAATTGTGAAAAATTGTCATTAAAGGACAATAACCCCTTAAGAGGTCAATTGACAATTTTGGTCATATTAACTTATTTGTAGATCTTACTTTGCTGATCATTTTTGCTGTTTACAGTTTATCTTTATCTATAATAATATTCAAGATAATGACCAAAAACTGCAAAATTTCCTTAAAATTACCAATTAAGTGGCAGCAAACCAACAATGGTTTGTTTGATTCAACTGAAAATTTCAGGGCTGATAGATCTTGACCTAATGAACATTTTTACCCCCATGTCAGATTTGCTCTAAATGCTTTCGTTTTTGAGATATAAGCAAAAAACTGCATTTGACCCCTATGTTCTATTTTAAGTAACGGCCGCCATGTTTTTTATGGATCAAAAATCGAAGCACACACTTTGTGCAGGATAATCTAAGGAACAATCATGCTAAGTTTCATCCAAATCCATTCAGCAGTTTCAGAGGAGAAGATTTTTTAAAGTTAGCAAATATGATGAACAAATTGTGAAAAATTGTCATTAAAGGACAATAACCCCTTAAGAGGTCAATTGACAATTTTGGTCATATTAACTTATTTTTAGATCTTACTTCGCTGATCATTTTTGCTGTTTACAGTTTATCTTTATCTATAATAATATTCAAGATAATGACCAAAAACTGCAAAATTTCCTTAAAATTACCAATTAAGTGGCAGCAACCCAACAATGGTTTGTTTGATTCATCTGAAATTTTCAGGGCTAATAGATCTTGACCTAATGAACATTTTTATCCCTGTCAAATTTGCTCTAAATGCTTTCGTTTTTGAGATATAAGCCAAAAACTGCATTTGACCCCTATGTTCTATTTTAAGTAACGGCGACCATGTTTTTTGACGGATCAAAAATCGAAGCACACACTTTGTGCAGGATACTCTAAGGAACAATCATGCTAAGTTTCATTCAAATCCATTCAGTAGTTTCAGAGGAGAAGATGTTTGAAAAATTGTTAACGACGACAGACGACGACGACGGACGCCAAGTGATGAGAAAAGCTCACATGGCCTTTTAGGCCAGGTGAGCTAAAAATACGATACATACTAATTAGATAAATACTGATGAATGTACCTCTGAGGTCACCCTTTTTTTATAAGTATAAGGTTGTGCCATCATCTATATATAAAGCATCTGTGAAAATTAACTATAAATCTTATTTACTTGTTTAAGCCTGAAATATGTAAAATATATGTATCACTTAAGAATACTTCATTGGTACTTCTATTTACAGTTAACTGTTATGAAAGTTTCTTATAAATATATCAATGTTTGTGTGTTGTCTCCTTGTATAAACATATCAATGTTTGTGTTTTATCTCATATCAATGTTTGTGTATTATCTCCCTTTCTTATAAACATATCAATCTTTGTGTGTTATCTTCCTGTATAAACATATATATCAATGTTTGTGAATTATCTCCCTGTATCTTATTAACATATCAATGTTTGTGGGTTATCTCCCTGTTTCTTATAAACATATCAATGTTTGTGTGTTATCTCACTGTTTCTTATAAACATATATATCAATGTTTGTAGGTTATCTTCCTGTATAAATATATAAATGTTTGAGTGTTATCTCCCTGTTTCTTATAAACATATCAATGTTTGTGGGTTATCTCCCTGTATAAACATATAAATGTTTGAGTGTTATCTCCCTGTATCTTATAAACATATCAATGTTTGTGGGTTATCTCCCTGTTTCTTATAAACATATCAATGTTTGTGTTATCTCCCTGTATAAATATATAAATGTTTGAGTGTTATCTCCCTGTTTCTTATAAATATATCAATGTTTGTGGGTTATTTCCCTGTATAAACATATCAATGTTTTTGGGTTATCTCCCTGTATAAACATATCAATGTTTGAGGGTGATCTCCCTGTATAAACATGTCAATGTGTGTGTGTTATCTCCCTGTATAAATATATCAATGTGTGTGTATTATCTCCCTGTTTCAATAAAATAAACTTACAATTATATTAAAGTTATATGGTTTGCTACTGACCCCCTACGGATCCATAGACTAGAGGGTTATTAAAATCCATAGGGGTTGGGGCCAAAGGGGGTCAGTAGTGAACCGTATATAGGATATAGCAAATTTATTGCACATGGGACTTTTCCTGTTGCATTTTGTAGAAAAATAAACAATGAAATACAACAACATCAATACATGACGTCACCATTAACTATAGACAGATGTCATGAACCCATATGAAATTTACTAACCCCATACGGATCCATTTGGGGTCACCATGTGACGGCTTTAAACCAATCACAACATCATAGTTCACCCGCGGAGCGATAAAAAGGTATAATGCGCAATTATTTCATTAACATGAATAAATCCTAAATGTTATGGCCAGCTTCATAAAAATGTAGACCTTGTCAAATGAGGTTATTTTTGAATTGTTGACTATATATTGACCTGTACACATCTCCTATACCTTGACCTGTACACATCTCCTATACCTTGACCTTTACACATCTCCAAATATTGACCTGTACACATCTCCTATATATTGACCGGTACACATCTCCTATATTTTGACCTGTACACATCTCCTATATATTGACCTGTACACATCTCCTATATATTGACCTGTACGCATCTACTATATATTGACCTGTACACATCTCCTACATATTGACCTGTACACGTCTCCTATATATTGACCTGTACACGTCTCCTATATATTGACCTGTACAGGTCTCCTATATATTGACCTGTACACGTCCTATATATTGACCTGTACACATCTCCTATATATTGACCTGTACACATCTCCTACATATTGACCGGTACACATCTCCTATATATTGACCTGTACACATCTCCTATATATTGACCTGTACACATCTCCTATATATTGACCTGTACACATCTCCTATATATTGACCTGTACACATCTCCTATATATTGACCTGTACACATCTCCTATATATTGACCTGTACACATCTCCTACATATTGACCTGTACAGGTCTCCTATATATTGACCTGTACACGTCCTATATATTGACCTGTACACATCTCCTATATATTGACCTGTACACATCTCCTATATATTGACCTGTACACATTTCCAATATATTGACCTGTACACATCTCCTACATATTGACCTGTACACGTCTCCTATATATTGACCTGTACGCGTCTCCTATATATTGACCTGTACAGGTCTCCTATATATTGACCTGTACACGTCTCCTATATATTGACCTGTACACATCTCCTATACATTGACCTTTACACATCTCCATTCTTGACTTGTTGGGTTGCTGTCTCATTGACATTTATCTCACTTTATTTTTCTTTAGCACAAGTTCAATGCTTAAGTTCAACTAATCTATTTTTGAAGGCAAATAACACTGTAATGATGTCATGTGTCTTGTTTACTATAAAAACATTGGAGTTATGGTATTTTGAATGTAAAAACTATATGTTGATTATCTCCCCTTATAGAGTTTGAATATTTTACATTGGAAACAAATTTCAATAGTAAATGATCCTATATAGTTCACATATACTGTACACTTACCTATAATAACAACTTGGCTGGACAAGGATCACATGGACTATAATAACAACTTGACTGGACAAGGATCACATTGACTGGACATGGATCTAATAAATATAAATAATAGAAGTTCAAACTAAAAACATGGTTAAATAAGAAAAAGACAAACAACAGTACACAAAACACAAAATTAACAAGAATGTGTCCATAGTACACAGATGCCCCACTCACACTATCTTTTTCTGTGTTTAGTGGACCTAAAAATTGGGATAAAAACTATAATTTGGCATTTAAATTAGAAAGATCATATCACATGGAACATGTATATTAAGTTTCGAGTTGATTGGACTTCAACTTCATCAAAAACTACCTTGACCAAAAACTTTAACCTGAAATTTGCACTATCATTTTCTATGTTCAGTGAACCGTGAAATTGGGGTCAAAACTCTAATTTGGCATTAATATTAGAAAGATCATATCATGGAGCACATGTGAACTAAGTTTCAAGTTGATTGGACTTCAACTTCATTAAAAACTACCTTGACCAAAAACTTTAACCTGAACAGATGGACGGACGGACGGAAGGACAGACGGACGCACAGACCAGAAAACATAATGCCCCTCTACTATCGTAGGTGGGGCATAACAATTAAAGACTGAGCAACAGGAAACCCATCAAAAGTTGAGGGCTATCTCAGGTGCTCCACATTCGGCACTTGTGTTGCTCAATAATAAGTCAGGGATGATTCCAGGTGTTTTCAAATGGGTCCCTTGAACATCAAATTGCGAATTTGTATCCCTATTGGGAATTTTTTATGCATACAATCTAAGACTAACTAATATCATTTTGCTGTAAAAACGGAAAATGTTAATTAAATTTCGCCTGTACACTGATTGAAGAAGTTATTGGATTGAGATCAGGGAAGTTGTAATACATGAATAAACTTTATAAGATATCTTATATACTTTACTGCTTTATGAGATATCTTATATACTTTATAACTTATATAATCCTGTGGTCTAGTGGGACGGCTACCGTGCAGGCAATTTGGTGTCATGATATCTCAGAAGCATGGGTTAGAATCACGGCGAGTAAAGAACAAAAAATTAGCAAAAGCAGATTTTCAGATCTAACATTGTTGGGTTGATGTTTAGACGAGATGTATATACATAATGTACACAGCCAGGTATCACCATCACTGCTGGTGATCCGATGGATAAATCTGTTGTAGAGTTGTCACTGGCTATCTTATATAATATAGAAGATATCTAATATCGATTATAAGATATCTTACATAGTATATATACGATATCTTATAAAGGTTATATATTATATAGTTTATAAGATATCTTATATAGTTTATAAGATATCTTATATAGTTTATAAGATATCTTATATGGTGTATAAGCTATCTCATATAATTTATAAGATATATGATATCCTTTATAGGATATCTGATAAATATACAATGTACATACATTACTCCAAACACTTTAGTAATTAAATCGAAATCATTGTCTGTAATTTTCAAAGAAATCGAAATAGTTGAAACACGGAAAACGAAGAGGACCCTAAAATGAACTGGTAAGGAAACAGAAATATGCTCTTGCTCAACGTGGAAGTGGGGTAACAGGCGAACATAAGTACAAAGAACTAGAGGCTCTAAAGAGCCTGTGTCGCTCACCTTGGTATATGTGAATATTAAACAAAGGAAGCAGATGAATTCATGACAAAATTGTGTTTTGTTGATGGTGATGTGTTTTTAAATCTTACTTTACTAAACAGTCTTGCTGCTTACAATTATCTCTATCTATAATAAAATTGGCCCAGTAGTATCAGTGGAAATGTTAATTAAAAATTTACAAATTTTATGAAAATTGTTAAAAATTGACTATAAAGGACAATAACTCCTTAGGGGGTCAATTGACCATTTTGGTCATGTTGACTTATTTATAGATCCTACTTTGCTGAACATTATTGCTGTTTACAGTTTATCTTTATCTATAATAATATTCAAGATGATAACCAAAAACAGCAAAATTTCCTTAAAATTACAGATTCACGGGCAGCAACCCAACAACAGGTTGTCAGATTCATCTTCCAATTACAGGGCAGATAGATATTGATCTGATAAACAAATTCACCCCAAGTCAGATTGCTCTAAATGCTTTGGTTTTGAGTTATAAGCCAAAAACTGCATTTTACCCCTATGTTCTATTTTTAGCCTTTGTGGCCATTTTGGTTGGTTGACCTGGTCACGCCACACATTTTTAAAACTAGATACCCCAAAGATGATTGTTGCCAAGTTTGGATTAATTTGGCCCAGTAGTTTCAGAGAAGAAGATTTTTGTAAAGATAACTAAGATTTACGAAAAAATGGTTAAAAATTGACTATAAAGGGCAATAACTCCTAAACGGGTCAACTGACCATTTCGGTCATGTTGACTTATTTGTAGATAAGACTTTGTTGAACATTATTGCTGTTTACAGTTTATCTCTATCTATAATAATATTCAAGATAAAAACCAAAAACAGCAAAATTTCCTTAAAATTACCAATTCAGGAGCAGCAACCCAACAACCAATTGACTGATTCATCTGAAAATTTCAGGGCAGATAGATCTTGACCTGATAAACAGCTATTTGTAAGATCCAGGCAGGGGGTGATTCATGTCATGTCTCAGAACTGCTTTATTCTTTTATATAATAGGCAGCTAAGATTGAAATAAAGTTTGCAAGCTTTTTTTTTTAATTTCGTTGAACGGTTGCTATGGAAACATGCAGACATTTTTTTGAGGAATTTCTGATAAAATCAGACATGAAAATTGGAAAATGTCTACTTTTTGGTTGCAGCAATTTTATGATAATGACAATTTCAAGAAGAAAAAAAATTTCAACATATTATTAGGCATTATTTGAAGTTTATATTTTGATGTTGAGGTTGTGAAATTTTTTTTTGATATAGGGCTAAAATGGTATTTAAAAAGGTGCAAAAATCTGTATTTCGACATTTTCTGAAAATAGCTTAAATATCATATATTAAATCAAGAAAAATTGACATTGAGCAGACAAGTTTTTTTTGGCGGAAATTTGCCCCAAAGAGGGTCTTCAGGTGCAAAAAGCGTCAATTTTGCCGATTTTTCACCCCTTCTCTTGACCCAGAAGACCCAGGGTTGCTGGTTCAGGTATCCAGCTGTAGCCTGCGTGTAGAGTGGACCCTCGTGAACAAATTGACCACAACAGTTGTTAGATCGGAGTGAATCTGATCTTGATTCATCAGTCTACAGAAGGTCATTTGGACCCAAAATACCGAATTTCACGATTTTTGCCGATTTTTGACTTCGAATGGACCCAAAACCGGAAGTAGTTGTTTCCTATGCGTATTTCATTAATAATAATGATCAGTAGTTATATGGCCGTGGGTTTGCACTATCTTTGCCAGTTTTATGCCTCTGAACTTCTTGTGTAAGATACAGATGTGAAGCCTACCCCTCAAAAAAACCGAGTTTTAGCCAATTTCAATTTTCCAAGTCCGTATTTGTGCTCAAAATGCTACTTATACATGAGAAACGTGAATATGGATAGCCTCAGGTTGACGGGACATACATAACTTTTAAAATAAGTATCATAAAGTGGACTTCTAAAAGTATGGAACGCCATTGGAGCCAAATAACGGTTATTAGGGTCCGCCCGTCAAAAGACGGTCACCGCATGGTAAGGGTTAATATCTCAAAATTCAAATTTTATTTTGGTCTAGAATCGTAAAAGTAAACGATACGTCTAAACACTGATAAGGACTCATTAGTGCACTAAAGACCTATATAATGCCACTAAAGACTAGAAGGAGTGCTGCTATATATTTTATTTTTACATATTACTGTAAAGATAGATATTTAATGCAAATAAATCGAATTTTATAGAAAAAAATCATCATAAATAAATAAGATATTCAACGTTATTTAGACGGTTCATTCCTCCTATTCCCGCTTTTTTATAAATCTGGTAAGAAAATTTAAAATTTCATGTGGGAATAGGAGGAAAACTTATGCAAACAAAGGATTATCCTTAATCAACTTTTGCCCAATGTTTTTTTGGGATAGGAAATAGGTCATTTTGTATATGTTTGAATTTTGTGTTTTAAATTCAAATAAAAATGAAAGAAATGGAATAAAATTGAGAATGGAAATTATGAATAAGTGAAAGAGATAGAAACGTGACCATATAGCATAAACAATCGAAATAAAGAAATATAGCAAATTATCTTATATTTCTTTTATAACACAAATTCAAAAGTAAAGTCACACAAGCATTATAATATGAAACAAACAATACTAATATTGTAGCACACACATCAGAAGTCCACCGTATATTAGTCTATTAAAGTTTTTTAATCTATCGCTGGCTTATTGTTCGCTAGCTTGAGTAGTTCTATTCAACGTGAATAAGGTGGGTGGCTGCATCGCCAAACTCTACTGTTGTTACTTCTTGGTGGAGTATTAATGCTGCATAGTGAATAATGGTTGAGGCATACATTCCTCATGTTTCAGTAGTTTTATTTGTTTAAAATGTTTGGTCGTGGGTGCTGGAATGTTTCGTTGACTTGCTTTGCCATCCCTTTAGATGATGTGCATGTAGTCTCAGTAAACCCAGTTTGCAAATGAACAGTGTATCAAACTTCGTTTAGGTGAATTTTAAATTAACCTTGATTGTTATAAAAACAATTTATAAATAATCAAAACATTTATTGAAGAAATCGTGATTTTTAAAAGTGTGAATAGGAGGAAGACACCATTAAGACTGTGCCTGTTTTTCTTTGATATGCGGAAAAAAATCAATGAACTGATTGACAGATGCCAAATAACATAACAACAGTTACTGATTAAAAAATCATGATCTTTTTATTTTAAGTAATTTGTTTTTCAACTAGTTTGATATCTGTTTACAAAGCCTTCATATGGTATTATGTGGTATATGCTTTACTTACTGTTGAAGGTCGTAGGGTGACATATGGTTATTTATTTCTGTTTCAATTCGTTTCTTGTGAAGATTTGTCTCACATCATAAGTTTCACCCATGTCCGTCAGTACTTTAGTCGTCAGGAAGTTTGTTTCTATTTTCTTATTTTAGTTTGCCTCAACCAAATGTTATGAAACATAATATACACAATGCTTATTACCACAAAACAGAGATCAAGTTTGAATTTAGTTGATGTCAATTTAACTGTTCCCGAGTTATGCCCGTTTTGCGTGACTTTTCTTTGTATGATACTTTAAAAATTGTTAAAACCGAGAACCAGATCAGTTTCATAGGCGGATCCTGGGGGGCCCGCCCCCCTCCCTTTCGTTGGAAAAATTTGGTTGATTATATAGGGAATCACTGAAGTGTGACTGGAGCAGCCCCCCTTTATGTCAGTGTCAGCCCATACAAAAAGTTCTGGATCTGCCACTGAGTTTAGAACTGTATATATAGTTTACCTTAAATGACCTGGTTAAGTGAAGAAAGGAGTAGGTTCAGTAAATCCCCTTTTTGGCCCAAAAATATAGCAGTTTTATGAAATTGTGAAAATTTAATCCTTAAGCTATATTTTGGAAAGAAAAATGCCTTTTCTAAATAAATATGAGCTGTTTTTAAAAATACAATGCACAAATATCGCGATCTAGCATCATAACGTTATGCTAAATTACTGAAATCTTCAAAATTTTAGCATTTTGGTTAATCTATAGACGGTTTCCGTCTAGAATGAAAGTGGCCGTATTCGTGTTCATTCATAATATTGAAATGTAAGTTGTATTTGATGATAATACATAACATATATAAAGGTTGAGGATGAATACGTTTTTTGGCATATTTGATAGATTTTTCATATTTAAGCTTGAATCAGAGCGTTTTTAATGAATAAATCAGTTAAAATCTTTCACTTAAACTAATCGAATCAATTGAAATAGACTCTTGAGTGTTTAAAAAGTGTCCAAAAACTTTCGTTTGATGAACCTGAAATTTGAGGCCAAAATCGGCCCTTACCGGACCTACTCCTTTTTAAAAGGGACATTTGACCTTTAAGGAAAACGTTTCTATACCTTTTTTTCTCTCATACTATACCATATAATATTTTTCGACTTTCATGTATTTATTTTTGATAATTTCTGTTAATATAAAAAAGAAGATGTGGTATAATTGCCAAATTGAAACAACTCTTCACATACAAGAGACCAAAATGAAACAATAACTATAGGTTATCATACAGCCTTCAACATTGAACAAAGCCCATGCCGCATAGACAGCTATGAAAGGTCCCGAAATGTAAATCAATTCAAACAAGAAAACATATTTATTTACAAAAAGTGAACGAAAAACAAATATGTAACACATAAGCAGACGACAACCACTGAATTACATGCTCCTGACTTAGGACAGGCACATTCATAGAGAATGTGGCGGGGTTAATTTTAAACCCGCCACATTCTCTATGTATGTGCCTGGCCCAATTTAGCTTAAATATTTTAGTCTTGTGTAATATAACTTAAATATGTTAGCAGGATCCCAACTATATATTAATTAATCCTCAAGAAAATCTTTATATAGATAAATTAGTAATGATTTAGAATTTGACATATTGTGTAGACACCTATAACTACTAGTAATGTTGAAATCTTAATGTTGCCTAAATAACCAAAAACAGTAAAATTTCATTAAAATTACCAATTTAGGGGAAGCAACCCAACAACGGGTTGTCCGATTCATTTCAGGGCAGATAGATCTTGACCTGACAAACAATTTTACTCCAATCAGATTTGCTCTAAATGCTTTGGTTTTTGAGTTATAAGCCAAAAATTGCATTCTACCCCTATGTCCTATTTTTAGCCACGGCGGCCATCTTGGTTGGTTGGCCGGGTCACTGGACAAATTTTTCAATTAAGATACTCCAATGATGATTGTGGCCTAGTTTGGTTTAATTTGACCCAATAGTTTCAGAGGAGAAGATTTTTGTAAAAGTTAACAACGACGGACGACGACGCCGGAGGCAAAGTGATTGGAAAAGCTCACTTGGCCCTTTGGGCCAGGTGAGCTAAAACGGTGGAATATTCCAGTTTTCAGACAATGCTTTGAGCAGTTATGAACTTTGGTGACGGGTTTATATCTATTAACTTAACCTCACTTTAGTTTTTTTTATGAATTTGTGATATGACATTGAGAAATTATTAAACTTTAATTATTCTTTGCAAAATCGACAAGCGTAACATGGCGCATCTGTTTTTATTTTATGGAATTGCACCCCTTTCAAAGTCTAGGATCAGTTAAGAGAACATTTGAACTTTGCAGTATATCTGAGGTAGTTAATGTACACCTTAGCTGTGCATGATCCTGATCTAGTTTAGAGCTTATATATGCTTCAATGCAGGTCTTTTCATAATGGTTTGGAAACAATTGAGAACATTGAATTCCCAATACTGCAGAATTCAACAAATAATAACAAATAATAACTCCAAAGGAGAAAATACGTTAACATGGTGATAAAATTTAAGAGAGCCCCACGCAATATTTTGTTTATTTTGGTCAGGTAGTATTCAAACTTTGTTACTACAATGCTAGCTATGATTTACATATTTTCAATTTTCGGAAAAACACCCGAGGAAATTTGATAATTTCACAAAACTTTATGATTCCGGAAAAAATTAATGTGTTTTAGTATTTTTTAACAAGTATATATCGATGTTATACACGTATATGAAATTTCTGAAAATGAAATTGATTCTATTCATAATCAGGCTCTCTGACCAAACGTTATCTTTTCAAGAATCTACATGTATGATTTTTTTTTAAATAAATCTACCCCCCCCCCCTTTTTTTCCTAACCTTTGGTTCTAATCCAAATGTTTCATTATATATGACATTTGTTAAACCTTCTGAAAAGAACAGACAAGACCGTGAGTGAAGCAAAGCATGCAGTCATATTCCAATTTGAATATTAACACCGTCTATATATGTAATATATGTATTTTTACCTAAATTTCTATTGATACATTTTAAAATAGATGTTGCTATGGTTAATATGTATTTCCATGGTAACTATTGAAGTCAGCAACTATTAACGATGGTAATTAAGAGTAAGGTCATGCTTAAATGTAATTTTGTTATCAGTTATGAAACAATTTAGTACATTTAAGCTCTAAAACTGCAATATTCTGCAAATAATAACTCCGTTTCTAAGGACAAAATCGGTTGCTATGGTGATAAAACTAAAGAAAGTCCCAGGCTTTTTTCTATTTTATTTGGTAAAGTAGGATCCAAACTTCGTAACTAAAGTGCTAACTATGCTATACACAGTTGCTCTTTTCTGAAAAACACCATAGAAAATTTGATAATATCGCAAAAATCTCAAATTCAGAAAAGTTGAAAATATGCAGTTTTTGGCAAAAATTTTAAAAAATCTACAAATTTGGTTTACATGCAATCTTAACTAAATTGATGCTAAAACCTAGTTGCATCAATGTTACATATGAAAATTAATGAAAAATGCTTGATTCTTTTCCTAATCAGGCTCTGAATTGTAGTGATTTAGCTGATTTTAGAAAGATTTTACTATGCTTCACAACCAAAAAATAGAGTGTCCGTTACCATGGCAACCACTCGTATTTTCCCACTCATATTTATTTTTTGAGCAGTATTCAGTTACTGCTTCCTCTAGGCCATTTATAGAAAAAATCTGAAACCCTCATAAATCACATGTATATGGCAACCTGCCTGGTTCTTACAAAGAGCTGTACTTAAATAATATTGCAAAATCAAAGAAGATCGAAGCTGTAAAAGCTCAAATAAAATTTCAGCGTCTCATTTTGAAAAAAAATCCATCTGATAAAGCCATATTTAAATTTTCAATTCAAGGAAGGCAGTTAGAACTTTGCGAACTTTTAGAAAACTTAACAAATTTGATGCAATTGTCTAGTTCCCCTGAAAAAGTCCAACAGTCAGAAATTCTTACTAAACTTATCATAAAAAGTAAAGAAGAAAGAGAGCAATTCATGGCTGAGCAGAGAGGTTCTATAATGGAGAAAATAAAGAATTTAAGGGGGAAAATTTCAGTTAACAATAACACTATAAAGGAAATTGATTATGTACCTCCAAAAAAGCGACCAAAAAAGGCTCTGTTACACTCTGTACATGAAACAGATAGCGACAATGTGTCAGATTTGTCAGTAGTGTATAACTTTAAGTTAGGAGATCTCGTTGCAATTGCATATTCAGATAGTTGGTATCCTGGTCAAGTTGAGGAAATAAGTGATGATAGTTTTGCAAAAGTCAAATGTCTACATCCGACAAATTAAAAAAAAAATGCTTTTCATTGGCCAAATAAGGATGACATAATTTTAGTGGAAAATATCTTTATATTTGAATCTGAATTTGAGATGGTGCCAAAGGACAGTAATTGTCGATCATTTGCCATTCCTGAAATAGAAAACATCAACAAAAAATATGAAATATATAAAGCAAAGTATTTTTTGGCAGGAATTTGCCCCAAAGTGGGTCAACAGGTGCAAAAAGCGTCAATTTTGCCGATTTTTCACCCCTTCTCTTGACCCAGAAGACCCAGGGTTGCTGGTTAAGGTATCCAGCTGTAGCCTGCGTGTAGAGTGGACCCTAGTGAACAAATTGACCCCAACAGTTGTTAGGTCGGAGTGAATCTGATCTTGATGCATCCGTCTACAGAAGGTCATTTGGACCCAAAATACTGAATTTCACAATTTTTGCCGATTTTTGACTTCGAATGGACCCAAAACCGGAAGTAGTTGTTTCCTATGCGTATTTCAATAATAATTATGATCAGCAGTTATATGGCTGTGGGTTTGCACTATCTTTGCCAGTTTTATGCCTCGGAACTTCTTGTGTAAGATACAGATGTGAAGCCTACCCCTCCAGAAAACCAATTTTTAGCCAATTTCAATTTTCCAAGTCCGTATTTGTGCTCAAAATGCTACTTATACATGAGAAACGTGAATATGGATAGCCTGAGGTTGATGGAACATACATAACTTTTAAAATAAGTATCATAAAGTGGACTTCTAAAAGTATGGAACGCCATTGGAGCCAAATAACGGTTATTAGGGTCCGCCCGTCAAAAGACGGGTACCGCATGGTAAGGGTTAAGAACACTGCTCATTTACAAGCCCCTAAGGGGCAATTTTTGAAGTCCCTGCTCTTTGCGCAATCAGTTTCTTTATTGAATCAATGAGATGAAACATTGAACTTTAAACACAAATTATGAGCTAACCTGAGAAAAATTGTTAAAGGCATGTTTTCACATCTCAAAACTTGAGAATTTTTGTGGGATTATGAAAAAAAATACTTTAACAAGGAAATTTTTGAGAAAATTAAGGAGAAATTATTCAAACATTATAATTAACTTATATAAGTATACATTATTTACTTCTACTTCTTAACTTACTGTGACTTTGAGATAAAGAACAACAATAAAAGCACTGTTCCTTTGCTTTCCGTGTGTGAGTTTTTGTTGTGCATGTACTGATAATGTGTAATAAATGGATACCACACATAGATGCCAACCCCCTTTTGACACAATCAGTAACAATCTATCAAATTTTCAGTAATTTTGAAAAGTATTCAGTTATCATTCAAAAACGTGCAATTACCAAAAAAAATACTGACAAGTGGTTGCAGGAAGTACACCACTAATTCATGGTCCCATTGCTTTCTATGTTAAATTCCTCCGTTTCAAAAAGGCACACCTCTTTTATTTTAAGTTCAAATAAAGTGGCAATCATTGCATTTCAAAGCAACACTTTATGGTGTCTTGTACTGAAAAAATCAACATACCTTGCATGGCATATAAGAAAGAACTGGTTCCCGGAAGTTCAGATGTACCAAAACAGGTACTTCAGATCTGACAAACAGACAAAATTTACCCTCTTTTTAAAATTTGGTGCAGTTCTTTTAATATTCAAAACTAAAAGTCCAAAAGTGTTTTACAATGATCACCAGTCCTTCAGCTTTCATTTGATACAAAAAATACCTAAATATTCTACATATTTTGAAAGTTACACTCATGCGTAGGAACTATTTTGTGTTGAATATGTACTACTTTCTGGTATGTGCTTTCTGGCCGGGCCTGAATTAGTGGTGTTACACCTGCAAAGTGATGTGCACTAACATGTTTCTTCAACATGTTATCTGTAGTATGTATTCCATTCATTAATTGTTCAGATGTTCTCTACTCATACATTTTCGTTTCGTCAAGGAGAAGTAGAGAAAGGGGGAAAGCTACTTCATAAATGCAAGTTTGTCTCTTCGGAAGTCAATTAGTTACCAAACGATAGGACGATAACTCCTGAGAAAAAATTGGCATTTTCTAAATACTGGACCAAACCAGAAAAGAAATGATAAAAATCAGTGTTTTACAAAAGTGAACGGCGATGACTGGGAATCAGTAACTATTCGATTTTGACCGTAATAGTGTAGTTTTGATTGCAAAATCGGAAAAATTACAGAAAAATCGTAATGGTTGGCATCTATGTACCACATATCATATGTTTTTCCTTTATACATTTTATATTATTCATTGTTTTTCAATGGCAGCTTCAGAACATCCAGTATGTGCTTTTGGGTGCCTGTTTTACAAATTTTGGTAAGGTGGAACAACTAAAGACAGCCATCACAAACAAGTGATGCTGCAATATGCAGTTAAATTCATAGAAGTGAATACTTTTCTTCTAAAAATGGAACCATAGGACTATATTCTTCACCTTTGGCATTACTAAACTGTAGTATTATCTTGAAGAACATATGATATATTAAAACAATAAATACTTAAAAACTATTTGACCAATATTATTTGTTGAATAAAAATACTAATAGAAACAATAATGATAATAACTATTATCATTTTTATCGAGCATACATCCCTGTATATCGGAGAATTCAGCAAAAAAACTAAAAATCAGGATCAAGGCGGTTTAAATTTTAATAAATCTAACGTATCAATAACACAACTTAACTGAAACACAAATAGTATTGTTACATTTGTAATTAATCATTTATTAATCCAGCCTAGCATTCCGAAAATTAATGTCCAACGTAACAATAACTATACAGTATTATATGGGAAGCAAGTTAACTCGTACCACCATAAACTCGTACCACGTCAACTCGTATAAAAAACGTTAACTCGTACCACTGGGAAGTCGTACCACTGTAAACTCGCACCATTAAAAATATATTAAAAAAAAACAATATTTTATGGTTTTTTTTTGTAAAGTTAATAAAAATAAAGTTGAATTACTTGAATTATCTGGATTTAAATGAAAACTTACACAGAAAAGCGGAATGTTTTTTAAGCTTTAATTTTTAAAGTGATCTTTCAAAATAGAACTTAATACAGTTCTGTAAGAAAGTTAAAACATTGCTTCAACTGTACCTTAAAGACAAATCCTTCTATTCAGATCTACCAATAATATCTCCTTTAAATTTTATCTGCACTTTGGCCTATGTAAAAGCTTCAAAATAAACTAAACAAAATTGGGGTCACTGACCTCTTTTTCGATTTGGAACACCATCTTTTTTTGAAGAATTTGAAAATCTTGACTTGTAGTTCTTTGCCATGTAAAATTTTATAAAAAGTCTGAATCACTTGAAAATTGCTTCTTTTGTTAACCTTATTGTTTGCAGAAACTACATTATTCGTATTCTTATTTTCAAAAGATCAAGAGATATCGATAATTTGCTATAACAATTTTCCCGCCTTTTTATGGTGGAACGTTGAGGTTAAATATAGTAATTTAAAAAAAAATGACCAATGATTTTTTCATAAAAATTCAACACAATATTAATTTTTATCTATTAAAAAAAATTAAAAAAAATAAAAAGTAGGGTTACCGTACTCTAAAAAAAGATATTCAGACATACATATATATATATTGTAAACAAAATTGAAATGGCGGGAACAAATTGCACCAATTCTGAAAGCAATGTTGTTAACAGTTATTTGTTTGATCGTTGTTATTGATATGGTTTTACACACAGCATTAAGTTTTCTCCACAGAAGTGTTTAAAAGATATATATGTGATGAACTAATATCTCAGTGACAGTTTTTTTTCTGAATTTATTTTTTGTGCTTTGTGCTGATCTGAAGAGTCGTCTTTTTCAACAGACTGATTTTCCAGTTTGATATTTTTGAGTACTTTTACATCCCTTACTACGTGAATCGGACGGCCACAGCTTATATGTGCCTGTCGTAATTGTTGCCGGTTGTTACTTTGTAATATATGTGGTGAACTAATATCTCATGACTGGAGGTTTATTTTTTTGGTAATAATTATTTTGTTGCTTTGTCATGTTTGTGCCGATCTTAGTCACCTTTTTCAACTGATTTTTCAAGTTATTTTTTTGAGTGTGCTATAACACTACTTTTTTCTAAAATTATAGTTTACTGTACGGTATGGGTTTTTGCTCATTGTTGAATGCTGTACGGTGACCTCAAATTATAACACTTTAGTAAATTATCAAAAATGTAGCAAGGTGCATTTTGAGGTACTGTAAATGACCACTACAATTTGGGTGCGTTTATTCTTCCACTGTCAAAACCACAAGGAGGCGATACAACTTGAATTAGCATACCTGTCAACCTGTGACGATGAAAATGCAGGTCATGACCTGCATTGAAGAATCAAATCTCAGGTCATAACGCGTACGAACTTCTTCGAGCTGAATTTCAGTATTTATGGTACATTTTCTTATAATGTATATCAAAGATACCAAAACATCAATGCATGTTCCCTTGGTTAAGTCATTTTAAATCCTATTATTTATTATTTTATTGCACTTTTAAAGGTTTTTATAATTTTGTGCAACACAGTGTTATGTTCTTTACTTTTTGTTATCATCAATTTTCATTTTAAAATTTGTTTTCAAATGTATTTATGAAATGTTTGAGATTACTGGCTATGTAGCCTTTTAACATTCTAACATTGTATACAGTAGGAAATAGGAGTCTGATAAAATATAGTAATACAGTTAAAGGAAGTATAAATGTAAAAAATAATTTTCAACTTTTTTTTAAATATTGTATAAAAGTAATAAAATAATGAAAACTTATTTTTCAATATGTATTTAAATTTTTATATTATCATGATGAAATCTTTTTCACCCATAAAACGTAAATGCAAGGAATAATTTTGAATGGTGACAAATAAGGGGAACTAACTCAATAGTACAATTTATTTACCGGACCTAAAGCTGAGGTAATTGGTGTTAATTAACAGTGTGTTTGACACCAAAGCTGTCAGTTGAAGCCATGCACTTAATGGGTCACTTAATTTGACAGTTTACATAGCTAGATGAACTTCCTGTTCATTGAAGAATTACGAATTTGCCGGTATTTCAAAGGAATATTACTTATGAAATCGCTTTCAAGGTTGAAAATGCGGGTGAAATCGGGTCATTTTCGGAATTCCCGGGTTATTTCAATGACCCGGCGGGTGTCCCGGGTGATCCCTCAGAATTGTGAAAATCTCGGGTCACACCCGCAGAAAACGGGTCAGTTGACAGGTATGAATTAGATGGAATAAAGGAAGTCATACAGCACAGATGAAAATCTAGTATTACAAAAACCAGAAAGACCATATAAAATATACTAGTACCAACGCTCAGTAGTCATTTTCTTTTTGTTAACGATCGGCCTTTATCATGAAAAAAAGTAAACAAATAAGTAATTTTAAATGAATGCAAGAAATGCTACCTTTCTTAGTGTAACAGACAAAATTTAAAAGATAATGAATAGTTTTATTAATTCAGGTAATCTGAAATCTGTGTAGCTATTCTTTTGCAGGCAGTAACACGAGGTATGTCACTGACACTGGTTTCAAGTGTAGCCAGTACCATTGGTGTGTGTGTGGGGGGGGGGGGGAGGGGATGGGGTCCCCCTCCCCCCTTTTTTGTGGGAAAAACTTGGTTATTTAGGGAATCACTGGAGCATGACTGGAAGCGGGATCCCTCTTAGGCAGACAGTGGATCCGCCACTGCTTGTAAACGTCTTATTTTAACATACTTCTTTGTGTATTCACAAAATATTGGATATATCTTCGAGTATGTTTGACAAAACCGTCTTTTCTTACCATTTTCTATCCAATTGTTACAGGAAACATACTTTGACAGGCGGCGGGAAACTATTGTACTATGCATAATATACAACTCGTTACAGGACTTGTTTCCGGAAATATTTCTGATAGGATTTTTTTTAAAGTAAGACAGGTTGCAGTCGTACTAGTTGATCCAGGGGTACGTAGAGGGCGTACGCTACACGATCGTCAAAACAGTTTCTCATTGTTCTCACGATTTATATGATTTTAAAAATGTAAAAAAAATCCGCTCTAAATATGTAATGTTCCGTCAGTTACTTTGTTCCGGCGGAACTTTTCAACTAGTTATGATCAGTTATTTCGTTCCGATGGAAAAAAGTCGAAAAGTTCCGGAAAAAGTAGCTAGTTGAAAAGTCCCGGAACAATGTAGCTAGTTGAATAGTAAACCCGAACCCTAACCCTAACGGTAAACCCCCCAGCCTAACCCTAACAAAGAGGAACTTTGTGACTAGTTAATGTATCACACTACAAAGATGTTTTCACTCCCAATCAGACAACTTTAAACTGATGTATTTCATTTCATCCTACTTTAAATTTTATAAAGGAGGTACCAAAAGAAAGAAGAAAGATTAATCTTTCAAATTGTTACAATTTCATTATGAAATATAATTATTACACAATTAATTGTTATGTAATCAGTTGCTATATTTTGATTTCCACACTTGAATGAAATTAGCTTCTTTGTTATTCATAGCATCACAAAACATTTTATAGGTTCTTGTACAACACAGCTTGACCTCCAAAACTTTGTCTCAGATTTCCAAAAACATCAATAGAACAAATTTTATACCAAATTAAATTTAGTGATCTCTTGTGAATTGATGTTGCAAACTTCATTGAAGATTTATGAGAGAATGAAATACAATAGGAAAAATCTGAGACACAGTTTTTGAGGTCAAACTGTGTTGTACAAGATTCGATAAAATATTTTGGGATACTATTTAATAATTATTTCATAATGAAATTATCATAATTTGAAAGATATATTCTTTCTTTTGGTACCTCATTTAGTAAATTTAAAAAAGGATGAGAGGAATTACATCAGTTTAAAGGTGTCTGATTGGGGATGAAAAATCTTTGTATTGTGCTACCTTAATAAGTTCCGTTTGACTTTTGTGGCTAGTATCTTTGTTCCCCTTTGAAAAGGTTCAAAGACAATATGTTGCGCATTTACTTTACATCAATTCTTCAAATGGAACTTTCAGTGGCGGATCCAGAAATTTTCATAAGTGGGGCGCATTGACTGACATAAGAGGGGGCCCGCTCCAGTCACTCTTCAGTGATTCCCTATATAAGCAACCAAATTTTTTCCCAAAAGGGGGGGGGGGGGGCAATCCGCCTCTGACTTTGTGACTGGTTGACAATGGTTGATAAGTTCCGTTGGAACTTTTGGGCTAGTTTGTTAGTTCGGGTTTTGACTTATTTGCTAAACAGGAACTTTGTGGCTAGTTGATAAGTTCCTTTTGACTTTTGTAATCAGTATCTTGGTTCCCCTTTGAAATGTTTAAATATAATATGTTGCGCTTTTGCTTTGCATCAATTCTCCAAATAGAACTTTATGCCTGGTTGATAAGTTCCGTTGGAACTTATGTGCTAGTTTGTTAGTTCCGGTTTTTACTAATTTGGCAAAAAGGAACTTTCTAACTAGTTGATATGTTCCGTTGGAACTTTTCAACTAGTCACTTTGTTCCGGTGGAACTTTTAAACCAGAGGAAAACAAAATAACTGTTAATAAATTCCTCCGGAACTTTTCGACTAGTTAGTTCTTTCCGCCCGGAACTTTCCAACGTCGGAACAAAAAAGCATTTACAAATACACCTTATAAAAGGAGCCTCCTCATGGGGTTTTTGATTATGTGATACATATTGCGGCAAAAACTGTTTTCTGTTCTTCTGTGTGGTAGGTCTCCCCATGTTAGATGTTCTATCATGTCACTAACGCTTGAGGTGTTTCTGTTTCGGTTAGTGACATATCTAGCAGCCCTTCTCTGTACTTTTTCTATTTTGTTAATATCCTCAGTAAAGTAAGGGTCCCAGACTGAACAGGCATATTCTAGTGATGGTCTGACTAAAGATTTATATGCCTGTTCCTTTACTGAGGTGAAACTGATGTTAAGATTCCTTCCCAGAAAACCTTGTACTGTTGGCTTTATTATGCCCCACCTACGATAGTAGAGGGGCATTATGTTTTCTGGTCTGTGCCTCCGTTCGTCCGTCCGTTCGTTCGTCCCGCTCCAGGTTAAAGTTTTTGGTCGAGGTAGTTTTTGATGAAGCTGAAGTCCAATCAATTTGAAACTTAGTACACTTGTTGCTTATGATATAATCTTTCTAATTTTAAAGCCAAATTAGACATTCGACCCCAATTTCATGGTCCACTGAACATATAAAATGAAAGTGCGAGTTTCAGGTTAAAGTTTTTGGTCAAGGTAGTTTTTGATGAAGCTGAAGTCCAATCAACTTGAAACTGAGTACACTTGTTGCTTATGATATGATCTTTCTAATTTTAATGCCAAATTAGATGTTCTACCCAATTTCACGGTCCGTTGAACATGGAAAATGATAGTGCGAGTGAGGCATTCGTGTACTTAGGACACATTCTTGTTACAGATGGTGTTTATGTGACTGCTATTTTAGGTCTGATTGAATTGTCACGCCTGGGTATTTTGCCTTATCAACATGTTCAAGAATGTGGCCATGTATAGAGTGTAGTTTTATGCGAATGGATTTTTATTTCGGCTGATGGACATAACATTGATACACTTAATTGTCAGGGTGAAAAGCCATTTTCCATGTATTTTCCCAAAATGCCCAGTGTGTCAAGGTCTTTTTGTAGGGTTTCAAATAAAAATAGACTTGGACCCAGAACAGATCCTTGAGGCACTCCTGACCTCACATGGACATAGCCTGAAGTCTCACCCTCTAGGATAACTGCTTGGGAGCGACATGATAAAAAGCCCTGTATCCATGCATTTGCTTTCCCATGTATCCCATAGTAATTTAGTTTGAGTGTTAACAAGTTATGACTGACTTTATCAAAAGCTTTAGAGAAGTCCATTATAAGTACATCTGTTTGTTTTGAGTTTTCAATATTTAAAGTAACATCGTCTATAAATTCCAAAATATAAAAAAGAAGATGTGGTATGATTGCCAATGAGACAACTATCCACAAAAAACCAAAATGACATAAACATTAACAACTATAGGTCACTGTACGGCCTTCAACAAAGAGCAAAGCCCATACCGCATAGTCATCAAAGTTGAGTTTCCGCTCGTCAGTAGTAGATAGATTCCGTTTTCTGAAAAAACGCCGCACCCTCGTTTGAAAAATCCTGGACCCGCCCTGAGTCTTGTATATTGACTGATCCATAGTCTTATATGGTAAACAAAAAGCTGCATAGAAACAATTTCGTAATGGGACATTTCATTTAATATATGAAAAGCAGGGGGGGATTATACCTTGTCAAAGACCCCTAAGAAAAATTTCAGGCAAATTTCAATCACTCTCATGCTTTTTTTTCTAAACCCCTCAGATGCCAAATTGTTTCAGCATTTCCTCAATTTTACATATTAAGACAACAAAACAACAAAAGACCCATCAGAAACAAATATGGGCACCCTTCAGATAGTTATTTGAGCCAATCGGGCCTAAGAAATGGCTTTTGATGTCCCTCAGAAAAAAAACATCCACCTCTTTTAAGATATATTAAATGAGTCTGAATTGTACTAGTACTAAATGTGATCATGCGAACAGTTTTCTTGAAAGAAAACAAAAATATGTTGCATTCCAAAACATTATTTGCTTTGCAGTATGAAGATCACATAGAAAAAATTACGAAAAATCTATCATTTGGTCGTCAATCGGCAATACTTATACAAATAAATTATAAGTGACCGCTGTCGACAATTTATGGAATTATAACACAGAAAAACACAAAAAAAAAATAATTACAATTAAAAGAAAACAAAAAAAAGGGATTTTGAAATAAGGTGGAGGGCAAAAAAAAAATGTCCTGTCTATAAGTTCAATGACACTCCGGAAGGCGCCTGCTACTAAAAATAGTACTCTAGATAGATGCTGATTTTCTCTTAACTAAGCATTTTATGTCATGTCAATGTTGTTTACTTTTTAAAAAAAAAAATTTAATGAACAATGTTTAACTATACCGCAGAAAAAGACGAATGATTTGTGCCTAAAGTTTTAATTGTTGTTTTAGTGTAGGTGTTGTCATACAGAGGAAATAAATCAATAAAAGAGAGGCGATAGATACCAGAGGGACATTCAAACTCATAAGCCAAAAACAAACTGACAACGCCATGGCTATAAATGTAAATACCAACAGATAAATAATAGTACACAAAAAACAACATAGAAAACTAAACACTGAGCAACCCCATAAAAACTGAGGTTTATATCAGGTGCTCCGGAAGGGTAAACAGATCCTGCTCAACATTTGGCACCCGTCGTGTAGCTCATGTTAGTACAAATCCGGTAATAAGTCTAATTCGGTAGGTTTCATTTGGGACTTTTTTGTCTAGGTCACTTTACTGGATCATTCAAATTGCGTGTGCAATTAATAAGGAAGTATGTATTCTTATTTAGTTGGACCTTTAAATAGATTAACCTTTCAGTGTTAGCAACCCATTGAAATAGCACCGATAGTTATTTCAAATCATTCATGAGCGATACACAAAGACGATTGAAATACCTGTAAGACTTGTTTATAAGTGTATTTTAAACAAAAAAAATATGTACATCTTACGAGGCTTTACAAGTTTTATTATGAAGTCCAGCTTTTCTATTTGATATACTATGATTTAAATAACTTAGTAAAATAATAACTTGAATAGTTGTCTTCTCATATTCCAGAATGAGGTGCTCAAAGGGTATACATACTTGTAACATATGGTATTTAGCACCATGCAGTAGCAGATGGAGGCTCTCATAGAGGGAGGAGGAAATAGAGGTGTAAATTATTTGAAGCAGGCGCTCAATATTAAAAAAAAAACTTAAAACTTAAAACACATGTTTCAAAATAAGATATATCCCTGATACGCCCATGTTCACAAAAATCTACAATATTATTTTACTCATAAAGGTCATTTAATGTAAAACACAATTATAGAAAATAACTTTAACTAAAGTTCTGTCTGAATAGTGGAAACAAAAGTAACCAAAATGCCGAACTGAAAGAACATTTTGAATCGGAGAGTCCCTTATCAAAAGGCAAACTCAAAACCTAAAAACATCAAACAAATGAAAAACAACTTCATATCATATTTATATATCAAATAAATATTCAACAGAGCTTACTAAAATTACCTTTGAAAGTAGTCCTGTTGGTTAAAGAGAATTTCCATTTTCGTTTCTTATAAACATTGCCGATTGTCGACAATTCACTTCTACATACGGGTATCTAGTATGTAATACAATTCATTTCTGCATACGGGTATCTAGTATGTAATACAATTCAGTTCTACATACGGGTATCTAGTATGTAATACAATTCATTTCTACATACGGGTATCTAGTATGCAATACAATTCATTTCTACATACGGGTATATAGTATGTAATTCAATTCATTTCTACATACGGGTATCTTGTATGTAATACAATTCATTTCTACATACGGGTATCTAGTATGTAATACAAGACCCATCAATGCATATAACATATATATGTTTATTGAACCGATACCAAAGATCAACTTTTAAAAGGCTTTTGTACATAATGCAAACTAGTTTGTGATTTTTCATTTGTTAGCGTTTACTTATGATGTGAATCCTTATAAAATAATGCAAACAGTTGAGTCATTTTTTTCATATTTAAACTGCAAAGGTAGCTTTTGTTAAAATCATGCATTACATTTTATCTGTATATACACTTATTGCAAATTAAAATGTTGGAGTCTTAGTGATGGCATTATAATGATCGAAACAAATACATTTAAAAACAATTTTTGTTGTGTCCCCTTCCTTTTTTTTAAAAAATCCATTTTCTTTTATTTTCAATTATTTTCATTTTTTTTTCTTTGTTATATTTCAACAAATTTACTAAAACAACATTTGATGGAGAATTAACCAATTGTAGTAAAAGAGGGACGAAAGATACCAAAGGGACAGTCAAACTCGTAAATCTAAAACAAACTGACAACGCCATGGCTAAAAATGAAAAAGACAAACAGAAAAACAATAGTACACATGACACAACATAGAAAACTAAAGAATAAACAACACGAACCCCACCAAAAACTAGGGGTGATCTCAGGTGCTCCGGAAGGGTAAGCAGATCCTGCTCCACATGCGGCACCCGTCGTGTTGCTCATGTGATTACAAATCCGGTAAATAGTCTAATTCGGTAGGTCAAATTCATGAAAGGGAAGGGGATTGTAGTTACGACGTAAGGAACATATCCGATATCATTTGTGAAACGGTTATTCCATAACGGTCAACCAACTCGTGATGGCGTCCGTAAAATTTACGAAGGGATGATTTCAACTTCACCATTTGGAACTCTTGGTTTAATAGCTTCCTTGTGAGCAGTAACCCTCTATCAAGAAAATCATGATAGGAAATGCAAGCACGGGAATATCGTTACAATTGGGAGATATATACCCCGTATGCAGGTGCTGCTGGAATGTTGCTACTTAGAAATGGAAAGTTCACAATTGGAAAGCTGAAATCATCTCTTGTGTCGTAAAGTTTTGTCTTCAACCAACCCTCATTGTCAATTTCTAGATGTAAGTCAAGATATGAAGCCGACTTAACTGTATCTGTAGTATCCTGTATCTCCAATTCGATGGGATAGATGCGATCCACATAGTCACCAAATTTTGAATTGTTTAGTGAAAGAACGTCATCTATATAGCGGAAAGTAGAGTTAAAGGATATTGCTAACTTCTTATCTTTCTTCCTAAGAAGTTCCTGCATGAAGTCAGCCTCATAATAATAAAAAAACAAGTCAGCAAGTAGAGGGGCACAGTTTGTTCCCATTGGGATGCCGACAGTCTGTTGAAAAACACGTCCTCCGAACGTAACAAATATGTTGTCAATCAAGAAATCAAGCATCTTGATAATATCGGTTTCAGAGAATTTTTTGTTTGAATCAGATGATTCTTTACAAAGTATGAATTATCCCTCCCTAAGACAAGATACTTGTATCTACGTTGGTCATTCTTTTTATGAAGCAAAGTAATACCAACTCTTTTAATTTGTCTTTTAGTTTGGAATGTGGAATACTTGTGTTAAGAGTAGAAAAGTCAAATATTTTAATACAGTTACAAGATGAAAGAGAGTTAGATTGTATGTACTCTAAAAGATCTTTGGAATTTTTAAGTATTCACATCTGATTCACGCCACCTCTAGAATAGGCAGTTTCACAATAACTTTGATTGCTGATAAAATGGATGTTAATAATTTAGAAAGGGGTTTCGTGGAGCACTTGGAAGACCCAGCAATATACCGTTGTTTGTAAGGACACTTATGTAGTTTAGGTATCCAATACAGTGATGGAAGATCCAGTTCTTCATCTTTGGTTGAAATACCAAAGGAACAAAGAACATACCTATGATTATCCAGGATTTCCTCTTTGGTAAGTGTCGTGAGGGTATATGTTGGGTTTCCAAGTGAGTTGTCTATACCTAATTCGTTTATCAAGCAATTAATGTAATGACTTTTACAGATAAAAACGATGTTATTTGGGGCTTTGTCTGTGGGGACAACAACATATTCATCATGGAGGTCAGATAGGTGTTTAGCAACATTTGGATCTTTGAAGATTGACGTAGCATGGGCATTGATGGACCCATTCAGTTTCTTAATTCTGATTTGTATTAACGACCTCACTGCCTTAATCCATCGGATAGAGTGTCTACGTCTTCCTTCTCGCGCTTAGCCCATTGCCTGGCATAATCCTCGACTGAATCCATCAAAATTTTAAAGTTGTGTTTCCAATTGATGGATTTAGGCTCACGACATTTCGGACCTTTCGATAACACGTTTCGTAGAGAAGTGTTATTAACAATGTTAAGGTCACCGGTAATAACGTGGCCAGCAGGATTATATGTGAATTGGGAACTAGCACAAGTACAATCAGGAGGTTTAGACTTGAAGTCGTCAAAATCGAGATCCTGCAAAACGCGTTTGTAATTGAAAATTTTAGTTGCAATAGGTTTGGTATAGGTATAAGAAATTATTGGTACAGACTGGTCTTTGAAATAAGGAGGTATTTTCGATTGAACTAATTTATGATGAAGGATATTGCCTAGGTTGACGCCATCGAGACCTTTGTTGGCAATGGAAAGATTTAGAAAAGATGTTTTCTCTTTTTCATCTTTTCCAATGCGAACTGGCTTGAAAAGTCTGTGACTAGCAATATCCGAAATTATAGCTTGTAGTTTGTATTGGTTTGAATGAGGGTTTGTAACAGTGGATTCCAAACATAAATTGAACAGAAAATGAAGTTTTGAAAGGGGTAATGAATAAATTTTCGTGCGAATGTGATGAATACCTAACGGTTTTTGTATGCATGGCAGCAAGTCATTAATAGAGACATCATGCAGAGAGGGTGATGTATAATGACGATGGCCATGACTACCTCTACGTCGAGGAGTCGAGTTGAAAATATTCATCACATTCACCGAGTTACACGAAGGACTAGATAGAATACCTATACCATCAATTTTGACATTGCAGCCATACGGTGTTGCAGTTCCCAATTGTCAAATCTAGTAGTCTTCTTTTTGTCTACGGAGAGTCGTTGAAAGATGAGAATTGTTCGAGCTATGGTATATTTTTTCAATAATTCGAACTGTCATAGAAACGATGGAATGATCGGGCTGATTGAAATGCTGGTATAGAATGTCGTTAGCATTGAGGTTAATGTCTGATCTATGAAAGCGCATACGTTTGTTTAGCCTTTCTTTCGTTTCACCGATGTATACCAAGCCGCAAAGGTTGCACTCTAATCCGTAGACGACATTTATCGATTTACAATTCAGATCATCGTAACTTCTGGTAAAATATGACTTCTTGGTCAAATTGCTAGTGAATTCAGCATCTGTAATTAAAATAGCACAAGTTTTGCAGCCTTTGGTCTCGAATTTTGAAATGCGACAGTGTTGTACTGTGTCATCAAAAACCAAAATGTCTTTAAGGAGAAATGAACAAGGCTGTATATGTGTATAATTGCTGTTTTCACTAGGACGATGATCTGAATGAGTCGTGTTTGGGTTATTTGTCTGGAAATGAGGGGACACCTGCCGTATCAGACGACACCGTGTCCATGGTGACGTCTGTTTCGGACCTTTTTATACTGGGCGACGTCCGAGCCAGTTTCCTGTTAGTTCTTCGTAAGTTCATGCAATTATAGTTTTGCTACTGGTTGGATGATGTCCTCGGGGACAAAATGTCCACCAGCAGAGACATCGACCCAGTGGTAATAAAACAGGGACGAAAGATACCAAAGGGACAGTCAAACTCGTAAATCTAAAACAAACTGACAACGCCATGGCTAAAAATGAAAAAGACAAACAGAAAAACAATAGTACACATGACACAACATAGAAAACTAAAGAATAAACAACACGAACCCAACCAAAAACTAGGGGTGATCTCAGGTGCTCCGGAAGGGTAAGCAGATCCTGCTCCACATGCGGCACCCGTGTTGCTCATGTGATTACAAATCCGGTAAATAGTCTAATTCGGTAGGTCAAATTCATGAAAGGGAAGGGGATTGTAGTTACGACGTAAGGAACATATCCGATATCATTTGTGAAACGGTTATTCCATAACGGTCAACCAACTCGTGATGGCGTCCGTAAAATTTACGAAGGGATGATTTCAACTTCACCATTTGGAACTCTTGGTTTAATAGCTTCCTTGTGAGCAGTAACCCTCTATCAAGAAAATCATGATAGAAAATGCAAGCACGGGAATATTGTAACAATTGGGAGATATATACCCCGTATGCAGGTGCTGCTGGAATGTTGCTACTTAGAAATGGAAAGTTCACAATTGGAAAGCTGAAATCATCTCTTTTGTCGTAAAGTTTTGTCTTCAACCGACCCTCATTGTCAATTTCTAGATTTAAGTCAAGATATGAAGCCGACTTAACTGTATCTGTAGTATCCTTTATCTCCAATTCGATGGGATAGATGCGATCCTCATACACTACAAACTGCTCAGAGTCTGAATTGACCAGTTTTTGTGCTCGACCAGTTAAATCGAGCACACATTTTACTCGACTAGTCTCGGCATTGTCTCGACTGGACTTAACTGTACTTAAGTGTACTCGACTAGGTCTCGACTTTACTTAATTTGTCTGAAATGGTCTTGACCAAGGCTCGACCTGTCTCGACCTGACTTGACTAGTCTCGACTCAGTCTGAACCAGTCTCGACCTGTCTCGACTAGTCTCAACTCAGTCTGAACCAGTCTCGACTAGTCTTGACCTTCAAATTTAGTTTTGACTGGTATAAAGAAGCCAATCTAACTAAATTCAATATTGATCTTACAAAATTCAAGCTTATTTGGTAGTTTGATTACTGGCTGTGAAATAATAAAAAAAAATTTTTACAATAGGTAAAAATAAAAATTATTATATAAATTCAGATAGACATCTTTAAATTTTCTAATTTCTTTTTCAAATCAACTTGGATTTTCATCAAACTATGCACCTATCTAAGATATATATCAAGCTTACTGAATCCCATTTCATTTACTTTTTTGTTGTATAGCTATGAAATTTAAGAATTAAATTCATCTCGGTAAAAAAAGCTAGGATTTGCAATTTGGACAAAATAGAGATAGGCATCTTTAATTTTTTTAATAACTTTTTCAAAATCACTTGGATTTTCATCAAACTATGCAGCTATCTTAGATATATATCAAGCTTACTGAATCTCATTTCATTTACTTTTTTGTTTTATTGCTGTAAAATTTAAGAATTAGAGTCATCTAGGTAAAAAAAGCTAGGATTTGCAATTCAGACAAACTAGAGATAGGCATCTTTAATTTTTTTAACAACTTTTTCAATTCAACTTGGACTGTCATCAAACTATGCAGCTATCTTAGATATATATCAAGCTTACTGAATCCCATTGCATTTACTTTTGTTTTGTATAGCTGTAGAATTTAAGAATTAAAGTCATCTCAGTAAAAAAAGCTCGGATTTGCAATTTGGACAAAATAGAGATAGGCATCTTTAATTTCTTTAATTACTTTTTCAAATCAACTTGGATGGTCATCAAACTATGCAGCTATCTTAGATATATATCAAGCTTATTGAATCCCATTTCATTTAGTTTATTGTTGTATTGCTGTAAAATTTAAGAATTAAAGTCATCTCGGTAAAAAAAGCTAGGATTTGCAATTCAGACAAAATAGACATAGGCATCTTTAATTTTTTTAATAACTTTTTCAAATCAACTTGGATTGTCATCAAACTATGCAGCTATCTTAGATATATTAAGCTCACTGAATCCTATTTCATTTACTTTTTTATTGTATTGCTGTAAAATTTAAGAATTAAAGAAATGTTGGTAAAAAAAGCTAGGATTTGCAATTCGGACAAATCAACTTGGATTTTCATCAAACTAGGCAGCTCTCTTAGATATATATCAAGCTTACTGAATCCCAGGTTATTTTGTTTTATGTTGAATTGCTGTCAAATTTAAGAATTTAATTAATCTAGGTCAAGAAAGCTAGAATTTGCAGTTCAAACAAAATAAAGATATATAGTACACTTTATTTTTTTTAATATTTTTTTCAAGTCAACTTGGATTTATTCAAACTATATAGATACCTTGTTGATGTATTAATCTTACTGAATCCCAGGTTGTTATTTAGTTTGGTGTATTGCTGTCAAATTTAAGAATTAATTTAATCTGGTTAAAAAAAGCTAGGATTTGCAGTTTTGACATAATAGAGATAGTACACTTTAAACTTGTTAATAACTTTTTCAAATCAACTTGGATTTTATTCAAACTATATAGCTACCTTGGTGATGTATCAGTCTTACTGAAACATAGGTTGTTATTTAGTTTGGTGTATTTCTGTCAAATTTAAGAATTTAATTAGTCTACATGTAGGTCAAAAAGCAACAATATTAGATACGGTATATATCTTTCCTCATAATTTTGGAAAAAGTATATATAAATAAGTTATATAATTCCTTTAATGTTTTATTACTTTTGATATATACATCCTATACATATATCAAAAAGCAAAGAAAAATTAAAGAAATTATTCAAATAGTTCTTCTGATTTGTGGTGATTTATAAGGCAATACCTTCTGCTTGGGGCAAACTTATTAAAAAGATCACATCTACCAGAGAGTTTTAAATTCTAAATAACATTTATTCAAAGTTGCAACATCCTGTTAAATCTAAATCGCAAGACTTTTTTAATTCTCTTGATAAGTAATACACGAGTTTAAGAAAAGTAGGGCTTTCTTTTTACCTGTAAAACTCAGGTGTACTGATGTAATTAAACCATGTATAGTGCCATGTCATTAAATTTGACGAAAAAATATTTTAAGAATTGATTAAAATAAATGTTTACTGTAACTTTGGAACACATTTCTTTTTTTAAAAGGTTTTCAAGGATTGTTATGAAAGTTCATGATATTAATTTTTTGTTTCATTACAAAAAAAGGGGTTTATTTTGTTTAAGCTGATTTGAAAAAGATATGAAATCTTAAAAAAGACACCTTTTTTTTGTTAAAACAAAAATTGAATATTTTTATTTAAAGAAAGATATATTTCTAATATCAAAGCTTTTTGGCCTACATGTAGATTAATTAAATTCTTAAATTTGACAGAAATACACCAAACTAAATAACAACTTATGGTTTAGTAAGATATTTAGCAAGAATATTGCAAAGATAGTTATAGAGTTTGATGAAAATCTAAGTTGATTTCAAAAAGTTGTGAAAAAATTAAAGTGTACTATCTCTATTTTGTCAAAACTGCAAATCCTAGCTTTTTTACCTAGAATACGTTGATTCTTAAATTTTACAGCATTACAACTAAAATCTAAATAACCTGGGATTCCAAAAAATTGATATGTATCTAAGATAGCTGCCTAAGTTTGATCAAAATCCAAGTTGATTTGAAAAAGTTATTAAAAAAATTAAAGTGTACTATCTCTATTTTGTCCGAATTGCAACTTCTAGCTTTTTTTACCAACGTTACTTTAATTCTTAAATTTTACAACAGTACAACAAAAAAGTAAATGAAATGGGATTCAGTAAGCTTGATATACATCTAAGATAGCTGCATAGTTTGATGACAATCCAAGTTGATTTGAAAAAGTTATTAAAAAAATTAAAGATGCCTATCTCTATTTTGTCCAAATTGCAAATCCTAGCTTTTTTTTACCGAGATGACTTTAATTCTTAAATTTTACAGCTATACAAAACAAAAGTAAATGAAATGGGATTCAGTAAGCTTGATATATATCTAAGATAGCTGCATAGTTTGATGAAAATCTAAGTTATTTTGAAAAAGTTATTAGAAAATTTAAAGTGTACTATCTCTATTTTGTCTGAATTGCAAATCCTAGCTTTTTTTACCGAGATGACTTTAATTCTTAAATTTTACAGCAATACAACAAAAAAGTAAATGAAATGGGATTCAGTAAGCTTGATATATATCTAAGATAGCTGCATAGTTTGATGAAAATCCAAGTGATTTTGAAAAAGTTATTAAAAAAATTAAAGATGCCTATCTCTATTTTGTCCAAATTGCAAATCCTAGCTTTTTTTACCGAGATGAATTTAATTCTTAAATTTCATAGCTATACAACAAAAAAGTCAAAAGAAATAGGATTCAGTAAGCTTGATATATATCTTAGATAGGTGCATAGTTTGATGAAAATCCAAGTTGATTTGAAAAAGTTATTAGAAAATTTAAAGATGCCTATCTGAATTTATATAATAATTTTTATTTTTACATTTTTTTTAATTTTTACCTATTGTAAAAAAAATTTTTTTTATTTCACAGCCAGTAATCAAACTACCTAATAAGCTTGAATTTTGTAAGATCAATATTGAATTTAGTTAGATGGGCTTCTTTATACCAGTCAAAACTAAATTTGAAGGTCAAGACTAGTCGAGACAGGTTAAAATTAAAGTGTACTATCTCTATTTTGTCAAAACTGCAAATCCTAGCTTTTTTACCTAGAATACGTTGATTCTTAAATTTTACAGCATTACAACTAAAATCTAAATAACCTGGGATTCAAAAAAAATGATATGTATCTAAGATAGCTGCCTAAGTTTGATCAAAATCCAAGTTGATTTGAAAAAGTTATTAAAAAAATTAAAGTGTACTATCTCTATTTTGTCCGAATTGCAACTTCTAGCTTTTTTTACCAACGTTACTTTAATTCTTAAATTTTACAACAGTACAACAAAAAAGTAAATGAAATGGGATTCAGTAAGCTTGATATACATCTTAGATAGCTGTATAGTTTGATGACAATCCAAGTTGATTTGAAAAAAATTATTAAAAAAATTAAAGATGCCTATCTCTATTTTGTCCAAATTGCAAATCCTAGCTTTTTTTTTACCGAGATGACTTTAACTCTTAAATTTTACAGCTATACAAAACAAAAGTAAATGAAATGGGATTCAGTAAGCTTGATATATATCTAAGATAGCTGCATAGTTTGATGAAAATCCAAGTTATTTTGAAAAAGTTATTAGAAAATTTAAAGTGTACTATCTCTATTTTGTCTGAATTGCAAATCCTAGCTTTTTTTACCGAGATGAATTTAATTCTTAAATTTCATAGCTATACAACAAAAAAGTAAAATGAAATAGGATTCAGTAAGCTTGATATATATCTTAGATAGGTCCATAGTTTGATGAAAATCCAAGTTGATTTGAAAAAGTTATTAGAAAATTTAAAGATGCCTATCTGAATTTATATAATAATTTTTATTGAATTTTGTAAGATCAATATTGAATTTAGTTAGATGGGCTTCTTTATACCAGTCAAAACTAAATTTGAAGGTCAAGACTAGTTGAGACAGGTCGAGACTGGTTCAGACTGAGTCGAGACTAGTCAAGACAGGTAGAGACTGGTTCAGACTGAGTCGAGACTAGTCAAGACAGGTCGAGACAGGTCGAGCCTTGGTCAAGACTATTTTCAGACTAATTAAGTAAAGTCGAGACCTAGTCGAGTACACTTAAGTACAGTTAAGTCCAGTCAAGACAATGTCGAGACTAGTCGAGTAAAATGTGTGCTCGATTTTACTGGTCGAGCACAAAAACTGGTCAATTCAGACTCTGAGCAGTGATAGTCACCAAATTTTGAATTGTTTAGTGAAAGAACGTCATCTATATAGCGGAAAGTAGAGTTAAAGGATATTGCTAACTTCTTATCTTTCTTCCTAAGAAGTTCCTGCATGAAGTCAGCCTCATAATAATAAAGAAACAAGTCAGCAAGTAGAGGGGCACAGTTCGTTCCCATTGGGATGCCGACAGTCTGTTGAAAAACACGTCCTCCGAACGTAACAAATATGTTGTCAATCAAGAAATCAAGCATCTTGATACTATCGGTTTCAGAGAATTTTTTGTTTGAATCAGAATGGTTCTTTACAAAGTATGAATTATCCCTCCCTAAGACAAGATACTTGTATCTACGTTGGCCGTTCTTTTTTATGAAGCAAAGTAATACCAACTCTTTTAATTTGTCTTTTAGTTTGGAATGTGGAATACTTGTGTAAAGAGTAGAAAAGTCAAATGTTTTAATACTGTTACAAGATGAAAGAGAGTTAGATTGTATGTACTCTAAAAGATCTTTGGAATTTTTAAGTATTCACATCTGATTCACGCCACCTCTAGAATAGGCAGTTTCACAATAACTTTGAAGCCCGTTTTTGATTGCTGATAAAATGGATGTTAATAATTTAAAAAGGAGTTTCGTGGAGCACTTGGAAGACCCAGCAATATACCGTTGTTTGTAAGGACACTTATGTAGTTTAGGTATCCAATACAGTGATGGAAGATCCAGTTCTTCATCTTTGGTTGAAGTACCAAAGGAACAAAGAACAGACCTATGATTATCCAGGATTTCCTCTTTGGTAAGTGTCGTGAGGGTATATGTTGGGTTTCCAAGTGAGTTGTCTATACCAAATTCGTTTATCAAGCAATTAATGTAATGCCTTTTACAGATAAAAAACGATGTTATTTGGGGCTTTGTCTGCGGGGACAACAACATATTCATCATGGAGGTCAGATAGGTGTTTAGCAACATTTGGATCTTTGAAGATTGACGTAGCATGGGCATTGATGGACCCATTCAGTTTCTTAATTCTGATTTGTATTAACGACCTCACTGCCTTAATCCATCGGAAAGAGTGTCTACGTCTTCCTTCTCGCGCTTAGCCCATTGTCTGGCATAATCCTCGACTGAATCCATCAAAATTTTAAAGTTGTGTTTCCAATTGATGGATTTAGGCTCACGACATTTCGGACCTTTCGATAACACGTTTCGTAGAGAAGTGTTATTAACAATGTTAAGGTCACCGGTAATAACGTGGCCAGCAGGATTATATGTGAATTGGGAACTAGCACAAGTGCAATCAGGAGGTTTTGACTTGAAGTCGTCAAAATCGAGATCCTGCAAAACGCGTTTGTAATTGAAAATTTTAGTTGCAATAGGTTTGGTATAGGTATAAGAAATTATTGGTACAGACTGGTCTTTGAAATAAGGAGGTATTTTCGATTGAACTAATTTATGATGAAGAATATTGCCTAGGTTGACGCCATCGAGACCTTTGTTGGCAATGGAAAGATTTAGAAAAGATGTTTTCTCTTTTTCATCTTTTCCAATGCGAACTGACTTGAAAAGTCTGTGACTAGCAATATCCGAAATTATAGCTTGTAGTTTGTATTGGTTTGAATGAGGGTTTGTAACAGTGGATTCCAAACATAAATTGAACAGAAAATGTTTTGAAAGGGGTAATGAATAAATTTTCGTGCGAATGTGATGAATACCTAACGGTTTTTGTATGCATGGCAGCAAGTCATTAATGGAGACATCATGCAGAGAGGGTGATGTATAATGACGATGGCCATGACTACCTCTACGTCGAGGAGTCGAGTCGAGTTGAAAATATTCATCACATTCACCGAGTTTAACGAAGGACTAGATAGAATACCTATACCATCAATTTTGTCATTGCAGCCATACGGTGTTGCAGTTCCCAATTGTCTAACCCAGTAGTCTTCTTTTTGTCTACGGAGAGTCGTTGAAAGATTAGGATTGTTCGAGCTATGGTATATTTTTTCAATAATTCGAACTGTCATAGAAACGATGGAATGATCGGGCTGATTGAAATGCTGGTATAAAATGTCGTTAGCATTGAGGTTAATGTCTGATATATGAAAGCGCATACGTTTGTTTAGCCTTCCTTTCGTTTCACCGATGTATACCAAGCCGCAAAGGTTGCACTCTAATCCGTAGACGACATTTATCGATTTACAATTCAGATCTTCGTAACTTCTGGTAAAATATGACTTCTTTTTCAAATTGCTAGTGAATTCATCATCTGTAATTAAAATAGCACAAGTTTTGCAGCCTTTGGTCTCAAATTTTGAAATGCGACAGTGTTGTACTGTGTCATCAAAAACCAAAATGTCTTTAAGGAGAAATGAACAAGGCTGTATATGTGTATAATTGCTGTTTTCACTAGGACGATGATCTGAATGAGTTGTGTTTGGGTTATTTGTCTGGAAATGAGGGGACACCTGCCGTATCAGACGACACCGTGTCCATGGTGACGTCTGTTTCGGACCTTTTTATACTGGGCGACGTCCGAGCCAGTTTCCTGTTAGTTCTTCGTAAGTTCATGCAATTGTAGTTTTGCTACTGGTTGGATGATGTCCTCGGGGACAAAATGTCCACCAGCAGAGACATCGACCCAGTGGTAATAAAACAGGGACGAAAGATACCAAAGGGACAGTCAAACTCGTAAATCTAAAACAAACTGACAACGCCATGGCTAAAAATGAAAAAGACAAACAGAAAAACAGTAGTACACATGACACAACATAGAAAACTGAAGAATAAACAACACGAACCCCACCAAAAACTAGGGGTGATTTCAGGTGCTCCGGAAGGGTAAGCAGATCCTGCTCCACATGCGGCACCCGTCGTGTTGCTTATGTGATTACAAATCCGGTAAATAGTCTAATTCGGTAGGTCAAATTCATGAAAGGGAAGGGGATTGTAGTTACGACGTAAGGAACATATCCGATATCATTTGTGAAACGGTTATTCCATAACGGTCAACCAACTCGTGAAGGCGTCCGTAAAATTTACGAAGGGATGATTTCAACTTCACCATTTGGAACTCTTGGTTTAATAGCTTCCTTGTGAGCAGTAACCCTCTATCAAGAAAATCATGATAGGAAATGCAAGCACGGGAATATCGTAACAATTGGGAGATATATACCCTGTATGCAGGTGCTGCTGGAATGTTGCTACTTAGAAATGGAAAGTTCACAATTGGAAAGCTGAAATCATATCTTTTGTCGTTAAGTTTTGTCTTCAACCGACCCTCATTGTCATTTTCTAGATGTAAGTCAGGATATGAAGCCGATTTAACTGTATCTGTAGTATCCTTTATCTCCAATTCGATGGGATAGATGCGTTCCAGTTTAACAGTTGAGAGTAATTTTGTGTTTTTTTTTGTGATCTTTAATTTATGTTACCATTATCTCATTTAGCCTGGTAAATTGTTTCAATAATGTATCTCTACTTCCAAATTCATAGCAAAATAGAATGTAATACATTGCATAGGAGGTCGACGTGACACAAATGCTTTTCAGAAGTACTTTATGCAATTGTACTATTTATCGGATTTGTTATAACATAAACCACACTACGGGTGCAACATATGGAGCAGAATATGCTTACCCTTATGGAGCACCTGAGATCAACCCTAGTTTTTTGGTGGGGATCGTGTTGTTTATTCTTAAGTGTTCTATGCTGTTTCATGTGTACTATTGATTGTCTGTTTGTCCATTTTTAGCCATGGCGTTTTCAGTTTGTTTTAGATTTATGAGTTTCACTGTCCCTTTTGTATCTTTCGTCCTTCTTTTAAAAGGTAACATCCCGATTGTGGTATAAAAAGAAAAATATCATCTCTTTTTTCGTAAAGTTTTGTCTTCAACCGACCCTCATTGTCAATTTCTAGATGTAAGTCAAGATATGAAGCCGACTTAACTGTATCTGTAGTATCCTTTATCTCCAATTCGATGGGATAGATGCGATCCACATAGTCGCCAAATTTTGAATTGTTTAGTGAAAGAACGTCATCTATATAGCGGAAAGTAGAGTTAAAGGATATTGCTAACTTCTTGTCTTTCTTTCTAAGAAGTTCCTGCATGAAGTCAGCCTCATAATGATAAAGACACAAGTCAGCAAGTAGAGGGGCACAGTTCGTTCCCATTGGGATGCCGACAGTCTGTTGAAAAACACGTCCTCCGAACGTAACAAATATGTTGTCAATCAAGAAATCAAGCATCTTGATAAATCGGTTTCAGAGAATTTTTTGTTTGAATCAGAATGATTCTTTACAAAGTATGATTTATCCCTTCCTAAGACAATATACTTGTATCTACGTTGGCCATTCTTTTTTATGAAGCAAAGTAATACCAACTCTTTTAATTTGTCTTTTAGTTTGGAATGTGGAATACTTGTGTAAAGAGTAGAAAAGTCAAATGTTTTAATACTGTTACAAGATGAAAGAGAGTTAGATTGTATGTACTCTAAAATATCTTTGGAATTTTTAAGTATCCACATCTGATTCACGCCACCTCTAGAATAGGCAGTTTCACAATAACTTTGAAGCCCGTTTTTGATTGCTGATAAAATGGATGTTAATAATTTAGAAAGGGGTTTCGTGGAGCACTTGGAAGACCCAGCAATATACCGTTGTTTGTAAGGACACTTATGTAGTTTAGGTATCCAATACAGTGATGGATGATCCAGTTCTTCATCTTTGGTTGAAATACCAAAGGAACAAAAAACAGACCTATGATTATCCAGGATTTCCTCTTTGGTATAAAGTGTCGTGAGGGTATATGTTGGGTTTCCAAGTGAATTGTCTATACCTAATTCGTTTTTCAAGCAATTAATGTAATGACTTTTACAGATAAAAACGATGTTATTTGGGGCTTTGTCTGCGGGGACAACAACATATTCATCATGGAGGTCAGATAGGTGTTTAGCAACATTTGGATCTTTGAAGATTGACGTAGCATGGGCATTGATGGACCCATTCAGTTTCTTAATTCTGATTTGTATTAACGACCTCACTGCCTTAATCTATTCGGATAGAGTGTCTACGTCTTCCTTCTCGCGCTTAGCCCATTGCCTGGCATAATCCTCGACTGAATCCATCAAAATTAGTAAACTTCGGATTTGCGGGTAAATAAGACGGAGGATAAGATAAATGTCTTGTCGATAAGTTAAAAACATTCCGGAAGTCGCCTACTACTGAAAGATCACTCTTAGTGATGGTTTTCTATAATCGAAATCTTAACTTAAAGCACACCATGTCATTTTAATGTTGAGTTCATTTTTTTTTAGTTTGATAACTAAACTAATCTTCTAAAAATAATTGTGTGTTTCGAAAGTTTTATGTTTTTAGTGCCGGGTTTGGCATGCGGAAACATGAATCTATATTTTTTGTCTTATTCACCTGATTGGATCATTCAATTGTCGTAAAGTCAATGATACCTGTGCAAATTAAAAGAATACGGAAGTTATGTCTACTTTCTTGTTAGATGGACAATCAAATATATTTATGTTCCTTTTAACCCCAGTTTTTTGGGTATACTTCGTTGTTAGATGGACATTCCAATATATTAATCTTCGTTTTAAACCCCAGTTCTATTGTTAAACTTCGTTGTTAGATGGACATTCAAATATATTTATCTTCCTTTTCAACCCCAGTTCTATTTTTATACTTCGTTTTTAGATGGACTTTCATATATATTTATCTTCTTTTTAACCCCAGTTCTATTGTTTAACTTCGTTGTTAGATGGACATTCCAATATATTTATCTTCGTTTTAACCCGAGTTCTATTGTTAAACTTCGTTGTTAGCCCATTTTTATACTTCGTTTTTGAATGGACTTTCAAATATATTTATCTTCTTTTAAACCCCAGTTCTATTGTTATACTTCGTTGTTAGACGGACATTCAAATATATTTATCTTCCTTTTCAACCCCAGTTCTATTTTTATACTTCGTTTTTAGATGGACTTTCAAATATATTTATCTTCGTTTTAACCCCAGATCTATTGTTATACTTCGTTGTTAGACGGACATTCAAATATATTTATCTTCTTTTTAACCCCAGTTCTATAGTTATACTTCGTAGTTAGATGGACATTCAAATATATTTATCTTCTTTTTAACCCCAGTTCTATTTTTATACTTCGTTTTTAGATGGACATTCAAATATATTTATCTTCTTTTTAACCCCAGTTCTATTTTTATACTTCGTTTTTAGATGGACATTCAAATATATTTATCTTCTTTTTAACCCCAGTTCTATTTGTATACTTCGTTTTTAGATGGACATTCAAATATATTTAGCTTCTTTTTAACCCCAGTTCTATTTTTATACTTCGTTGTTAGATGGACATTCAAATATATTTATCTTCTTTTTAACTCCAGTTCTATTTTTATACTTCGTTTTTAGATGGACATTCAAATATATTTATCTTCTTTTTAACCCCAGTTCTATTGTTAAACTTCGTTTTTAGATGGACATTTCAATATATTTATCTTCTTTTTAACCCCAGTTCTATTGTTATACTTCTTTGTTAGATGGACATTCAAATATATTTATCTTCTTTTTAACCCCAGTTCTATTGTTATACTTCGTTGTTAGACGGACATTCAAATATATTTATCTTCTTTTTAACCCCAGTTCTATTGTTATACTTCGTTGTTAGATGGACATTCAAATTCATTTATCTTCTTTTTAACCCCAGTTCTATTGTTATACTGCGTTGTTAGATGGACATTCAAATTCATTTATCTTCGTTGTAAACCCCAGTTCTATTGTTAAACGTCGTTGCTAGATGGACATTCAAATATATTTATCTTCCTTTTCAACCCCAGTTCTATTGTTATACCTCGTTGTAGATGGACATTCAAATATATCTATCTTCGTTTTAACCCCAGTTCTATTGTTATACTGCGTTGTTAGATGGACATTCAAATATATCTATCTTCGTTTTAACCCCAGTTCTATTGTTATACTTCGTTGTAAGACGGACATTCAACTTCATTTATCTTCTTTTTAACCCCATGCAGTTCTATTGTTAAACTTCGTTGTTAGATGGACATTCAAATTCATTTATCTTCTTTTTAACCCCAGTTCTATTGTTATACTTCGTTGTTAGAAGGACATTCGAATTCATTTATCTTCTTTTTAACCCCAGTTCTATTGTTATACTTCGTTGTTAGACGGACATTCAAATTCATTTATCTTCTTTTTAACCCCAGTTCTATTGTTATACTTCGTTGTTAGACGGACATTCAAATTCATTTATCTTCTTTTTAACCCCAGTTCTATTGTTATACTTCGTTGTTAGACGGACATTCAAATTCATTTATCTTCTTTTTAACCCCAGTTCTATTGTTATACTTCGTTGTTAGACGGACGTTCAAATTTATTTATCTTCTTTTTAACCCCAGTTCTATTGTTATACTTCGTTGTTAGATGGACATTCAAATTCATTTATCTTCTTTTTAACCCCAGTTCTATTGTTATACTTCGTTGTTAGACGGACATTCAAATTCATTTATCTTCTTTTTAACCCCAGTTCAATTGTTATACCTCGTTGTTAGACGGACATTCAAATATATTTATCTTCTTTTTAACCCCAGTTCTATTGTTATACTTCGTTGTTAGACGGACATTCAAATTCATTTATCTTCTTTTTAACCCCAGTTCAATTGTTATACCTCGTTGTTAGACGGACATTCAAATATATTTATCTTCTTTTTAACCCCAGTTCTATTGTTATACTTCGTTGTTAGACGGACATTCAAATTCATGTATCTTCTTTTTAACCCCAGTTCTATTGTTATACTTCGTTGTAAGATGGACATTCAAATATATCTATCTTCTTTTTAACCCCAGTTCTATTGTTTTACTTCGTTGTTAGATAGACATTCAAATTCATTTATCTTCTTTTTAACCCCAGTTCAATTGTTATACCTCGTTGTTAGACGGACATTCAAATATATTTATCTTCTTTTTAACCCCAGTTCTATTGTTGTACTTCGTTGTTAGATGGACATTCAAATTCATTTATCTTCTTTTTAATCCCAGTTATATTGTTATACTTCGTTGTTAGACGGACATTCAAATTCATTTATCTTCTTTTTAACCCCAGTTCTATTGTTATACTTCGTTGTTAGATGGACATTCAAATATATCTATCTTCTTTTTAACCCCAGTTCTATTGTTATACTTCGTTGTTAGATGGACATTCAAATTCATTTATCTTCTTTTTAACCCCAGTTCAATTGTTATACCTCGTTGTTAGACGGACATTCAAATATATTTATCTTCTTTTTAACCCCAGTTCTATTGTTGTACTTCGTTGTTAGATGGACATTCAAATTCATTTATCTTCTTTTTAACCCCAGTTCTATTGTTATCCTTCGTTGTTAGACGGACATTCAAATTCATTTATCTTCTTTTTAACCCCAGTTCTATTGTTATACTTCGTTGTTAGATGGACATTCAAATATATCTATCTTCTTTTTAACCCCAGTTCTATTGTTGTACTTCGTTGTTAGATGGACATTCAAATTCATCTATCTTCTTTTTAACCCCAGTTCTATTGTTATACTTCGTTGTTAGATGGACATTCAAATTCATCTATCTTCTTTTTAACCCCAGTTCTATTGTTATACTTCGTTGTTAGACGGACATTCAAATATATCTATCTTCGTTTTAACCCCAGTTCTATTGTTATACTTCGTTGTAAGACGGACATTTAAATTCATTTATCTTCTTTTAAATCCCAGTTCTATTGTTAAACGTCGTTGCTAGATGGACATTCAAATATATTTATCTTCCTTTTAAACCCCAGTTCTATTGTAATACTTCGTTGTTAGATGGACATTTAAATTCATTTATCTTCTTTTTAACCCCAGTTCTATTGTTATACTTCGTTGTTAGATGGACATTCAAATATATTTATCTTCCTTTTAAACCCCAGTTCTATTGTTATACTTCGTTGTTAGATGGACATTCAAATATATTTATCTTCCTTTTAAACCCCAGTTCTATTGTTATACTGCGTTGTTAGATGGACATTCAAATATATTTATCTTCGTTTTAACCCCAGTTCTATTGTTATACCTCGTTGTTAGATGGACATTCAAATTCATTTATCTTCTTTTTAACCCCAGTTCTATTGTTATACTTCGTTGTTAGATGGACGTTTAAATTCATTTATCTTCTTTTTAACCCCAGATCTATTGTTATACTTCGTTGTTAGACGGACATTCAAATTCATTTATCTTTTTTTTAACCCCAGTTTTATTGTTATAACTCGTTGTTAGATGGACATTCAAATTCATTTATCTTCTTTTTAACCCCAGTTCTATTGTTATACTTCGTTGCTAGATGGACATTCAAATATATTTATCTTCCTTTTCAACCCCAGTTCTATTGTTATACTTCGTTGTTAGATGGACATTCAAATATATTTATCTTCCTTTTAAACCCCAGTTCTATTGTTATACTTCGTTGTTAGATGGACATTCAAATATATTTATCTTCCTTTTCAACCCCAGTTCTATTGTTATACTTCGTTGGTAGATGGACATTCAAATATATCTATCTTCGTTTTAACCCCAGTTCTATTGTTATACTTCGTTGTAAGACGGACATTTAAATTCATTTATCTTCTTTAAAATCCCAGTTCTATTGTTAAACGTCGTTGCAAGATGGACATTCAAATATATTTATCTTCCTTTTCAACCCCAGTTCTATTGTTATACTTCGTTGTGAGATGGACATTCAAATATATTTATCTTCTTTTTAACCCCAGTTCTATTGTTATACTTCGTTGTTAGATGGACATTCAAATATATTTATCTTCTTTTTAACCCAAGTTCTATTGTTATACTTCGTTGTTAGATGGACATTCAAATATATTTATCTTCCTTTTAAACCCCAGTTATATTGTTATACTGCGTTGTTAGATGGACATTCAAATATAATTATCTTCGTTTTAAACCCCAGTTCTATTGTTATACTTCGTTGTTAGATGGACATTCAAATATATTTATCTTCCTTTTAAACCCCAGTTATATTGTTATACTGCGTTGTTAGATGGACATTCAAATATATCTATCTTCCTTTTAAACCCCAGTTCTATTGTTATACTTCGTTGTTAGAAGGACATTCAAATTCATTTATCTTCTTTTTAACCCCAGTTATATTGTTATACTTCGTTGTTAGACGGACATTCAAATTCATTTATCTTCTTTTTAACCCCAGTTCTATTGTTATACTTCGTTGTTAGACGGACATTCAAATTCATTTATCTTCTTTTTAACCCCAGTTATATTGTTATACTTCGTTGTTAGACGGACATTCAAATTCATTTATCTTCTTTTTAACCCCAGTTCTATTGTTATACTTCGTTGTTAGATGGACATTCAAATTCATAAATCTTCTTTTTAACCCCAGTTCTATTGCTATACTTCGTTGTTAGACTGACATTCAAATTCATTTATCTTCTTTTTAACCCCAGTTCTATTGTTATACTTCGTTGTTAGATGGACATTCAAATATATCTATCTTCTTTTTAACCCCAGTTCTATTGTTATACTTCGTTGTTAGACGGACATTCAAATTCATTTATCTTCTTTTTAACCCCAGTTCAATTGTTATACCTCGTTGTTAGACGGACATTCAAATATATTTACAAATGTATCTTCTTTTTAACCCCAGTTCTATTGTTGTACTTCGTTGTTAGATGGACATTCAAATTCATTTATCTTCTTTTAAACCCGAGTTCTATTGTTATACTTCGTTGTTAGACGGACATTCAAATTCATTTATCTTCTTTTTAACCCCAGTTCTATTGTTATACTTCGTTGTTAGATGGACATTCAAATTCATTTATCTTCTTTTTAACCCCAGTTCTATTGTTATACTTCGTTGTTAGATGGACATTCAAATTCATCTATATTCTTTTTAACCCCAGTTCTATTGTTATACTTCGTTGTTAGACGGACATTCAAATATATCTATCTTCGTTTTAACCCCAGTTCTATTGTTATACTTCGTTGTAAGACGGACATTTAAATTCATTTATCTTCTTTTAAATCCCAGTTCTATTGTTAAACGTCGTTGCTAGATGGACATTCAAATATATTTATCTTCCTTTTAAACCCCAGTTCTATTGTTATACTTCGTTGTTAGATGGACATTCAAATTCATAAATCTTCTTTTTAACCCCAGTTCTATTGCTATACTTCGTTGTTAGACGGACATTCAAATTCATTTATCTTCTTTTTAACCCCAGTTCTATTGTTATACTTCGTTGTTAGATGGACATTCAAATATATCTATCTTCTTTTTAACCCCAGTTCTATTGTTATACTTCGTTGTTAGACGGACATTCAAATTCATTTATCTTCTTTTTAACCCCAGTTCAATTGTTATACCTCGTTGTTAGACGGACATTCAAATATATTTATCTTCTTTTTAACCCCAGTTCTATTGTTGTACTTCGTTGTTAGATGGACATTCACATTCATTTATCTTCTTTTTAACCCGAGTTCTATTGTTATACTTCGTTGTTAGACGGACATTCAAATTCATTTATCTTCTTTTTAACCCCAGTTCTATTGTTATACTTCGTTGTTAGATGGACATTCAAATATATTTATCTTCCTTTTCAACCCCAGTTCTATTGTTATACTTCGTTGTGAGATGGACATTCAAATATATTTATCTTCTTTTTAACCCAAGTTCTATTGTTATACTTCGTTGTTAGATGGACATTCAAATATATTTATCTTCCTTTTAAACCCCAGTTATATTGTTATACTGCGTTGTTAGATGGACATTCAAATATAATTATCTTCGTTTTAAACCCCAGTTCTATTGTTATACTTCGTTGTTAGATGGACATTCAAATATATTTATCTTCCTTTTAAACCCCAGTTCTATTGTTATACTGCGTTGTTAGATGGACATTCAAATATATCTATCTTCCTTTTAAACCCCAGTTCTATTGTTATACTTCGTTGTTAGATGGACATTCAAATTCATTTATCTTCTTTTTAACCCCAGTTATATTGTTATACTTTGTTGTTAGACGGACATTCAAATTCATTTATCTTCTTTTTAACCCCAGTTCTATTGTTATACTTCGTTGTTAGACGGACATTCAAATTCATTTATCTTTTTTTTAACCCCAGTTCTATTGTTATACTTCGTTGTTAGACGGACATTTAAATTCATTTATCTTCTTTTTAACCCCAGTTCTATTGTTATACTTCGTTGTTAGATGGACATTCAAATTCATCTATCTTCTTTTTAACCCCAGTTCTATTGTTATACTTCGTTGTTAGACGGACATTCAAATATATCTATCTTCGTTTTAACCCCAGTTCTATTGTTATACTTCGTTGTAAGACGGACATTTAAATTCATTTATCTTCTTTTAAATCCCAGTTCTATTGTTAAACGTCGTTGCTAGATGGACATTCAAATATATTTATCTTCCTTTTAAACCCCAGTTCTATTGTTATACTTCGTTGTTAGATGGACATTCAAATTCATTTATCTTCTTTTTAACCCCAGTTCTATTGTTATACTTCGTTGTTAGATGGACATTCAAATATATTTATCTTCCTTTTAAACCCCAGTTCTATTGTTATACTGCGTTGTTAGATGGACATTCAAATATATTTATCTTCGTTTTAACCCCAGTTCTATTGTTATACCTCGTTGTTAGATGGACATTCAAATTCATTTATCTTCTTTTTAACCCCAGTTCTATTGTTATACTTCGTTGTTAGATGGACGTTTAAATTCATTTATCTTCTTTTTAACCCCAGATCTATTGTTATACTTCGTTGTTAGACGGACATTCAAATTCATTTATCTTCTTTTTAACCCCAGTTCTATTGTTATAACTCGTTGTTAGATGGACATTCAAATTCATTTATCTTCTTTTTAACCCCAGTTCTATTGTTATACTTCGTTGTTAGATGGACGTTCAAATTCATTTATCTTCTTTTTAACCCCAGTTATATTGTTATACTTCGTTGCTAGATGGACATTCAAATATATTTATCTTCCTTTTCAACCCCAGTTCTATTGTTATACTTCGTTGTTAGATGGACATTCAAATATATGTATCTTCCTTTTAAACCCCAGTTCTATTGTTATACTTCGTTGTTAGATGGACATTCAAATATATTTATCTTCCTTTTCAACCCCAGTTCTATTGTTATACTTCGTTGGTAGATGGACATTCAAATATATCTATCTTCGTTTTAACCCCAGTTCTATTGTTATACTTCGTTGTAAGACGGACATTTAAATTCATTTATCTTCTTTAAAATCCCAGTTCTATTGTTAAACGTCGTTGCTAGATGGACATTCAAATATATTTATCTTCCTTTTCAACCCCAGTTCTATTGTTATACTTCGTTGTGAGATGGACATTCAAATATATTTATCTTCTTTTTAACCCCAGTTCTATTGTTATACTTCGTTGTTAGATGGACATTCAAATATATTTATCCTCTTTTTAACCCAAGTTCTATTGTTATACTTCGTTGTTAGATGGACATTCAAATATATTTATCTTCCTTTTAAACCCCAGTTATATTGTTATACTGCGTTGTTAGATGGACATTCAAATATAATTATCTTCGTTTTAAACCCCAGTTCTATTGTTATACTGCGTTGTTAGATGGACATTCAAATATATCTATCTTCCTTTTAAACCCCAGTTCTATTGTTATACTTCGTTGTTAGATGGACATTCAAATTCATTTATCTTCTTTTTAACCCCAGTTATATTGTTATACTTCGTTGTTAGATGGACATTCAAATATATTTATCTTCCTTTTAAACCCCAGTTCTATTGTTATACTGCGTTGTTAGATGGACATTCAAATATATCTATCTTCCTTTTAAACCCCAGTTCTATTGTTATACTTCGTTGTTAGATGGACATTCAAATTCATTTATCTTCTTTTTAACCCCAGTTATATTGTTATACTTCGTTGTTAGACGGACATTCAAATTCATTTATCTTCTTTTTAACCCCAGTTATATTGTTATACTTCGTTGTTAGACGGACATTCAAATTCATTTATCTTCTTTTTAACCCCAGTTCTATTGTTATACTTCGTTGTTAGACGGACATTCAAATTCATTTATCTTCTTTTTAACCCCAGTTCTATTGTTATACTTCGTTGTTAGATGGACATTCAAATTCATAAATCTTCTTTTTAACCCCAGTTCTATTGCTATACTTCGTTGTTAGACGGACATTCAAATTCATTTATCTTCTTTTTAACCCCAGTTCTATTGTTATACTTCGTTGTTAGATGGACATTCAAATATATCTATCTTCTTTTTAACCCCAGTTCTATTGTTATACTTCGTTGTTAGACGGACATTCAAATTCATTTATCTTCTTTTTAACCCCAGTTCAATTGTTATACCTCGTTGTTAGACGGACATTCAAATATATTTATCTTCTTTTCAACCCCAGTTCTATTGTTGTACTTCGTTGTTAGATGGACATTCACATTCATTTATCTTCTTTTTAACCCGAGTTCTATTGTTATACTTCGTTGTTAGACGGACATTCAAATTCATTTATCTTCTGTTTAACCCCAGTTCTATTGTTATACTTCGTTGTTAGATGGACATTCAAATATATTTATCTTCCTTTTCAACCCCAGTTCCATTGTTATACTTCGTTGTGAGATGGACATTCAAATATATTTATCTTCTTTTTAACTCAAGTTCTATTGTTATACTTCGTTGTTAGATGGACATTCAAATATATTTATCTTCCTTTTAAACCCCAGTTATATTGTCATACTGCGTTGTTAGATGGATATTCAAATATAATTATCTTCGTTTTAAACCCCAGTTCTATTGTTATACTTCGTTGTTAGATGGACATTCAAATATATTTATCTTCCTTTTAAACCCCAGTTCTATTGTTATACTGCGTTGTTAGATGGACATTCAAATATATCTATCTTCCTTTTAAACCCCAGTTCTATTGTTATACTTCGTTGTTAGATGGACATTCAAATTCATTTATCTTCTTTTTAACCCCAGTTATATTGTTATACTTTGTTGTTAGACGGACATTCAAATTCATTTATCTTCTTTTTAACCCCAGTTCTATTGTTATACTTCGTTGTTAGACGGACATTCAAATTCATTTATCTTCTTTTTAACCCCAGTTCTATTGTTATACTTCGTTGTTAGACGGACATTCAAATTCATTTATCTTCTTTTTAACCCCAGTTCTATTGTTATACTTCGTTGTTAGATGGACATTCAAATTCATAAATCTTCTTTTTAACCCCAGTTCTATTGCTATACTTCGTTGTTAGACGGACATTCAAATTCATTTATCTTCTTTTTAACCCCAGTTCTATTGTTATACTTCGTTGTTAGATGGACATTCAAATATATCTATCTTCTTTTTAACCCCAGTTCTATTGTTATACTTCGTTGTTAGACGGACATTCAAATTCATTTATCTTCTTTTTAACCCCAGTTCAATTGTTATACCTCGTTGTTAGACGGACATTCAAATATTTTTACAAATGTATCTTCTTTTTAACCCCAGTTCTATTGTTGTACTTCGTTGTTAGATGGACATTCAAATTCATTTATCTTCTTTTTAACCCGAGTTCTATTGTTATACTTCGTTGTTAGACGGACATTCAAATTCATTTATCTTCTTTTTAACCCCAGTTCTATTGTTATACTTCGTTGTTAGATGGACATTCAAATTCATTTATCTTCTTTTTAACCCCAGTTCTATTGTTATACTTCGTTGTTAGATGGACATTCAAATTCATTTATCTTCTTTTTAAGGGGGTAGACCTTGGCCCAGGGAGATAACTCTTTAATTCAGTGATGCGTTTGTAATAGTCAAGTTTTATTAATGTATTTTAAGCATCTACCTGAAACAGACTGAAAATAATCTATGTATCCTAGAAGCTTAGAACCTATTTATGAAAATGGCTGACACAAACGTACTGATGATTTTAAGAGTTATTTCCCCTAACCTAGGTCTACCACCTTAACCCCAGTTCTATTGTTATACCTCGTTGTAGATGGACATTCAAATATTTAAAAACATGTGCCATACTGTCATGTAACGTACTAGTGAATTCGGCAAAACGAATTGTCCAGTAATTGCTGCCCTGCAAAGTCAATCCGTTCACGACACCATTTATATTTTGCATTGTATTCAGTAAACAATCTCTACATTGTTTTTTCAATTCATCATCCGATTTAATTCGTCCTGCAACAGTTCCCCTCCGTTTTCACCTTCCTAAAACCGTTTTAGTTCGTTTGTTACACAGTAATACAAGTTGAATATGTAATGATGAATGGTCGGAAAAGGTTGTAAAATTAAACACAATAAGTTGACGCACTATTGGGAAAAGTGACACTGGGACAGATAAGTAGTCTATAACGCTCATTCCATCCGCACCACAAAGTGTAAAATCATTCGCAAAACCATTCTATGTTCTCAAACCAGAGACTTTACATAGCGAGATAAGTATTAGACCATAGCAGTTTTTATTGTTGTCAGGATTATGTCTTACATTGAGTTCTATATCAGCAGAATAACCAGACAAAACAGGCGTCTAGCGCAAATACAAACGTATGGTATATATGGGACATTGCATTTCAAATAAAATATAAAATAATTCATGCAACAAACTGCTTTTCTTTCGCCAATAATTTGGTACCATTTATTGTATTTGCGTTTAAGAATAATGGGTCAATAGTTTTCACCTCTTAATTAGGTATTTGTTTTACATTAAAATGAAATGTAAAAAAAAAAGTTGATGCACCTCTGTACCCGAAATCAAATGTTACAAACATCTATCAGACCAGACTAAATGAGATAATGGTAACATAAATTCAAGATCACAAAAAAAGAAACACAAAATTACTCTCAACTGTCAATACTTTCTCCTTATAATATAGAAGCCCAGAAGCGTATTTAAATTCTAAACAGTAGAATATTACAAAACACTTTTAGTCGATATCTCAAAAACGATTGTACTTTCAGAAAAAGTAAATAGTGAAGAACGTTGAAGTGGATGAGGCGCAACTTTTTTTTACATTTGACCGAAGAGAGTTGACCTTTCCGTAAGGGGCATAACTCCTGTTTTAGGTTTCTGAAAAGACAATACCAGCTTTAACGCTTTTACTATATAACCAAAGATCCAAGACCAATGGGGCCTTTTGCAACGACATTGTGGACTGATGATCTTCACAAAGATCACATCATCTAAAAAGCGAATTTGTTGATTTTTTATATTTTAAGCTTTTTGTGTGTAAGAACCATTTAATACATTCTACGTCTATTGGAACATGTATTTTACATTACAAAAGGAAATACCTCTCATTTTAATATTATACGGTATTCATTAAGGATAGAGAACTCTATGACGATTATACAAAACCGGTGCCCCTTAGGTTAATACTTTTAGTATTTATGAATATTGGCGCCCATTTCCACATCTGTTATCTTTATCTTTATGATTTAGTCATTTGTGATAGCTATCTAATTGGCGATCATATCACTAAAGTTTTTCTTTAATTTATTACATAAGTATTTATGAATAGTTGTCTCATTGACGATCATACTAGACCAGTTATCTTTATCTTTATCATTATGTTAGTATTAATAGCTGGGTTGATGATATAGGATTGCAACTACATCTGTTAAGAATGTCTGCTTGTCATGTTTTTGAATATTTGTCAGAATTTCAGAATCCTCTGGTTTTATTTATTTGAATGCCTTAACAAACTTCCCTATGCACCCCAATTTTTCTTTTAATAAATCTTCTACATATATAATTATAAGTCATTTGAAAAAGTTTTATAAAAATTTATTAATCTTTTAATAGTATTTCAGAATTTTAAATGGTCAATGCTAAAGCTAGGAAAAATCGTAATATAATAGCAGAATGAGGAAGCAAAAAGAGTTACTAAATTGAAAAAAATATAGCACCAGTAATCTGTGAGGTTCAGGTGATAGTCCGAAAGCACCCGAATTATTATTTGTTAACGGACGGCATCGGGGGGAACATTCAAGATATATTGTTTTCTCGTGTTTCCCATTAATACAAGCCCTATTGACAGATATGACTATCAACAATCATGATTTATAAATAAAAGGAAGTGAATAACACCATTTTAATTATTGTTTTGACAAAAAAACAAAATCTTAAAAAACAATAGCCTACACACAAGAACAATTAGTGCAAGTTAACCATGTTTCCATAATAAACGAAACAACAGCTAATTGATCTTTAAAGATATTTATCACGTTCTTATATTTCAAACATTAGTTTTAACGCCTCACAAGTTTCTGTTATATAAAACCTGTCGATACAATGGGAAATGATCTCAAGATATTTTTTATGAACATAATTTTCATTGTTAAGCTGTAAAGCTTTGTTTTAATGTAATGACTTTGACAAAACGAATTAATCAATTTTACAAACTTCAATAATTGTAAAGAAAGTTCAAAATGTACTCTCTCCAAAATCGTTTCGCTAAATTATTTTGTATCGCTACACGAGAAAGAGAAAAAGAAATATGCACTCTAGATCTCTTCGGACATTTAAAAACTGTGACTCGGGAAGGATTGCATTCATGTTAAACATATTGTATAGCAAAAATTGGCCGCAACCTGAGAATGACTGTCTTTAAATCCTCTTTCATACCTTTTTTTGTTACATTATGTACGTCTTTAATTTGTATGTAGAATCAATGTTCCCACTTCAGTTTTAAGAAATATTGTAAATAATAAAAACCCTTCGTCATGCCTTATCATAAGCAATTAGAAAGTCCATACATTCGTAAAAGTAGCCCTTAATGTATTAAATAAAAAAAAAAATAGAAGAACTGTATGGTTACGATCGTAAGAAGGTTTCAATTAGATGTATTAAGGGGAAAAGAGGAGAATGGATACACAATAGATATCTACCAAAATAGCTCAATTGCAAAGCCTTATATTCATTATAGGAAAAACAAAAATCATACATATTATGAAGAAACTTATGTATAATTGTAAGTCATCTGTACAAGTCTTATAACATTTTATTTAATTTTAATAGTATTTCAGAATTTTAACTGGTCAATGATAAAGCAAGGACACATCAAGAGAGAACACTTTTCCGCCCAAAATTACAATGACTAATATCTTGAAAACAAGCACATTGTTGCTTTTTCGATTCCTCAATTCAATATCAATACATACTAGTTTTATGAAAAGTTATTTATTTTGAAACTGAGCAGCGAATATCCTTTAATGTAGTATTTTGCACTTCCTAAATTTGTAACTTTATTCATAAACAATGTTGAAGATTTTAAATAACACCTTACACGCAGGTAGGTTAATGCAGTTTATAAAAAAAATAGCAATGATTTTCGGTGTTTGCATCGCAATCTAAATCTGACGTCATTTTCCCAACTATTCGACACGTGATTGGCTAGAACGTTTCGTCGACGTCAGATTTAAGCTTGTCACCAACAGCTGATCGGGCACCTTGTTATGATAGAAGTCAATGTCTTCAGTTCGACAACACGTTAATATAGACATGGGTTGCTTATATTTTGAGGTACGTTAGTTTCGAATTATTTTAGCCTTCTGCCGAGGATCTTGGATATCCATTTCTTTCACGATTATGAATGTAGTCTGAAGAGAAAGCTGCATGTTTACTAAAAAAATGTGGTTATTTACACGTTTCGCTGTCAACATGATGTGGTCAGTCTGTTGAAACTTCCTTTGAAATAATTGTTCACGTTTAAACTATCTTACTTGCTTATAAACAATCCAATCTTTATTGATTATTGACTATACAAATATAATTTCACGTCCACATTTTGCAGACTGACCAGGTATGCATTCATGCGGGTCAAATGTTTAAATTTAGAAAACCATGATCAACCATGCAACGTATTAAAAGAGTAGAATTTGTTAAAATGCCCGATCAACATGCCGGCTGAGGCCCGCCACCTTTCATCTATGCCTTGTAATTTACACCCCCCTCCCGTGCATTTTCTTTAAAGATCTGTAAGGTATATTTGTACATGAACCTTAAAACTGATCGCATTTACACATGTTAAATCATTTCTTATTCCAATTTATAACACATTGTAGAAGTAAAACAAAATGTATTCAAAATATATGCATGCATTACTCTGTGCAACATACTTATGATATTTTACTTATCATTGTTAACTACATAAGTGAAATGTATAATGAGAGAAACAATTATAATGTCAATATATGAACTGTGTAATGCATATTATAACATATTTTTTGATACATAAGCATAATATTTTAATTCATAACTTTAAAGAGGAGGCATGCTGTCAAAAATAGTATTATAATTAATACTATTAATCTATGTTTTTGTTTTTCTTTCAATGCTACATGTTTGTAGTGTAACTGTTTATTGACTATCGTTTTGTAATTTTAATATGCCTGTTTGTTTGTTTTGTTGTTGTGTAATTTAGTAACAATCCTATTGATTGGATTTCAAACTAATAAAATTCTTATTCTTATTCTTATTCTTATGCCTCAGCCTGGTTTTATCAAACTGTAGAAGCATTCACATGAGATATTTTATGTGAGAAATATTATTTATTATCATGGCCATAATTTATTAACAATTTTTTATTTATGGTTTTGAATCTGATGCTACATATAAGTCATTATAGTTATGATAGTATTATTTTAAATCATACCTTTTAGTGTAAATTTGAATTTTTTGTCTTTAATAATTTGTTTTCTTATGTTTATTTTATATATACATATGATTAAATTAAATATGTATTTTTAATATTGATTCACTAAGATAATGTGTATCTGAAGTATTTGTGTGTTTGTGTAGATCTTTTCAAATTTTAACACACATAAAACAATTTACATCAACAGATTAATCTTAATTTTGTGTATTCTATTTTACAACCTGGTGTGCATACAATTGAGTATTAATTGAAACCTTTCAGTCATTATTGTAACTTCTTTTGCAGATTGATTTATAACTGGCACACATAAGTTGACAGTTAATGCATAAAGAGTGTAATGTTTATAACATCAAATATGAGGTCTTTACACAATTAAATGTAAGTATCAATTATAGTATAATGAATGATTCCTGCTAGGGTCCTTCAGTTCTATATTTCTATATATTTTGCCCAGTATTCTCTATTCTTTGTATTTTAACACACCATAATTTTCTTTTATTATCAGTCTTTTATTAATCTTTAATTTCTCAGCCTTTAAATATTGCACTTTTGCTTAAGGGATTATTACATAGTTAGTGTATCTATTCTGTAAACACCATCCAGACCCTCATTTTAGGTGAATATATTTAAGTTATCTGGTGTATTAAGTCCCACCCACCCCATATTGATTATTAAAGTCATATTGATTATTAATAACAAATTGGCAAAGCAATGTGATGAGTAAATATCAGTTATAGAAAGTTGTATTTATAAATCTTATTGTACTTTTACAGACAATTCATCAATTAAACTTTGTGTAAAGTTTACTTTTAATTCAAAAAAAATTGAGGAATATACAAATGTGACAATTTTGACTGAAGTTTTCTATTTGTATCATAACATGAATACCAATAACTTTTAAATGCCATTAATGGTTTACATATTTTTTTCAGTACATGCATGAAGATAAATTGGAGGCAATGGTGTCATACAAGTTAGTTTTAACTATGATAGCCTAACTGAAATTTGAAAAAAAGTAATCAAAGAAAAAGAGTGACCACTTCTGTCTTATGAAGATCAACATATATACAAGGAAATGGTCAGACAATTTGTAACCATGTATGAGGATAGCTTTAGATATATACATGAAAAGAAAGTGAAATCAATATTTTTAAGATAAAATCTTGATGACATATAACAAAAATATAACAGTGTTGAATATGAAAACCCCATGCCATGTCACATGTAACTTTGGAATGCAGCAGTTTTCAGTATGACACTAAAAGGAAGGATTTCATTACTGTTAAAACTGACTCTTGAACATTGAAGACAGAGAAATAAAGGTTTTACATCAGAGGAAATGACTGTGCACTTCTTTCTTGAAGGATCAACACACAAAAGGAAGTGTTAATATCATTATGCATGATGTGCAGTAGTTGAGATAATTTTCGATATATACATAAAACTGTGAACTAAGAGATAATTTTAATTGAAACATAATATGTGGTACCTGCATGTACTTACTGGTATATATATTGTAATTCACACCATTTTACATGAATATACAGGAACATTCTTTGCATGATACATGTATGTGAAATAAAAAAAAAACACAAGTAAAGGAATAAGGAATTATCTAGTACAGCATTATCACATGAAAACCAGCAGAATGATATATGTCTACATTTATTATGGATTGATATGGAAACCTACAAGGAAGTATATATAGTGTGAATTGTTATATCAGAATTATCAGTTTTAATTCAATGTGACATATGCAAAGCTTTTTTCTTTAATTTTGAGAAAAACTTTTTGAAATGAATGACAAATTATAAGTTTCTTTGACTTTGAAACCTTTGGAATATCAATAGTCATACAATGTACTTGTATGATTGTAATAAGCAGATAATACTCATACTGAACTCAATGCTTTCACACGCATACAACTTTATTGAATAAACTAATTGTTTTATCTCAAGGAAATTTCTTTTTTTAATGTTTTTTTAATTTACTGTTTTGTACTGGAAAAACTGCAATGAATGAGTGATGTATGTTCAAAAAATGAACATAGCTCTAGAAATTATTGCTTATAGCTGATATAGTTTTTAAAAAAAAGACCCATTCACACATGTGATGTGACATTAACTGATCCTTATAATTCAGTGAATTAATTAAAATGTTTTTAAATAAAAAAACATTGAAAAAACTTTAACAGGGCTGAGCAGATATATATTTCTCGTAAAACATGAGTTTGATAGAAGCCTTCACGGGGATTCACACTACCATGCAGTAGGTATATATATATAGTGCTTGGTTAAAGTGTTTTCCCTAGTATCTGGAGAATCATTTTGTTTTAGAAATACTGTTTTGCCGTTCGTCATCACGTTATTTCACTATGCTAAACCTTGGTAATCTAAAAGTCGTAAAGACCCTATGATATTAAAATTTAAGGAAGTAAGCAAGATAATTCTTTTGCAATCGGCACACGTATAGTGTATGTGTAAAGTTAGTTAGAAATGAACATTTGGTTACGAAAAACCGTACAAAGTATAACGTCAGAGTGTCCCCCCTTTTTTCTCTACGTATGCATGGTGATTCTTAAAAGATTCATGAACAACTCAGGTATGAAAATATGAAAACAACAACATTATTTTTCATCTAGTCAGAAACTATCAAAATGTCGATTATTTCTTTCCCGGCATTTTCACACCGAAAAGGGGAATAATCCATCTGCCATGATCTGAATCAATTCAGTGTTTAAACGTCGCCGAGTAAGGACTTGAATATCATTCATTTATAAAGATCGCATTGGCACACCCCGTTATCATTTATTGGAAAGCTCACGAATACGAAGATTGCTGTTTCTTAAAATGATTACAACATTTCTCAAATTGGCAAAATAGTTGACTTTTGGTGTGGCCACGGTTGGATTGTATGTCACTTCTGTTTATTCTATTATTTTGTTTTTACACATGTTCGTTTTGTAGTTCCGGTGAGATAGGCGACGAATTTCATTATTTATTTTGCTGTTCGCATTTGAAGAACGAAAGACAAGTATTTCTACAAATCAAGTTTTCAAATAATCCAAATACAATTTCATTTTGCTCATTATTTAATAGTAAAAAACAATCTGTCTTAAGGAAACTGTGTTTATTTATTAAGTGTATTAATAAAAAAGTTTGTCCCTCCATGTAAATGTAATCGCATAAGCATCTTATCGATCATTTTTCCTTCTTATATCATTAATTATACATGTTACTTTTAAAACATGTATGTCATCATATTAACTGTATTTGTTACCTTAACTATTGTGTCTGTATTTATATTGTATGTTTCTCTGTAAACTTGTATCTAGTTTTTAGAGAATAAAGTATCTATCTATCTATTATAAAAGGGCACATTTAAAGAATGAAACAGCGGTTACGTGAAAGATAACAGATTTGTCAACCAAATACAACTTTATTTTTATTCATTTGTCTAGTTCTATGGGGTTCGCCAGGCTCTTGAAGTTGGACGTTCAAACGCCATCTTTGAATGGTGCCCGTTATAATGGCAACCAGGTAGGGGGTTCTGAGACACCTTAAATTAAAACTTTGGATGATATTAGGGATAATATAAATAAGTTCAGGGTATGGAAGTTTCAAGACAAAAAATCAAAATAATTTCAAATTTCATTGATTTTTATATGAATAAATAGCCGATTTACTCTCGAACAGCATTAACCTACCTGCGCAGGCCCTTCTGTTTTCCGCATAGTTAATTTTACCTAAATAAACAATGTCCGAGTCGAATCCGATTTTCAATAGTATATGTCACAGAATTGCCTAATCCCTGTTACCTAATCTGTGCGTTTCGCTTGTGTCAGGCACATAACTAAACGGATTTTCTATAAATACGGGTAATAATCAAACCCGAACTCCATCATTATACAGGGAATAACAGTGCACTTTATATTAACGTGACTTTTTGAATTAACAATTCGAATTCTAAAGATCAGGCTTAAAATAAGACGTAGTTATATGAATTCAGTCACGGACCAGCGATATCGCGATGTCGCGGTAATGGTCTAGTGTTATTTTTAAAGTATCAAGCAAGTGAAAAGACAGTCGAAAAATATTAAAAGATCGTTCAAGATTCATGATTCTTGATTTAAATGTTGCTCTTCATACCTAGCTTCAAGAATCATAATAATATGACCAATATATTATAGATAAAACCAATTAAAAAAAACCACAACATTTCTAATTTGTGTTTTGACGGGAACAGAACAAATGCAATTGTAACACACACATAAATAGTCTTCAAAGAACATGTAATTGGGGAAAGATTAACCACATCTCAATGACAATCAAAATAACGGTAATCTGATCTAAAAAATCTATGATCACGTTCTAATGTTTGAACTATAAGTTTAACGCTTCACAAGTTATGGTATATAAACCCGTGGAAATGGTATGAAGGTTATTTTTATAAACGCAGATTTGTTTTTGTAAAACAGTTCTATATTCGTATAACGGAGAAGGTCGAACTACAAAAAAGTGGGCTCTCTCTATTTTGCATTCAATCGTTACGCTAACTTATTATTAATTTTTACATGATAAAATTACATGTGCACTGTAGATCTACAGGAAAATTAAAAAGGTGATGTGGGGAGTTGGAGGGTTGCATTAATGCATTCGAAGTTTATTAAATACTTTGATCCGTGTAGCTTATGTACATATGGAGTTCGATGCTAATCTTAGTAGTTTGTACGTTATTAATAAAGGCAACAGTAGTATACCGCTGTTCAAAACTCATTAATCGATAACAAAAACAAATTAAGGTAACAAACTAAAACTGAATTCAACACATTACAAAGCAAACATATGGAGTCAAATTAAAAAATATCAAAAACTACAAATCTGAAAAAAGACGAGCAAACTGTTTCCTAAAAAAAATGACAAACACTGTTTGGGTGTGTTGACCATTGCTTGCTGTTATATCAATCATTTTGTATGTCATATGTTTTTGATTACAATCAATGTTGTAATTTGGCGATGGCAAAGTTTATACTTTAGTAAGGGACAAAATGTATTCAGATGAAAAAAAAGTAGGAAGTACATTGTATGGTTAAGATCTTTACAAATATGAGTGCATACCAAAACAATATGTAAACAGAAACAAATGGCACAACCCATGATTAGCCAAAAACAATCTAAACATAAAAACAAACTTTCCCAAACTTGTTCAATGTCAAAAGAACATGCAAGACTTAGATCAGCCAGCTTGATTCCATACCCCATTAAATTACTGATCTGAACACGACGAAGACATATCACTCTATTGGATTTCCTTCTTCCACCATTATACATAAATGTATGAATGTCATTGCTTAGTAATGTATAACTTTGAAAAAAATAAGATAGTTAAACATGTATATGCCCGATAGCTGTAAGCAAATGTGTTGTTGCAGTTGAACTGTTTTATAGAATAAAACAATATAAACTTATTTTGGCTCTCAATAATGACGATTTCAGTATGTATATTAAGAAAATTTATCCTGTTGAATTTACTCAAAATAAAGCTAATACTAACATTGACCACTGCCCTTTCCTCGATCATGATATCTATATCACTAATGGAAAGCTGAATACTAAAATTCATGAATAAAAAGATGATTTTTCATTTCCTATCGTTAATTATCCATTTTTAGATGGTGACGTTCCCTTGTCACCATCTTTCGGTGTTTATATTTCTAACTTGTACGATTCGCTCGTGTATGAAACACGGTTTTAGATTTAAACGAGATAAATTTATGTATTACTGAAAAATTATTACACCAGGGTTTTCGATATCACAAACTGGTCAAAACATTTACTAAATTTTATCATCTGTATAAGGAAATCATTCATAAATATAGCTCAACATGCAGACTTCTTATACGTTCAGGTATTTCACATCCATTTTTTATGGAAATATTCTTTATCAAGCACAAAGGTGTCAGTATTCACCTCAGAAACTTACATAACCTTTAAAAGACTTATTAAGAAGGGATTTAGTTACGATACTGTTGTCAGCTCATTAAAGATTGCATATTTTGGCGTTAGTATTGATTCACTTATAGGGTCTTTGCGTCTGAACTAAACACATGTATTCCAAAACCAGTTGTTGGCATGACAAGGGTTAAGTTCTTCTCATATATGTTATGATGGTATGATACTAAACCCCTTACAGAAAGAATGATGCCTGATGTTCATATGATGAAATCATAATCTTTCAGTCAGTTTAATTGAAGTCTGGAGCTGGCATGTCAGTTAACTGCTAGTAGTTATTATTTATGTATTATTGTCTTTTTGTTTATTTTCTTTGGTTACATCTTCTACATGTACCATCAGACTCGGACTTCTCTTGAACTGAATGATAAGTTTACTTTTCTACATTGGCTAGAGGTATAGGGGGAGGGTTGACATATCACAAACATGTTTAACCCCGCCGCATTTTTGCGCCGGTCCCAAGTCAGGCGCCTCTGGCCTTCGTTAGTCTTGTATTATTTTAATTTTAGTTTCTTGTGTACAATTTGGAAATTAGTATGGCGTTCTTTATCACTAAACTACATTTTTTGTAGTATATATTTGTTTTGGAGCCAGTCTCCGGGGCGGAAATTTCTCGCTACATTGAAGACCTGTTGGAGGCCTTGAGCTGTGTTTTTTTCTACGGTCGGGTTGTTGTCTCTTTGAAACATCCCCATTTCCATTCTCAATTTTATTATTATAAACAGCTAATTGCAATCATACATAAATATCTGTTGTCTAAAGACTTTGTCACTTGAAATTGTTATATTGTCGTGGTTATTAAAACAGCATTCATTGATTTGTTACACACAATTTATTTATCCCCATGTGCGTTGTATTATAAGTTCTCATGAAAAGCGAATATCGAACATTTCTGACACCTTTTCTTTTTTTTTTAACTTTAATGCAATACATTTAAACTGTCAAATATAAACATCAAGGTGAAGAACAAAAGAAAAAGAAAAAAACATACTTACCCCAAGGCATGTAAAACCGGCTTTAAATACGGTTCTGTCAGTAACAAATCATGACAATTGTTCCATATTATTCAGAGTGGAAACTTTGGTGTACAAAAACATGAGTCTATTCAAACACACCATGATAACGTAGAGTACGCCAGATATGTTTAAAGTCCAATTAGTAATAAGTCCTTTTACTAAATGATAGATTTTTGCAGTTTGTTTTTCTTTACTTATACGGTATGTGCGTTTGGGTAGATATCATTGCTTTTTGTTTGTTCTGATGTATTTAGCGTATCTTCAGCATTGTCTGTAAGAGAAATTTTAGGTAATTTTATATGTCTGATCTTCTCACAAAGTAAAATTTTAAAATTGTTGACATTACAAAACATTTGGTGTGATATTATACAAATACAGCCTTTGTATGAGGTCGATACAAGGATATATTGACCTCATACAAAGGCTATATTTGTTATATTATTAATTTCCGACCATATTTGTATCAAAATCGTCATTTAGGATTATTGGAATTTTATAGATATTACATTGTCTTATTGACAGTAACAACATATTAGTTGTTATTTCATTTCCTTTTTTTTTTGTTTTTTTTTTTTTACATCTTATGTGTTTAAAGATTTTTTGTCAAATAATTGATGACAGATATCATGTGTTATAAAACGTTAAACAATATCTTGAAATTCAGTACATGACGTCACAAAGTATATCGGTTTTAGATATTCTAAAAATAACCGTGCGATATGCTTTTTGCCGGTCAATATGCTTTTTGCTATCCGCCGTTTTTTTCTCTACCTTCGAAAATATAGTTTAACATGTGACTATCTCTAAACGAATCAAATTTGTTAAAATATACGAAGTAATAATATTAAAAGTTATCTTCTGTGTTCGTACTATGAACACAAAAGTTGCTGGTTTTGTTAAAACATTTCCGTACTCAATGTCTACCTTACAAATGACAATTCCTATAACCAATAATTATCACATTAATTATAATATATAATATATCTTAAAAAGAAAACTTTATAAGATATATTATAAATCAAATGATATATAGTACAAACTATACATTGCTATATGAGATAAATTATTAACTGTATAAGATATATCATAAACTATATATTAAGATATCTTCAAAGTTATAATATAAGATATGCTATAAACTATAATACACTATATCTGATAAACTATACGGTATCTTATAAACTGTGTATGATATCTTATAAACTGTTTATGATATCTTATAAACTGTTGATGATATCTTAAAACTGTTTATGCTATCTTATGAGTAGTATACAACATCTTATGAACTATATAAGATGTTTATGAACTATAGACAACATCGTATAAACTATTTACAATATATCCTTGACAATTTACGCTATCTTATAAAAAATAAAATATATCGGAAGAAAGATCGTAATATCATAGCAGAATAAGGAGGCAAAACAAATTACTGAATTAAAAAGATATAGCACCAGTTATCCGTGAGGTTCAGGTGATAGTCCGAACGCCTCCGAATTATTATTTTAACGAACGATATCGGGGGAACATTCAAGTTATATTTTTTCTCGTGTTTCCCATTAATGCCAGCCCTTTTAACAGATATGATTATAAACAATCATAATTTATAAAAAGAAGGAATGTACAACACCATTTTCATTATTGTTTTGACAAGAAAAGAAAAATCTTTAAAAAACAAATAACCTACAAAAAAGAACAATTGGTGACAGATTAACCACGTCTCCATAATAAACGGAACAACAGAAATCTGATCTTTAAAAATATATATCACGTTCTTCTATTTTAAACATTAGTTTTAACGCCTCATAAGTTGTTGTTATATAAAACTTGTCGAAACAATGGGAAATGATCTCAAGATATTTTTTATGAACACGACTCTTATTGTAAAGCTGTAAAGTTTTGTTTTAATGTAATGACTTTGACAAAACGAATAAATCAATTTACAAACTTCTCTTACTATATAATTGAGAATGTTCAAAATGTACTCTCTCCAAAATCGTTTCGCTAAATTATTTTAAATTATTATAATCGCTACACAAGAAAGATAAAAAGAAATATGCACTCTAGATCTCATCGGACATTTAAAAACTGTGACAAGGAAAGGATTGCATGCATGTTAAACATGTTGTATAGCAGAAGTTAGTCGCAACCTGCGAAAGACTGTCTTTCAATCTTCTTTTATACCATTGTTTGTTACATTATGTACGTCTTTATTTTGTATTTAGAATAAATGTTTCACTCTTCGGTTTTGAAAATTATTGTAAATAATAAAAACCCTTCGCCATGCCTAATTTAAGCAATGGCAAAGTCCATACATTAATAAGGGAAGCCATTAATGTATTAAAATAAAAACAAATATAAGAACTTTATGTTTGAGATCGTAAGAAAGTTTCAATTAGATGTATCAAGGAAAAACAGAGGAGTATGAATCCAAAATAGATATCTACCAAAATAGCTCAATTGCAAAGTCCTAAATTCATTATAGGAAAAACAAAAATCATACATATTATGATGGGAAAAAAAGAAGAATATACGATATTAAATGATAAATGTGGAGAATATTTGAATTATCTCAGGCGTTTCAAGAGCAGTTAATGATGTCAAAGTCGGACAGACATACAGAAGAGGTCTTTTAAATAGCGTTCAAAAGTTAGTAATCGGAAAGTGGAAGTATATAGTATAATAAATTACACGTATTGGTGAAACTTTACTCTTCATGAATAACATAATTAAATACATACGCGTATGTGATATGTTACACGTACGTCTAACATTTGTACGTGTGCAACTATCATGAAATTCCCTTTTATATCATAAGCAAAACAAACAAACCGAACAAAACGTATTGAACATACATGTCTTAGATCGGCCAGCTTGAATTCATAGGACACGGAATTACCTAATTAAACATGACGAAACCAGATCACTTTATTGATTTAATTTCTTTCACCATTATAATTGTTTTTACGTTTATCATTTGTTCATAATACACAATTTTAAAAAGGATAATATTTAAAAATGTATATGCTGGTTAATAAGCAAGTGTTTTGTGGACATTGAAGTGTTTTAAAGAATGAAAAAAACAAATATTTATTCTGAACAGCCAATCATACATAAATATTTTTTGTGTGAGACGTTATAATTTAGATTTACATACTCTCTTGATTTATTAACACTTCATTCATTTATCTTTTCACACGATTTATTTATCCCCGTATGCTTTGTATTTTAAGTTAGAATTAAATACGAATATCATACATTGCAGTCATTTTTTTTTTCCAATTTGCAATTCATTAAAAGTGTCCAATACAAACTGTAAGGTGAAGAATGAAATAAAAATAAAAAATAAAAAAACCTTAAAGCACATATACTCTGCTACAAATATGAATATGTAAGCAACAAATCATGAAATTTGTTCGATAAAACTCAGAGTTAAAAAAACGTAATTACAAAAATCATGAGTCTTTTCATACACATCATGACAATGTTTAGTACACTAGATGTCTTTAAAGTCCTTTTACTAAGTAATGGATTAGTATTTTCCTTATATTGTATGTGCGCTTGGATAGATACAAATGCATTTTGCTTGTTCTGAGGTAATTATAGTATCGTCCGCATTGTCAGTAAGACCAGTGGTAGGTAATTACATATGTCTGATCTTCTTTCAGGGTGGTATTTAATTGTTTACATTACATTTGGTATGACAATAAATTTTCACTTTTTCTCCTGCAATATGATAATTAATTAATGTTTTAATAACCAAATATTTCCGTATACATGTACTTTAGAACAAAATTATTCATTAAATTGTCTACGTTTTCTTACTTGTTCGCGTTTAGTCCAAGGTAATGTTTGTTCTTCTTATACTCCTTAATGTGAGTAATTCAGTAATTGAGTAAATCAATTTCAATTGATATTTTAGGGTGTCTTTTTCATGTTGTGATGTAACGCTATTGTTTCAGGTTAAGGTGGATAATTGTGTCTATCAAATTTTAAAACCGTTTCATTTGTTTTAAACCTGTCTTAAGTCATGAACCATCTCCGTATCTATATCATTTATATAAATACAAATATATGGATATGCAAGTCTACATTGAAAAAAAACGTTCAAAATGTTCAAACCTTTCAAATGCGTTGGATAAAATGTGCAATTTGTAAACATATCCATGTAACAAAAATATCTTGAAACAGGGGTCTAAATACAGTACACACAACAGTTTTCAACAGACCAAAACACGTTAATTGTCTATTTAAACAAAAAGCATTTGACTGACAGGTCGAACAATTGATGTTCTTAAACCATGCTGACTGTAGTTAACGATTGCGAATAAATTGATCACAAAGATGTAACATAATGTATCTTTATTTTAAGGTAATACCAAACATAAAACAATAAACTTGCAGCAAAGATGGTAAACCACAAACATGAGATGCTTAATTTTATGTTCACCATATCCGGATGTCGAAAAATATTGGCCCTTCAGTGATGTTACTGATCGAAACGGTATTTGGGAGGCAATATTATGTTATCTTCATTTAATGTAGACTTTTGAATTTAAAAGAATTTTACCAAATATTGCTCTAGACTAACTTAAACTTACGATTTCCGTTATAAAGAACATGTATGTAACATACGGATTAACAAACTGGTTGCTTCTCATGTTCTCTTTCTGTTTATGTAATTATGTATACGCCTTAAGTAGTGTCTGTACAATCTAAAAAGTTTGTATGTAGATTGTTATGCATTGGTATCTGATGCTCAGTGGAAGTATTACATAAATATCAGCGAAAGCATATTTATAACGAATTGATGTTCTACTCGCGTCGGCAAGCCGAGCAATAAGCCTGGTTAGAGAAAATATGTTTTGAAGGCATGTTACTAAAACACTTGAGTATGCACAAACTAATAAGAACAGAAGTGTAACAGGTGCTTCGAAAAAAACATTTAAATTTATCTTATGAATTGAAGTTTTTTCTACTTGTTTTGAAACTAGATTTTTTTTAAAGAATTCATAACAAGAGAGATTACCATGCCCAACTCATTTCAATTTTCAAATTCTTGCTCTTAATCATAATTCTGTTATATATACTTTTAAAAATTCCAACCACACTGAACAGGTGTTATAAATGTGAGGTTGATATCCCCAAAACATCAGAGATCCGCAACAAATGCACTTATACTGTTGTATACGGGATACAAATAAATTATCCGACTCAAGGATTTCTCGTACTAGGTAACTGAAAACAATTGTACAATTATAAACTTATTTTCATTTTGGTTTTGTTCGAAAACATGCATGATATACTGATACCTTTTTTGTTTTTAGGCAAACAACAATCAATATATTGCTTTTTAGTAATTTATTACGACATTCCCGATGTGTTTACTTTATTTTAAGTGTGTGAATTGAGTTTTTCTTTTCCTGTATTATCTGTGTAGTTAGTATTTTCACTCTTGTGTTGTCAATGTTATCACCACCACGACAACTTATTAACGACAAAAGCAATCTTTACAGTCAGATATACAAACAATTGATTTGACGATAAAAAGAAAATGATGTGATAATGTTATAACATACATAGATGGCATTTTTGCGGGTTATATTGTTTGCTAATTCCCATATATAATATTAGTCAGAACAACCTATATAAACCATAAGTACTCAACTGGTCGTACAGTAATACGTATAATATTTACTTCCTAGATATGACTCTGAAGGTCGGACTTGCTATAGTAAGTTTAATTTTGTCTTTGAATAAGTAAGAAAAATCATCAGGGCGGGTTCAGATAATTTGAAAAGGAGATTCCATACTTAGATAAAGGGGTCCTGGGTCGGAATTTATAACTTTATGTTTTTCCTTCAAAAGCTTTGATCGTAAAAAAGTGGGGTCCAACTCCGGACCAATTGGATCCGCCACTTGTGCAAAGAACTGTCAATAGAAATGTATGATCATATATAAAATCGTTTTTCATAAATTTGAGAATGAAAATTGGGAATGTGTCAAAGAGACAACAACCCGACCATAGAGCAGACAACACACATCATGTTTATAAATAAATCAACAGGTTGGGGACAATCCACCCAAATAGGGAACTGTTCTCCAAATAAGTAACAATCTCTCATTTGAGTAATCATTTTGTAGTGCAAAAAACTGACAAACTTTTCCTTAAAAGAATCTTTATCTAAAGCGGCACATATTCATTAAAAATGCAGCAAATTTTCCATAAGATGATTACCCCATATCTTCATTTACTGAGAAGATACAAGCCCTTGAAAAATTATATAACTTGACTATTTTCAAGGCTACCTACTTTCTTAAAAGCCATAATAAAATTATAGTTCTTTGGTAGAAGTTGTTCCATATTCTATAAATTGGTGCCATTTCACATAAAAAAAAACAATTTTTTTTACCACTTTGAAAATTACTCAAATGAGGGATTGTTACTGGATCATATTTCACATTTTTCTTTATTTAGACAGAGACTGCCTCTTAATGAAATCACAGCTTTGTCGAGTATCTATTACAAATCTTCATTTTGATACTTTTTGTAGATTTATTCAGGTTCATTTCGAAAGACGAAGAGGAATGTATTCAAATCTTACCATCCAAGACTTGGAGGAAGATAATTTTCGAAAAGATGGCATTGGAGTTACAATATTTTTATCTATACTTTGCGTTGTTGGTGTATTTGGAAATGCGCATGCGTTTCTGATTTACCTTTTCCGTTTGAAACCAACGAATTGCCGTGTTTTTGTTCAATGGCTGTCAACGGTAGATATAGCAGTATGTGTTATCTGTATCCCATTCGAAATATCCATTATTTTTCTGAATATGACATTTAAGTATGACATCGTTTGCAAACTATTTCGATTCCTTACGCATGTTCTGGTGATGTCATCCAGTTTCATGTTAGCAGTCATTGCAATCCATAGGAAGAGAAAACTAGGGAATCCCCACTGCAGACAATTTACACTAAAGATGGCACGCATTGCTTGTTTTGTAGTTTTAATAATAGCAGAACTTATCTCTGTACCAAGTGTTTATTTACTGGTGCTGTAGAAACTGGAACTTTGGATGTAGAACGTTACCAGTGTACAATCGATCCGAAACATTTTATGTCATCTTATTTTATTATATTCATTCTTTTTTTTATCGCCTTTATTGAATATTTCATACATAATTTGCATTATCGCATAGTCAATTGCTATACAGATAATTACAAGCCAGATTAATAGTAGGTTCTCTACAAGGCTGCAGACACATGTGTATTTACAAAGAAGCAACAGTGATCAAAAGGAAAAGACACGTGATAAAACTGAAAAACCGAATGACAGTCTTAAATACTCGCGGGATATTTCACTTTTATTCATTGCGGCATCAACTATGTCTTATATTGGCTATTTGTTAACTTTGATCAGTTTTCTTATTGATTTTATCAATCCACACACTACTGACTCATTTAAATCCATGTCGGTCGTTTTATACAGAGGATTTTTCATTAGTAGTGCGGGAAATCCTGTCGTTTATCTGTTTCTGGAAAGACAGTTCAGAGTGGAATGCAAAATCATTTATTCAAAATTGTTTGGAAAATGTTGTTTGAGCAAGGAAATAAAGATTACCGTATAAATATCATTCATAGCAAGGAAATAACGATTACCGTAAAACTATCATTCACAGCAAGGGAATAACGATTACCATATAATTACCTAAATAGCAAAGAAGATAGCTACAACCGACCGTACAAGGTCTGTATATATATTTAGCCAGTCAAGGTCGTTCAAAACTTCGAACATCATCATAATAGTAACCGTATAAAATTAAGATTTATCGAAACTTACGAACTCATATGAACATAACAAAATCAGAGTCCTATCTTTTGATCAGCTGGTATAATAGTCTATTACATTTATTATAGATGTTCTCTTACACACATCTGTTAATATTAAAGTCAATAGACAACTTCCGAGTGCTTTAATTCCGTTAAAATTTTCGGTTTTAGAGAACATCATTCGTTTGTTTATGGACGTCGTTCAAACTTTAGAATAATGAACAACAATCTAGTTTATCCTGCAGATCGAATGACGAACACGAAGACACTTGATGAACTTTTATAGAAACAACTCGAAAGAGAACTGTTATTTATATGGCTATTTTGTTCTGTCGATTTTATAAATAATTATATCTGGCTTCATTTAGTGAGATATATTATGGACATAATTGTGCAAATCATGATACAAGCATGAAATTTGATATACAGGTGAACTAAATGATAATAGAAAAAATATCAACTGCTTGCCATCAATATGGCCACCTCGTATTTTACAAATGGCGTCATATCTAATTGGCTACATTACGTAAATCCTTTGAAAGCTGTGTTATAGGTAAAATCCAATGTAATCTTTGATACAACGTAAATTACAGTTCCTAAAGTACGAGGAAGCAATACATAAACGACGAAAAAGTGACTTCCGGGTCCAAAATGGCGGCAAAAATGTGGAAAATTTTCATTTATTTTTATTTTTCCTCTAATTAACATGATATATGTATATCACTTAATTTGTTAAGTTTAAATACCTAGTTTGGTTAAAAAGAAACGTTGCTTATCTGAAATTATCTGACAGTTGCCAACACACAACATGTACAAGGAAGGCCAGATCTGTACAATGTAGCATTCACAGATACCAACACAGCTGGATCTCTTGCAGCCTGGTATGAAAAAAGGGTGCAACGGCAACCAAAGAAGTCTGTTTTGGTTTCCAACTTTAATTTATTTTATCCATACACAGTGTTCATTATTTTGTACGAGTACCTGTCGAATGCATAAATCTCACAATTCCTGTTGACCTCACCTTGATATGCTTGTTTTTTTGTGCTTCGGAAGAGAACCTTTAGTAGGCATTATAGCAGCATAAGGCCGCTGCATCCCCGCAAATGAATCAAATATTGCCTCTTTGACAGCAAATATTGATGTTGCCATACATGATGAAAACAAATGCTTTTTATGATGTCCATGTCTGTGTCTTCATACTAAATTAAAGCAGGCAAAAACGTCCGTTACATTTAAAAAATACGTCCCATGTCTGCCAAGCTGACCTTTTTACTATCCCAAAAAAATGCTGACACATGTTCACATCCACATAATGCATAGAAGGAAGGAATAGCAGCTACACGAGGACCAAACGCATTTGATATGTCATGCAAAGGAAGCCATCATAAGTCTTTATTCCTTCAAAAACCTATCCGCAATGTGTTCACACCTTTTATGTTCTTTTTCACGGGTTCAACCGAACATAAAGCATTTCTTTTCTATACAAGGCTTAATAACACAAAACACAAATATACTATGGGATGTAGGTTTGCAGCATCCAGTCTTTTAATAATTTCATTCGGAACATAAAAACACGTGAAAAAACTAAATTTTGAATGGCAGGCATTACGCCAAAAGACAGTCCTTATCACATTATCTTCACTAGAAGTATGATCATCAGCCTGAACAATCTACAAAATATAATTACAAAAATTAGGAACAATTCACAACTACATGTAAATGAATGAAAAGAGAAAATTGATTAAATACTGTAACTTTGGACAGTATACATGTGCATCTTTTGAATTGTACAATTCTATAAGAATAATCTTAATATACGTGTGAAAGACAGTACCAGTCCTAAAGAACAACAATTGTTTTTGTTTCAAAACAAAAAAAATAAAATAAAAGTCAAACAGACCTTAACAGCAATTGAATTAAACGTGTAGACTGATTGAATGCAAACCGTCGAATGATTTAATTCCCGCTTAGGTATGCACGGGTGAATCTACCCGTGCAAATTACTACGCAAACGGTATTAGTTAAGCCTTATAACGAAAAGAAATTTATTTATGTTCTTTTTCACGGGTTCAACCGAACATAAAGCATTTCTTTTCTATACAAGGCTTAATAACACAAAACACAAATATACTATGGGATGTAGGTTTGCAGCATCCAGTCGAGACAAAAGGCGAAAGAGTGCCAAGTTATCAGAAGCAGAAGCTCCTCCTCTTCGTAAACTATACAAACTAAATTATTTTTGTCTAACCCTATTGCGCTTAAAGCTTATCTGGTTCTAGTATAAGATGAAGGCTTATATATTTTACTAAATACTAAGGTATCTTCTTTGGGCTGCAAAGAACAAAGATGTACTCCGAAGAATCAATCTTAAGACTTGCTAATTAAGTGAATAAGTCGGTTTATCAGTACTTGCAATCATAACTATACTACCTTGTCAATAAATATTGGTCTTGCTATTGTGAACTATACATAGTGTCAACGTGTGTTTTATGAAAACTGATATCACTCATTATTATAAGTGAGAGTTCTTTGTATCTAAAAAATCAAGTACAAGCCAATTATAACATACAAAGTAACATACAGTTGGACAGGTTAGAATTATCATGATACAGGTTAAATAGAAAGTTAAATTCTTTCATTTGTATTGGTTTCGCCTATCCATCAAGTACAGAAAATCACGGCAAGATCCGTGATACAAGCGGCCAGGTCCGCATATTAAATACATGTACACTGTACAATCTACAGTTACAACATAAAACAAAAACAAAAAACAAAAAAACAAAAACAAAAACGGCAAGGTCGTCACAAAGATATTTTTACTCGAAATTCATTCATTCATTTTAGCATCAAGTTTCAATACAAACATGGAAAGATATGCAATATCCTATCCTTCAAGGACAGAAAATCACGGTCAGGTCCGTGATACAAGCGGCCAGGTCCGCAAATTTAACGCATGTACACTGTACAATCTACAGTTACAACATCAAAAAACAAACAAGTATCAAGGTCCGCATAAAGAAATTTTTACTCAAAATGCATTCATTCATTTTAGCATCAAGTTCCGATACAAGACATGGAAAGATATGCAATATCCTATCCTTCAAGGACAGAAAATCACGGCCAGGTCCGTGATACAAGCGGCCAGGTCCGCATATAGAACACATGTACACTGTACAATCTACAGTTACAACATCAAAAAACATAAAAGCGGCAAGGTCCGCACAAAGATATTTTTAATCGAAATTCATTCATTCATTAATGATTTTAGCTTCAAGTTTCAATACAAGACATGAAAAGATATGCAAAATCCTACCCTTCAAGGACAGAACAACATCACGGCCAGGTCCGCATATTACACACATGTACACTGTTTAATCTACAGTTACAATATCAAAAATTAAAAAGCGACAAAGTCCGCATAAGAATTTTTTCTCAAAATTCATTCATTCACTTTAGCAACAAGTTCAATACAAGCACATTTGAAATAAATCTATATTGGTTTAAAACCGAATTCTCAGCACATTATACATAATTTACCTATTACGGGTGATAATGCAATGAGTTTACCAATATCCGCTGCAACTTTCCTTGCAGTCGTATTACAAAAGATTTATAAGTGCTAAAACAATACTATTCAAAATATTCGTACATTTTCTGTTCAGGTACACTTAAAGTACCTCTATCATATTTAAATCCCACACAAAACCAATCTAGTCTAATTTTGTATGGCTTCCACACACTTTTTCCATAATTTGGCAAAAACACAGCTGACAATATAAATCAGACAATATTTCTTTTGACACTTTTAACATAAATGTTTCAGTATTTTCAAATCCAAGTCCATAATCTAGATATACAATTATATTGAATCCTTTACTATGCCAATATTTTACAAGAGGGCGTACCATTTTAGTGAAAATGGAACAAGCTGAGCTCAGCACAAAAGACAAAGCTGAAGTGTTATATTTAACTTCAGTGTCACTTTTCTATGAAAACACAAGAAATTTTTGTGATTCAACATGCATATCTATATGTAGGTACCCCGATGATGTCTTTAATCAAACTTAAATGCAATTTTTTTTTTAATTTTCTGCATACGTTCTGGACTCTTTTACAACCTCGTATTTAATTTTAAAGGGGCACTAGCTACGATATATATAAAAAAAATAAAGTATGATTTTTTTTTAGATCAATCATTAATCAAATTGGAATAATGAAATAATAATTTGCTTTTAGCAATCAATTTCCTTTAATTTTGTTGAAATAAGCGATTAAACATAATTTTTGACTGATTCGCTTGCAAGTGAAAACGTCATCATCATTCTAACCGGTATTCATGTGAACTTCAAGTTAACCCCTAGCTAGAGATTGACAACGCATGCATTGTACGTGTACTGGTTATTTAAATAAAAAGAATGTCAACAATGAAAGTGAAACTACGGTAAATCATTTGATTACTAATTCGATGCACATAAAATCATTCTTATATGGTTAAAAACAATTAGAAACATCTATTTTTAATCTATAAAATAAAATCAAACAGACCTATAAAAATGCAATTGCACGTGTTGTTTTAATCTATTCGTATCTTTATTTTTGTTTACATCGCTTATATGGTCATCTGAGGTCAAATCGATAGTTAATTAGATGGCGTCTGGACTAAAATACATACGAAACGAACCTATATATTATCTACCCCATGCTCTGTAAACTGTTTATTTTAGACTTTTGATAGTTTGGATAAAGGTTTTACATTGTTATAAACCAAATATGAGAATTTGAGTCAAATCGGTTACAATGAATTTGACAGCTAGTGCCCCTTTAAATAACATTTCGTATTGAAGTACGTGTCTGATGTCATTAATCAACACCGATAAAGGATTAACAACAAAAGGGATGTGCTAACTTCCTTAGCGACTCCCGTAAAATACCAAAAATACAGAAGCATGTGCATCGGTAATTTTCAAAAAAATAGCCAGATTCAAGTATAGGCAAAACTAAATTTTTTAAAACTGAACTCGGCCAATAAAAGTTTTTCTTTCCAAAAATGTAGGCTATAATATAATTAACCTTTTACATTATAAACTTGTACTAGCTCATTGTCATACTCATATGTGTCTAAACATAAACTAAAGTCAATCAAAGATAATACCTCATTTGCAACTGCTGGTGTTGTAAGACCGCTTATTTCGGGACAGTTAGACGACCAATGTCCAATGGAAAACAACAATAAAGCATCAGCTGTAGGGTTGCTAGTAGGGTTGTCATCTTCACTCCTATGATGACTTCTTGCAGGTGCACGTTCATGAGTACTTTGGATTTTCTCGTCAAACATGAAGGAGAAAAAGTCAAACAGACCTTAACAGCAATTGAATTAAACGTGTAGACTGATTGAATGCAAACCGTCGAATGATTTAATTCCCGCTTAGGTATGCACGGGTGAATCTACCCGTGCAAATTACTACGCAAACGGTATTAGTTAAGCCTTATAACGAAAAGAAATTTATATAATCTTGTGAGTGCTATAATTCCTAATACTACTATATCTGTGTCAGTACTACTTGACATTACTTTTATCAACCATTTATCATGGACACACATTCATGTATCTGCTTCTTCAAGATTACAAGGGGAAAGCTGGGAACTATCAGTATTAAAATTGCAAAAAATATTTTCACCTTGGGTAACATATTATATAATAAGCATTTATATTAGTTTCTAAAAAAACTACGCTGTTGGCAAAAAAACATTAACAATTCTGTTGTGTTGTCATCTTCACAGAGAAAATATTCCAAACCTTTGACGTCTTACCAGAACCAAACTATTCTCGTCTAGCATCAGCACCTTGCCTTTTCTTGTCCCAGCCTTTAAATTATTCATGTAAACATCAAATACAATGTCTTCTGTTCAATTTTATTTTTACGCAAGTTTTTTTTAAAATAAGGCAGTATGACATCATTTGTATAATCATCAAATATGTTTGCACGTGGTGGCCCTGGAAGTAACTATTGCTGCCCAATCATCAATAACTGTGTCAGTGTTTGGAATAGTTAATGGCAAATCGCAAAATGTTTCAAGTATACCCACTTCCTGACATTTAATACCATTGTTTAAGTATCATCCTTAGACAGAGACATAGGAGCAATTGGTTTCCCTGGATAAAGAAATCTTCCAAGTCAAACGGTCTAGAAAAGAGTTTGCAATCCTTTTTACAAAGCAGATTCTCCTTCGTTTTGCATTTGCTCCAAAAGATCTTTGAACTGTTTGGACCCACTATCTTGGAGTTTATATATATATCTTACCTGCTTCCGAGTTATCAATTTCATTAAAAGAGTCCATTTAGTACAAATCTTATGACTGCCATAGAAATGAATTTCCAAACTAATCCATCACTTTAGAAAACCTTTGAGGTTTTTCGAAGAAATCCTTTGTGTTTTCATAGAGTCTTCATGATGTCGTTCATCTGTTCTAGAATGACTTACACAAATAGATCTTTCAAATTCATCAACCAGTCTACTGACGTCTGGTCCAGCTACCATCCATCGTCTCAAAGAGATCTTCTGTTTAACCTATGGCAACAACATCGCCCTTCACAATTGCATTATTCTGTTTGTGTGCCTGATCAATTGGGATATTAGAAAACAACTTGCTGGTCATACATACAGTGAAACTACTATTTGTAAATTCCATCGCTACATGTGAATGATGTTCGTCAAGAAAAGCCATAAAATTAACTTGGAGATTGTTCGGTAACCATCGAGCATAATTTACGATGAGTTTATTTACTAGATGAAATCCCAATAATACGATATCATGCTTTAATACTATAGACTATTTTAAAGTACGATTTCAGACTCATAAAATGAGCCTACTACCGAAAGCACAAAAAGTTCTTAATTCATAATTGAACGCTAGAAATTAAACTGTTGTCGAGATGTTTCTTACACCAGCTGTCTATCACATTATCGAACATCACAGAATCATGAATTGTATTTTCTGCTTTTACGCTTTCAAAAGTCGACATAAATGATTCATACAAAACACATGCAGTTATCTGATGTACGTATCTAGTCCTAGGTACAATTGAACATACATGAACATGAACAGATTGTGCCGTTCTATATGAAGCAATATCGGCTTCAGTGAGGGCACTTTTCCATCCGTTATCACACAATATATCACTCAGAATTAGAAAATAAGCCATTTCAATGTACAATCCACCCAAATATGACTATTTACTTATCTTCGCCGTACAAAGCTGGCTATTCCTACTGAATTTGAATAGCCAATACTAAAAGTGGTTGATCTGTAGCTAAAATTGATGTTTGCCCGTGATTTAGAAAGGTAAACACTTTTTACCTCTTATCCATCGAATGCTTAATTATTGCAACTGAATTAAAGTGTTTATAAACAGTGGCATCAAAGAAGTTACACTTACTTGAACAAAATAGCCTAGACTTTTATAGGAATGAAATGAGAACGAAGATATGTTTACGAAATAAAATACTCGTCTGTGAGATGAACTACGATTTACACCAGTGTGCCCTGATAGTACGTGGAAGTCACAATTATATAGTAGATGTTTTTGTGTCCTGTTAAATTGTTATACGATGATGACTGATGTACCCATATTTTGACTATTTTATAATTGTGACTGTTTATTTAACGCATCATGTAAATGTAGCGGAATTTGATGAGACTGTTATTAAAGTGAGAGGGTTTGCGCTATAGAACCAGGTTTAATCCACCATTTTCTACATTTGAAAATGCCTGTACCAAGTCAGGAATATGACAGTTCTTGTCCATTCGTTTTTGATGCGTTTTGTTTTTTGATTTTGCCATGTGATTATGGACTTTCGAAATTGATTTTCCTCTGAGTTCGGTATTTTTGTGATTTTACTTTTTAAATATGTTTATAAATAGTTTTCGCATGCACAAAATTGATAAACTCATGTATTTTTTTAAAATGTTATCAAATCAATTTATAACATCATTTAAAATCCAAAAGCACTAAATATATAGTAAATTGTTCAAATATTTATGTGTGAATTTTGATATATTTTTGCGCAAACCCTGAAGAGTCAAATATCTTTTTCTTGTGTATACAGTCACTTGTTGCGGAATGTAGCCATCAAACGTGATAATAGGTTTACCGAAGGTAACAGAAAAAGTTTTCTTGAAAAATAAGTATTTTCGAACTCGAAAAAAAAAAGTTTTTAAAAAGGCCGTGGCCATCTTGAAAAATTGATGTTTTTTTTTTATTGGTCAGCGTTTTCAATAAAAAAAACATCAATTTTTCAAGATGGCCAAAAAATATATAATTTTCTTGCTTCGTGCTAATTTTCATGCCTTAATCATCATTTGCACAATTCCCTCGATTTTGCTTGCTAAGATCTCCCACTGGTAAAAATAAGACGATTTATATCGTTTGATCTTTGATAAACTTAAGTTTGTAATCGTGTAAAGTATGTTGGCTTTTTTAAGTGTTCGATTAAAAAAAAATACTTTATTTTTCACTTCCGAAAGTACTGCTACACATTTTAAACTTTTTTTCATGTTTCTTTTTTTTTACCGACACGAAATAGCTTATTGTTTGTCATCATCGACGAGAATATAAAATACAATAGACATGATAGAAAGTGACAAGTTAACTTAATCATGCTTATATTATATACCTACAAGGTGTTATTGACTTCCGGTCAATTATTAAGACCAAACAGGGATTATTGCAAGTTTTCATGTAGTTTAGAGCAAAACTTATGGCCTGCGTTAGGTAATAATTTACCTTGATTTAAATGCAATCTACAGAGTAAACAATAAATATTTAATTCGTGTTTTAATGACAATAAAAGTGTTACTGTACAATTATCTATCTTTCTTTATTTTAAAAATTTCGGCAGTAACAACTCTCCGTTTATTAGGCTGAAATAAATACCGTTTACTCATTTACTCATTTCGATGACAAAAACGAGAGTTCTTTGACATAACCCTGGTGCTTCAATTTGTCGCTTATACACTTAGTAGTGACGTTTAAGTCTTGAGTAGCAGCGTAAAGCTCTCGAATATCGAATGAGTTTGGAAATGTGTATGTATATATGTATCCTAGCCTGTTGAAACTGGAATATTGATACTGCCGGGGGAAAGGGGGGGCGGTATTCGTCTCGTTTGTCATAGAATTTTGTACAAAGTTGACGGCTTATGTCTTATTCGAGGTATCAGTCTAAATCAAAGCGGAAGAAGACGTTTCTATTGTGTCTTTAAAGTCTTGTTCATGAGAATATAAAAATGGAACCCAACAGAAAAGAATGGATTGTTAATGGAAAGAGCATAATCAATATATTTGAATGTGAAATTAAATGATCTGGCTTCATTGAACGTCTTGTTTTTAAAAAGTGTCTGTAAGATTTGACCTAAAGGAAAATAAGAAGAGGTCGGCAATGAGAGGCGCACAGTTTGTTCCGCTGTGTAGCATGCTTCACCTTTTTGTACACTATACAGATACAATGCCATATGATATCACAAAATAATACCGTTGTTGCTTATACTTCCAGTCTATATTTGAAAGCATTGTGGATTATTGTTTTAGATTCATTTCTAGTTTTACATGCGATAGTGTTGTGTACTGCGTTGAAATAAATAAAAAAAGAGATAAAATTTATTTCAGAGATATAAAAATATCCAGGAGTTCAAAAGATAAATAACTGACCACTTCATTGGTGAGTTTATCTGGACACACCTGTCTATAGATGGAGTGGTATTAAATAATGGAACCGGTTAAACACCGCCCAGTCAAGTTATACCGAAAATCCTCACTTATCAGGAGAAACTGGAACTTTTCCCGTAGTTGTTTTATGTCTATGGTACACAAGAGTAAGCTGTAAAACAATTTTGTTTTTGTGCACCTCAACATCAGTATTTATTTTGGTTAATTAAGAGAAACAATATAAAAAAATAGTTAGTTCATTGTAGAAAAAAATAAAGACGAGTTAAAATAGAAAAATATTATGTAAGCAGATAAACTGCCCCTTACAACCAGCATGAATTTATCAGAGGACAATACGAATGCTCGAAATCAAGGCTTCAAATAAGATGAAGTTACTTTAAGTCAGTCGACGGTGCTGCGGGCGTGTTCTAGTTTTCTGTATAGCAATGAATTACACAAATAATCCTAAGTATCGAAGGAACAACATGTTTATCAGAAATTGAGTTTTGTCCCAATAATTTTTAAAAGTTTCGTTCACACATGGTCATACATGATTTGATCATCGTTCATATTAATGCTCTATGTTAAGTGTTCCTTTGACAATTTTGAAATGCTATCCTATCGTCATCTGTTACAACTGTGTTTTCTATTCCATAAACGAGGTCATCATATTCCGAATATCCTTTTAGAAATGTTAGAAATTTGATATAACCGTTTTCGTCTCCAGATAAAAGTTCTCCCATTAAGATCCTATTCTTTTCTTTTTGTAACCGTTCAATTTCTATCGAATCGCCTTCCATTTCATTAAACGAATTATCAGATACATCTTGATCTACCAATAATTGTACTGTTGTGTTGTTATCTGTTGAACGATCGCCATATAAAACATCATTCCACTCTAACAATCCTACAAATATTTACAATGTTATTTTATCAAATTCCTTACAAGTTCAGTGTCAAATGAAATAAAAGTACTACAAAAAACATGAAATAATATGAATACATGACCCAAATTAATGCAGTTACAAAAAAATGTAAATAAATCGAGAAAAATTGAGAGATCATTTCTCCTCATTTTGTAACATATACACTCGTACAGAATCAGAATACTTAATAAGTTTAAAAGTTTAAAACAAGTTTTACAATGCTTAGAGTGATTTAAATAACTTCATTTATAAAGTCAATTATATCCGATGTCATTGCAAACGAAGTAATGATGTAGGATTTTTGTGTTAGGGTTATAGAGCGTTGACAAGGCAATTGTCTCTTGCAACAGCCAATCAACATATCCTCCTTCTTTTTAAATATATCGAAGCTGTTTAATGGAAGGGTCATTACATAGTGAGAACACGCGTTACGTTTGAGCAGAAATGAAAAAGCCATCCAATGGAGCAGGTGGTATGGTATTGCTTACCATTAGAAAGATTACAACTGGAAAGTTAAAAACATTAGCTTTGTGATTGATTTTATTTTAAATTACCTGATAACGTAGTGAGAAAGAAATCATATGGATTAAGTATGATCAGGGTAGTTTTTTGCTTGTGATTTTAGATCTGTTCACCTGATTATCAATAGCATAACATTTTATTGTTATCGAACATTATATTGAAAATATACATACCAATTACCGCTAGAACAGTGATCATAACAATTATTAATGCTTTGCTGAAGTAAACACATGTTAATCTATATGTTCTGCCTGTAACGAGAAATATTTCTGCTCATATGTTTTCAATACACGATCGCGATACTGTTTTTCTGTACCAGAAATAACCTAATATATATATAACAATAACATCTTCATGCCTAATATATCATGTACTGTAGTACGCCGCTAGATTAAAACTGACGTGGAAAGGTAACATATGGCCACCGAAAGCTCTTTTTTTGAGAGCCCAGGTGGTCGTGTGGTCTAGCGGGACGGCTGCAGTGCAGGCGATTTGGTGTCACGATATCACAGTAGCATGGGTTCGAATCCCGGCGAGGGAAGAACCAAAAATTTGCGAAAGCAAATTTACAGATCTAACATTGTTGGGTTGATGTTTAGACGAGTTGTATATATATATATATATATACAACTCGTCTAACATCAACCCAACAATGTTAGATCTGTAAATTTGCTTTCGCAAATTTTTGGTTCTTCCCTCGCCGGGATTCGAACCCATGCTACTGTGATATATATATATATATATATATGTGTAGGACTCTAAAGTGCGATGGTACTCTTAAGTGCGATGTTCACGCTAAAGTGCGATGATCTACGCTCAAGTACGATGATGTTTCGCGCTGAAGTGCGATGATTGTTTGTTTTCTTAAGTGCGATTGAACAAAAGAGACAGGTTCAAGGGCACTAATGTTCATATTTTGTGTGTTTAATATGTATGTATATATGTTTATTGTGTTTATTGTATTAATATATGTTGGTCACAAACTGTAAAGTTTATATGACAATAAAATATTTGATTTGATTTGATTTGATTTGTTAAAAACAAGTCTTTTTGCAAAATCTAGTTTGCTATGATAAACCATATAATGCGATAGGCTTTTACTTTACCGGTAGTCTTATGTGACTGTTTCTAAATTTAGAAGACTGACCTAGTAATAATTGCTAAAAGTATTGATTAGGTGTCACAAAATACTATATTTCCTTTAAATGATTTTTTAATAGCTCGGTCGTATTGGATTGATTGTTGGTGTTGCTGTTCAGTGGCAAATGTTTCATGCATGTTCAGGACGAGGGACGTATTGGATGTAGCTTGCCGTTTACACAGCCTATTAATGTAAATACATACCCTTAAAGTTGTCAGTTGCAAATACAAAATTCAGTCATTGTCGGGATAAATACAATTTTTTTGAACAAGCTTTAATTTGAATGCGAGATGAAGGGGTTGTAGGTTGAACTTCCCCCTTTTCGTAGCGGGTATTAATACATGTTATATCTTACTTTACAATGTACACATGATGTGTTTATGGACAATTTATGATTTACGCTTGAAAACGTGTACCTTTATTTTACTTACGTTTATACTCCTCAATAAAATCGACAATATTTTAACGTAAACGTAAACATTTATATCTGATCTGTTCGCTTCAATTATTTATTTCATCTTACGGCATGTTCATTTTTTGGTTTGTATAAACGACTGTTAACGTCATTATCCAACTACGTTTCGTACGTCTATACTTTCGCGGACCATCGCATTTTAGCGTATGAAGGCATCGGACTTTAGCGTGGACCATCGCACTTTAGCGTGACCATCGTACTTTAGCGTCTCCAACACACTTTAGTGTCCTACATATATAACGATATATGCGCTACCATTTGGTCATATCATCAATGTACATGAACACATATATAATATCATGCTTGTATTAGAGACAAGAATCCAATGTCTGGGAAACTTTTGACAACACAACTGTCAGTTCACTTATAATGTTTCCGTAGCTTTGTAATGAATTTGGCCTTTTAACATTAAAACTTTTGATTCGAGCATCAATGATAGGTCTTGTATGATTGACGTACCATTCATCCGGTGTTATCAATATTATTTGTATATACCTACTATCTCTGTGTATTTTATATTGAAATGATTACAGGATATATCAGATAATGTATTTCTGGCTTTCATCTGTCATTAGTCAGGAATCTGTCGTTTGTTGATGTGGTTCATAAGTGTTTCTCGTGTCTCGGTTTTTAAATACTAGTATATTAGACCGTTGGTATTTCCGTTTAAATGGTTTCACATTAGTAATTTAATGGGATCTTTATAGCTTGCTGTTCGGTGTAAGCCAATGCTCGTTGTTCTTTGACCTATATAATTTTTTATTTCTATAAATTGTGACTTGGATGGCGAATTGGCACATTGACACTCATACCACATCTTCTATATCTATTAAACTAAGTATGTTGGACACAGGTGAGAACAACTGACCAGCTCTCCTTTTTTTTTTTAAATTATTGGTCGATCTATGACTGAACATTGGTCTTTCAAATGCTAATCAAAATATTTCCGATTATTAAATTTCCCTACTATCAATGATAACAACATCTATGGATCATGTTAGTTTTGTTTGATACAAAGCATGCAACATTGAGTAGTATAACCCTACTATGAAATTCTTTTTTTTCTTGTTAAATTTTATTAGAATATTTATTGTAATTTGCCAAGGACATACATGAGATACTTACTTACCTTCATAATAACTACTTCTACCGTCGGTAAATCTGTCTACTGATGTTGAGGACTCATTCTTTTGTGTTGACCTGTGGAAAGTTATTTTCGAAAAATTCACCAATCTTAATAGAAAATAAATGTAAAAACTTTAACTGATTATACAGAAAACAGCAAACCTAACTTAATAATTGTGGTTTGCATGTCTTGGCCTTTTCATAGCCAACAACACTTTTTTGGTTTTGACTGTTTAAAGGAATTGAAAAACTATTCTTGTGGTGTAAAAAAAAATCCATTCATTAAAAGTAGTAAGCATGCAACTGTAATATTGAATGGTTTTACTGATTTTTTTTTTTATCATATAATCAATAAACTTACGGTCTGATAACAATTTTTGGACAAGATACATTTCGAACAGCAGAACCAATAAAAGGACATAGTGTATCTGTAAGTGCAAAAAACAATGAAAGAATCTAATAGAATTGAAAAGCATTATGAAAATAACGTAATATATAATACACATTTTGAATATGACATTATCATAAGTCAAATCGAAGTAGAAAAACTTACGTTTATTGCTGATACATGGAATAGAGGGATTGTGTGCCTTGACATTTAGGTTTAAAACCTTCTTTACACTTACATTTCGTAGCAGATACACTAATAATGTGGATAAATTATGTAAGTTGAATTAACTAAGAAATGCAATAAAAGTAAAATAACAAAAAAAAGAACCCCGAGGAAAAATTAAGTCCCACAATCAAATGACAAAATCAAAAGCTCAAACACATCAAACAGATACAAATTGACAACTGACATATTTCTGACAGGAATTTTCGTATGTCGAAAATGATTGTTAAACGTAACTAATTTAGATTTTACAACTTAATTGAATTCATAGTTTAAATTCGGATTTTAAGAGGAAAAAGTCCGTTTGATTTGCATTGCTAGAATCTGAATCCAAATTGAAGATTCGTGTTATCATCCCTTATTATCAATACAGATGTTTCAGTAGTATAAAGAACTAATGGATCAAACTGACCTCCATAGTTAAAAGATTATTACAGAGGAAGACTGCCACTGCCACAAATTATCTTGTAACTATGGAGGTCAAAGTCTGAGAGTATATATTAACGTGAAGTTGAATATGAACATTTACCTTTATCATTACATGAAAGTTTGTGACAGGAGCAATCTTCTTGTGATGGTATACAATAGCAGATGTGTTTTGGCGTGGTGACAAATATGTACCCTTGTGAAGAATCGCATCCACAAGTTGCATCATTTCTCATACTTCCTTCACGGTGGACGATTTGACCCTTTTCATTACAAAATGACTTTTGATACACACACTTATTGTTACCATCAGTTGAGAATGGGAAAGGCTGATATCGGTTGTAGCTGCATCCTGCTTTGTTGAAATATGGTTCAAAAATAAGTTTGCTGCCTATATTTGAAATAACAGTAATTTGATATAGATTACTTGCATTATAAAAAAGAATACAGTAACAAATAGAAAAACGTGCTTTGATTGCAAGATGACAAATTAAAAAAAAAGACACAGATATAAACAACAATAGGTCACCGTTCTGTCTTCAGGAATAACCAAAAGAAAAACAGTACATTAAGCAATGTGAAAAACAACAAAACTACGTTCTTTGAATATGAAATGTCACTACGGCCACACACAACGAACGTGTTGTTAGTATTTATATATATATTCCGTATCAACTTTACAATAATAATACATGATGGTCTTGATGTTTAGATTCTGCGTACTGACGTTGTTTATTATTTTAACAACATGTTATATTGTATTTTCATTTGTCTTTTTTCTATTACTAATATTACTTTTTCTGTTGAATTGTTTTCTATGATATCCATTTAACTTGGCTCGGTACTTGTACATCCCGTCAATGTGTTTGTGTTTTCTTTCAATTTTGCTAGTGTGTTTTGTATATGCGACTTTTTGATTTTTGTTGGTTCTTAAAACATGACTCTGTACTTTTAAAAATCCTGTCACTATCCTATCAGTATGTTATTGTTCTATAATATGTCATTATGTTATAATTCTATTAGAAATTAGAAAATACGTTGAACCACAAACGTCAAAATTCATCTATTTAGTGAAATGAACCATTTGTGGATTCTCAGAAATTCTATAGAACTTTTTGATTAATTGCAATCTCGGTCTATTTCTGAAATTGATTTTACATAATTTTGATTTTTTAACCCTGCAAGCTAATATTGCCCAAGTGACTTTAAAAATTGTTTGTTTAAATATTGAACGACAAAAATATGTGACGTATAAATGTTTTTGATGTCAGACACGCGAAATGGTTTCTTTTAATTGTAAAACGATGCTGGCTGCTGTACCCATATTTTGACTATTTTATTGATCATGTCTGTTTAGTTTACGCATCATTGTGAATATAACGGAATTTTATATACAAAGTGAGAGGTTTAGCGCTATAAAACCAGGTTTAATCCACCATTTCCTACAATTGAAAATGCCTGTACCAAGTCAGAAATATGACAGTTGTTGTCCATTCTTTTTTTAAGTGATTTGTCATTTGATTTTGCCATGTGATTAGGGACTTTCCGATTTGCTTTTCCTCTGAGTGAGTTATTTTGTGATTTTACTTTTTCCATGTGATTAGGGACTTTCCGATTTGATTTTTCTCTGAGTGAGTTATTTTGTGATTTTACTTTTTCCATGTGACTAAGAGGATGAAAGAGCCGGTTGTTAAACAGTAAAACATTGCCAACATTGTAAAACATTGTTGGAGAGAGTCCATTGTTGGAGATGCTAATACACCTTTACGAGGGTAAGTTTCTTTTTCGACATTGAGTTTTAATATCACTTGGTAGATTTCGTCTATCGCTTTCTCATGATTATATAAAAGGCTCGTATTTGACTTTTTTTTCTTAAAAAGAGACTATATGAAGAGGTAATAGCTGGTTAATAAATAATAACAGTTTTACCTGAGCTGCTGTAATCGAGTCCATCACAGGTCTCTCGATACGAATTCTCTGGTGAACGTAATAAACATACATAGCTCTGACCACAATAAAATTTTCTTGCTCTCAGACGCCAATGTCCTGGAGCTGGACATTTAAGTTCATATACCAATGTAACAACAACGAGCTTTAAAATATCAAGAGTTATTACGAACATAACTGTTTCATTGTGATCATATCTGTTATCAATATATCAAATTATATGATAAATTTATGTCAACATAATAAGTATTAAAAAATCTGTCCTAACTACCATTGATTATCAAATTGTAATATTAACAAATGTTCTCTTTTCTTTTGTCTCATTAAAGCTATGGGTATGGAACTATTTTTTCTAAAATAATTAGCATAAATGTTCATAGAGACCGTTCATACACACTAAACGTGTTAAATTTAAATGTATAGTATTACAATGTATAGATTTCATTTGACACTTAAGGATGTTCGCTTGTCATGTTTTGGTTTTTTTTGTCAGATTTTCGGAATCTTCTTGTTTTATCCATTTGAATTCCTTAAAAAAAATTGCCCTTGGCCCCCCATTTTTAGCTCACCTGGCCCAAAGGGCAAAGTGATCTTTTCCCATGACCTTGCGTCCGTCGTCCGTCGTCCGTCGTCGTTAACTTTTACAAAAATATTATCCGCTGAAACTACTGTGCTAAATTAATCCAAACTTGGCCACAATCATTATTGAAGTTTCTAGTTTAAAAAATGTGTCCGGTGACCCTGTCAACCAACCAAGATGGCCGCCATAGCTGAAAATAGAACATAGGGGTAAAAAGCAGTTTTTGGCTTATAACTCAAAATTCAATGCCTTAAGAGCAAATCTGACAGTTGTAAAATTGTTTATCAGGTCAAGATCTATCTGCCCTGAAATTTTTCAGATGAATTGGACAACCCCTTGTTGGGTTGCTGCCCCTAAATTGGTAATTTTAAGGAAATTTTGCTGTTTTTGGTTATTATCTTGAATAATATTATAGATAAAGATAAAATGTAAACAGAAATAATGTTCAGCAAAGTGATATTTACAAATAAGTCAACATGACCGAAATGGTGAGTTGACCCCTTTAGGAGTTATTGTCCTTTATAGTCAATGTTAAACCATTTTTCGTAAATCTTAGTAATCTTTTATAAAAATCTTCTTCTCTGAAACTACTGGGCCAAATAATCCAAACTTAGCCACAATCATCTTTAGGGTATGTAGTTTACAAAATGTGTCCGATGACCCTGCCATCCAATCAAGATGGCCGCAATGGCTAAAAATAGAACATAGGTGTAAAATGCATTTTTTGGCTTATAACTCAAAAACCAAAGCCTTTAGAGCAAATCTGATGAGGGGTAACATTGTGAATTAGGTCAAGATATATCTGCCTTGAAATTTTTAGAAGATCGGACTACCAGTTGTTGGGTTGCTGCCCCAGAATTTGGTAATTTTAAGGATATTTGGCGGTTTTTGGTTAATATCTTGAATATAATTGTAGATAGAGATAAACTGTAAACAGCAATAATGTTCAGCAAAGTAAGATTTACAAATAAGTCAACATGACCGAAATGGTCAATAGACCCATAATGAGTTATTGTCCTTTATAGTCAACTTTTAACAATTTTAATAAAATTTGAAAATTTTTACTAACATTTTCAACTGAAACTACTGGTCCAAGTTTATTCAGATAGAGATAATTGTAAGCAGCAAGAATGTTCAGTAAAGTAAGATGTACAAACACATCATCATCACCAAAACACAATTTTGTCATGAATCCATCTTCTTCCTTTGTTTAGTATTCACATAGACCAAGGTGAGCGACACAGGCTCTTTAGAGCCTCTTGTTTCTTTTATAAATCCTTTACATGTATAATTATAAGTCATCTGTAATAGCTTTATAGAATCGTTGTTATTTTCTAATAGTTTTTTGAGAACGTACACTTGTCAATGATTAAGCTATGAAAAATCAAGATGGAATATATTCCCGCCAAAATTGCAATGGCTAATATCTTGAAAACAGGCACATTGACCTAGATAATTATGTTTTTTGCTATTTCCTTTATTAATCACCTATCAGTTTATACTAGTGTAATGAAAAGCCTGTTAATATACATATGTTACGGCTTGAGCTTGTAATATTAGATGTAAAATGTATGACAGTCAATAAAATTTGATATTGCAATGACAAAAACAAAAACTTTATTCCCAAACATTAAATGTTTATACACAAGTAAATTATTTCGTTTAATATCAATCCCGAAAAGCACGAAGGATATTTTAAAACAAAGTAACCGCATTGAATAGTCACCAGTAAAATATAAAATAAAATAGCTAGTCTGCTATGAAATTGGATATAACTAGTTTTATTAATATGATAGGACATTGTTATTTTATTGGTGAATCAAGTTGATCCAATCTTTATTTGTATATCGAAATATGACCGTTAAAACCAAGAATCGTTCATAAAATTCCTTTACTGCAGTCAGATTATGGAAATTTATGACAGCATATCCATATACTTCTTTATTCCCTTTTTTTTTTGATTTATTGAAAGCATGTTGTCTTGCAATTTGCAGATATGAGCAACAAAATTATACTTAAACAGGTAATATAGACTGATAGACAGTTTTTGTTTATGGTAAAAATGTCAGTATTCACCTCAGAAGCTAACAAAACCTTTAAATAAACTTATTAAGAAGTTAGATAGTTACGATACTGTTGTCAGGTTAGTTAAGATTGCATATTTTGGCTTTAATTTTGATTCACGTATAGGGTCTTTGCATCGGAAATAAACACATTTATTTAAAAACCAGTTGCTAACATGACACGGGTTGTGTTCATCTCATATATGTTGTGATGGTATGAAACTAAACCTCTAACGGGAGGGATTGTGCCTGATATTCATTTGATGAGGACATAAGCTTTGAATCAGTGTAATTGAAGTCTTGAGCTGGCATGTCAGTGCACTGCTAGTAGTCTGTTGTTCAGTCATTGTGTTTAGCTTTTTTTTGTGACATCTTCTGACATCAGACTCGGACTTCACTTGAACTGATTTTTAATGTGCTTTTTGTTATGCATTTACTTTTCTACATTGGTTAGAGGTATAGAGGGGAGTTGAGATATCATAAACATGTTCAACCCCGCCGCATTTTTGCGCCTGTCCCAAGTAAGGTGCCCCTGGCCTTTGTTAGTTTTGTATTATTTTAATTTGAGTTTCTTGTGTTCAATTTGAAGTTTAGTATTGCATTCATCATCACTAAACTAATATATATATATTTGTTTCGGGGCCAGCTGAAGGACGCCTCCGGGTGCGGGAATTTCTCGATGCATTGAAGACCTGTTGGTGACCTTCAGCTGTTGTCTGCTCTGTGGTCGGGTTGTTGTCTCTTTGACGCATTCCCTCTTTCCATTCTCAATTTAATTTCAATATTAATATAAAAGTTTGTGGTATGATTGTCAATGAGATAACTTTTCAACACAGATAGCTTAGCCCCAGGCCACATAGAACATCCCGAATTCAAGGCCAATACAGAAATAATCTTCAGGGGAGGATACAGCCCTTTTTAAAAGTGGGTTTCTAACCCAGGAGACTTGGGGCACGGTTACAACTATATTTCCCTATTCAAATGCATTGATCGTCCTAAAACAGGGTTCTAATTCCAAGCGGTAAAGGAGGAGGGAAGAGATCTCATAAACATGCTTAACCCCGTTGCATTTTTGCGCCTGTCCTAAGTGGGAGCCTCTGACCTTTGCATGTCTTGTATTATTTTTACTTAAGTTTCGTGTAAATAATTGGAGTTTAGTGTGGCGTTCACTGACCCTCGTCTAGGTTTATTAGTATCTTGAACATTATCAACAATGGCTTCGTCAAACACATTTCTAAGTTGGCATTGTTTTACTGTTAAACAAACGGCTCGACAATCCTCTCAGTCACGTAGAAATACTTACAACACGTTTGGTGACCTTCTACTGTTGTCTGTTACATGGTCGGGTTGTTGTCTCTTTGACACATTCCCCATTTATATTCTCAATTATATTTACACATTATAATGAAATAATTTGGACGTAGTAAGTGTAGGAATCAGTGTGGTTCTCCACAAAGTAAGGACACAGAAATGTTCTTACCTGACAAAACCAACATAGGAAAAGTGTTTTCATCATAGAGAGTGTAAAGAGTCAAGTCAATCTACAAAAAAAAATCGTATGCATGTTTTACTTTAGGATTCCTTGTCATGGTTATATATACACTGCTTTTAACTATCAATCGCATTGGATTTTATTTTATTCCGATAACATAAATTAATATGTTCTTCAGATGTTATGCTCATAGATATAGGAAGAAGTGACATGAGTGTTAATGAGTCAACTCTCTTTCCAAGTCACAATTTATAAAAGTTAACCATTATAGGTCAAAGTACGGTCTTCAACATGGAGATTTGGCTCACACCGTACAGCAAGCTATAAAGGGCCTCATAAACTTAATTGTGAAAAAAAACATTTAAACAGGAAAAACAACGGTTTAGTCTGTATAAAAAGCAAAAAACGAGAAAAACTTATGAACCACATAAACAAAAGATAACTACGGAACATCAGATTGGACAGGTGCAAACGATTGCAGCGGGATTCAACTTTTGATGGTACACACTATACAATATAAATTGTAGTGGCTTAACAAAATCGAAAAACGTAGTAGCACAAATTTACACACAATGCACGTATACATTTGATCTAAGCTACAATGTTTTCAAAAAAGGGAGAAGGTGTGGTTTTATTTCAATAGGGCAGTATTTGAAATTTTCGAGAAATGGAATTTTAACGGCGTCCGATTTCGTACGCGATTTGAAGATGCCGAGGACTTTTTACCGTCAGCACCGAAATTGTTAAAATTATCTCTCAATACGGTCTTAAACTATTCTAACAAAATGTATAGTATTGATTTTTTACATTAAATGTCATGAATCAATTTATGAATATGATTTTGTTTCGTTGAAGCGTCGTCTTCGTCATGCAGGAGTTGTCTCTCTTTGCCTACTTCGTCGAAGTGCCTCATTTTTCTTTACCGCTCCTCTCGATGAAATGTAAATCCTGACGGTGAACAACATGGAAAGCATTGCTGGAAGTGAAATGAAGTTGACTGACCAACTGTGAGCAGAAGCAATTTGAAACAGACGAATAAACAGTCAAGATTTGACTCAAAATAGACCGCACGTTTGGTGGTGATAATCGAGATCGACTTGAAATCGGGTGGAACTTTCACTTTCAGACAGAGCCTCCAGTTTACACGCAGGTAATTTTGCTGAAAGGTCAATATCTAATTGATAGGTGACAGTCATACATTTTTTTTCAATTGTTATCAGTGGCGGATTCAGAACTTTTCCTAAAAAAGGGGTGCGTTCTAGTCATGCTTCAATGATCCAATTTATAATCAACCAAATTTTTCTCACAAAAGGGGGGCCCAGGCCCCTCTTGGATCCGCATATGGTTATGACAACCTGAATAAGGAGGGGCCAACCGTTCGATTCTAGTTGTTTTAAGGAGATGACGGCAATATCAATACTTTTGCGTCCTATCCCCCTCTTCAATGTGTCCAAAGAGAAAAAAATGGTTGATAATATAAACACAACCGACAACCTCAAGAAAGATGAGTGAAGAAATTAGGGAATTTTATCGACTTGTCATATATTTCTGATAGATTTCCCGACCTATTCACATATGTTTAAGCCTGAAGAGGTGACATATTCAAGCAGCATGTCCTGTCACATTGTATATATTTGATATTATAGGAAGTGCCCCATTATACATATCACCGAAATGCCAACATAGTAAGAGACAATTTATATGTTTAGTCTCTTTTGTCGAAATCTAGTTGAAAGGTTTAATCAACAAAAATAAAACAATAACTTGAGAATCGTTTTATCCGAACACAGAAAAAAAATAGTTATTGCAACGACATTACTTAAACCTCAATTTGATTCTAATTAAACCAAACATACATTTACACCGCGAAGAGAAATAATGATTATCGTAAAAATAATGAATAGCCAAGGGCTTTGTGTTTCTCTTTAGTTATTTTCTGTAGTGTTTTGTTTTCTGTATTTATCTGTTTTTCTTGTTTTGTTTAAAGGGCGTTTTCACTTTGGTCTCTTCAATTTCTTTCGTCTCTCGTTTATGGAACGTCAATAACCAATTACAAATAATCAAATCTAATTCCAAAGCTCAAATTACTGTTGTACGAGGGAAATCAAAGGCACCTTACATTAGCTCATGTAGTTTTTATTAAACCAAGTGTGTAATGTTCCTTAATTTCATGCTTAGTTATATAGAGACTAGTTTGTTTTGAATTGTATCATATGCAGAATATTAACAAAGAACACTTAAGATTGAATTGAAGGGCCAACACAGTGGCATGTGTGTGTATGTAGACAAAATCATTTTCTTTAGGTGATTTTTTTTGGCTAAATCATATCATAACAATATATGAACTAAAACATTGAATGAAGAAATTAAGCAATGATTTTCAAGAGTATACAATACTTCACTTATTGATACAAGATGGACATTTCTCGTTCTTTTACAGTACTTACACTAATACATTATGTATATTTGTTCTGTTGGCTCCTTCGTCTGAGTAAATATACTTACAAACAAACGAACAAAAGCTGTCTGAAATTATCAAATGAAACATATGACTTGCTGTTGTTGTCTGCATCTACACTCCATCGTCATGATTATTGTTATACTATATATATTGAACCACAACGACTATCTTTGATAGACACCATTCTAATGTATCAATCAAATTGCAGGATGCATTTAAGCATACGCCTTTTAAAATATAATATGATGTCGCAGGTAAATAAAGGTATCACAACAAATTCAATGTCCAAGTGTTTATTTTAATTTTCCCCTTTTGTCTTTCAATTACTGACACAATTGTTCACTACAGTGCATTATCACAAAACTAACCACACAAATGAGTTGTGAAGAGGAGATATGTACATACATTGTATATCGTTTAATATACTTATTATATTTGAACTTCAACTGATTGGTCCAATAATCTATCTATTATCTGCATGTAAACAATACTATGTGTGCTTTCAATATCAATATCAATATTATTACTTTTAGGAATTAAAACAACAGGTGATACTTTAAAAATACTTAAATGCCACCTTGAACTCTCACGATTGTTTTAAAAAGTACTTTGTAACAATACATACACATATAGGAAGGTACACGTATAGTGTATTGAATTAACAAGAACTGATAAATTACCAACAGTTGAAATATAATGACACCCTCGTACTTGATTTCAAAGTTTGATGCAGACAAATGTGAAACTACAAAACAGCAACTGATTAACATAAACATGATAAAGCAACTGATTCAAATATAAACACTTACGTTTCAATCAACGTGATCTGTCAAGCCTGATGCGCACAATACAGTCGTCGGTATTTAATTTAAGACATTTTTTCGTGTATTCAAATCAATTCACACTAGGTAAAAAAAACTTTAAAAATTGCACACATTCATTGTAAAATTGATTTGATATATCGTACACACGTTGGGTATTGTTGTCCTTATTCTTTTTTCACATTCAGTTCCAAACCTAAGTTTTAGAAAGCTTATGTTGAAATCATGTAAAAATTGGCTTGTTGATAATAAATTGTCTTTACATTTAGGAAAGACGGAAAACATTTTATTTCGTCAAAAGATTTATAGATGTAGATGATTTGTCTATTGAATGTGATAGTTTTTAAATTGAGGGTTAATCAAATGTGAAATAATAAGGTATCATTTTGGACAATTTGTATCTGGTGAACAAGTTGTTGATAATATTATTAAGAAAGCTAATCAAAGACTAAAATATTTATATAGATTTAAAGAACATTTGTCTCAGCAATCTAGAAAACATTGTGTACTACATCCATACAATGTCATCTTGATTATGCTTATGCTTGTTAGTGAATGCTTATCCAAGAAACTTAAAGACAAGTTTCAGGTTATTCAAAATAAAATTATACGGTTTATATTTTATCTTCCTTAAAGTAAACGAATCACTGTAAATGAATTCGAAAAATTGGGATTATTGAATGTGTGTAACATAGTGAAACAACTTCGTCTGAATCATGTATAATACAAAATAATGACAGACATCAAGTATTATGCAAATTGGGTTAAATACCAAAAGGTGCTTCTTAAAAAAAGTTTAAATGTCATCTTGAACTATGACGACTTTTTTCGTAATCAAAACATTCAAACGAAAGTAGGTACATGTAAAATACACTATATAGTGTATTGAATTCAAAAGAACAAATGATTGTAACAAACAAAACCAAGGAGTAAACAAAGACTCACTAAAAACGAAAGGACATTTACATCAACATCTCCGGAAGGGTAAGCATTTCCTGCACCGTATACGGCAGCGGTCGTGTTATTTCTTTGTTCAGTCCGGTAATGATGGAAGGTTTTTATGTCTGCGGATGAATATTAGATATGATTTCTGACACACTTTTGTCATAATGGCCATTCAGCTCATGATGGCGACCGTAAAATTTCTTAAGTGATGACCTGAATTATAAAATTTGAAGCGATTTTTTGAAATGAATATGCTGTGTTATGGATCAGTAGTTATCTTTTCATACACAATTAAAAGGTGTTTGCACCTATGTTTTGAGTTTAAAGTGTGATGCCAAAAAATAGAAAACTACAAAACAACCGCTGTTTTACTGAAGCAAATGAATCAAATATTAACACTTACTCTTCCAATATAGTTATCTATCAAGCATGAATTAATATGTTCGTCGGTATGTGTTTTTCAACACTTACTATTCTACCAGAACGATGCTTTTAAATCTTCTAAGCATGAAAAAAACTGGTCATCAGTGTGTATTTAGCAACACTTACTATTCTACAAGGACGGTATTGTAATCTTCCAATCAAGAAGAAATACGATCGTCTGTTTGTATTTGTCGACATTTTGTTCATGTGTATAAACCGTATCACGCCAGGTAAATGATTTGTATAAAACAAAATTTTGAATGAACAATCGGTTTCTTTCATTTCAAGTTCATTCTGAATGTTTAACATGTCACCGTGGAACTCGAAACTTGTTTTAAGTGTAGCTAAAAACTCTAAAGGCAAAAAAAACAAATACGCATATCACATAGAAAATATTGAGAAAGTATGCTAATTACGGATTATGCAATGAATGTGTTTGGGCTAGACAACCTTCATTTGAAGGATTCAACATTTTATAACCAGTAAATCAACAGAAAAAGGTATACGATCTAAAAGGTGTGGTAAAGTTCACAATAAGAGAAAAAAAAACACCATAGGACACTATAATTTAACAAAAGAAACGAGGAATGTGTCAACATCGTACTTTATTTGGACGTTTTAACTGTTTTGGATTCGAGCGTCACTGATGAGTTTTTTGTAGACGAAACGCGCGTCTGGCGTATATACAATATTTAGTTCTGGTATCTATGATGAGTTTATTAATAATCAAAAAGTCAACTAAAGAGCAAAAACGTGTCCAAGGTCATCAGTGGGTTAATAATTCAGTATGTTTTTTTTTTATTTCAACCGGAAGCAGGTTTCAACTCGCTCTTAAAATAATGTATTATAGTTGTAACATGACACTACTTTAACTCCAAAACGTACAGAGGATGTTGACTATGAGCCACCATTTTCTACATTTGAAAATGTCTGTATTAAGTTAGAAATATGACCGTGCTCCATTCGTTTGATGTGTTTTATCATTTGAATTTGTCATTTGATTAGGGACTTTCCGTTTTTATATTTTTTTAGCTAACACCAGCTAATTTCTAGAAATGAATATCAGTACATATTGTGTACAACTGTCAACCCTGTCATGATCTGTTAAAGTGGCGAAACAAGAAAATACGGTATTGTTGTTTTGAATTATTGAATCGTTCTCGTATCCGTCAATGTCTTGAAATAAGAATCTATACATTTTATTAGATATCTTCACTTTTCTGTGGAAAGACCTATTGGTTTTTTTCTGATTATTATTATTATTATTAGGTCTTTCCACTGTTTTGTGGAAAGACCTATTTGTTTCCACTGTTTTTTTTTAATTATTAGGTCTTTCCGCTTTTCTGTGGAAATACCTATTGTTTTTCTTCTGATTATTTTTTTTTCTTCCGCCTAATTTTGTTCTTGCGATAAACATTTGTTTCGCAATATGTCGCTTAGATATTTGGTATATGATATCGAACAGTTTATGCGCTTTTGAAATTTACCCTGTGTAAACGAATACTTTTCTTTGTAAGAGTTATCTCCCCAAACACTGTTTTCCTTGTGAGCGCAACTCCTTCCCAACCGTAAAATATTATGACAAATTTATTTTACAAAATTGCTCGTTATATCCTTCGCATGATTTGTCCTATTTTGACCGAAGTGATATGAACGCTCCATATCAGAGTTATTTCCCCTTATGCATTTGATATAAGTGAAATGCATTTCTATCTTGTAAATCATAAGTGCTAGAGACCAAGGATCTTTTGATTTGAGGTCCTTGGTCCAAAGAAATGAAAATAAGGTCAAGGTCAAAGGTCAAGGTCAAATTCTAAATTTAGATTTTGGCTTATTTTCACTCTTTTTCATTAACTTTATAAGATTTCGACAAATTATTTTTACTAAATTGTTAGTTGCGACATGTCGTAACTTATAAATTTTGATTGGAAGGGTGCGTAGACAATAAATGGGAGTGTTTGCCCCTTTTATATTTAGAATTATACGTAAAGGGATATTACTCATGAACCATACATAATACAGACCTAGGGTCTTTTGATTTGGAATCCTTGGTTTATTACCTTAAAATATAGGTCAAGGTCATAGGTTAATTGGACGTTCTAGATTTTGACCTTTGCTTGAAATTCATATTTATACATCATTAAGCCATAGGAACTGACATTTTCAACTGAATTTTAATATTTTCATATCAGAATAGATACTTATTGGTGGAAAGACCTTCAATTGTTCTTTGACCAATTGTTTTTTAATTATTATTTTTTTTTCTTCTTTCTCCACTATTTTTCTGACGGTGCTTTTGTGGTTCGCAAGATGTCGTTTAGATTTTTTTTGTATTTGATATCGAACAGTTAATACGATTTTGAAACTGACCCTGTTAAGCCGAACACTTTTTATTGTAAGAGTTATCTCCCCAAACACTGTTTTTCTTGTGTACAAATCTCCTTCGCAACCATTAAAGATTACGACAAAACTATTTCATGTATTTGCTCGTTATATACTCAGGATCGTAAAATTAATTTTACTACATATGGGATATATTTCGCCTCTTGTATTTTTTATAAGAAATATGTAGTTGTTATTAGTAAACCAGGAGTGATAGAGACCTAGGATGTTTTGATTTTAAGTCCTTGGTAAAAAAACAATGGTTTAAAGGTACTTTTGATACATGTAACTATTTACACCACTGGGTCGATGCCACTGCTGGTGGACGTTTCGTCCCTGAGGGTATCACCAGCCCAGTAGTCAACATTTCGGTGTTGACATGAATATCAATAAAGTGGTAATTTTTATAAATTTCCTGTTTCCGAAAACTAAGGATTTTGTTGTGCCAGGCATAGATTACCTTAGTCGTATTTGGCACAACTTTTTTGAATTTTGGATCCTGAATGCTCTTCAACTTTGTACTAGACTTAGTTTTGCTTTATAAATATTTGGATATAATCGTCACTGATGAGTCTTATGTAGACGAAACGCGCGTCTGGCGTACTAAATTATAATCCTGGTACTTTTGATTACTTTTAAAGTGTACGCTTACATAAAATTATAGTTTTCTCCCCTCTTTTGTTTAAAAATACGCATATGATGATATAACTCGTTAACCAAATATAATTAAGACCTAGGGTCTTTTGATTTGAGGTCCTTGGTTTATGACATTGTAATTGAGGTCAAGGTCATAGGTTAATTTGACGTTCTAGATTTTGACCTTTGCTTTTACCTCATATGTATACATGATAAAGCCATGGGACTTTTTGCATTAAGTGCCAAGCAATTTGACATCGAAAAGGGAACCGGTAGTGACTCTGTGTAACCTTGAAGTAGCTATTTTTTGTACTTTTTTTAATATAAAAGTATACAGAATTATATATTTTTTTGTAAACAGTGTCAATTGATGTAACCGAAGTTACATTTTTCAAACCAGTAGTAACAAATTATCACCCTAATTAAAAAAAATATTGTACAGAAAGCATAATTTTTTTAAATCAGCATACTATAAGCTATCATTTGACGCTGCTAATGACTTGTGGAAAGACCTTGTTAATTATTATTATTTTTTTCTTCTTTATGTTCTTCTGCAACTTTTTTCTGACGGTGTTTATTAACTGACCCTGTTAGGCGAAACACTTTTTATTGTAAGAGTTTTCTCCCAAAACACTTTTTTCTGGTGTACAAATCTCCTTCGCAACCGTTTAATGTTACGTAAAAATTATTTCACCAATTTGCTCGTTCTATCCTTATGATCTTAACAATAATGTTGAGCGAAGTGATCCGGTCACTCCATATGAGAGTTATATTCCCTTCTGGATTTAAAATAAGTAAAATGTAAATGGAATTGGTAGACATAATTGATAGAGACCTATGGTCATTTGCTTTGAGGTCCTTTGTCCAAAAAAAAAGTGTCAAGGTCAATGGTCAAGGTCATTTCTAAATTTGGATTTTGGCTTATTTTCACCTCTTTTCAAACACATATTTTAACTTAATTGTTAGTTGCAACATGTCGTCACACATACATAATGGTTTAAAGGGTACGCTTACATAAAATTAGAGTTTTCTCCCTTCTTTTATTCCAAATTACGCATATGTCTGTTTAGTTCACGCATCATTGTAAATATAACGAATTTGATGATACTGTCGTACAAAGTAAGAGGTTTGGCGCTATAAAACCAGGTTTAATCCACCATTTTCTACATTTGAAAATGCCTTTACCAAGTCAGGTATATGACAGTTGTCCATTCGTTTTTTTATATTTTTTGTCATTTGATTTTGCCATGTGATTAGGGAATTTCCGATTTGATTTCTCCCTATGTTTAGTATTTTTGTGATTTTACCTTTGATTTAAATAAATACTTACTGTCTTGTTACAGATGTCACATGTGGTGCAGGGTCTGCTAACCCTTCCGGAGCGCCTAATCTTGATGGGGTTTGTGTTGCTCAGTCTTTAGTTTTCTATATTGTGCGTTTCGTCTACATAAGACTCATCAGTGACGCTCAGATCAAAATAGTTAAAAAGCCAAACAAATACAAAGTTGAAGAGCATTGAGGACCCAAAATTCCAAAAAGTTGTGCCAAATACGGCTAAGGTAATCTACTCCTGGGGTAAGAAAATCCTTAGTTTTTCGAATCATTAAAAGTTTTGTAAACAGAAAATTTGTATAAATGACCATATAATTGATATTCATGTCAACACCGAAGTGCTGACTACTGGGCTGGTGATACCCTCGGGGACGAAACGTCCACCAGCAGTGGCATACCGACAAATAAAAGAGTACTGTAACACGTTATTAAGACGACAAACAACGTCACTACGCAGAATCTATACTGTTTACAATCGTGTATTAATTGTAAGTTGATACGCAGACGGATATTTATCGACAAGGTCTTGGTACCTTCAAATGAACGTTTTTAGAAATTCGTGTTATCAGTGTAACTCAGCAGATTATATAATATTATGAAGTGTTGTTGTTTGTTATTTGATTCTTACAATTTGAGTGTTTAGTCTTTATATAAACAAACCACTGCTTGGTTTTTTGTTTGGTCTTCGTAAATCATTGGAATCCACATCACATCTCCTTCAAGTAAAATCATCAATTGACTAATTGAGGAACATTCTGCACAATCCATTTCTGCAAAGACAAAGCCTAAGCGCTAGACCATAGTCGTGTAAACAACCTTACAAAAAGAACAACAGAAGTGTACTTATGCCAAATTATAAAAATGTACTTATATGAAACAAATAAAATTACTTACTTTAAAAAAACCAGGGTAATACTGCTGTTTTCAACAAAACGTTATTGCACCTTATTAGGTATTACTCCCTGTGCATATTGGCACACGTTTGCTACATACATATTGCATACACATATATATCACAATAACACAACACACAAGATTGGTCTGTGAGATTAAACAGCAAAGTAAAACAACAAACAATGCGATTTTTCGTACTAGATTAAAAATGCACCAAAAAATTTCTATGTAAAAAGTTTCTTGATGTTATTTTCGATGATTATACTTTGAACATGCAGACAAATCGCTTATTCAATTTCACAAAAGTTAAGAGGCCAGTTTAAAAAAAAAACCATTACAAACTGTTTATCAGCATGAAAATTGAAGAAAAACAAAAAGCACAAGTCTTCTATTACTCGTTTTTTCACCTTTTCTCAACTACGCTAGTGATCTTCCATGATGATAATATCAAAACGCCCCCAATACCGCGAAGTTTAAAATTTTAATTCATAATTGATGATTCTCGAACCTGAATTTGTATCAAATGTCAGTTAATGATTTCGAATATTTTCAGAATCAAGAATTTTTTTTACATATTACCACGATTTTTTTTTTACATTGAGGATGGTCTTATTGTCTTTTAGACAGCGGTATACAAAATAAAACGCAGTACCATGTCAGGAATATGACATTTGTTATCCATTCTTCTGATATGTGTGCCGCTTTTGTTTGTGTCATTTTATTAGGGACTTTCCATTTTGAATTTTCCTTGGAGTTTAGTTTATTTTTCTTCTTTCTTTATACTACTGTTGTCTTTATTTATGTAGTAGCAGTAACAATGATTTGTGGTTTATTGACCAACATAAATAGCTGTCAAATAACAAATATCGAACACACAAAAATAATTACTTGATATCAATTCAAAACCTTGAATTAGAGGTATGTCAAGTGCTATATAAACTGTTTTTCTTCTCTTATATATATCAATAATACATAAATGGTTATAAAAAGCACCAAGCACCAAATCGGCTGTGTTCGTGGTCTTTTTACTTTGCAAGTTGTTGTTACAAAAATATAAATTACAATCAGACCATTTTTATGACTAATGTCTAAGGAACCGTTCAATATTTATCAGATGGATGGGCCTGTGCAAAATTGGGCGGGGCAAGCACTTTTTTGTGAAAATATTTGGATGAGCGAGAACTTGTTTTAAAATATTTAGAGGAGTAGCCAGAACATATTTTATAGGAAAAAAGTTGCTAACAATTTTTTTCGGTGTGTAGGAAATTTCTTTTGCGGGCACTCAAAACATTTATCCCCGGCTTAGTATATTTCTAGGATTTCGATTGGTTAACGCACGTCGATACAAAGTACATAGCCTCTGGGTGTTACTAACCCATAATATCCCCGGACGTTGCTAACCATTATCCCGGGGAACTTCACGCAAGTTTTCCTTAGTTCCATGATTGCTCCTTGTGAAATATTGAATTCTCTAGATTATCCATGATGTTTGTAATTAAATATTTAATTCATTAACGATTTTGTCCTATTATGCCGATCATTTAAACACATTTCATTAAATGCATCATTTAACTGCCTCATTTTCAAGGAATGGGACTACTGACCTAGCTACGTAAATGACCAACGTTGACGTCACACCATCTATGACGTAACTCTTACAACATCGAGCGCCAAATTTGACTCAATCCAGTTTCTCTGTATTAGAAATGTCTTATATTTGACTACACCCCGTAAAAAATATGTAAAATTTCCAAATTTCAATAAAACTTTTTAGATAATGAATAAAATGTTGTTTTCACGTTACACTTTGTTCCCTAATTTCCATAAAACTCGCCCGATTCTGACTAAGACCGGGGATAAATTCGTTATCTAATTATGTAAAGTTATTTCTACTTTCATCTTAATTGACTATGACACTTGAATAACCAGTAGATCTTTCATTCCTTTATTTCTACAGCCAACACTTTATAGGGACATTTTACAAGCATAAATACGTCTGTTCCTTGGTTTGTTTTGTCAACAATTTCCATGTGTATGTAAATCGGTGTATGCCAGGTAAGTGAACGTTAAAAAACAAATATTAAGCGAATTGTCGTTCTTTGTCTGTCAAGTCCATTCGGAATACGAAATGGTTATCGTGTAACCAGCACAAAATTATACATGTCCTCCAATAAAAATATAAAGTCTAGTATTCTCATTATTTTTTGCAATGATGATTGTCCCCCCCCCCCTTTATATGGATCTTTGCTTTTTGTTGCTTTTAACGATCTAATGCATGAATATACATTTATCTTATATAGTTTCTTTTATGTAAGTAGAACCATGCAGCATGCAGTATCCGGTATTTGGAGATAATTAAATTCGCCTTTTGAAATTAACAAATAAATTCCCAACACAAAATTGAAAATTGAAACTCATCAAAGAAGAAAAGTTTCAAAATTTGTATCGAAGTTGCGCGAGTCAAAACGGTCATAGGGTGAACGCAAATTCGAAAATGAAGCCGATAAACGAAATAAAAATACTTAGGAGTTGTGTTTAATACGGCAAATGCACCTCTTGCAATTGGGATAGAATAACCGAGAGTTTAGATTAATTTAATATTTTATAACCAATTAATTAGAAGGAAATGTAAACATGTACAAACTATTGGGTGAAGAATGGATCCCAATAAGACAGATATTCACCGAAAAACAAGACAGAAAAGAGCATGGAAAAGTGGACTATGTTATAGAAACAACATCCCGATCAAATAGTAAAAATCAGCATTAGGCCACCAAATGGGTATATAATGTAGCTAAAAAATCCTGCACTTGTAGGCGGAATTCAGTGTTTTTTGTTATTTTACTTTATACATAGAGTTTTAACAACTAGAGATTTATGATAGCTTTAGTAAGCCGTACAAGAACCTAACGCATGACAAAATAATAATTTAAACGAGAAATAAACTGCATGAATAATTATTCAAATTACAAACGAACAGTCAATAAATAAACAACAACCTATTCGCTGTTTGGAATTTTTGAAATTAACAAATATATTCCTAACACAAAATTGAAAATTGCAACTCATCAAAGATATCAAGCTTATACATTTGTAATTTTGCGCCGCATCAGTTGCTCAAGTCAAAACAATCAAATGGTGATCACAAATTCGAATTTGAAGCCTATAAACAAAACAGAAATACGGAGAAGTTGTGTTTCATACGGCAAATGCGACTCGTGCATTCGGGGTAGAAAAACCGAAACTTTAGATTGATTCAACCTTTAATTACCAGTAAATTAGCATGAAATGTAAACATGTAAAAAGCCTGTGGTGATATCTTAGTAAGACAAATATTTACCATACAACAAATTAAAATAGATAACAGAATTAAAAGGGGATTGTGTCTTAGACACAACATCCCGACCAAAGGGCAGAAATCAGTTTTAGGCCACCAAATGGGTCTATAATGTAGATGTAAAATCCTGCACTTAGAAGCGGACTTTAGCTGGATTCACGGAAATGGACGCCACACTTTACTCTGAAACATACTCTAATTAGAGTTTTTTCCGTTTTTGATTTTCCTCGGAGATCGGTGTATTTGTTATTTTACTGTTTAAAAGAATGTTAACAACTAGCTATAGAGGTTTATGATAGTTTTAGTGTGATATAAAAGACCCGAACGCATGTCAAAATAATAATTTGAATTAATTTAACTTGATAAGCAATGATGCTGCTCATCAGATTCTCTTTCTAAACATTAGGTGAACAGGTGTCTTTGAAGGGCGCAGTACACTGCATTTAATTTAGTGGTCCTGGTAGTGCATGATCCACTTATATTCTCGATATGGACATTACTGATAGTCATCAAGGTTTACTTGACAACGGGAATTAAAGTCTCATGAAAGTCTGTAGATTTGATAGAACGAACATTTAATTTGTTGGTTTCAGAGCGACATGTTTTTGCAAAGTACACTGTTCACACATCTGAATGAAAGTCTGATAATTTCTCTGATTAAATTATTTTCAACATCTTATGTTTTGTGGATGCCTTTATGACCAACTCCAGAATGTGCAGTTCTAAACATTCTTCTAATGTACAATAAAAAATTGTTTCTTCTAATTAATTATACTGAAAAGACTATCTATCAAAAATTCACGTAGAAAAAATCCAGTGTATATGCTAGGATTCGAACTCGAGACCTTTAGCATATCAAGCGACGACACATACCACTACAACATGACGACTGGATACGAACGAGTTATTTTACATACTTAAAGGAAGCAAGATCGTTTTATAAGTGGGGCGAGTTGTCAGTGGGGTTTTAACTTTTTCGTTAAAAAGTGAGTTTTCAGACTGATTGTTCAATTTGAGTTTACACTTTTTCAAAAGTGGGGCGATTCGGTAAATTATAGTGGGGTGATTGTTTTATAAAGTGCCGATATAGTGTGGGCCGATTGGCAAGTGGAGCGAGATGACATTGTTTGATATCTACTCATCGTGTTTGGTGTCATAATTAAAGGATATACATCATATAGTTAGAAATAAAGTATATTGTAATGGTTGTGTGGCATTCTAAACTAGATTTTATGAATTGTTAATGGCTTTCGTCTAATATAAAAGAGCTGGGATGTAAAATAGTTACACTGACACACCGCGTCCTTGTATGATAACTATTAATTATGTAAAGATTTGCAAAGATTTAATCACTATAAAAATAACAAATGTAACGAAAAAGCACAAAAAGACATACATCAAATTGAACATCCTCATTTTGCTTATATTATACGATTTTATTTATCTATGTAAAATCCACCCATGAAGGATGGAAGGTTTTAAGTACTGGTGTAAAAGTTAGCGTTTGAAATTCGCACAGGTAGACATAAAATATTTGTGTCGTTCAGTGTATGACGGGATACATAAATACAGAGTCACGTAAAAAAGATAAAATCAAAAACAGACTTAACAGTAAAAGTAATAATACTAAAAAAATAATTGTGTGGTTCAAAGTATGACGGGATACATAAGTACAAAAGCACGTCAAATGTATATCACAAAAAACAGACTTAACAGTAAAAGTAGTATTAGTAAATAAAATAATTGTGTGCTTCAAAGTATGACGGAATACATAAGTACAAAGTCACGTCAAATGTATATCTAAAAAAACAGCCTTAACAGTAAAAGTAAAATTAATAAAGACAAATAAAGAATACTATAATACGTTATAAAGATAATAAACAAGTCAGTACGTAAAGCAAGGCGAACCCCGCCACATGGTGTATGAGACTGTCAAAATTCAGGAGCCTGTTATTCAGTTGTTGTCATTTGTTGCTGTGCTACATATTTGTTTTTCGTTCATTTTGGTTTTGTACATATATATCTGGCCGTTAGTTTTTCGTTTGAATTGTTTAACATTTGTCATTTCGGCCCCTTTTATAGTTGATTATACGCGGTTTGGGCTTTACTCATATTTGAAGGACGTAAGGGTACCTATAGTTGGTAATTTCTGCGTCAGTTGGTCTCTTGTGAATAGTTGTCTCATTTGCAATCATACCACGTCTTTTTTATATACATTTTGAACCTTGCTAAATTCTTTAATTCTTCTTTAAGATACATTGTTGATGTCCTATCATTGAATAACCCATATGTCAGCCAATACTTTCATCTCATTATGAACCTGAATTAAGGAGACTAATGAGACTAGAAGGAATAATCCATAGATATAGGAAGATGTGGTATGGGTGTCAATGAGACAACTCTCCATCCAAATAACAAGTTATAAAAGTAAACCATTGTACAAACTTCAACACGGAGCCTTGGCTCACACCGAACAGCAAGCTATAAAGGGCCCCACACAATACTAATGTAAAACCATTCAACCGGAAAAAAACAAGGGTAAAAACGAGAAAAGAAACATCATACCTTGATCGCTTCTTCAATATTGACACACATGAACGAATTGACTGTACAATCTATGACAAATGGGGCGATTTCAACTTTCTAATTATCAATTTCCCATTTCTCAGTAGTATCATACTCTATACCCGATCGTATGGTTTTCACATATCTCAGTTGATACGTTATGATCGTGCCTGTTCACACTATACGGACTTCATATACAGGAGTGTGCTCCTCACGCAGAAACTGCTCTAACAAAGTTATGAGGAGGACTGATTATAAATAACACTCATCATCACAAATTGGTTGATTCATACGTTGTGTATAAACTTACTTAGGATATATTTACCACGCCTTAGGTCTAATAAGTACCGAGCATGACCTATTTCCGAATATTATTGTATTGCTGAGTGTGAATTCGCATTGCTATAAGACGTGTCATGGAATTTATTTATCCAACAGTTTTTTTTTATTGTGATATGATGCTGTATTTGTAATTCTAGTCGGATATTGTAATTATATCTAAAAAAAAATCCAGTGTATATGCTAGGATTCGAACTCGAGACCTTTAGCATATCAAGCGACGACACATACCACTACAACAGGACGACTGGATACGAACGAGTAATTTGACATACTTAAAGGAAGCAAGATCGTTTTATAAATGGGGAAAGTTGTCAGACCTTTATTCAGTAGGGTTTAAACCTTTTCGTTAAAAAGTCAGTTTTCAGACTGATTGTTCAATTTGAGTTTACACTTTTTCAAAAGTGGGGCGATTCGGTAAATTATAGTGGAGTGATTGTTTTATAAAGTGCCGATATAGTGTGGGCCGATTGGCAAGTGGAGCGAGATGACATTGTTTGATATCTACTCATCATGTTTGGTGTCATAATTAAAGGATATACATCATATAGTCAGAAATAAAGTATATTGTAATGGTTGTGTGGCATTCTAAACTAGATTTTATGAATTGTTAATGGCTTTCGTCTAATATAAAAGAGCTGGGATGTAAAATAGTTACACTGACACACCGCGTCCTTGTATGATAACTATTAATTATGTAAAGATTTGCAAAGATTTAATCACTATAAAAATAACAAATGTAACGAAAAAGCACAAAAAGACATACATCAAATTGAACATCCTCATTTTGCTTATATTATACGATTTTATTTATCTATGTAAAATCCACCCATGAAGGATGGAAGGTTTTAAGTACTGGTGTAAAAGTGTGCGTTTGAAATTCGCACAGGTAGACATAAAATATTTGTGTCGTTCAAAGTATGACGGGATACATAAATACAGAGTCACGTAAAAAAGATAAAATCAAAAACAGACTTAACAGTAAAAGTAATAATACTAAAAAAATAATTGTGTGGTTCAAAGTATGACGGGATACATAAGTACAAAGTCACGTCAAATGTATATCACAAAAAACAGACTTAACAGTAAAAGTAGTATTAGTAAATAAAATAATTGTGTGCTTCACAGTATGACGGAATACATAAGTACAAAGTCACGTCAAATGTATATCTAAAAAAACAGCCTTAACAGTAAAAGTAAAATTAATAAAGACAAATAAAGAATACTATAATACGTTATAAAGATAATAAACAAGTCAGTACGTAAAGCAAGGCGAACCCCGCCACATGGTGTATGAGACTGTCAAAATTCAGGAGCCTGTTATTCAGTTGTTGTCATTTGTTGCTGTGCTACATATTTGTTTTTCGTTCATTTTGGTTTTGTACATATATATCTGGCCGTTAGTTTTTCGTTTGAATTGTTTAACATTTGTCATTTCGGCCCCTTTTATAGTTGATTATACGCAGTTTGGGCTTTACTCATATTTGAAGGACGTAAGGGTACCTATAGTTGGTAATTTCTGCGTCAGTTGGTCTCTTGTGAATAGTTGTCTCATTTGCAATCATACCACGTCTTTTTTATATACATTTTGAACCTTACTAAATTCTTTAATTCTTCTTTTATATACATTGTTGATGTCCTATCATTGAATAACCCATATGTCAGCCAATACTTTCATCTCATTATGAACCTGAATTAAGGAGACTAATGAGACTAGAAGGAATAATCCATAGATATAGGAAGATGTGGTATGGGTGTCAATGAGACAACTCTCCATCCAAATAACAAGTTATAAAAGTAAACCATTGTACAAACTTCAACACGGAGCCTTGGCTCACACCGAACAGCAAGCTATAAAGGGCCCCACACATTACTAATGTAAAACCATTCAACCGGAAAAAACAAGGGTAAAAACGAGAAAAGAAACATCATACCTTGATCGCTTCTTCAATTTTGACACACATGAACGAATTGACTGTACAATCTATGACAAATGGGGCGATTTCAACTTTCTAATTATCAATTTCCCATTTCTCAGTAGTATCATACTCTATACCCAATCGTATGGTTTTCACATATCTCAGTTGATACGTTATGATCGTGCCTGTTCACACTATACGGACTTCATATACAGGAGTGTGCTCCTCACGCAGAAACTGCTCTAACAAAGTTATGAGGAGGACTGATTAAAAATAACACTCATCATCACAAATTGGTTGATTCATGCGTTGTGTATAAACTTACTTAGGATATATTTACCACGCCTTAGGTCTAATAAGTACTGATCATGACCTATTTCCGAATATTATTGTATTGCTGAGTGTGAATTCGCATTGCTATAAGACGTGTCATGGAATTTATTTATCCAACAGTTTTTTTTTATTGTGATATGATGCTGTATTTGTAATTCTAGTCGGATATTGTAATTATATCTTATCATTTGTAGTTATACTTCTATTTACTTTTATTTTTGTATGTAAAAGAAAATAAATATAATTAATATTAGTATAACGCTGTTCAAAAGTCATAACTCTATTGACGAAAACAAATCCGGGTTACAAACTAAAATCAAGTATAAAAGGAAACCTACGAAACAACCGAAAAACGGAAGTACAACAACATAACAAACGGCAATGTAGCATACAAAGGAACTTTTGTCCCTGAGGACATCATCCGCCCAGTAGCAAAACTAAAATAATTTTCGATTTATGAGTTTGACTATCCCTCTGGTATCGATCTTTCGTCTCTCTTTTATAACCACTGGGTCGATGTCTCTGTTGGTTGACATATTATCCCCCAAGACATCATCCGCTCAGTAGCAAAACTAAAATTGCATGAATTTACGAAGATAAAACAGGAAACGGCTCGGACGTCGCCCAGTATAAAAGATCCGAAACAGACGTCACCATGGACACGGTTTCGTCTGGAACGGTAGGTGTCCACTCATCACCAGACATGACACATATCTCAAACATAACTCAGATCATCGTACTTGTGGCAATAGCAATATTACAAATATACAGCCATGTTCAGTTCTCCTTGAAGACATTTTAGATTTTAATGACACAGTACAACACTGTTGCATTTCGAAATGTTAGACCCAAGGCTGCAAAACTTGTGAAATTTTCATAACAGATGCTGAATTAACTAGCAATTTGACCAATAAGTCATATTTTACAAGAAGTTACGATGATCTGAATTGTAAATCGATAAATGTCTTCTACGGATTAGAGTGCAACCTCTGTGGCATTTTCAATCAGCCCGATCATTCCATCGTGTCTATGACAGTTCGCATTATCGAAAAGATATACCATAGCTCTAACAATCCTTATCTTTCAACGACTGTCCGTAGACAAAAAAGAGGACTGCTGGATTAGACAATTGGGAACTGCGACACCTTATGGTTGCAATGACAAAATTGATGGTATAGGTATTATATCTAGTCCTTCGTGTAGCTTTGTGAATGTGATGAATATTTTCAACTCGACTCCTCAACGAAGACACAGTCATGGTCATCGTCATTAAACATTACCTTCTCTGCATAATGTCTCTATTAATGACTTGCTGCCATTTATACAAAAGCCGTTAGGTATTCATCACATTCGAAACTTACCCCTTTCAAAACTTCATTCTCTGTTCAATGCATGTTTGGAATCCATTGTTACAAACCAATAAAAACTTGAAGCTATAATTTCGGATATTGCTAGTCACAGACTTTTCAAGCCAGTCCGCATTGGAAATATCCTTCATCATAAATTAGTTCAATCGAACATACATCTTTATTTCAAGGACCCGTCTATACCAATCATTTCTTATACCTATACCTATACCAAACCTATTGCAACTAAAATTTTCAATTACAAACTCGTTTAACAGGATCTGATCAATATTGACGACTTCAAGTCTAAACCTCCTGATTGCACTTGTGCTAGTTTCCAATTCACATATAATCCGGCTGGTCACGTTATTACCGGTGATCTCAACATTGGTAATAACCTTCCTACGAAATGTGTTTTCGAAAGGTCCAAAATATCGTGAGCCTAAATCCATTAATTGGAAATACAACTTTAAATTTTTTTTGGATTAAGTCGGGGATTATGCCAGGCAATTGGCTGAGCGCGAGAAAGAAGACGTAGACACTCTTTCCGAATGGATTAAGGCAGTGAGGTCTTTGATATAAATCAGAATTAGGAAACTGAATGGGCCTATCATTTCCCATGCTACGTCAATCTTTAAAGACCCAAAATGTTGCAAAACACTTATCCTACCTTCATGAAAAAAATGTTGTTGTCCCCGCAGATAAAGCCCCAAACAACATCGTTTGTGTGTGTAAAATTCTTTACATTAACTGCTTGATAAACGCAGTAGGTATTGACAATTCACTTGGAAACTCAACATATACCCTCACGACACTTACCAAAGAGGAAATCCTGGATAATCATAGGTCTGTTCTATGTTCCTTTAGGATTTCAATCAAAGATGAAGAACTGGATCTTCCATCACTGTATTGAATACCTAAACTGCTTATGTGTCCTTACAAACAACGGTATATTGCTGGGTCTTCCCAGTGATCCACGGAACCTCTTTCTGAATTATTAACATCTAGTTGATCAGCAATCAAAGACGGGCTTCAAAGTTATTGTGAAACTGCCTATTCTAAAAGTGGCGTGAATCATAAGTGGATACTTAAAAATTCCAAAGATCTTTTAAAATACATACAATCTAAATCTCATTCATCTTGTAATAGTATAAAAACATTTGACTTTTCGACACTTTACACAAGTATTCCACATTCCAATCTAAAAGACAAATTGATAGAGTTGGTATTGCTTTGTTTCATAAAAAAGAATGGCAAACGTAGATACACGTATCTTGTCTTAGGGGGGATAAACCCTACTTTGAAAGGACGACTCTGATTCAAACAAAAAAATCTCTGAAACTGACATTATCAAGATGCTTGATTTCTTGATTAACAACATATTTGTTACGTTTGGAGGACGTTTTTTTTCAACAAACTGTTGGCATTCCAATGGGAACAAATTGTGTCCCTCTTCCTGTCGACTTGTTTTTTTTTATTGTTATGAGGCTGACTTCATACATGAACTTCCTAGGAAGAAAGATAAGAAGTTAAAGAATAAATAACACGAACCCCACCAAATACAAGGGGTGATCTCAGGTGCTCCGGAAGGGTAAGCAGATCCTAATTTACATCTAGAAATTGACAATGAGGGTCGGTTGAAAACAAAACTTTACGACAAAAGAGATGATTCCAGCTTTCCAATTGTAAACTTTCCAAATCTAAGAAGCAACATCCCAGCAGCACCTGCATACGGTGTATATCTCCTTAATGATACGATATTCCCGTGCTTGCATTTCCCATCCTGATTTCATTGATAGAGGGTTGCTGCTCACAAGGAATCTATTAAACGATGACTTCCAAATGCTGAAGTTAAAATCATCACTTCGTAAATTTTACGGAAGCCATCACGAGTTGGTTGACCGTTTCATGATATCGTGATATGTTTCGTACGTCGTAACCACAACCTCTCCCCTTTCATGAATGTTATCATTTGTTATCAGATAAGCAACACGACGGGTGCCACATGTGTTGCAGGATCTGATTAACCTTCCAGCGCACGTGATATCACCCCTAATTTTTGGTGGGGTTCGTGTTGTTTATTCTTTAGTTTTCTATGTTATGTCATGTGCACTATTGTTTGTCTGTTTGTATTTTTCATTTTTACCCATGGTGTTGTCAGTTTATTTTAGATTTATGAGTTTGACTGTCCCTTTGGTATCTTTCGCTCCTTTTGTAAAATGTACTGTACCAAGTCAGGAATATGCAGTTGTTATCGTATAGTTCGTGTTTATGTATAATGCATTGTCGTTTGTTTTTTGTTGCAACTCTGTGCTTCTGTTGTTTCCTTGTTTACCTCTTACAGTATATGTTTCCTTCGAATTTAGTTAACTTGTATCCTGGATTTGTTTTCTGTTATTCGACTTATAACTATTGTACAGCGGTTTATTACTGTTGTCTTTAGTTTTGTATGTAAGTATCTATTCAATGAGAAGACAGACAGATTTTAAATGTTTTATTGTTTTCATTTCCTATCACGTGTTCTTGTCACTTGTATATTGATACACCACAAAATCATCTAAAATTGCTTTTAATCACAGTGACAAATGAGCTTTAAGCAAGATAAACATGAACTAAAAGTTACAAAGACGTTGTTCGAAAATAACGCGTTTCCATCTATGTCAGACACGAAGTAGACCCTATCACTTAAAGACGAGGTTATATTATTTTTTTCAGGCAATCCCCGATTTCCAAGTACACCAACTTTAGAGTTCAAAAACTAATTTAAAAAAAGGATTAACCCTGGCAACCAAAAAAAAAGAAGTGATTAAAACTATTGAAGAGTCCAAGTACTGCGTCATTAGACCGATCATAGTATGAAAGATTTTTCATTTATTTAATTGTACAATTTGATTTAACAACTTCTCAAATACCGATGTTTGAATAAGATTTGAAGGATTTACAAACACATGATATAAAGATATCATATATTCAGAATATGAGGTTAATGCCAATAAGGTGCGAAACGGGTTTGATCATTATGTTAAATGTTGGGAACGAAATGGTACTTTTGATTACGAATTGATAGAAAGACGAAATGGTCAGTGTACAAAATGAATTGTTACGCCATACAAATAAGCTTGCAAAAATTACAGTTAAAAAAGTTGATGGGATTTGAACTACATGTAGTTGATACTTATAATTTGGCATTTGGAACAATCGTATTTTTATTACGATTGATGATGACCTCCTTATACTTAATCCTTAATGTTATAACTGGATCGGAGAAGACATCATTTGTTTATTAGTTTAATATATATTGTGCTTTATTTATTTGCTAGTTAAAATTTGTGCTTTTTGCTGATCTGATTTCCCCTTCAATACAAATTTTTACTTCATTGACTTAATGTTCCCAGCTAATTCGTTATGCATGCTATATGGCTTTCCCAAAGTGGTCAGAAATATATGGTTTTTTTTGGTTTTTTTTACAAAAAAGCAGACTGATCTGAACGACAAATATACTAAATCAATATCAGAATGCTTAAGCTATACACTATAGTCAGTGTCTAATGATGGTTTCCGCAGTTCCGAATGATGGCATAACTTCTATTGTAAAATTATCTTTCTAGACATCAAGTCTGAGTTCAAACTATTTTTGATTATCCAACCCTGTAAACCACCTTGTCCTAATGTAAGATTGAAACATTATCAAAAAGAAATAATCCACAACGAAATTGAACATAAAAATTAAAGCATACGCTATACATGTATAACGTAAGGGTATCATACATCATGTACATCTTCTTGCCATCCTCTTCTTATTTTTATTTGAATCGGAGAAGCCAGTTAATTCAACTTCACATTTAGATATATTGATGATGTTCCGAATAACAATCCATACTTCTCTGATTGATGTCCATTACTATATATCCCATAACTAGGAATTACAGATGCAACAGACACGCCTCACTTTTAGACGTATACCTCGAATTTGATAAACACGGTCATCTCAATACCAGAATCTAAAACAAAACAGACGATTTTAATTTGAAATTATCCATTTCCCCCACTTTAGTATCACTATATTAACTTCGCCTGCATATGTGATATATATTTCCCTATTTATTTGGTCTTCTAGAGAATGCAGCTCCTACTCTGACTTTGTGAAACGTCACTAATGTCTTCGAAAATGTGAATGAACCACGGGTATGACAAAGAACGTCTCGTCCTTTTTCTAAATGTTCATCGGAAGGTACCATAGCCTTGTTGATAAATATTCCGTATCAATTTTACAAATACAGGATGGTATTGCAGTATAGATTTTTGGTAGTGACGTTGTATTTTTTTTTTAGTCTATATGAATATTACTTTTACTGTTTAGTCTGTTTTTGTCGATTGACGTGGCTCTGTAATTATACATCCCGTCATTGTGTTATTGTTTTTTTGGTCCATTTTTGGTATTTTTGTTTTCATTCTTGCTAATGTGTTTTACCTGTAGCCTTTTTTGTTTTGTTACATATGACGTAGACCTCTACTTATACATACAGGTATACCTTATCGCAATTTGGTCTAATCAAGAAAAAAAACCAGTTATTTAGACAACTTTCGGTGTATGTCATCAGTAACGAGCCGAGGGAAGGAAACAATTAAAAAAGCGACCAATAAGAAACTTTCATAGATAATGATCCACCTTTTCGAAATCCAAATTATAGTAAAAAAATATTTGGTTGAAGTATTTACGATGGTTTGAAGAGGTCTCATTAAAAAAGTACCATGCATGGTGCATTGCTTTAAGAGGGTTCCAGATATCGTCATCTGAATGAATAACTTATCTTGAATTGAATAAATAGCGATGAGGTTTATTCCGTCATTGTGTCATGCTACATTTTTATTTTGTATTCTTGTCTTTTATTTTTTCTTAAATGTACTTTGTCTATATGCCTTTTGTTGCTTCTTTATAACCTATTGTTTTGTTTTATAGTATTAACGATTGTAACACAATGTTGACTGCTGTTCCCCTATGCATTCGTTTGATATGTTTGACCTTTTGACCTTGCCAATTGATCAGGGACTTACTGTTTTGAATTTTACCAGGAGATTAATATTTTTGTAATTTTACATGTGTATTAGGATATGCGTACCCTTCCGGGGCATATGTGATCCCCCAGGGTTTTTTTTTATCATCTTTCGTTTTCTATGTTTAGTGAACTATTTTTTATTTATTTTTTATTTATTTTTTATTCTTTGTCAGCTATGGAGTTGTCAGTTTATTTTTGACTTATGAAATTGAATGTGTTTGTGGTATCTTTCACTTCTGCTTTTTTTAGGAAAATGCCAACTACAATTAAACACAGAGTACCACATTTAATTATTGTTTTATTTGATCAAATCTTTATATTTTAATTTTAGTTTGTTGTGTACAATTTGGAAATTAATATGGCCTTCATTATCACTGAACTAGTATATATTTGTTAAGGGGCCAGCTGAAGGACGCCTCCGGGTGCGTGAATTTCTCGCTACATTGAAGACCTGTTGGTGACCTTCTGCTGTTGTTTTTTTATTTGGTCGGGTTGTTGTCTCTTTGACACATTCCCCATTTCCATTCTCAATTTTATATAATATATTCTTTACTTTAATGCAACAGTTTTAAGTTTGATGTAGTAAAATAATGACATGTATTTTTATAACTTTATTGGGAAATATAACAATACTTATATATATTATAGATGATATTACATGCTTGATAAAACATCCTTCAGATTTAAGTATGGTTAAACTGTATATAAATCAAAACAAATCCTTAAATACAAACATCACATGAACATAAAAACATATTTGGTATGGCTTAGTGTTCATGGTGTATGTTAACTAGAGAGAACAATATACATGATATACACACATAAATATGTTTTGAAAGTGTCCTGTTTATTAATGTTCAAATCTACCTTCAAAACTATAGATTAGGGAATATTGCAATAAAATGAGTATGTGCAAAATGATTAAATAAAAACATAATCAAACAGTTATTAGACAGACAAATTACTAAATAATCTAGTTTAAACTGTTAAAATCAGACAATCTGTCAAACAATCAAATGACTAAATAACCTGCCCCAGAATGCTTCGAGAAATCAAATGAATCAAAGGTACAAGCAAACTAGATGTACATTATATTTATATATACAAGTGTTGATGTTAATCAATTGACAACCATACATGTATCTTGGATTCTGAAGGAAATTTAAATTTAAATTGTGCAATGTCAAACTTGGCTTCTATGTTGACCTGAAAGATTCCCGACTTATTGCACGACAGCTATGAATGGATGTTCCCTTATCTTTATTTTTTAACTGTTTGTCAGGTGTTCAGAATCCTTGGGTTTATCCATGAAGTGCCATGAAAAACATTGTCCTGTAACCCGCACTGCTCTTTTTATCATGGTGTTAACTATGGTTTGAAAATTTATTTATTAATATCTTTGAAATATGTTCATAGTTTTTGAAAGAAAAAGTGTGGAAATGTTAAATCTAAAGATAATCATTTTCTGCAAACATTAGATCACATTAGAGTATGGTCTTCACCAGAAAGAAAAACTGGTGAATGATGTGGACCTTTTTGAAATCATTCACCAGATAAAGACCGGCTGTATTCGTGCGATATTAACGTTTATCATATACTTGTATAAAATATTACTAAAATTTTACAGTTCAATAACATTTGAAAATATCAAAAGGTTATAAAAGGATTACCAGGTTTATTAACCAGATTACTAAGAATTTCCATAGCGGGCGGATAAAGGTACCTTTATTGACTGCTTCCGGAATTATCACATGCCTTTCCGGTAATTTCCGTGACGTTTATCACATGCAACTTCGTGTATTTCCGGAAATTTGTTTGAAAACGGCAAGGGATAAGACTTTTCACAAAATGGTTGAGGAGCAAAAATGAATTAAGTTAAACATGTTTTGAAAGACATAGATAAGGTGATAATATAATTGAAGACATGATAATTGTTGTGACAAGATAAAAAAATGCTTTTAATATCAATAAAAACAATAAGTTAAAGTTGAGATTTGTTTTTGGTTGTCTGTAAATGTTATCTGAAAGTGCAAAAGGCAAACAAAATTAAATTTTAATAGTTCTTGTCTGTATTTCTTCTGCTGAAGTATATGATAAAAAGATAATTACATGTCATTTTTCATATCAGACCCTTTATCGGCCCTCGTTCATGATATTAGCCCTCGAGCCTGCGGCTCTTGGGCTGATATCATAACCTTGGGCCGATAAAGGGTCTGATATGAAAAATGCCATGTAATAATCTATACTTATCAGGCGTCTACATGATCCTCATTGTGCAGAATAAACTATAATTATTGTTTGTTATTTAGATACCTAATCACAATTCCCCAATTATAGCAGTGCTGATTATCAAATTTGAGAGTTCAATTTGACGAATAATTCGTGAAATATAACCTCGACATGGGAACGGAAGTGACGATGCCCCTAAACCAACGAATAACGTTCACCTTTTTTTTCAAAAATGCATCGAACTGGAAAGTGGTCTATTCAATATGTATTCAATAACTCAAAAGCAAGGACAGATACCTTTCATTTTTGTTTGCTTTGGTAATTTTGTTAGCAAACTGATTTCAATATTTATCAGGATATCATTCTGTCAATATATATATATATAACAACAACACTTTAATTATAAATAAGCTTAAATTGATGTGTATTACTGTATCCTATCTCCTAGATTCATTCATTGTATACTATCAAATGACAAGCTAAAGTAATTATTTTTTTTAATCTTCATCTAATTATTCAACAATTATCAGTCAGGGGCATTACTTAAACAAGTAACAATTAAAATTACCTATACAAGTAATGTTGAAAACGAGGCTTATTTAAAATAACTTATATAAGTTATTTTTCTGAATATTATTTTTATAGGTGTCAAAGAATACAGATTTTTCTAGCTTTAAATAATTTTCACAGTTATCTGGTTATTTTTCCTTTGATATATAAAAACTAATTCTTCAGAAACACTAATTAATTTTCCGATGCACTTATCTTTCATACCGACGCTTCTGGGTCAAATATTGGTCTCTTGGGACTATTAAATTATCATTTTCCTCTAAAATCTTGAAGGTAGACTGATATGAATAGATAGATACTTGTGAATTAATTAAGACCTGAAGTTATTTATAATTTGTAACCTCTGACAATCAATTAAATATGTGCCTAAGATAAGTGAAATTGCTATTTTTTTTTCAAAAAATGTTTAAAATATCTTAATCAAGTAATATTTTTGTCATTATTTTCAAAATAACCCTTTATCTCTATACTCCTCTCAAATCTGATAAATTCTTTATTTTATGATATAAAATGTTGTTTAAAATCATGAAAACTACATTTAGTCTATGTTTCTATTGAAATTAAAATAACTCTATTAAGTAATTTTATTATTTAAAAAAAAAAATTACTTGCATAAGTAATTAAAAAAAAATTAACGTGTTTAAGTAACGCCCCTGACTGATTATATACAATAGATATTTTACATAGTACTATACAAAAATATTCACACAACGACAAGTTAAAAAAAATAATGACAAAGACATCAACACAATAATAAAAAAGTAAATGCAATGACAATGTCGTGTAAAGAGAATTTAAGTTTTATAAAATCAACATTATTTTTTTTTAACATTTCTAATTAAAAGGGGGACGAAAGATACAAGAGGGACAGTCAAACTCATCAATCGAAAATAAACTGACAACGCTATGGCTAAAAATTAAAAGGACAAACCGACAAACAATAGTACACATGACACAGCATAGACAACTAAAGAATAAATAACACGAAGTAAATTCCTACTGGTGAAAATATCTCGCAATATATTACTTGACTAAAGTATTTGCGTCTCAGTATGTATCATTAAGTGCACCCTCTAAATAATAATGGGGGTTTAAAACGTCCTTGGCTTGCTATAAAAGACTCGCACTTTCGACCATTGTGGATATAAACATGTAATAAAATAATTAACCATTTATAGGAAGTAGAGATAAATAAAATACTTTTCTAGGATAGAAAAATAAAATAATGTAATATTTTGCATTTGTATTCAACATATTATAAGGTTTTTCTTTTTTAAGAAAAGAAAATTAAGAAATATGTTGGTAAAGGTTGGAAAAAAGTGAAGTTACTCAAATTTATTATCAATTACTTTGAGAGAAACAAATGATGTATGACCTTAAGATCAGGTTATTGGTGTTAATTAACAGCAGCGTGTTTCACACTAAAACTGTTAAGTGAATCATCCACTTAACTTGACAGTTAACAATGTTTTTTTTATGGAAAATAAAAGAAAATAACATTTAAACAACATGTTCTTCCTGTTTATCTTTTTTCTGCATTTTCCCTTTCACTGTTATAGATCTAGATCTACGTGTTGTGTGTTAACGTGTTGATTATTTCTAAGTAATTCTTCTGTAGACGTATTTTATAATCTGGAACGTCTTCTAAATCTAAAATAATGTACAAATGTATGTTATACATAAGTTCATCAGTGACAATTATTGCTGTTTTTCATACACTGCTATGAAAAATAGTTCCCTCGATAAACCAATACATTGATTATACCAATTTTTAAGTGGAACATTTCTGCTGAAGAGCCAATTGTTGATTTATTTCAATATGATATGTCTGATTATGTAATCTGTACGTATATATAACAAAGAAAATGTAGTATAATCATGATAATTGCCAATCAGACAACTCTCCACAAGAGACCAAATGCCACAGAAATTAACAACTATAGGTCACCATAGGACCTTCAATAATGAGCAAAACCTATACCGCATAGTCAGCTTTTTCAATACTATTTGTTAAACCATTTACAAATGTGATGTAATATGGTTCAATGGATAAGGTTGAGCAATTGTCGCTTAAAGAAAGCATTTGATGGTTTCAGTCGTAAATACAAATTTGTATATACAATATTCTTGATTATCATATACTTAGACTAAATAACATATGATTCGTACTGTATGATAATAGCATTAAATTAGAATAAATTCCATATTTTTCGAATTGATGCTTAGCGGGCTGATATGAAAAGTTTATCACATGCTTCGATTGTTATCACATGCCTTTCAGTAACTTTATCGCATGGCATTCCGGTGATACTAGGCTAATTCTGGAAAATACACATCAATGCTACGTTTTCAGTGAAAAACATTACAAATTAATGTACAAAACAATTATTTTGATACTGGAAAGTATATTGTGTAAAATCATTGAAAAAAAATAAAAATTAAAAAAAATAAATATTAAATAAATGCATTTTTAAAAGTTTCAAACACAATCTAGAAAGTTACTTTAAAAAAGTTGACTTTTCGAAACAGTGTTCATTATGTATATTGTTTAATATCTTTTTTTGTCTATTTGTACATACTTAGATATTTTTCTGTTCTGTTGGGGCATATGATAGAAAGATTTCATATCGAATGTACTAAATTTTGGGTCCGACATCCGTGAACTTTTCAATCTTTGAATTTCTATTTTAGAACCACGTAAAAGGATCAATATATAGGAATCTGTTATTTTCTCCATTGTTGAAGCATCTGATAAAAAGATCATAACATGTCATTTTTCATATCACATGTATTATCAGCCCTCGGTCAATATCAGCCCTCGAGCCATGCGGCTCTTAGGCTGATATTGAACCTAGGGCTGATAATACATGCGATATGAAAATGCCATGTAATAATCTGATATTATTTTTGTGTTTTATTAAAGTTTCAAATCAATAAACAAAAGTTAAATAAACCTTTTATATTTCAAAATCATGACCACAAATTTATAAAACAACGGTAGTAGTCCAATGTATGTGTGTCATGAGTTTGTCTACAAATCGGTCTTTCTGACGTATAAGGCGAAATTGACGATAGTAAGATTTCTTTGTGAAGAACACTTGTTTCTAGAAAATAAACCAACAATTGATACCATACACATGCAAAGGGTAGAACAAGTATCATTCTTTATGCAGTAGCTCTTTCTATTAATAAGTTAACATGGTTCCTATTTAATGTTGGGCTTTTTTTAACATACAAAAGGGGAACAGTACGACCTTAACAGTAGTAAATAACACACAATTGAACAGTGTAAATTTGATTGCAAGCCTAAATAAAATATTATTTCCAGGATGTAACTATATTGCCCCTCAATAAAAATTGTTATGAGCTTTACAAACAAAATGCTCTAGATACCTTAACTATATTTTTCTATTCACAATTTATTCAATAACCTCTTGATACAACTGCCTCATATATTAAGACCAAGGACTGTAGGAGCTATTTTAAAGTCTTATGAAATGACTCCACGTTTTCATGTACATCAGTGTCAAAATGTCAATAAAGTGCATGCACGCACTGTAATTAATACAAATAAATAGGTATGCACACAATGTCCTCATGTAAAATATAGGCTTACGATTTCTTTATCATGTTTATTGTATAGAAAATTCTTACAAAAACACAATATAGACAAATTGTGGATAAAAATAAAGATGTGCAATTTTATAAAGGTTTATTACAGCTTTTTCTGATTTCGATAAAAGGACCAAATGCACGCCAGGGATCTCTATGATCTGTTTTATGATGACACATACACATCTTACCTGTTTTAGTGGGTAGTGGCACTGAGCTTGGTGAACCCGACAACTTTTCTGTGAGATCTTGGTATCCACTATTTTTCTTTAAAACATCAATACACACCGATATATTTGGCTCTCCCCTGTCAATCATTATACTGAACAGTTTCTTTTCCGGATAATCATTTTGTTCAATGCTTCGTCTGTCGTCAACTGATATCACTAACTCTGTCATCATTTGATCCAAAATATTACTGAAGTCTAATTTGGTATCTACAATTGTATACATTAACACTTTAAAATGAATAATATAAACGATAGACTATTCATCGACAAAAGGACAAATAAGTAGACAGGTATAGGTCATTGAAAAGCTTTAACTAATTAGCAAAACGGAAAGCTGATGATGGGAAATAATTCAAATGAAAAAAACAACCACAAAGGCCATATAGTTACTATCCAATTTAACAAAAACAATGGAAAAAAGTGAAACTGCGATGTTCTGTTCACTGATCTTACCACCGCTTTAAGTGGATAATCTTAATTAATATAAAATGCATCACATGTTATAGCTGACTTATATAAACCCTGAAACCATATTTCAGAAATCCTTGTATTGTAAGAACATTTTTAGCTTGGATGTTATGTGTAAAATGATGTAAGTGTTTGGTAAACTAGAAGTTGCTGAGTGATGAATCTGACAACACATCGCACGGTATAACTGACTTAAATCAACCCTGACACCAAATTACAGAAATCCTTGTAATGTAGTTCCTGAGAAAGATGCGACGAACAATATTCATGGGAAGGACTGACGGACTGATGGATAGACAGATTGATGGATCAGCTGACAATATCGTTTGTGTTTTGCTCATTGTTGAGCTACATCTGCTAATGTTACTTTCCTTTGTCCAATCAGCAAGCACAACCTATTTCATTATTGGATACTTATCACGAAAACTGAATCAAGGAACAAAGGTTGCTATCAGACGAATATTTAAACCTCCTAAGGATCCCTTTACAGATTATCATGTTGATTATTGACTTTAATAAGATGTAATATTTTAATATTTTATAAATCTTTCCATAATACTTTAAATTGTTATATTCATAAATCGGTTTGGTTGAAAAACATAGATTCAGTTTTCAAGCAGTCATGTTTTCATAGAAGTGATTGCTTCCTCGATTTTTAGTTGCTTGACGTCCAGTGGCATATATTACATGCATAGAAAGAACATTGTGACACCACCAGTCTTATTGTTTTAGAGGTAATTCGATTCCCTGATAAAATGTTGGTTAACTTGATTTGTCTTCTGTATTGATTTATGAGATTTCACATGTTCACTACTGTTGTCTTTATTTATAGATTGGAAAATATTCATTAAGATTTAGCTTTTCGTTTCACAGCTCACATTTTTATTTATTTTCAGTGGGAAAATCATTATATAACTTAAAAACAAGGGTATCATCAGCTCTGTAGTCAGTACTTTGGTGCTGACATGATTTAACACCCTTTTTACTAAAATTGTCCGTTTATAAATTTTGAAATTATTTAGAAACGAAGGTTTCAACTCGAACAGGCAAAGTTGACTTTAGAAGAATTTGGCTATTTATTTTACGAATTTTTGTCATAAAGCTCTTCAACGGTTTTAGGTACTTATGTATACATCTTCGGATTTCAAATGTTTTGTTTTGAGCGTTCCTGATGAAGGTAAATCCAGAAAAGCATCAATATTCCACATATTTTAAATTCCTTTTCATTCCAACTCAATACTCTGATCAAAACAATATGTTGTTATTGTTTTAGAATTGTATATCCAAAGTAATTTATACGTTCTTAAAATTAAGTACGAAATAACTATACTGTATATGTATTTAAATGATGCAAACATGGGATAAAACACATCAGCTTTTTTTATTTTTTTAATAATTATAAATTTTAACATATGTATCTGTTTTCAAAATGAATAAAAAAATATAAAGGATAACAAAAATAAAATAATAAATATATCACTTACCTGGAGACATAGGTTCCTGTAGTATAAAAAGTGAAATATTTTATAGTATGAGTAAAACTGGTTAATCATTATGTAAACCAAACTTTACACAATTGAATGCATGATGGTGATTAATAAGAAACTATAACACTAGTGTCCAATAAAGATAAAAATGAAATTTATAACATGTAGTTTTTATTTTAATGAATGACATCTAGTTTAATCTTCTTGAAATGTGTTCCTTATAAATACAATAAATAGACATCAATCATTGTATTTATTCACATTTTTGTTTAGAACTTATTGGTATGGATCATTTGTATTGTTGTGCTACTGTCTTATTGAAATATATCTTAATACATTAAGCTTCTTATGTTGGTGTTGGGGTTTTGATGTAACAATGTCATAGACAGATTTTTTTGTTATTTAATTTCAGGGCCGATTTTCACATGTTGTTCCAATTGTACAATTGTATGCAAGTTACCGTCTTTGCTGGTAGATTAATGCGCTTCCCTATTAATTTTCATGGATTGCATTTAATTATCATTTGTCATGTCATTTTCTACACTATGTTGAAGCTGATTGCTAATAAAAGTTGTATTGGTAGGACAGTTGATTGATGATATTTTGTCCACACTTTTTTCTGCAAAATATCAACTTATTGCACTTCAGCAAAGATAGTTCGAAATAAAGATAGCCATGCTTAAAGTATTTGAAAAGAGGTGTTCTAGAATTGTGGTTCATCAACTGTCAATATTATATTACAGCTCTTGTAAAGATATCTAAACAGACTTGATAGAAGTGATACATGTTTGAGTAAAATATTGATTGATATTTGTTTCTCCCCATTGAACAGAACAGGACATGCAATAATAATTGTATTTGGTATCCATAATTGCATATAGTATTCTACATTATCATGATTATCAACCGATAATACTGTTTAGCTATTTGTTAAATACTAAAATGATGAACCTTCTTATGTTTTCAGAAATGATTCCAGGTAGACTGGTGCTTTCTGAGTAAGATTTAAATCCTGAAGCAGCTTCAGAACTCTTTAGTGGCTGACATAATTTACGAAAAGTAAGTAAAATGATCACCATATCGATGTATAGTTTTAGACAAATTGAGCACTGTTTTTTTCTAAGTCTTGGGTAATTAAGGTGGCTCGTGGGTACAAAAATTTTAGCAAAAAATTAAACCTTTATGTTTTCATTACAAATTTTATTTATTACACTATTAGTAGTTACTTTATGATATGGTACAAAAAATAACCCAAAAAAATGATTTGGTTTGGCCCCAGATGACTTTAAAAATTGGAAAAGCTCCAAATTATCTCCCTTTGGTGCAAAAATGCCATTTTTTGGCCTTAAATTTGAAATATCTTTTTTAACTCATCGGTGACCTATATTTTTTATTATTGTTTTCAAATAAGCTGTACATAAACTAAATGATTGTAAAATCTAAGCGATTTCTTATATTAGGTTATTTTTTTATTTCGATATTTCCTCTTTTTCTCCTATTAGTTCAACAGAAAAAAAGGACATTAACAAAAATGTATGCTTCTTCCAGAGCAGATTTTATCTTAAATGAACGGTGACCCCATTTTTTTATTTCATTTTTCTTTATAGTATATGATAAAGTTCATTTATGAAAAAATATAGCGAAATCCTATATTAGGAAAAAAAATTCATTTATACCCAGGAGCCCCCTAAATACTAATGTCGATAACAATAAAAATTGACTGTATATTTTTTTTATTGAGAACAGTTTCGTACTGCCTGATAAATTCTTTTCATACCTCAAGTTTGATTATTTGACAGGGAAGGACTTATTTCAACAGATTTCTTTTCATAAAATCTATTTCTGCGGTTTGCAGGGATGAACAGGTATAATACAAATGACATTATACAGCGAATTTCTAGATATATTTTTATCAAAACAGTAATTATAAAATGCAGTAAACCATGAAGTTAGGCAGAAATGAGTGTATTGCCTAAAAACAAAATTACATAGATCATTTCATGACATCTGTTATTTTAATTCTTGAAGCATTGTAAAGTTAAATATATTGTACATAATATAAGGGAAAAAAGTATAACCTCCTTTTTAATAAGTTTTACAGTATACATTATAATTAAATCCAACAAAACTTGAACATATTTGTTTAATCATACGTTAATTATTTATGATTATCAACATATGAATAAACCATTTAACATAAAAAAAAAAAGGGACTGTTGAATGTTATTTAATTCAAGATTAACATATTTCATTATAATTAGATAGAATGTACATTTACAAAATTTGAATTCAAAGATAAAAAAAGATATCCAAAGAGAAAGCAATTTTCTATAATTAGTCGAGTGAGCTGTATAAATAAGTAGAAACGTTAAGATATATAGGACATACACATGATATCCCAGCCAAATTCATTATTTATGAACTGGTTTTTCCAAAAAAAAAAAAAAAACTTATGTCATAAATCATCATGTCAATACCGAACTACAGAGCTAATGATTCCTTTTTGGATTTACAGTTCATTAGTAGTGACATAAATCCAGTGCTGGTAAATGAAAATATCACTTTTTCTGTATTTACAACATGGAAGCATTTGAAAACCAAGGAACGTACACAAGACGTTTAAGTAAAGGCGTTTAAAGTTTCAACCTATTTATTATATCTTTCAAAGTAATTGACATATGCATAACATGTCATTAAAAGTTAAGTAACTCATATAAGAGTCATTTAATTATAAAAAGTATACAAATAAACAAAAATACCGAATTCCGAGGAAGTGAACTATTTTGTAGTTGGTAAAATTAAAAGCACAAACACATCACACGGATCCTGTCCTATTCCTGACATTTTCTTTTGTCAAAACACTTATTCATGGCTGGTCATGAAGAACATACAAATAAGTAGAATATATTATAAACAAATCATTCTTACGCATAGCAGTAACTTTGTCAAAAAGTAAATCATTTGGATAATGTTGGTATTAATTGATTGATTGTTGGTTGCTTAACGTCCAGTGGGGTATTAATTGAGAACAATTTAATAAACAAGTGTTTTGACAAAAAGAAAGTTTCAGGAAGGGGCTCAGGTATTTTAGATGTATGTGTCAAGCAGAGCACACTAATGTATCATCACAAGTGGTATATTTCTATATTTTTCAATATTTTTCAAAGATAAAATGATGCAGTTCTACAAACATATGACAGGCTTATCTAATAACAACATTACTTTATAGATTTGCTTCACACCATATGTTTTCATCACAAGATCAAGTCCTGCAGATGCCTTTCCAACACGTTTTAAAGCTACCATAAGTCGGTAGATTGTTGGTTTCACCATTTTTTCGTCGTTGCAAGTTTTCCATTGCATAAGAATATGTTGAAATTGGCCCTTCAAATTCCTTGGAAAATTGTATAAAGTCTCCCTGATGTCACCAATGCTAAGACCCAATTCAATACCTAAGTGACAAACACTGTCACCAATTAGATTCTTATTGGTTAACGTTTTGATCACATCATCTGACGGTGTGTCTTGCAGGCGGCTGTGGGCATTATCTGCAATAATGGTAAAACAGTCAGTTTTAAAGATACATGAACGTAGAAACAGGGTATAAAGGTATTACTGTTGAGTCTGGCGTAAATATAAAATTTCAATTCTGGTATATACGATGAGTTTATTTAAATGTACTCTTTACTTTTATCCTCGTTTATCCCACTAAAAAATATGAAAACAAACAATGCAAATCCTAAAAGAATATAATATCGTCTTAACTCAGCCTAAAACAAATCTAAAATTAAAAGAAATAAAATCATATTTATTATTTGATAAATTTATTTAAGAAAATAGTACAAATAAAAAAAAAAAACAGAGTGTACCATTTACAAAGCAATGATATATAAACACCTAAAAATGCAAGAACCTTTTTGATTAAAAGGAAAGTTATAGCTTAATAAAATCTACAAAATCTATAAATGTTAAAAGCAGTCAACACAAAACAAAATAACTATTCTTACATGCTAAGGTATGATCCTCCCTGTGTACCTGAAACATGTTAAATATAACGTAATTAGATGCACACAATTAATTTTGAAGTTTACATAATTTACAATCCAAAATGAAAGTTGCATTTATTTCTTCATGTGAACGTTAAGGGTTAAATTGATTAGCAATGATTTGTTAAAATTGTTTTAATAATTTCAGGGCCTTCTTAAGAAGACTATACGGTACTTTTTTTTGCTCATTGTTCATGTTGTTCATGTTGTTGAAGAACGAATATTTGCTTATAATTGTTGACATCCACTTAATTGTTGGATACTTGTCTCATTGGCAGTCATATACTATACACTTATTGACTATTCTTGAGGTTGATTTATCAAATCCAGAGATATAACATTCACCGACGCTAATGTCAATTCACTTGGGATAATACATCAGTGTGTCAATTGAAATCAACAGACAAGAGTTAACGTAGAGGCCTGCAAATGGAAGATTATCAATTGCTATAATATATTTTAAATGAAAGTTTCATAAAAATGACATATGAACATCTGCAGAGCTTTGCTTTATCGCTTTATAGCTGTTAATAAAGGCAACAGTAGTAAACCACTATTTTTTCATAATATAAAAAGCTCGTTGGTTTTAATTTTAAGAGGTACTAACACGCAAAAGTAATGTATAATAATTTTTAAGTTCGAAAAAAACATTGGAACCAAAAAAAAAAATAAAAAAAAAACGATTTAGTAAAACATGCCACTAACACCCTCTAATTCTACCCAATAGACGTGAAACACAGTGGGTCACCCTGATCAAATATGTGCATGAAACAGATTAGCTCGCAAAGTAAAAAGATAACAGCTGTGATATATCGGTGACAATTAACAACCGAATCTACATTTACTTCTTCATATATCGAGACTTGAAAATCGTATAAATATTTTAACCAAATGGTTCCAATTAGAAAAGTAATGTCAATACTTCCAGGACCACACATCAACATATCTTCTATACAATATTTACATGTGCATCCGAAAGTTGCAAAATTATTATTAATTATATTATTGATAGTGATCGCGTAATGCTAGAAACAGAAGTAGAACTGTGCATGTGAAATTCCATGGCAGACAAACGTCTTGTAATCACGTGCTTTTGATATAGGACACTGCTAACACATGTTTCCAAAATACCTTAATGAAATTACAAATCACAGTTACAGAAGTAATAATAACAATAAAATTGTAATAAAAATTGGTCAGAGAGAAACAAATGAAAAAAATGATTTATTAATTAAACCTGGCAAAGACTGTGTTGTCTTTCAATAGCCGTCAGTGCCGTCAACAGTTTATTAAATGTTGCAGTGGATTGATCACTCTCTGTTTTTTCCCTCCATTCAAACAGTCCCATCAACATAAAATCCATAGGATTTGAGAAATAACGGAAATTTAAGTTGTCGTAATCAGATTTTCCCATTCCAAGTTCAATGAAGAAGTTGTAGAAGTCCCCAATTCCTATTGTGCTGGACAGTTGCACAAAGTGCCGATCATCTGGTCTTAAGAGAAGTGTTTTTGTTCCAAGACCTTTAAGATAAACATGGAAAATTAGTTATTTAACTTAATAAGGGTATACATTTCATCATCACTGACAGTGATTGTTTTGGAATTTTGAGTCCGCAATGCTCTTCAACTTTGTACTGGTATGGCTTTATAATATTTTGATCTGATCCTCACTAATGAGTCTAAATAGCTTATGAAGACGAAACGCGCGTCTGACGTATTAAATTAAAATCCTGGTACCATTAATAACTATTGACACCGCTGGGTCGATGCCACTGGTGGTGGACGTTTCACCAGGCTTGTAGTCAGCACTTCTGAGTTGACATGAATATCATTATATGCTCATTTTAATCAATTTCCTGATGACAAAACTTTAAATTTTTCGAAAAAAATACGGATTTTCTTATCCCAGGAATAAATAAGAATAGCCGTATTTGGCACCATTGTTTTTGGAATTAAAAAAATTATCCTGGTACCTTTGATAAAACTAAATCATACTTTAAAAAAATGTATCACATAATTGTTATTTGACACAGAATAATGCCTGCATATGTCCTTTGTTGTGATATTAACCTGCCGTCAATTATTCTGAAAAAACTACATTTGCATACAATTTACGATATTTGAAAAGTCGGTGTCTTGGTTTGGTTCAGTAGTGTCATTCATGGTTTAGTTCATGTTCGACATGGTTCTTGCATGTGATCCCTGTCGTGTTTAATGTAAATGTAACGATCAAAATAAACAGACATTATGTACAAAATATCTGATATAAACCTGCGATATAAGATTCACAAGATTGTGGCAAGCATTGAACACATCAGAGCAATAACATTGCAATTTTTCATATAATCAATATTTTCAAGTAGCATAACTCTTTTAAAAAAATTGATCGACACTGATTTTTGAAGTCTTCAAGTACATTGATGATATAAATCACTTATGTAAGTTTCATACAAATTTGCAAGAACTGTACAAATGAGACCGCTAACATTACTAATTTTAATTTGATTAATGTTTCCAAATGCAGAACTCTTTAAAAAATTATTGATTGGCACTGATTTTCGACCTCGTCCAGGACATTGCTTATATAAAACCTATGATATCAATTTATTATAAATCGGGCAAAATGTGCACACGTGAAACTGGAAGACCGGACGGTATTCGTTGTCGTTTGCAACGCGTTACACGGGGGACAAAAATATGTGAATGAACGGTTTGTCTTTTATGCCACAAATTTTGTTAAAATGATCAGTTTTCCTCCTTAGTCAATTGGTTAATTGTGTAACTTTATTTTTTTCACAAGCGCCTTCAAACAAACAAGCAATATTAAAGCGAAACACATATGTATTAATTTGGATCTAAACCATGACAAGTTAGATCAAAACCAAGACAAATGTCTAAAACACAACAACTTCAATTTAGTTCGTTTGACTTAAAATAAAGATTAAAAAATATTGAGAATTGAAATAATGAGTATTTCAAAAAGACAACAACCGGACCAAAGAGCAGACAACAGTAAAAGCCACTAATGGGTCTTCGGTGCAGTAATCTGCCTTTCAAAAGAAAGAACTTAGGCAATCCGTCTAGGAAGTAACATAACTTATCCATGACTAACTTAACTAAACTATGACAAAATCATTGTACAAAACACTCCTCGATATGACGCCCTTACTACCATTGGTACTTATACTGTAATTACATTGTCCTTGCCTTAGTCCCACTGATCATGCTGATTATACAATAAGAAGCCACTCATAAATCGAAAAATAAACTCACTGTCTCATAATAATAAAGAAAGAAGTCGGCAAGAAGAGGGGCACAATTTATTCCCATTGAAATGCCGACAGTCTGTTGAAAACACGCCCCCGAACGTAACAAATATGTTGTCAATCAAGAAATCAAGCATCTTGATAATGTCAGATTCAGAGAATTTTTTGTTTGAATCAGAGTGATCCTTTACAAAGTAGGATGTATCCTGTCATCAGTGTCTGAGTAGAAAGTTGATGAACCAGGGGTATGTCAAAGAACGTCTCATTTGTCTTTGTTCTATTAATAATATTACTTTTACTGTTTAATTGTTTTATTTGATATCCGTTTGACGTGGCTCGGTACTTATACATCTCGACAATGTCTTTGTATTTTTGGTGGTTTGTTTTGTACATGCGACTTTTTTGTATTTCTTTTGTTCTTATAACGTGACTCTGTACTTTTAAAGATCCCATCAGTATGATATTGTTCTATTATGTCTTTATGATATATTTCTATTATGAATTACTGTATACGTTGATACCAGAGGTCAAAATCATTCTATACCGTAGTGGAATTAACTATTTTTGGATTTTTATAAATTCTATATATAACTTTTGGACAAGTTTAAATCTCGGTCTATTTCTGAAATTTATTCTTACATACTTTTGATTTTTTAATCCTATATGCTAACATTGACTATGTAAATTTTAAAATTGTTTCTATGCACATTGAACGACAAATTTATGTGACGTATACAATTTTCTGACGTCAGACACTCAAATCAATCAATGTGTTCGTAGAAAGTAGATTTTTTTGTGTTCTGTTAAATTGTTCCTGTTAAAATTGTTATACGATAATGACTGCTGTACCCATATTTTGACTATTTTATTTATTGTGTCTATTTATTTAACGCATCAATGTAAATATAACGGAATGTGACGAAACTGTCATTAAAGTGCAAGGGTTAGCGCTATAGAACCAGGTTTAATCCACCATTTTCTACATTTGAAAATGCCTGTACTAAGTCAGAAAAATGACAGTTCTTGTCCGTTCGTTTTTGATGCGTTTTGTTATTTGATTTTGCCATGTGATTATGGACTTTCCGAATTGATTTTCCTCTAAGTTCAGTATTTTTGTGATTTTAATTTTCCTTCCTAAGACAAGATACTTGTACCAACTCTTTCAGTTTGTCTTTTAGATTGGAATGTGGAGTACTTGTGTAAAGTGTAGAACAGTCAACATAGAACAGACATATGATTATCCAGGATTTCCTCTTTGTAAGTGTCGTGAGGTTATATGTTGAGTTTCCAAGTGAATTGTCAATACCTATGTATTACTAAAAAAATAATACACCAGGGTTTTCGATATCACAAACTAGTCAAAACATTTACTAAATTTTATCATCGGTATAAAGACATCATTCGTAAATATAGCTCAACATGCAGACTTCTTATACTGTCAGGTATTTCACATCCAATTGTTTATGGAAATATTCTTTATTAAGGTGTCAATATTCACCTCAGAAACTTACAAAACCTTTGACAGACTTATTAAGAAGGGATATAATTACGATACTGTTGTCAAGTCATTAAAGATTGCATATGTTGGCGTTAATATTGAGTCACTGATAAGGTCTTTGCGTCGGAACTAAATACATTTATTCTAAAAACAGTTGTTGACATGACACGGGTTATGTTTTTCTCATATATGTTATGATGGTATGATACTAAACCCCTAACGGGAAGGATTGTTCCTGATGTTCATATGATGAAATCATAATATTTCAGTCAGTGTATTTGAAGTCTGGAGCTGGCATGTCAGTTAACTGCTAGTAGTCTGTTGTTATTTATGTATTATTGTCATTTTGTTTATTTTCTTTGGTTACATCTTCTGACATCAGACTCGGACTTCTCTTGAACTGAGTTTTAATGTCCGTATTGTTATGCGTTTACTTTTCTACATTGGTAAGAGGTATAGGGGGAGGGTTGAGATCTCAAACATGTTTAACCCCGCCGCATTTTTGCGCCTGTCCCAAGTCAGGAGCCTCTGGCCTTTGTTAGTCTAGTATTATTTTAATTTTAGTTTCTTGTGTACAATTTGGAAATTAGTATGGCGTTCATTATCACTGAACTAGTATATATTTGTTTAGGGGCCAGCTGAAGGACGCCTCCGGGTAAGAGAATTTCTCGCTACATTGAAGACCTGTTGGTGACCTTCTGCTGTTGTTTTTTTTATTTGGTCGGGTTGTTGTCTCTTTGACACATTACCCATTTCAATTCTCAATTTTACTAATTCATTTATCAAGCTGTAAATGTAATGAGTTTTACACACAAAAACGATGTTGTTGTGGGCTTTATCTGCGGGGACAACAACATATTTGTCATAGAGGTAGGATAAGTGTTTTGCAACATTTGGGTCTCTTAAGATTGACGTAGCATGGGCATTGATAGACCCACTCAGTTTTTTAATTATGATTTATATCAAAGAAGTGATATAATTGCCTATAAGATAACTCTTTATCAGAGGCTAACTGGCGTAGAAGATAAAAACTGTAAGTCACTGTATGACATTAAATGATGAGCAAAACACATACCGTATAGTCTCAATAGTCAGCTTCAATAGGAATCGAAACGGCAAATGTCAAATAATTTAAAGATAAATTAACGGGATGTTTTATATACAAACTAATAAACGAAAAAAACATATATGATATTCAACAACAAAAGACCTCTTCTTATTTTATGATCCTGACTATGGAGAGGCACATACATGTATAATGTGGCGGAGTTAATTTCGGCAAAATCAGCAAAGTAGAACCAAACGTCGGCTCAATCGGTAACTCATCGTAATTGACACAAACGTCGGCTCAATCTGTAACTTATCATAATTGACACATTTACTAAAAATCAGCTCGAAACATAATGCTGTTTAGAAAAAAAGTCGGTTAAATGCGATTTCAATTCAATTTTTAAAGTCGAAACCCTGTAATGTCGGCAATCAGAGAAGAAAAAAATGTTGACTCGATCTGTTACTCCTCATATATATACATGTCATAGTCGACTTACATACTAAAAAAACAGCTTAATATGCGAAAGCGTTTAGAAAAAAAAATGTTCGTTGCGGAATGACTGAGTGACAGTTAATAATAAGATACTACTATATGCCTAGGAAAAACTTGTTCCCAGGCCAATTGATATCAGTTGAACAGAGGTTAACAAAGCAGAGAAACATCTAACATCTAACAAAACACAAACTTGATGAGGCAGAGTATTCATACATCCCACGATCAAAGAAACTAAGTACAGATCTGAGAGTACACATCTATCATCCAACGGATTTAGTGTAGAAACGTCTTAACAATCAGCGGGAAAAAATGACACTGTACATGTGCAATGCTCATATACAGATATAGACAGATTGTAGAGCCATGAATGTGCATATGTATATAGAAATATTTTATAGTTTCATATTAATTTACTGATAACAAAATTAATATTTATACCCCAGAAATAATATTCAAAGATGTATTTACTATGTTGAATTGGTAACCTTTGAGAATAATTGTATTTAAAGGATGGATAATAGATATAAGAATATGAGGTATGAATGTCAATGAGACAACTTTCTATCCATGTCAATTTGTAAAAAGTAAGCCATTATGTCAAAGTACTGCCTTCAACAAGGGGCTTTGGTTCACACTGAACAGAAAAGCAAACATAAAGGGTTTAACAAATGACTAGTGTGAAACCATTCGAAAAAGAAAACCATGAGTGCAGTGGTGTAGTGGTTATCACATCGGACTACCAGCACAAAGATTCCTGATTCGATTCCCGTTCCGGGATGAAAATTTCAGGATCTAAATTTTCGACTCTTTCTTGACACCATTTGCAAGTATGGTCTTGAGGAAACGATGATAGTCCGTCGGAAGGGGACGATAAATGGCTGACCCGTGTTAAGAGATAGCCTTATATCTTGCACGTAAAATACACCCTTGCAGACTTAGAAGAGCAGACTAATAACTTTCTAGCAAAAATCGTACATAAATATTATAAAACAGAACAAATAACAGCTTCAATCATGTCATCACACCTTCAATAAGTATATATATATATATGTCTAGCATATTTACCTTTATTGTAGGAAAATACATTTGCAATTAAATTGATAAAAAACAACTACATTTAATTAAATAGAACTTTTGTTAGGTTGTGTGGATGAGTAAAGAGTCGTAAAGTCAAAATTGTCAATAGATACAGAAGTACTATCAAAACCTTGTAATTTATCTAAAACATCCAAGGAAATTGTTAGACTGCAAAACCTGTTTGCTCCACTATTTTTCATGTTTTATTACAAATGTTAGTGATAAGTTCTTCGATAGTAGTTAAGAACTTATTAATAGCACTGAAATAAAAGTTGTAGAACACTTAATAGAGGCCATGATTAAACGGTAGTATACACACCGATAATAGTAAAATGACATGTAATCGATGCAAATAGTGGCCCATATCTTAATTTCTTGTCATCATCTAAGTGAGATTTCTTATTGATTTAAATTGCTAAATCCTGATACAAAATACAACATGACAGTTTTTCAATTGAACCACATGCGTTTAAATTTGAAGTTGTTAAAACAACACTTGTCTGTTGCCAATTTGCAGAACTCTTTGAGTATCAAAGTCAAAAGATTGGAGAGGGCAATACACATAATGTTCGGTAAATGAATAATGCAGACAAAAAGTAATATTTATGTAAATGTTTCCTTGTAGAAAAAAATTCATCAAGCTATACACACGAAGAACACGTTAAGCATATCTTTCCCTAAAATGTGCAGTTAGAAGTCCTGTTATGTAATGGCAAAATGTAGATGTCTCTAGTTAGTCTGAAAACTGGTAGGATCAACAGATTCAGTTTAGTACCCTCAATGTTATAGTTAATCAGGCAACAATTTGAATAAAGCCCTATCTATTTGTATGATGCAAATAAGGCACAGTTTTTTACCGGTGTTCAAACGTCATAAATCGATTGCGAGAAAACAAATCTGGGGTTAAACACTTAAACCAAGAGAAACGCATCAGCTTTGTAAGAAAATGTTCCCTAAGAGCTATATTCTAACTTTAAATATAATATGTTTTCAATTGCAATGTGCATATGTCTTGTAACTTCACTTATATTTTAAGCAATTTACTTAGGAGACAAAAACAGAATGGAATATAACACCATTGTGTTAAGGTAAAAACTTTGCAGTTAAGTTAAAATTAAGACTGATCATTACAAAATGATTTAACTTAACCAGACAGCATCAGTAAATCGACAACAAATTAATGTTAATTATGGCAACACATGTACCCTACAAAAATAACTAGTTAATACAACAATTAAAAGAACTAATGCATTTCTGTTGTCTTTGTGAATTATATATGCCTGAAAATTTTAGGCATTTTCTTAAATGCCTGCAAAATTCAGTCATTTTACATAATGCCTTATTTTTCTAGGCATTTTACAAAATGCCTAGACAAATTGAAATGTAAAATGACTGAAATTTGTTTAATAAAATAAAATGTTAAAAAAAATGATTGAAAAAGTTGGTCAACAAAGCAGTTTTATGGTTGATAATTACTGAATGTTAAGAGTTTACATAAAAAAAAAATGTTTTACTTAATTATTCAAAATTCACACAAGCACAGAACTGGACAATTATTTGTTATTTCAAAAATGTTTGGATGACAAAACTGAACTATTACACAATATTTGTCCTGATGTTTTGCAAATACATTGTTTGCCGTAAAATCTGGGATTTTTTTACGAATTTTAAGATGTTTACCACAGTTAACTACTGTTTTGTTAATTTATCAGATTGCAAAGACCCACAAATTTCCGTGCGGCAGTAAGTCTGACAAATAATATGTTCTTTTTTATTGAAACTCAAATACTTAGGCCACACTAATTTGATTAATAGTTCTTTGGATTGTCCCGCTCCTGTTTTTGAGAAATCAAGTTTTTAACAACAACAAAAAAACTAGCGCTTCCATATTTTTCTGGTCCGCATGCCACTCCAAAATTAGTCTTGCCTTGATTTTTTTTTCTCACTGACGCTTTGTTTTTGCATTTATCTAATCTTGGTTCAAACTCACGTGTGATCGATCAATAAAAAGTGAAAGGAAATATAAAAATCAAAATGTCAAGCCATCAGTTGTGGTTTCGGCTCAATGCCGAGGACAGACAATCATTGAATTAAAAAACAATTGTTCAGAGAACCATTGATGGTCTTTCCACCAGTAAAGATTTTTTTTTATATGAAAATATTCAAATTTGGTTTTTAAATGTCAATTTTAGCCGTCAAATGACAGCTTATTGAACGCTGATTCCAAAAATATATGGTTTCTATACAAAAAGATATAAATAAGGGAGACCACATATATTATTTCCGGTATTTTTCGATAGTTGACTTGACACTGATTCCATAAATATATGGTCCTATATACTTTTACATTAATTTAGTACAAAATATAGCTACTTCCGGTTTACAAATTGTCACTTCCGGTTGGCTTTTCCTAGATCACATTGCTTGCAACCTAATGCAAAAACCCCCATTGCTTTATCATGTATACATATGAGGTAAAAGCAAAGGTCAAAATCTAGAACGTTAAATTTACATATGACCTTGAGCTCAATTTCAAGGTCATCAGCCAAGGACCTCAAATCAAAAGACTCTAGGCCTCTACCTTATACTGTTAATGAGTTATATTACCATACAACTAATATGAGATATAAAAGGGGGAAAACTTGCCTCAAACGTCTACATACTCTTTCAACTAATATTTACGTGTTACGACATGTCGCAACTAACAATTGTGTGAAAATGTTTTGTCGATATCTTATAAGATTTCTGAAAATAAGAGATCACAAGCCAAAATCAAAATTTTAAACATGACCTTGACCTTTGACCTTGACCTCATTTTCATTATTTTGGACCAAGGACCTCAAAACAAAAGACCCTAGGCCTCTAACACTTATGGTTTTCCAGTTAAAAATGCATATCACTTATATCAAATATAAAAGGGGAAATATCTCTCATATGGAGTCTCCAGATAGCTTCGGTGAAAATAAATCAAATCATCCTGAGGATATAACGAGCAATTTGGTAAAATAAATTTGTCGGTTTCTTATACAGTTGCGAATATTAAGCGATCACAAGAAAAACAGTGTTCGGGGAGATAACTCTTACATTGAAAAGATTTTGGTTACACTGTGTCAGTTTCAAATGCGTATTAATTGTTCGATATCATATACCATATATCTAAGCGACATCTTGCGAAACAAAAAAATTGCGAATGAACAAAAAGTTGGCGGAAGAAAAAAAATAATAATAAATATAAATCAATTGCTTTTGAAAAGCAATTGTAAACGGTCTTTCCCCCTTTGAAATTGATTATAGGGGGGGGGGGGGTTGTTTGTTCGTTTGTTTGTTTGTTTCGGTATGGGGTCTATATTATTGTGTTACCGGAGAAGTTTCATGTTTAGTTTGGAAAGTTTTTATTTTATTTTAGGTACAGCGCGCGCGCCAGATTGAGGAGACACCACGTGACGCGGGTTTATATTAACAAAAACTTAGTCTTTTTATTTCTTTTTAGGTGGGGACGTTAAACAGACAACATCTATAGAGATGGAATGTACACAATGTAATTTCTTTTGTCATTGTAGGAAATTGACATTTTGTTCACAGTTCACCAGCAGTTCATGATTTGGATTTAATTGATCCGGTGTAAATTTAAAACACGTTAAAGGATTATTTTCTTAAAATGTACATTTTTCAGCACAAGTTTTGTAACAGATAAGTTTTTCAATCCAGGAGCGGACATTTTTATTGTAGGACTTCACTGAGATTTACGGACCTAGCAAGCGATTTTTACGGCATTGCCATTTTTTTCTCTAGGAAAAGCTTTGAGAGATATCTGCACCAAGTTTTTTTATAAACTTTTAGTACATGTATGCCCTGCTGACTGCAAATTTTGAGGTCGATTGTACTTGTAGTTGCAGAGTACATGTGGATTTTTTTTCAGAAGTGACGCAAGAACAATATTAAATTTCAATGTTTCATGAAACATGATTGATTGATCATGATTGGTTGATTGATTGATTGATTGATTGATTAATTGATTGATTGATTGATTGATTAGTTGGTTGGTTGGTTGGTTGGTTGGTTGGTTGGTTAAACGGTTAAACACGTTGGATAGGGTCAATTGAAACAGCGAAAAAGAAACAAAGATCTTGGACCCTATATTAAGCACATGAGACTGAAACATGATTGATAGATCATGATCATGATTGATTGATTGATTGATTGATTAATTGATTGATTAGTTGGTTGGTTGGTTGGTTGGTTGGTTGGTTAAACGTTTAATCACGTTGGATAGGGTCAATTGAAACAGCGGAAAAGAAACAAAGATCTTGGACCCAATATTAAACACATGAGACTGAAACATGATTGATTGATCATGATCATGATTGATTGATTGATTGATTGATTGATTGATTGATTGATTAGTTGGTTGGTTGGTTGGTTGGTTGGTTAAACGGTTAAACACGTTGGATAGGGTCAATTGAAACAGCGGAAAAGAAACAAAGATCTTGGACCCTATATTAAACACATGAGACTGAAACATGATTGATTGATCATGATCATGATTGATTGATTGATTGATTGATTGATTGATTAATTGATTGATTAGTTGGTTGGTTGGTTGGTTAAACACGTTGGACAGGGTCAATTGAAACAGCGAAAAAGAAACAAAGAAGATCTTGAACCCTATGATAAACACATGAGACGGAAACATGATTGATTGATTGATTGATTGATTGATTGGGAAACATGATTGATTGATTGATCATGATCATGATCATTATTGGTTGATTAATCATGATCATGATTGATTGGTTGGTTGGTTGGCAAACACACATAAAACTCTTCAAGTAGTGCCCCAAATCACATATGTACATGACCTTGACCTTTGACCTTGTAACCTTTGTCAAGGTCATTGCTTCACAATGTCATTTCAAAAGACCCTATGGGTCAAGGTCATTTGGTTTAAGAGTTTTGTCTTATAATGGCTTTATATAAACCATCAATGGGGATTATGTCCCTTACACAATGGTAAAACCAATACAGTCGAAATGTAACAAAGTTGCCCCTTGAGGTACCAAACATTTTTCACTATGTAAATTTTCCGTATCTATAACCATTCCAAAGTTATAGGGAAATCAAAGACCAATAAAAATCTAAAATACGACCTTGACCTTTGACCTTGACCTTATTTTAATATTTTTGGACCAAGGATCTAAAATCAAAATACCCTAGGTCTCTATCTCTTATGGTTTTCCAGTTTAAAATACATTTCAAAATTTCAAAAACAAAAGGGGAAATAACTCTCATATGGAATCTCCATACGGCTTCGGTCAAAATAAAACAGAACATCCTGAGGATGTAACGCGCCATTTGGAAAAATAAATTTGTCAGTTTCTTATACGGTTGTGAAGATTAAGCGATAACAAGAAAAACAGTGTTCGGGGAGATAACTCTTATATGGGAAAGTGTTCGGTTAAGCAGGGTTAGTCTCAAAAGCGCATAAACTGTTCGATATCATATTTCATTTATCTAAGCGACATCTTGCGAAACAAAAAAACAGCGAAGGAAAAAAAAGTTGGCGGAAGAAAAAATATAATAATTAAAAACCAATTGTTCAGAGAACAATTGAAGGTCTTTCCACTAGTAAAGATCTATTTTGATATTGATATAGTAAAAATCAGTTAATAATATTACTTCCTATGGCTTTATGATGTATTTATATGAATTTAAAGAGAAGGTCAAAATCTAGAACGTCCTATTAACCTATGACCTTGACCTCAATTTCAAGGTCACAAACCAAGGACCTCAAATCAAAAGACTATAAGTCTTATTTATAGTTGGTTAATGAGTTATATCACCATACGCGTATTTTTTAATACAAGAGGGGAGAAAACTCCCTTTTACGTTCAACGTACCCTTGCAATCAAAATTTGCGTGTAACGACATGTCGCAACAAACAATTTAGGTAAAATAATTTGTCGTTATCTTATACAGTTTAAGGAAATAAGAGAGAATAAGCCAAATTCAAAAATTTGAATATGACCTTGACCTTTGACCTTGACCTAATTTTCATTTTTTTGGACCAAGAACCTCAAATCAAAAGATCCTAGGTCTCTAGCACTTATGGTTTACAAGATAGAAATGCATATCACTTATATCAAATGCATAAGGGGAAATAACTCTCATATGGAGCGTTCATATCACTTTGGTCAAAAAAGGACAAATCATGCGAAGGATATAACGAGCAATTTTGTAAAATAAATTTGTCATAATATTTTACGGTTGCGAAGGAGTTGCGCTAACAAGGAAAACAGTGTTTGGGGAGATAACTCCTACAAAGAAAAGTATTCGTTTACGCAGGGTAAATTTCAAAAGCGCTTAAACTGTTCGATATCATATACCAAATATCTAAGCGACATATTGCGAAACAAATGTTTATCGCAAGAACAAAATTAGGCGGAAGAAAAAAAAAAAAAAAAAAAATAATCAGAAGAAAAACAATAGGTCTTTCCACAGAAAAGTGGAAAGACCTAATAATAATCAGAACAAAAACAATAGGTCTTTCATCCGAAAGGTGAAAGACCTAATAATTATAATCAGAAGAAAACCAATAGGTCTTTCCACGGAAAAGTGGAAAGACCTAATAAACGGCTGCCATCCGTTGTTCGTCATTATTTACATTCGAAGATACATTTTATGAAGACAAAAGGGTAACGTCTGTCAATACTTTTTTTGATGATATCAAACACATACGAATTCAACAACAACCGATGGCTGTTTTGCCAGACAAGCTAGGGCTGGGGATTGTCTGGCAAAACAGCCGTTGGACGTCAGAGTAATTTCGGACTACATCAATGTTGGCACTGACATGGATATTTCTATGTTGTAAGAGTTAAACTGTAAAATTGTGAATTTTGAAATAGATAGAACACCCTCCGATGCAAACAATAATTCAAATGAATTACCAACAGGTCCCCATTAAAAAAAAATGCGTTTGCAGTGTTAATAGAAAAACAATAGAACTTCATATAAAACTAAACTTAAATCATGAGAACAGGGCAAGGAGAAATTGATAGGCTCATAGAAACTGTTGTGTGACCTTATTGACTTGGCTAGTACTATAAAGTGTGGGTGGTCTTCAGATACTTAAGAATCAGGGACAAAATAAACTTAAAAATGCTTTGTGGTAGACCACATCCATCAAAGACTGCAATTTACTGTGAAATATGTCAAAATCCTACTATCAAAATAAAATCTATCCGATATTAAAAAAGTATTCATTCTTAGAGTGCATCTTACAATTCACAGTAGATTAGTTGAACACATATCCTTCTGTTCCAAGCACAGATCTTAATATAACAATAAGGAGATTTGGTTAAATGCCAATAAGACAACTATCCACCAAAATTCAAAAGAATTAGATGTAAGCAATATAGGCAACCAAAAATTATTCTTCAACCATGAGAAAATCCCATGTTTTGTTTAGGACCTTTCCAGAATAAATGGCATAGGGGGATCCCGGAGGAAGTCACCTGTATCAAAATTTGATGGGTAGTGGTAATTTAAGAAAGATTGCTTGAACATTTAAATGAAATATCCAATTTAAAATGTATGCATTGTGGGGTCAAATAAAAAGTTCCTCCCCCTCTACATTTAGTTTTGGAACAGCCCTTGGTGGAATTTAATTAAACCTCAAAAATTGTCAAAAAAAGCTTTTCACCAAAAAGTTACAAACTGAAAGTATCAATTTAATAATTGTCATGTGATTTGCATGCTCCCTACATTTGTGGAGGTAATTGGCATTCCAATTCCTCAGTCACATTCAAGAGATTTTTTTCAAATATTTGCATGCTGCAAGGTGAAAGAGTCTACAGTTCAATGTTTGCTTAGAGTCGAATAATGAATTCAAATGGGATAACAGGCCTTATTCCTTAAAAAAAACAGTGCTTTTCCTTCTTTTTCTGTTTGATAAACATTGCATGTATCACTTTAAAAAAAAAACGATATCGCTCGCTCCTCTTGCATACATGTACCACTCGCCTGTCAAAAACTCATTTTCAAGATTTTTTTAAAAACAAAAAAATTTCGCTCGCTCGCTCCATTTTTTTTTAGAGCAAATGTCTGGAGAACTATTTATCAAATTGGTGTGGCCTTATATTTGAATCTCAACAAATAAAAAAAGACCTTGAATGGCAAAAAACATGCTTAAGAGTTGAATAAGATTGGTTGTGGATGTATACATTCTCACTCTTTCTGAATGGTGACATTAAATATATTGCCGCATGTCAGTAAATTGCAGCACGCTGTGCACATTGAGAACCCTATGACCGTTTTTCAATTGGATTTGTTTGTCCCTATCCAAAACACAGTTATTTCAAAAGCAAGTGGCAGTTAGATTTAATGTTCTTTACCCATGTCAATCCACTGCAGAAAAAACCAAGATGAATTATAACCAAACAGTTCTCGTCTTTAAAAATGCATGAAATATTTGCCACTGAAACAAACAAACACCAATCAGTTAAATCAGTTAAATATAAACAAACCTTTTCTCTGCTTCATATGTTTCAATTTACTTATTTAAATCTAGATCTTCTAAAAATTCTTTGGAAATGTTATTCTATTGAAAGAACAATTTGTCCTCCTGTCCTTTTGACAACATAATGATAAATTTACTACTAGTAAATAGTTATCAAAAGTATCAGAATTATAATTTAGTACACCAGACGCGTGTTTCGTCTACACAAGACTCATCAGTGACGTTCAGTAACTTAATACAGAGTTAGGACATATTTAACTTAGTTTCATTAAAAGGACATATCATATGACATACAAACCTTCCAATCTGTTTTTTGCAAAATGAATTAATTCTCAAATCATTAGTTATCATGGTTATTTTCTTTCCGAGATGTTGTGTTTTTGTCCTTTTTTTATTGCATCTCAATGATATCTTTTTTTCTACAAATTGCCTGAAACTGGACAGGCAATTTGTTGACTTTTGTTTAAAAATTTCAGTCATTTTACAAATGACTAGGTAATTTTAGTCATTTTGTATAATACCTGTAAAGATTAGACAATTTTGTAAACTGCCTGAAAATTCAGTCATTTTACAAAATGCCTAAATTTAGAAAATGCCTGTAACATATACATATACCTCGAGAAAAAATGTCAATTTATAACAATATTTTTTATACTTTTGATTGGTTTTATATTAACATCACAATTGATATAAAGCAGCTTGCTAAGCTTGAGACAATACTGTTGTTGTTTTTTGCATTGGTGTTGTCAATCCGTTTTCGACTGATGATTTGAATGTCCCTTTGGTATCTTTCGACACTTTTTTGTTACTCAAAACTATACTGCATTTGCTAGGTGTTATTCATTCACAGTTTATAAATGGCATGGCTATGTTTCTAATCATATTTTGTTTTGAAAGTTTTTACTAGTTTTTATCTGTTTTTCTTAAATTAGTAGTTTGTGATAGCCCCAGTGTGTCTACACATCTTTGTATGTTTTTGTATTACCTTTACAGTTTGAGTCGCAATGCTTCTTATTCTGAAATAAACAAATACAAATAATCAGCTTATTGATTTCATACATCCTGTTTTATGATAAATATTTGATCAATCTTTAGATTTCAAAAGCTGATTGTTTTTTTCCCTCCCTGTGTTGTCTGTGTACTTTGGACATTATCTAACAATTATTGATAGTATCTCCTACAACATTAGTTTATTTTCTTAATTTTTCTAAAATTGTGTGTTTATTTGTAAACTGCCAAACTTGAAAATTGTCACAAAAAAATATATCATTTTCAGCATCTAGCTAGTTATATTAATCACCCTTTTTGTGACAAGCTGTAATGCTTCAATCTCATAAAGAAGCTTTTCTAAAGCAGTCACTTTTGCTTTGAAAATAACTACTGTCAATTACATGATTTACTGTTGGAGTCATTAAAATCAAAGCGCGAAAGCGCTGTCAAGGCAGTTAATTGCAGGTTGTGTGTATTTCTAGTCCAGTTATATCATTATCTTCCCTAGAACAGAGGTGGTTTGTAGAATTTAAGATTTAGAGTTCTTTTGTACCTAGTTCACCTATATCTATAGTCTACTGTTTACAGTATATTTTTTGTGCCTCGCCATGAAATGTATTTTAGCCATGGCCTTGTCAGTTTGCTTTAAATTTATGAGTTTGACTGTCCCTTTGGTGTCTTTCATCCCTCTTCTTTAGACATAAAAGAACTTTTCCTTTTCAATATAAATAGACTATTTTTAATTATTGATTGTCTGGACTCACCATTTTCAAAACTGGTGAGTCCACAAATACATCAATATTGAAATCTTTTGTATAAACTGAACACAGTTACCATGACTCACCGTGGCCAAAAATTACGAGTCCCTGGACTCACCTTCAAAAATCCTTAGCGAGAACCCTGATTTAACATGATTTAACCAATTTCACATGTGGGGCGAGTTGGCAGGAGTAATATTTAACATGATTTAACCAATTTCACATGTGGGGCGATTTGATAAATCAGTTTGTGGTGTTTCTTTAAAAAGTGGGGCGATTAGCCAGTGGGGCGACTTGTCCTGCTTCCATTTGAAGGCCCCCTTGAAGGTTTTGTATGACTATATGAACCATCTTTCTCGTAAAACCCCCATGTGCATTTTGAAAAGTTGGCAGATATGTTTCTAACTCCAGGCAAAATCTACCGGTATGAATGAAAAAGAAGATTTCAATTAAGGCTCTGTGGCCATAACAGCTGTCTCATTAGCATTTCAACCACTTCCCATATTTGCAATTAAAACAAAAGAAGAAAATTATTCAACGCAAAAACAAAACTTACTTGTAAATATGAAATTCTCTTTACGGTATTAGTTTTTCTCATTGTTTTAGATTGTACAGTAGTACCTGTAACTGCTTATACCTATTTCTTATTCACTTTTGCTTGATAAACTCACTAAATATCATATACATTGTACCATATGTATTTTTATATGCATTCCAATAACATGAACAATTGTAATTCAATTCTATATACCAAAGCAAAATGAACTGCACCACTTTCATTCACTAGTATGCATCTTTTGGCAAAAAACAAGTTCTTAGATGACACAATTAATATAATATATATTTATTGATAAAAAAATAAAATTTAGTATACAACTCTTTAACAGGTATAAAAAAAGCACAGCTGTGTCATAAATTGTGAAATCTGTGCTGAAAACATAGACATTGATGGTATTTGAGTAATTCCATATGTGAAGCTCAACATTAGCTCGTCAGTTGGTGGTGGACAGTTATAGTTCCTTTCTGCAGGCTAGGATGAATGACTTTTCAGGAAAACCAATTTCACAAATCAAAACTTTCCTCTAGATTTCTCCTACAATAATCATCCAGTTTAGTTCTTTTAATTTAATTGGACACCATCCTGATTTTTAATTTTGCAAACCATTCAGTCTCTTGCTTGCAAATGGTGCATGAAAATAGGATGGGTATGGCAGTAGACAAGTCTCTTTAAAGTGGGTTTGTGCCCTGAAAAAAAGTTTTATAACTTAAGTTTAATTGAAACTTGTGCAACACATATACCTAAATAACTATATAACATAGAAGAGAGCATCATTCGTGTCAATGTTTTGTTCCTGTTTACATGGTCATTGGTATTTTTTCAGAAAGCCTGAGGCATAGCTCATGAATTCCTGTCATTAGACAAATATTACCTAAATTAACATAATTACTGCTAGAATAATTATCTGTATGATATACGTACACTATCATTGTACAGCCCAAGTCTTCAGTATATATAATTGTTGCATTCAGGGTTTCCGCTGGCGGTCGCCATTTTCGCAATTTGCGAAAAAATAATAATTCTGGCGATTAAAATTCGTCATTGGCGAAAGAATTTGGCGAAAGAAATATAACGATTTATTTTCAGCCATCTTGTTTATTCACTTTTTTTCGGGTTTCTCGGACTTAACCGATCAGACAATACTCGGAATTCACCTTGAACTCGTTAAGATTTTGACAGAAAATCAATATTAATCAGCTGATTGCATTCATAGCTATCGACATCAAAGGACTAATTAATAAAGGTGTTAATTATATAATATGACAAATTATGGTTAAATGGCTTCTGTCATATGTCACAAAGGGGATTTATTAACCACTTTGCAACGCACGTGTTTGAAGCAAAATTTTTACGCTTCCTCTCATTCTTTTAATGATAGTCCAGAAAAGAAAATTGTTGTTATGACAAAAAATGTCCATAAATAAATTGTTGTTATGACAAAAAATGTCCAAAAGCAAGAAAGGTCTCCGATTTTAAACTTTGTCATTTAACTTTCATGTAGATCATTGATTTGAGTGAATACTTCAAAGTCGTTTTAGTTACACACGTCTATCAAGCATATATTTACGATTTACGATGGTCTAGAAAAAGAAAACTGTCGTGATGAAGAAATTCAAAAGGTTGGCATGAGAGTAACCCTTCAATGTAATGACTACACCTTACACGAGAGATCAATTTCAAGTGATAAGATGCTTCGTTTTGTTTTAAAAACCACTTCTTATTTAGGGGGGGGGGGGGGGGGGGGGGCTGGAAAAAAAGGAAAATTTTAAAAGAAAAATGTATTTGTGTTACTTGGCGAAAAAAATAATAAAGTGGCGAAAAATATATTGTTTTGGCGAAAGAGGTGGCGAAAAAAATAATTGACCCAGGGGAAACCCTGGTTGCATTCATTCACTCCTGTGTTCAGTCGTTCAAAAATATTTAAACATCAACAAATGAACTTTAATAAGGACAAGAAAACACTAGAAAAGATACGTACGCAGCAGTTAGTAATCATCAAAAATCTGATGGATAACTGGATACCATAAGAAGAAGTACATACAACCCGTGTTTAAGTGTATTTGAAAGAGAAATAAATCTGGTTAAACGATGTAAAAAGGAGAAATATATCTGGTTAAACGATGTATAAAGGAGGAAAAAAATGTAGATATTGCATTACGATGCGTTCTACCTAATAGCACGTGGATATGTTTACATATTTAGACTTGACCCAGTATGACCCGTACCTTTTAGGTCACCGCCGTCGTTTAACTGTTTAAACGCTTGACTACAGTCGTGTATAAGCTAGACAATAAAAAGCTTAAGCCTGTACTATTTGTGTGAAGTAAATGTGTTTGTTCTGTACATTTAAATTGTTTTACCTGATAACAAGGACGTATATCTATCCGTTTCCTTCTCAATTCACTTTGTCAAATTCTTCGAGCTTCTTCAAAACATACGTATTACTGCGCCCGGAAGTGAAAAAAATATGAGAAATCCTCGTAAAATAATGCTATTTTCAATTTTGTTGAATCCATTTTGTTATATTATTATACAAAGATAAAAAAAAAAAGTTGCGATTAATTATGAATTTGCATATCATTGACATTATACGGAACGTTTATGGACTATTTTTTAAGTCGGTCATTTTGGCGGTAAATCATGTACACATACACACGTAGATTGGCTGGTACCCGATTGTAATGTTACACATCAAATATATCAAATAGCTAATACCCGGAACGTAGTACAGGGAACCAGGATAATAAGTAGACAACATACATAACTAATACCGAAATTGAAAACGCTTTACGGTTTCTCGTTCATAAACCGAATTCCGCTTTGAATTATAGAAGATGCAATATTAATCATGTTCAGTCGACTTTTCATTGTCTGAATTAATTAAAGAATCTTTATATGTCAGTTAACACTTGAAATTGACCCGACCTCTTTCCTCACGGAATATACAAATAATGATAGTTTGTAGTCGGGTTGACTGCTTATAATGCAAAATACACAACAATAGCAAGTTCTACAAAACGAACAATACACACTGATCGTTTCTTTAGTACCCAATGTAAATGAAAGAAACAAAAACCATATCATACCATAAAAAGAAGAGGAGAAATTCGAACATTTCCGGATCTATTTCTGGCCAAAAGACCCCCAGCAAAGATTGAGTATGAAAAGATGAACCTCATGACTTAAAAGTCAGGCCTTAAAGCACTGCCTTTAAAAACAGTTGGAAAATACAGTGGTATGCTTACTGTACTGTAGAAGATCAAACATTTTAGTCAACTTTGGATTTTATGTTAATTATTCTTATAAAATACCATAATTCTTGAATAGAGGTTGCCTCAAATGAGTATGAATTACAAAAGAGGATAGGTAAATTATTACATAGACATCAAAACAGTTCTGAAAAACACTTAAAATCATGAGTATACGTTATATCGGAGTTTATTTTACGATTTGGTGACACAATGGCAGATTATATATCCCCTGTGTATAATTGTCGCCAAATTTGAAAATACATGCGAACTGTATCGTATTGTTATAGAAGTAAACAGCACTAGCTTGATTGACACACAGGTTGTAAATAAATATGAATACATCAAACGAAAATACACATACACGTCTAACTTAGAGAACTTTCAAGAACTTTAAGGGCATGTTAAAAATTGATATAGAAATATCTTCGTAATACTGATTTGTTTCTTACATTATAGGCAAACTGTAAGGGTTAGGGTGCCAATTAATAGATCGCATCGATTTGCATCTGCAAACATATCACTGAATGCTGTGTTGTCATAAGGTGTTACAAGTATGATTAACCATTTTAATTAATAGAGAAAACAGAGATAACAAAAGTATTCACATTCTTGTGATCTGAAAAACAACATAAAAGAATCGAAAATGAACAGTTTAATGCATAAAACTTTTAACTACAAAATCAGCCAACTGAACTTAACAAAATAGAATAACTAACAGAGCAGCAACAGACCTTCAAGACCTTCAAGACTTTATCTAGATGTAGGACATCAATAAAAGGAAAGATCACACTTGATGTATGCAAGGATATTCACGCAGTGTCAAATATTTACGTTTTTATAGCTGCCAAAGTGAAAATTAAATAAAACAAAATTAACCGCGATATATGATATATACTTATGGTCCTGTGATACATAACATTGCATCAAAACAGCAATGAACACAATCGAATATTAATACTAAATACTGGAAAGTAGGTCTTAAATTAGCTCAAGCTGAACTGTGCTTTTAGGAAGAATCAATCAATCTTTCAATCAATTAGCTGGTAACATATTGGAGAAGTTTTCCTCCCAGAATATAACAGTTTCATTAGTTTTTCTGCTTTGATCACTTAATTTCTTTTATATACACTCAAGTCAGGAATAGGATATTTGTTTTCCATTCGTTTAATGAGTTTGAGTTTATGATTTTGCCATTTGTTAAGTGGCACTCCGATTTGAATTTTCCTTGAAGTTCGGTATTTTTGCTATTTTACTTTTTTTTCAAAAGAAAGTGGGTATACACAAATATTTCTTACCTTTTCAAAAACCCAATTTAGAGGACATTTCGTTTCATGTATTTTACCATTCTTGCATCTCCATTGTGGTTTCGTTTTTGCATCTGACAAAGGAATTAAACAGGTTTTACCATTGCATATTTCTCCAATTTCTATATCAATCAGATCTGCCATTAGATGGTGACTTTGTTTACCAAAACAACGTCGGTAAAACTGAAGAATTCGTCCAAGTGCCAAAGTCAAGCACTCCTGTGTTGTTGTTGCTAGATCCGGTGATATGAGCTGCTTTGACTCGTTATTTATGAGGTATGCATATATTCTCTGCCCTTCAACATTAATTTGAAGTTCATTTCTGTTGTCAGCATCCATTATTGCAGCTTGAAAATAAAGACAAAAACGAGCATCAACTACTTTCAAAGACCAGATGCTAATTGCAGCCCCTATAATCTTGAAAGACAAAGCAGATGGAACCACCGTATCCTTTAGATGATAAGCTATGCATATTGTTCTGTCATCTGTTGCAGCATTCTTCATTTTTCTCGGAATTTTAGACTTCACCATGCAGGGTATCAGAAATGAATCTGCAGCTGTATCCTTCTCTGTGTAGCGTTTAGGTTCTACAAGTATATCAAGATGAAGGAGGACCTGCACTATATATTCATTTGTTCTGACATCCGTTAACATATCTTTGAAAGCTGGTTGTGACCACAGAGTTAAAAGGTCTGTCTTCTTTAGAACTCCAGTAGATGACAAATTCTCCAGTATGTCTCGAACGGGTCCTTTTTCTGGCCAAAACATTATGTCAGTTATGAAGGCTTTCAGGATATTGACCATTGCTGTAGGCTGAATGACAATAAAATCTCTTAGAGCAGGTTCATCGAAGTATAATAACTTTCCTATTGAGTGCTGTACAAGCAAGAAATCGTCTACTCTTCTTTCATTCAGGGCAAACTCATTATTCGATTTGTTTATCTGTAAAAGTCTTTCTTTTGTTATTAACTTTACCCCATCTTCTCTCATATCTGATATCTGTAATTCAAGAGGTACCCAAACATTCGGCCTTCGTTGTCCCCATGTTGACTGTTGAAAGGCGATATCAACTAATGTATCCTTCAAGCGCTCAATATCTTGGTCTGCTGCATCTGTTGCATTAATGAAAAAGACAGTGTCATACATGATATGTTCATGAAGCTTGTGTGATGAAAACATTTCCCGCAGTTCCTCATTGAATTTAAGGGACAGTTTCCTTTTCTCATCCTGTCAAATATATCAATCATATCAAATTATTTAATTTTCACGAAAAATACAACTTTGTTGACTGTTTTAAAACAGCACAACCAAACAACAAACAATATTTGTCTAATTGGCAATCATACCACATTTATTATTTGTTCATTTAGAAAAAAATCATTTGGAGAGGACTTTTCTCATCATTGCTACTTTAACATATTTTAAAGAACTGCTGTCATTCAACATCAATATTTTCAAGCACTGTGAACTAATTCAATATACCGAACTCTTTTCCTGATGACTCAGAATTTTCATTTTTAGCTTAAACTTGATGCTCCAAGGAGCTGGTGTCGCTCAACTGATATTTTTGTTAACAATTGATGCATGAAATAATGTAACTGTTTTACTTTTGCTTAGTTTCAGAAATTTAAGCCAAAAACTGCATTTAACCACCTATGTTCTATCTTAAGCCTGATAACCATCTTGGTTAGTAGGCGGGGTCATGGGATAATTTTTTTTATCTAGATACTTTAATAATGATTGTCGTTAAGCTTGGTAAAAGTCTCAATAGTTTCAAAGGAGAAGATTTTTGTAAAAGATTACAAATATTTATCAAAAATTGTTAGAAATTTACTTTGGAGGGCATCAATTCCTTACGGGGTCAATTGACAATTTTTGTCATGTTGACTTATGTATAGTTCTTACTCTTCTATCATTATTAATGTTAACAGTTTACAGTTTATTTCTATCTATAATAATATGCAAGATAACACAAATAAAGGGCTGCGCTTTAGCGCATGATACGCCCATTGCTCTTTAAACTTGTCTTTTATGCTTTAAATGAATTTATATGATCAACTAGATATAGTGTGAGCCCTGTCAAATACCCCCCCCCCCCCCAAACAAAAAATAAAAATGCACCAAAAAATTGGCACTATTAAGACTACCTCAAATTTAACTAAGTTTGTTGTCTTAATTTTTCATCGATACATAAAATTTTGTGAAAGTGTTAGTTATTGTCCCAAAATTGGAAAAATCCCCCCTTTTTTAAGCATAAAAATTTATAACACGGAAATGTAATATCTGAAATTTATAAAAATTGAAAGGGAGCTTACATCAATAGATATAAACAATTCACCAAAGTTTCATGGACATTGGTGAAAGCCTTTTTGAGTTATTGTCACAAGTGTTAAAAATCCCCCTTTTTTATGAATAAAGCCCCATAAATCCAAAACTTAAAATCTGAAATTAAAAAAAAAACGAAAGGGAGCTTACATCAATAGATATAAACAATTCACCAAAGTTTCATGGACATTGGTGAAAGCGGAGTTATTGTCCGAAGTGTTGAAAATCCCCCCTTTTTTATGAATAAAGCCCCATAAATCCAAAACTTAAAATCTGAAATTAAAAAAAAAAGAAAGGGAGCTTACGTCAATATATATAAACAATTCACCAAAGTTTCATGGACATTGGTGAAAGCCTTTTTGAGTTATTGTCCGATGTGTTAAAAATCACCCCTTTTTTATGAATCAAGCCCCATAAATCCAAAAACTTAAAATCTGAAATTAAAAAAAAACGAAAGGGAGCTTACGTCAATAGATATAAACAATTCACTTAAGTTTCATGGAAATTGGTGAAGGTGTTTTTGAGTTAATGTCCGGAGTGTGGACGGACGGACAGACGGACAACGGTATACCATAATACGTCCCGTCCCAGGCGTATAAAAACGGCAAAATATCTTCAAAATTACCTATTAAGGATACAAAAAGAAGATGTGGTATGATTGCAAATGAGACAACTTTTCACAAGACACAAAAATGACACACACATTAACAACAATAGGTCACAGTATGGCCTTCAACAATGATCGAAGCCCATACCGCATAGTCAGCTATAAAAGGCCCCGAAATGACAATGTAAAATGAGAAAACTAACGAAAAACACAAATGTAGCATATACGAAACGACAACCACTGAATTACAGGCTCCTGACTTGGGACAGGCACATACATACATAATGTAGCGGGATGAAACATGTAAGAGGGATCCCAACTCTACAACTAACCTGTGACGTATTACAGTACAGCATAAGAACAAACTAGGGGCAGTAACCCAACAACGAGTTATCTGAATTGTCTGAAAATGTCAGGGCTGATAGATCTTAACCTTATAAACCTGATTACCTCAGGCAGATTTGCTCTACATGCTTTAGTTTCAGAGATGTTTTTTTTTTTACCAATTCCGGCCGTCTTGGTTGACAGATAGGGTCATCATATACTTTTTTTAAAACTATATACCCTTATGATAATTGTGGCCAAGGTTGGTTAAATTTAGCCCAGTAGTTTCAGATAAGATTTTTGTAAAAGATTACAAACATTTACAATTTTTTTTTTAAATATATTGACCATTTTGGTCGTGTTGATTTATTTGTAGATCTTACTTTGCTGAACAATTGTGCTGTGTACAGTGTATCTGTTATACTATTCAAGATATTAGGCCTAAATTAAAATATTGTTTATTTGCCCTTTTCCGACCCTATGTTTTGAAACAGGGTAGGTAGGTAGGTAAAATATTTTATTTCCCCCCCCCCAAAAAAAAAAACTTGGCTCGGTATATTTTTTTGTCATGGGTAGGCAGGTAGGTATAATATTTTTTTTTATAGATACAAAATCTGCATAATGTCATTTTTGACCGTTTTACTTGTTTGGCTTTGTAAATATTTTGATATGAGCGTCACTGATGAGTCTTATGTAGACTAAACGCGAGTCTGGCGTACTAAATTTTATAATCCTGTTACCTTTGATAACTATTTACACCACTGGGTCGATGCCACTGCTGGTGGACGTTTCGTCCCCGAGGGTATCACCAGCCCAGTAGTAAACACTTCGGTATTGACATGAATATCAATAATGTGGTCCTTTTTATAAATTTCCTGTTTACAAAACTTTGAATTTTTCGAAAAACAAAGGATTTTCTTGTATCAGGCATAGATTACCGTAGCCATTTTTGGCACAATTTCTTGGAATTTTGGATCCTCAATGCTCTTCAACTTTTTACTTGTTTGGCTTTGTAAATATTTTGATATGAGCGTCACTGATGAGTCTTATGTAGACGAAACGCGCGTCTGGCGTACTAAATTTTATAATCCTGATACCTTTGATAAATATTATTTTTGCAAATAAGTTTTCTGGGAATTTTGTTTTGAAAAAAAAAATATCACGTAAAATGTGAAGCTACTTCATAGGCACTACTATTTTTTTTCAAATATCAAAATATAGAGCTGTGCGGCATGTCTTCAACGTTTATATGCCTGGAACTTTGAAGAGTTTAAACTTGCACTTATATTCTGTACGGAGTACCTTGTACGCTTACCAAAAGGTTTTCTGTAAGAGATAACTTTGTACTGGTAAGATATGTCCGGGCAGACATACATTACTAGTAGAAAAAGTCCCAAGAGTGTTAAAAATTTCGTGTGTGACCTTGTTTCCAATAAAAATGCTTCAAGACTTAAAACTCAATTGTCACGTATTTTACATCGCATTTATTTGTCTGTTTGTCTTTTTCATTTTAAGCCATGGCGTTGTCAGTTTGTTTTACATTTTATGAGTTTGACTGTCCCTTTGGTATCTTTCGCCCCTCTTTTATAAATGATCGGTATGGAAAACTTGGCGATTTTACTGCCAGATATTCTCTACTTTGCAGGGTTTTGTCACTTTTGGTTCAAGTCAGATATAAATAATTATAGCGGCATCGTTAACATAATCGTCCTGATCTTCGGATCACAAAAGGCCATCCCTCCATAGAATACAACGTCTGTTTACAAATTAGTTTGTACACACGTCGGTAATTTTGTATCAAAAGAACTTTTTTGTAAATGAACCCTGCTCTTTAAGTATAAAGGTACAGGGTAACGTACGTACTATCATGTAAGCGTTCAACATCGATTTCAAACGCTCAGGTGATACCAAACCGACTGTACCTTATATGTTAAAGATAAAACCCGAAGATTCCGGGAAATACAAATATAAGATTTTTGGTAGGAACGAAAAAATAAAATAAAATAAAATCTTGCTGGTAAATACAAATAAAAGATTTTTAGGCGGAACGAATTTATAGGGTTGGTCGGTAAAGGGCAAACAAACAATATTTTAATTTAAGCCTCAACCAAAAACTGCAAAAAATCGTTAAAATTACCAAATTCAGGGGCAGCAATCCAATAACCGGAATTTGGTTATATTTGGCCCAGTAGTTTCCGAGAAGATTTTGTAAAAGTTAACGACGGACAACAGACGACGAACGCCAAGTGATAAGTAAAGATCACTTGGCCCTTTTTGGCAAGATAAGCTTAAAATGGATATCAGGTATACATGATTAATATCAGTATTCTCTATTGTTGTTCTGCAACATACCACATCCCTCCTCTTAAGCTTTGTACAGGTTAAAACTTTTGAGAGGAACTAAAATTGACGGTCGCACAATTCCCCAAGACGACAAGATTTCCTACTCAGCGATTATATTTTATCATCCTTGCTGCCAAGCTGTTGACTGTAAAATATAGTGCTGTGAATCCAATGTCTACTGATTCCCCAGCGATATAACTAAAAACTGTTCCAAAACGGAAACCTATTTATCTTATCAAAGTGGGAAAATTAAAGAGACAATTTCCAGAAAGTTCATTTTAATAACCAAAAGCCAACTAAATTTTCAATGCAAGGTCACGATTTGACATATATCAAACACATGTTAGTATCTCTCTTTAAAAGCAATTTCAATTAATTCAATATGGTTTCTGTGTGTGTTACAATTCGTTGTTGTGTCTCTGTTGTGTCGTAGTTCCTTTATATTTTATATTTTTCCCTCAGTTTAGTTTATAATCCGGATTTGTTTTTTCTCTATCGATTAATGTATTTTGAACAGCGGTAAACTACTGTTGCCTTTATTTAGTGTTTTCGTCTGTTTTTGCTGGGCCCTTAATTTCATCCTGGCCCCAGACAAAACAGATTTAAGTTTATAGATATAAAAAGAGATGGTACGAGTGTCACATCAACAAACGGCAATCACTGAACTTCTGACAGCCATAAACAGTTTCCAGACTTAATAGTTATCAAAGGTACCAGGATTATAATTTAATACGCCAGACGCGCGTTTCGTCTACATAAGACTCATCAGTGACGCTCAGATCAAAACATTTAAAAAGCCAAACCAATACAAAGTTGAAGAGCATTGAGGACCGAAAATTCCAAAAAGTTGTGCCAAATACGGCTAAGGTAATCTACTCCTGGGCGTAAGAAAATCCTTAGATTTTTGAAAAATTCAAAGTTTTGTAAACAGAAAATTTATAAAAAAAAAAAGACAATATAATTGATATTCATGTCAACACCGAAGTGCTGACTACTGGGCTGGTGAAAACCTCGGGGACGAAACGTCCACCAGCAGTGGCATCGACCCAGTGGTGTAAATAGTTATCAAAGGAACCAGGATTATAATTTAATACGCCAGACGCGCGTTTCGTCTACATAAGACTCATCAGTGACGCTCAGATCAAAACATTTAAAAAGCCAAACCAATACAAAGTTGAAGAGCATTGAGGACCCAAAATTCCAAAAAGTTGTGCCAAATACGGCTAAGGTAATCTACTCCTGGGCGTAAGAAAATCCTTAGATTTTTGAAAAATTCAAAGTTTTGTAAACAGAAAATTTATAAAAAAAAAAAGACAATATAATTGATATTCATGTCAACACCAAAGTGCTGACTACTGGGCTGGTGATACCCTCGGGGACGAAACGTCCACCAGCAGTGGCATCGACCCAGTGGTGTAAATAGTTATCAAAGGTACCAGGATTATAATTTAATACGCCAGACGCGCGTTTCGTCTACATAAGACTCATCAGTGACGCTCAGATCAAAACATTTAAAAAGCCAAACCAATACAAAGTTGAAGAGCATTGATTAAGACAGGTGCAAACAGATGCAGCGGATTTTAATGTTTTAATAGGTACGTATATTCACCCTAACCTGAAACAAACATTTAACAACACAACACAGAGAGACACACTATAAAGTATCATTTGCAGTGGCTTACCTCAAAAAGACATAGTAAAACACGTGAACAGACACTGAACGAACAAATTTGATCTATGATACAATGTGAATACAAAATCAATAACATAAGGGATGATGTATTTACCAATTCCAGATAGACATTCATAACCTTGAAGAAAATGTATTTAAAGGGAAAATTCACGATTTTTCACTTATGATCTTATTGTGTTCATAATACCATAAAAAACAATATTCACCAAGTTTTATTTTGATATGAAAACTAATAAAGAAGAAAATTGGGAATTATTAATTTTATTTCTTCAAACTTCTTGACTTATGTGATGTAGTTGAAGTCTTTTTGTGTGCCAGGTGAAATAAATCTCATTTAAGTCTTGTACGTTAACCATCTCATAACGCGATTTAAAGCGCATCGACGACTTTTGATGTAGCTATAAACCAACAAAAAATAAGTGATAGCCATGCAACTTTTAAAGTTAGAGTGTAGGATTTATGTGTGAAATTTTTAATACGAATTTTAGTAATAACAGTAATTCATTCAATAAAACAGTTTTATATTTTTTTTTACAAAAACATGAAACTGACATGATCGATAGTGAATTAAAATACATGTTTGTATTCTGACCTTTTCATTCAGTCCGTCAAACATTTTCTGCATGTACTCTGAGACTACTATAACAGAAGTCTTAGGTATAGTGTGGAAATACAATGTGTAATGTTATGTGACACTTAGTAAATGTTAAATGCTTGGTTAAACTCAAGGTAATTAAAAGATTAGCATTATGTAATTCTGATCTTTTGATCCAGGTGTGACCACTGCCATTTCGTATGAATGATAAACGAGAGATTAGTGATAGTTTTAGACACAGAAATATAAAAGAATTAAAATTAATTTAGGGGAGTAATAAGGTCGCACAATAACTGGATAGCCGTTTTATATATTTTTTTTTTGCATAAGCTCACTTTCAAACGAATTATGACTTCTGATTACTTTTGTAACGATGAAATACTGAATTAATTAGTTGAAAACATTTATAAATAGTAATAGCCTTCTAAACACGAATGTATGAACTAAAAGTTGTACTATTTTTAATTAGAATCAGTAACCTTTAATATTTGTAACAGATCATTACCAATTGAAATTATATAATTTAGTCCATCCAAAGCGATCTTTATTTACATGTTCAGGAATTAATGTTCTAATCAAAATATTTTAAATCTCACAACGCAAAACTACTTCAGCTATTTGAAAAAAAAGAAGTTTTAAAAAATTGACAGGAAATTTAAGGATCTTCCTAGAATGGAATCGAAAAATTATATGAACAGATATTCTTTTCAAGTGTGAAAAACAACAACAAAATTTATACATAATCGGGAATGTCCTTATTAAAATAGTCTTCGTCTCACAAATTATATAATCGTTTAGCTATTTGACTAACGATGTTTTAAAAAAAAAGACAGAACGAATTTAATGTCATCTTTCCCTATTTTTAAATGTAATTATAAGTCTGTTTTAACTGGCAAGAATATCCCTAATCTAAAGCCGACAAGCAGTTTATTCTATAAATTTCTGTTATTGAATATCACGAAGGAAAATAAATCCCAAAATTGATTTGAAATGTTGATACACATTAGTTTTCTTGGAAAATATTCCCATCCCTCGGGGATAATTAGTGTACGTCCAGTTGCATATATTTTCCATGCATGTCAGAACAATTGTAATGATGATAAATGTCTTTCTTTATTCGAGAACAATCTAATTAAAATATAAATCTGTGATTTTACTATGTTCATGAACCAAAGCAAGTTATATATCGACCTGTATTTAAATCAAATTGGTTCACTTCTTCTTCCTCTTCTTCTTTTGGTATGTACAATAGTCTATCGCCATTCGATGACTACATACTGTTGGCATAGCCGCATACGTGTACTAGTCTATTTACAAATCTTTTACCCCAATTTACACAAAATGTAAGTTTCTTTCTTATGTTCAATGCACACATGTATATATTTTAAATTGCGCTATAGTTCCGTAACTTTCTATCCAGGCGTATACACGAATGGTCGAAAAGTGCGTACATTTTTTTAAATCAATATTTCTGGTATGTTCCAATCTGTCCTTCACTATTGACGAGTATATACTTACATTTTCCCAAATTTAAAACTTACCCTTGGAAAAAAATAGATTTTTATTTTATCAAAATTTTTTTTGGGGGGGGGTTTATAAATAATATTCTTTACACCAGAAATGTTATTTATAAACAAGCGTATCACTATGGGTTTAGTAATGACTAGTATATCATTTTTGAACTTGCAAGACAGAGATGTATATTGTACACCTAATAGTTCAAAATGGACAGTTACAAGTTATCGGCCGTGTACACTGATCAATACCCTCAGAAGTAAAACAATGCTTAAACTTGCAAGCCCAACAATAAAATCGATTAAATACCTGAACGTTTCACCTCACAATACATTTGGGAGTAGTACCTTTCCTGGCTTTAGCCATGCTGGTGATCAGATGAGGGGACTTCCAAATTTTTTTAAATTAAGTTTATTACATAAAAGAATTATGAGCAAATTAGATTTTCGAAAACAATTTTCACAGCACACTTATTTATGATTTGAACCTTGATTTTTTTTAACTAATTCCAATATAAACAGTTTAAAAATGACAGACCATGGTTATTTAAAAAAAATTATTACATTTTTCATATCAAGTTAGTTAGTTGGATAAAACAACCGTACGATTGACAAGATATCGACACTCAATTACGACTACATCAGGTTACTGTAGTTTTGGTCCTTTGTTGTTTATAAACATATCGGGGTTTCAAACGGAGAAGGTGACAAATACCTCACGCAGGGAATTGATACTCTAAATTCAAAATCCGTGGTGATCTCTTATCTAGCAAAATAAATCTTAATATCTATGAATTTGAGCACTTTTATACAAAATGGACATAATATCAATTATTGATGTTTTTGCGAAGTTTCCCTTTAAGTTTAGTTTTTTCAATTTTCATACATTTTCGAAAAGAGAAGGAGAAACAGTTTTGTCACTGAAAGTTGTATAAGGACTGTTTTTTTAGTTATCAGATGTTTAAGCACTTGTTATGTCCAGTCATTGATATATTCACATGTATTTGTGTTGAAAAGAAGAGTGGAAAATGGATAACAAAGTCAGACATACCTCTGAGAAGCTATCACTATGAGTGGCAGCAAACACAATTCTTGGCATTTTATCTTCAGTTTTGTTACAATTGGTCAATACAGAGTTAATCCAATGCTCCAGAATAGCTACAAAAGTATAATAAAGAAGATATTTTATCTTCAGTTTAGTTACAATTGGTCAATACAGAGTTAATCCAATGTACCAGAATAGCTACCAATTATAATAAAGAAGGCATTTTATATTTTTTGTATTCCAAGATATGTTTGCATATACTTTATTTTCTGCCTTTTTGGCAGACTTCGCATTAATTTATTTTCTTTTTTTCATGATATATTTATATAGAGAAAGGTCACAGCTTTACATATTAGCCATGTTAGCAATGATTTATATTCATGTTATTTTTCTTCTCATGAAAAATAATCAAATTAGTTGGTTAACAGTTGTATTGAAATACACATACTATTGACATGCAATATTCTTTATGATATGCATAAATAAGGATAAACAAAATGAGAGATTAATTGTTAAGTTTTTGTTTGCCTAACATCCACATGTTGAGTAAGTAAATCACTGTCCTAGGTAAGAAGGAGTGTTTAGAATTGCAAGAAAGTTTAGTCCTGCCCCATTCTGTATGTGCCTCTCCAAAGCCATATGTTGAGTAAGTAAATCACTGTCCTAGGTAAGAAGGAGTGTTTAGAATTGCAAGAAAGTTTAGTCCTGCCCGATTATGTATGTGCCTCTCCAAAGTCACATGTTGAGTAAGTAAGTAAATCACTGTCGTTCTAATGTCTGTATCACCCTGCTAAGCTCTTAATAAAATTGCATATCATGCCTTTGTGATGTCGAATACGTTGGCCCGGCTTTCATAACTTTGACAAGGACATTAAACCAACGTAATAATCAATATTGCTGGTGAAACAAAGAAAACACTTAATTCTATCATGCAAAATTACAATCCGATAAATTGATTATCGTGTTGTCTAGATCTGCATTTTTATATTGTAAAATATAAGCTGCTCAATACAACATGAAGTCTTTTTTATCTTGTTCACTGCACTCACTTGACAAAATGCTTCATATAGTGACTCGCAACTATTATTTGACGATATCAACCTGCAGACAACCTGATAATCGGTACACATCAATTTCTATTTTGTTTAATAGAGATGTGCGCAAAGTGTCTTTTGAAAACATTCAATTTCAATATACATGATCTAAACATTGATATGTATCATTTTAATCACTTAAATTGTATATCTGAAGCGACTTACATGCTGCTGTAACATCTCCTTGTGGATATTCTTCTAATTCTGTATCAAGGCCTTTACGTCCATCAAACATCAGAATGAATGTTCCCCTGTGCTGAATGAATAACTGATGAGTCATATCAAATGATTTTTGTCCACCAAAATCGACCAGATCTGATGGTGCTATATTCATGATATTAGTACCTTTCTTAATCTTTTCCAATAAGTCATCTTGAATGGAATGGGCAGTATGAATTGGTGGTTCCTTGAAGTCTTTTGATGTCTCCTGGTTGGATTTCGATGACATGTGTTCCTGGTTTGAAGGACCCAGATTTATATTCGATAGATTTAATTGATTTCCCTTTGTTTTAGCATTAGACTTTGAATCACCTGGATGTTTTTCCATACTTTCGCCTTGGAGACTTGGTTGTTTCTTTAATTCTGGATTTCCAAGAAGTAGTTTTGCTAAAACATCACCACTACCTTGGTAGTTAAAAATAAAAGGAAGAGGCATGAGAAAAGCAATAATTTGACCCTGGAAATTTAAAAATAAATAGATGTCAACCTATTCAAGCCTTACAAAATAAATTTATTTTAATGACACCTAGATAATAGAATAAATGAGTTCAAATGTCCACTGCGTTGCACATAATTCAACTATCCAAGTGTTACAACTAAAACAAATTTTTTTTGGATAATTATTTTTTTACACTTTTTTTTACTAATACCTTACATAATTGAAGGATTAATACCAAATATAATGCAATATTTGACATGGGTAAGCCTATGATATAAAATTCAGAAAAAAATATTGCAAGAATATTCCATAAGAGAGCGCTAAAACAATGTTCACATATAATTAATATGCCCAAGGGTATGAATATTTTTGAAATAGTTCATAGGCATTGCTATTCAAATTAATTCTACTACACATTACCGATGTTCTTATCCCAAGCATAGAGTACCTAAGCCATATTTGGCACACTTTTTTTAGAATTTTGAATCCTAAATGCTCTTTGAATTTGAACTTGTTCGGCTTTATAACTATTTTGATATAAACGTCACTGATGAGTCTTATGTAGACGAACCACGCGACTGGTGTACTCAATTTTAATTCTGTACTTATTTACACCACTGGGTCGATGCCACTTCTGACCGACGTTTCCCCGATAGTCAACACTTCATTTTTGATGTTCTGGAACATATGAATATTTTAACCATATGTGAATGGTCATGTCCATATGCGTATAAAGATACTGTGAATTCATTTATTTTCGTGGGTATCAATTTTCGTGGAATGCTGAAAACTGGTATATTCGTGGATTTTAGATTTCGTGGTTTTGCCTATCTAGGTAAACAAGTCCTATCGAAAATGTGTTATTCGTTGAACATTTGAATTTGTCGTTTACCCTTTCCCACGAAAATTGGTATCCAACGAATATTAATGAATCCACAGTATGGTCCAACCATACATGTATGTTCCAACCTTACGTGTATGGTCAGACTATATTAGTATATACTTGTTTGTTTATTCACGGGTTGGACCATATGAATATTTTGGCCATACAGGCATTTTTTTTCAAATATGCATTAGTATACATATTTGTTTAGGACCCAGCTATAGGAATCATCCGGGACCGGGAGTTTATGACTGCAATAACGATCTGTTGGTGGCCGTCGGCTGTAGTCTGCTCTATGGTAGGGTTGTTGTCTTTTTGACACATTCCAAATTTCCTTTCTCAATTTTATAAGAAACGTTCCAATAATACAATTTACCTTATCTAGAAAATAAACCAATGAGATTTACATGAAAATGTATATTATAATGCAAAGGCAACATAACATGGTGAACAAATATTGGTGCCACAATTATTTTTCATCGCTAATTGTTTTTTCATTTAGGATGACATTTACTTCCACATGCCATGGTACTATAAAATTGTCTGCAGATCTTGATTCTGCACGATCCTTTGCAGTTTCACCTTTTGCTTTCGAGTGAAGGATATGTAGCAGCTTCGTGCAGTGGTACCCAGGTCCTGAGACATCCATAACCGTCATTCAGAAATTTTGGAAATATCCCCCCAAGTTGACATATTGCCATTCAATCGTCATAACAAATCAGTAATGTATAAAGTGTGTTTACTATAGTGACTAGAGAGTAAAATAAATGTGTTTTTTTTATCATTATAATATTATATACTGACCCTTGATATTATATTTTTATTGACTTGACAACCAGAAGGTTCATACCTTATGAAGAGATAAATATTAACTGTAAACCTGTTAATTATCTCGGCCATACGCGTACGGTCGGATCATATGAGTACTTTATAGATGTAATTTGAAGGTGAAAAGAACTTAAATTTTAATTTGGTTATTTTAGAGGGGTACATGGACCTACAATTATAATATGTAAATTTGACAGCAACAAAATAAACTAACCAAAATAACCTATCAATGTGTAAGATCAATAGATAATTAATAGATACCGGTAATTAATATACATGTAGCTGCAGACTTTCCTGATAATTCAAGTTGAATTGAAAAAAATATAGAAAGACAATAACAATCAAAACCAAGGAGTAAACAAAGACTCATAAAACAAAAGGACATTTTCATCAACAGTGGTAAATAATAAGTAAGAATCAACACGAACTCTACTAAAGACCGGGAGTAAAATCAGGTGCTCCGGAAGAGTAGCATTTCCAGCACCGTATACCGCAACCGTCGTATTATTTCTTTGTTCAGTTCGGTAATGACCGAAGGTTACTATGACTGAGGAAGAATATCAGATATGATTTTGACACACTTTTGTCATAATGGCCAATCAGCTCATGGTGGCGACCATAAAATTTCTTGAGTGATGACCTTACTTTGAGCGATTCATAGCCCTGTCTTAGCAACATTTCAGAAAGCAGTATTCCTCGTTCAACAAAATCAACGTATGTTGAGCTAGCTCTTGAGTGACGTATCAATTGAGACATATATACTCCATATGCCGGTGCTGGGGGATGTTGCTACACAGAAATGGAAAGTTGACTACAGGAAAATTAAAACCATCGCGTTTGTCATAAATTTTGGTATTCAACATACCATGAGTAGTCATTTCAAGAAAAGGGTCTAAATATGAAGCAGATTTATCTGTGTCTGTAGCATCTTTAATTTCAAGTTCACTTGGATATATTTAATGTAAGTGATCACTGAATCAATTATTATTAAGAGACAGTACATCATCAATATACCGAAAGGTGAAATTAAAAGACTGAGCTAATTTCTCTTCTCCTTTCTGTACAAGCACTTGGATACATTCTGCTTCATAAGGGTATAAAAACAAATATGCAAGTAGAGGGGCCCAATTTGTACCCATTGGGATTCCAATAATCTGTTGGAAGAACAAACCTCCAAATTCAACAAAAATATTGAAACTGAGTCGAGACATGTCGAGGCAGGACGAAAAAGGCCAAGACTGGTCGAGAACATATTTAGACTATACCACAATTATAAAGTACTTAATTAGATTTATTAAGTAAAGTAGATACTAAAGTTCAGTACTGTCGATACATTGATTGTCAATGAGCAAAAAATATGTTTTTTTCAGACTCTGAGCAGGTTGTTTAGTGGTAAAACATATAATACAGACCTTTTTCCAATGGAATCATCTTTCGTTGTTGTAAGTCGATGCCATTTCTTCCAAAATGAATAATAAGTCCATCAGTTGAAAACCACGTCTTTGGAATTTCCTCGCCAATAAGAATACTGGCAAGCGAAGATTTTCCAATGTTACACGGCCCACACAAATAAACCCTGTTTTCATAGGAAGCAAATGTTCCGAGAGCTACAAGATCCTGGAAGTCATTTCTATTCAACTGTCTGAGTTTGGTCAAAATGGGATCTGTCATTTCCTATGTAATTAACAGAATTAGTCTATTAATTCATTTTTATCCTGGTCTTAAGTTACTACGATAAGTCAATATAAAAACATTGTAGCTGTCTTATAATATTGTTTAAGAAGTAAGAATCACAATTTGCAAAGTACACTTTATTTATTTTAGATCCTGTTTGATCATAAGGCTCTGAAACTATTACGATTTATACCTTAATACAACCTTGGTTTCAAACTATTCCAATGCTTGTACATGTTGTAACGACTGACATTTATTTCAAGGGAACCAGTTTTTATGTTCCGAATGTGTATAACCTATTCTCGGGTTTCCATTTATCTATTTTAAAAGTAAAGTGGTTGTTAACCATTTTGTTTAACTTCTGTCATTTTCAATTGATATGGTTATGTAATTTGGGTAAACCAAAAGGTGGCAACTCTATCAGGCAAAGATAACAATATCAGGCTTTTTTCTCTGTCAATTCAAACTTTTTGTATCTCCATATTTTCAAACATTTTGTTGTTTTGGGTTTTCACAACTTTAAGTAATGGGCTATAAGTATATAATGAATGGCGTGAACAGAAAATACTATCAAACAATTAAAATTATGGCATACTACTTAGATACTAAAAACATTGTTTGTACATTTACTTTTATATTATTGATTATGTCCAATGTGAAAATCCATAAAACTTTTTTTTTAAATATATGTTCTTTGTTAATGCAGAATCATGTTTAAGATCAACTGAAGAAGGCATCAATTTATAATAAAGATTAGTTAGGAGATAACTGTATTGTATTTTAAGTTTGGCTTACGTAAAACGAAGATTTTACTGTCGCCAATTGAGGTTACCTAGCGAAGCGTAATACAATACAGTTATCTCCATTATATTTCAACAAATAAAAATAAGTACCATTTTGAATAAATATTTTGGCGTAAAATGACGTAAACAGAAAAGTATACGAAACTAGTGCATTCACTTAAGCAACTTAAACAGTGTGACGTCATATGAATACCCACGAAGTCCAATATACAACTATAGAGGTATTTATACTTTTCGTACGCTTCATAATGATTCCAACGTTGATAAAAGAACATGTTCAAGCTCAAAATGTATCTTTCGTGATTGTTTTGTAAGAAATAACACATATGTACCAAAAAAAAACCTGAATTCAAAATGGTGGCTTGCTTAGTTACAGACTGTGAGAACATGGAGTTTACCCCTTCAAAATATTTGTCAACGTCCAATGAAAACTCTCCTTATAAACGAATTGCATTAGAATGTTATTAACCGTTTGTTAAGATGAGCTTTGTTGTGCTTTTACGAGTCCTATTAATTTTTATTTGCTTAAATGTTTAGGATGTTTTCATTTCAAGAGTTGAAGTCTCTTCCTTACCTGATTAAGGAAGATCAGAAATATATCTTTGACAAATTGAAAAAAAGTATCGTGTTGTTTTATGAAGGTCTTACAGAAAATGTGTTTATTATTCATAAAGCTGGAAAGGAATCCGACTAAAAGGGTGTGAATCAGTTATTGCATATTATATTTCTATATGATCAAATCTACAAAGAGGTCACCAGTTTCTAACCACATTGTCATCGCTATGTCAATAGTAACTATAGGGTGACTTCAGGACCCACAGATACCTCAAATAATCATAAAAAAAATTGCACTTTCATCATTTTACTTTTGTAATGAGAAATTTTAACTATCAGATGTAAAAAAAAAAAAAAGATAACCCTTCTGGTTAACCTTACATGGTTTTATGTGTTTCCCTTTTTGTTGGTATTCTGTTTTTCATCTTTTACGTTTATTTAATTATTGTATATCAAACTATTTAAAGTGTAAGCATTTGCATTTTAACATTTTAATTACTTCTAAGTATTCCATCACTTCTTTATATTGCCCCTCTTTTCCTGCTGCTGCTAGATTATATGGAGTTTCACCCTGAAATACAGACAAATCTTTACATTACTTTTATCTGTTAATTACAAAGAAGACTTTTGTAACACATATCTTACAATTAGAAGCAGCTGAGTGATGTTGTATTTTATCATAACGATGCTAACAAGGTTATATTCCTACATTAAATATAACTGATGAGGCAACATTCAGATTATTTTTCAAAATTTTTCAAAGACTTTAAATTGGCTTTTATATATATAAGCTCTATCTGTCATCATTTGATTTTTTGTAATTTTTTTCGCAGTTTGGAGATCGTAAATGCATTTATATGCATTTCTTTATGAGGGGCTATGGAGGTTTTTGGTGTATTTATTTGTTTATTTTTTTTTCTTATAATTACCAGTTCATTAAATTTTACCAGCCCATTATTTTCTAATCTTTATATTGTTGTACCCCATCATGTTCCATTCTCCATATTGTTGAACCCTATCATTTTCTATTCTTTATACTGTTGCATCCCATCGTTTTATTTTCCTTATAATGTTGCACTCTTACATTCTCTTTTCTTTATATAATTGTACTCTAACATTCTCTATTCTTTATATTGTTGTACTCTAACATTCTCTATTCTTTATATTGTTGTACTTTAACATTCTCTATTCTTTTTATTGTTGTACCCTCTTATTTTTTCTGATCTTTACATTGTTGCACCCTATCATTTTCTATCCTTTATATTGTTGCACCCTATCATTTTCTATTCTTTATACTGTTGCATCCCATCGTTTTCTTTTCCTAATAATGTTGCACTCTAACATTCTCTATTCTTTATATAATTGTACTCTAACATTCTCTATTCTTTATATTGTTGTACTTTAACATTCTCTATTCTTTTTATTGTTGTACCCTCTTATTATTTCTGTTCTTTTTATTGTTGCACCCTATTATTTTCTATTCTTTATATTGTTGCACCTAAACATTCTCTATTCTTTTTATTGTTGTACCCTCTTATTTTTTCTGATCTTTACATTGTTGCACCCTATCATTTTCTATCCTTTATATTGTTGCACCCTATCATTTTCTATTCTTTATACTGTTGCATCCCATCGTTTTCTTTTCCTAATAATGTTGCACTCTAACATTCTCTATTCTTTATATAATTGTACTCTAACATTCTCTATTCTTTATATTGTTGTACTCTAACATTCTCTATTCTTTTTATTGTTGTACCCTCTTATTTTTTCTGTTCTTTATATTGTTGCACCCTATTATTTTCTATTCTTTATATTGTTGCACCACAACAATTTCTGATCTTTACATTGTTGCACCCTATCATTTTCTATCCTTTATATTGTTGCACCTTCTTATTTTATATTCATTATATTTTACACTCTTTTAATTGCTGCTCTTATTATCAAATATAAATGTTGATGTAAATGTCCTTTGGATTTAAGAGTCTTTCTTTACTCCTTGGTTTTGATTGTTATTGTCTTTTTCTGTTCTTTGTATTGTTGCACCCTATTTTTCTATTTTGTTTATTGTTGCACTCTATCATTTTCTATTTTGTATATTGTTGTACCCTGTAATAGTGTTATACCCTTTTATTTTAAATTCTTTTTATTGTTGCACTCTATCAATTCTGTTTTTTATATTTCTGCATCTTATTAATAAAGTGTTGCACCCTTACATTTTCTATCTGTATATAATCATGATAATTGCAAGTTATTATATTCTGCATATTGTTGCACGCAATTTTTTCAATTCTTATATTGTTGAACTCTTTCAATTTCTATTCTGCCTAATGTTGTACCCTACCATTCTCTTTGTTGTTATTCTTATGTTGTTGCACCCTATAGTTGTCTATTTTTCATACTGTTACAAACTTTTTTTTACCATTCTTTATATTGTTTCACCCTTTCATCAATTTCTTTCTATAGTATTGTTCACCCTATAATTCTGTATGTTTATAGTGTTACGCCCAATCATTCTCTATTCTTTATATTGTTATACCCTCTTATATTTTATGTTCTTTGTATTGTTGAACCTCATCATTTTTTGTTGTTTATATCTTTAAACCCTATCACTTTCTAATCTGAATATTGTTGCAACCTGTAATTCTAAAATTGTTATATTTTTGCACCCTACATATCATACTCCATTCTTATATTGTTCCACCATATCATTCTCTATTCTTTGAATTGTTGCACTCATTAATTTAGAATTCTGTATATTGTTGCAACCTATCATTTTCTATTCTTTGTATTGTTGCACCCTATTATTTTCTATTCTAAATATTGTTGAATCCCATCATTTTCAATTTTTTAAAGTATTGCACTTTATAATTGTGTATTCTGTAAATTGTTGAACCCCATGATTCACTATTCCTTATATTGTTGTTCATACTAATCTCTATTCTTTATATTGTAGTACCCTATCATTATCTATATTCTTTATATTGTTTTACCCTATCTTTATCTATTCTTTATATTGTTTTACCCTATCTTTATCTATTCTTTATATTGTTGCTCCCTATCATTATCTATTCTTTATATTGTTGCACCCTATCATTATCTTTTTTTTATATTGTTGTACCCTATCATTATCTATTCTTTATATTGTTGAACCCTATCATTATCTATTCTTTATATTGCTGTATCCTACCATTCTCTATTCTTTATATTGTTGAACCCTATCATTATCTTTTTTTTATATTGTTGTACCCTATCATTATCTATTCTTTATATTGTTGAACCCTATCATGATCTATTCTTTATATTGTTGCTCCCTATCATTATCTATTCTTTATATTGTTGCACCCTATCATTATCTCTTTTATTTATTGTTGTACCCTATCATTATCAACTCTTTATATTGATATACCCTGTCATACTCTATTCTTTATATTGTTGCACCCTATCATTCTCTATTCTTTATATTGATATACCCTGTCATACTCTATTCTTTATATTGTTGAACCCTATCATTATCTATTCTTTATATTGTTGCTCCCTATCATTATCTATTCTTTATATTGTTGCACCCTATCATTATCTTTTTTTACATTGTTGTACCCTATCATTATCAACTCTTTATATTGATATACCCTGTCATACTCTATTCTTTATATTGCTATACCCTATCATTCTCTATTCTTTATACTGTTCCACCCTATCATTCTCTATCCTTTGAATTGTTGTATCCTATCATTCTCTATTCTTTATACTGTTCCACCCTATCATTCTCTATTCTTTGAATTGTTGTATCCTATCATTCTCTATTCTTTTTTTATATTGTTGCACCCTATCATTCTCTATTCTTTATATTGATATACCGTCATACACTATTCTTTATATTGTTGTACACTATCATTCTCTATTCTTTATATTGTTGAACCCTATCATTCTCTATTCTTTATATTGATATTCTCTATTCTTTATATTGTTGCACCCTATCATTCTCTATTCTTTATATTGTTGCACCCTATCATTCTCTATTCTTTATACTGTTCCACCCTATCATTCTCTATCCTTTATCTATCTAGTCTTTATACTGTTGAATCATATCATTCTCTATTCTTTATATTGTTGCACCCTATCATTCTCTATTCTTTATATTGTTGCTCCCTATCATTCTCTATTCTTTATATTGTTGAACCCTATTATTCTCTATTCTTTATACCGTTTCACCCTATCATTCTCTATCCTTTGAATTGTTGTATCCTATCATTCTCTATTCTTTATACCGTTTCACCCTATCATTCTCTTTCCTTTGAATTGTTGCTCCCTATCATTCTCTATTCTTTATATTGTTGTACCCTATCATTCTCTATTCTTTGAATGGTTGTATCCTACCATTCTCTATTCTTTATGTTGTTGTATCCTACCATTCTCTATTCTTTATGTTGTTGTGCCCTATCATTATCTATTCTTTATATTGTTGCACCCTATCATTTTCTATTCTTTATATTATTGTACCCATTCATTCTCTATTCTTTATATTGTTATACCCTATCATTCTCTATTCTTTATATTGTTGCATCCTATCATTCTCTATTCTTTATAGTGTTGCACCCTATCATTCTCTATTATTTATATTGTTGCACCTTATCATTCTCTATTCTTTATATTTTTGCACCCTATCATTCTCTATTCTTTATATTGTTTCAGCCTATCTTTCTCTATTCTTTATATTGTTGCACCCTATCATTCTCTATTCTTTATATTGGTGCACCCTATCATTCTCTAGTCTTTATATTGTTGTACCCTATCATTCTCTATTCTTTATACTGTTCAACCCTATCATTCTGTATTCTTTATATTGTTGTATCCTATCATTATGTATTCTTTATATTGTTCCACCCTATCATTCTCTCTTCTTTATAGTGTTGCACCCTATCATTCTCTATTCTTGTTACTGTTGCACCCTATCATTCTGTATTCTTTATATTGTTGTATCCTATCATTCTGTATTCTTTATATTGTTCCACCCTATCATTCTCTCTTCTTTATTTTTTTGCACCCTATCATTCTCTATTCTTTATATTGTTTCAGCCTATCATTCCTTATTCTTTATATTGTTGCACCCTATCATTCTGTATTCTTTATATTGTTGTATCCTATAATTATCTATACTTTATATTGTTGCACCTTATCATTCTCTATTCTTTAATTGTTGTACCCTATCATTCTATATTCTTTATATTGTTGCACCCTATATTTCTCTATTCTTTATATTGTTGCACCCTATCATTCTCTATTCTTTATATTGGTGCACCCTATCATTCTCTAGTCTTTATATTGTTGTACCCTATCATTCTCTATTCTTTATACTGTTCAACCCTATCATTCTGTATTCTTTATATTGGTGTATCCTATCATTATGTATTCTTTATATTGTTCCACCCTATCATTCTCTCTTCTTTATAGTGTTGCACCCTATCATTCTCTATTCTTGTTTCTGTTGCACCCTATCATTCTGTATTCTTTATATTGTTGTATCCTATCATTCTGTATTCTTTATATTGTTCCACCCTATCATTCTCTCTTCTTTATACTTTTGCAACCTATCATTCTGTATTCTTTATATTGTTGCACCCTATCATTCTGTATTCTTTATATTGTTGCACCCTATCATTTTCTATTCTTTATATTGTTGTATCCTATCATTCTGTATTCTTTATATTGTTCCACCCTATCATTCTCTATTCTTTATATTGTTCCACCCTATCATTCTCTATTCTTTATATTGTTGCACCCTATTATTCTGTATTCTTTATATTGTTGTATCCTATCATTCTGTATTCTTTATATTGTTCCACCCTATCAATCTATATTCTTTATATTGTTGCACCATATCATTCTCTATTCTTTATATTGTTGCACCCTATCATTCTCTATTCTTTATATTGTTGCAATATAACATTCTCTATTCTTTATAGTGTTGCACCCTATCATTCTCTTTTCTTTATATTGTTGCAATATATCATTCTCTATTCTTTATAGTGTTGCACCCTATCGTTCTCTATTCTTTTTACTGTTGCACCCTATCATTCTCTATTCTTTATAGTGTTGCACCCTATCATTCTCTATTCTTTTTACTGTTCCACCATATCATTCTCTATTCTTTGAATTGTTGTATCCTATCATTCTCTATTCTTTATACTGTTCCACCCTATCATTCTCTATTCTTTGAATTGTCGAACCCTGTCATTCTGTATTCTTTATATTGTTGCACCCTATCATTTCTATTCTTTATATTGTTGCACCCTATCATTCTCTATTCTTTATATTGTTGCACCCTATCATTCTCTATTCTTTGAATTGTTGCATGCTGTCATTCTGTATTCTTTATATTGTTGTATCCTATCATTCTTTATTTTTTATATTGTTGCACCCTATCATTCTCTATTCTTTATATTTTTGTATCCTATCAATCTCTATTCTTTATATTATTGCACCCTATCATCCTCTATTCTTTATATTGTTGTATCCTACCATTCTTTATTCTTTATATTGTTGTACCCTTTCATTCTCTATTCTTTATATTAATCCACCCTATCATTCTTTATTCTTTATATTGTTGTACCCTTTCATTCTCTATTCTTTATATTTATCCACCCTATCATTCTCTATTCTTTATATTGTTGTACCCTATCATTCTTTATTATTTATACTGTTCCACCCTATCATTCTCTATTCTTTATATTGTTGTATCCTATCATTCTCTATTCTTTATATTGTTGTATCCTATCATTCTTTATTCTTTATATTGTTGCACCCTATCATTGTCTTTTCTTTATACTGTTCCACCCTATCATTCTATATTCTTTGAATTGTCGCACCCTGTCATTCTGTATTCTTTATATTGTTGCACCCTATCATTTCTATTCTTTATATTGTTGCACCCTATCATTCTCTATTCTTTATATTGTTGCACCCTATCATTCTGTATTCTTTGAATTGTTGCATGCTGTCATTCTGTATTCTTTATATTGTTGTATCATATCATTCTTTATTTTTTATATTGTTGCACCCTATCATTCTCTATTCTTTATATTTTTGTATCCTATCAATCTCTATTCTTTATATTATTGCACCCTATCATCCTCTATTCTTTATATTGTTGTATCCTACCATTCTTTATTCTTTATATTGTTGTACCCTTTCATTCTCTATTCTTTATATTAATCCACCCTATCATTCTCTATTCTTTATATTGTTGTACCCTTTCATTCTCTATTCTTTATATTTATCCACCCTATCATTCTCTATTCTTTATATTGTTGTACCCTATCATTCTCTATTATTTATACTGTTCCACCCTATCATTCTCTATTCTTTATATTGTTGTATCCTATCATTCTCTATTCTTTATATTGTTGTATCCTATCATTCTTTATTCTTTATATTGTTGCATCCTATCATTCTCTAGTCTTTATATTGTTGCACCCTATCATTCTCTATTCTTTATATTGTTGTACCCTATCATTCTCTATTATTTATTTTGTTGCACCCTATCATTCTCTATTCTTTATATTGTTGTACCCTATCATTCTCTATTCTTTATATTGTTGCATCCTATCATTCTCTATTCTTTATATTGTTGTATCCTGTCATTCTCTATTCTTTATATTGTTGTATCCTGTCATTCTCTATTCTTTATATTGTTGTATCCTATCATTCTCTATTCTTTATATTGTTGCATCCGATCATTCTCTATTCTTTATATTGTTGCACCCTATCATTCTCTATTCTTTGAATTGTTGAATCCTATCATTTTCTATTCTTTATATTGTTGTACCCTTTCATTCTCTATTCTTTATATTGTTGTACCCTATCATTCTCTATTATTTATACTGTTCCACCCTATCATTCTCTATTCTTTGAATTGTTGTATCCTATCATTCTCTATTCTTTATATTGTTGCACCCTATCATTCATTATTCTTTATATTGTTGCACCCTATCATTCTCTATTCTTTATAGTGTAGCACCCTATCATTCTCTATTTTTAATATTGTTGTATCCTATCATTCTCTATTCTTTATACTGTTCCACCCTATCATTCTCTATTCTTTATAGTGTTGCACCCTATCATTGTCTTTTCTCAATACTGTTCCACCCTATCATTCTATATTCTTTGAATTGTCGCACCCTGTCATTCTGTATTCTTTATATTGTTGCACCCTATCAATTCTATTCTTTATATTGTTGCACCCTATCATTCTCTATTCTTTATATTGTTGCACCCTATCATTCTCTATTCATTTTATTTTTCCATTCTATCATTCTCTATTCTTTGAATTGTTGCATCCTGTCATTCTATATTCTTTATATTGTTGTATCCTATCATTATTTATTCTTTATATTGTTGCACCCTATCATTCTCTATTCTTTATATTTTTGTATGTTATCAATCTCTATTCTATATATTATTGCACCCTATCATGTTCTCTATTCTTTATATTGTTGCACCCTATCATTCTCTATTCTTTATATTGTTGTACCCTATCATTCTCAATTATTTATACTGTTCCACCCTATCATTCTCTATTCTTTGAATTGTTGTATCCTATCATTCTCTATTCTTTATATTGTTGCACCCTATCATTCATTATTCTTTATATTGTTGCACCCTATCATTCTCTATTCTTTATAGTGTTGCACCCTATCATTCTCTATTTTTAATATTGCTGTATCCTATCATTCTCTATTCTTTATACTGTTCCACCTTATCATTCTCTATTCTTTATAGTGTTGCACCCTATCATTGTCTTTTCTTTATACTGTTCCACACTATCATTCTATATTCTTTATACTGTTCCACCTTATCATTCTCTATTCTTTATATTGTTGCACCCTGTCATTCTGTATTCTTTATATTGTTGCACCCTATCATTTCTATTCTTTATATTGTTGCACCCTATCATTCTCTTTTCTTTATATTGTTGCACCCTATCATTCTCTATTCTTTGAATTGTCGCACCCTGTCATTCTGTATTCTTTATATTGTTGCACCCTATCATTTCTATTCTTTATATTGTTATACCCTATCATTCTCTATTCTTTATACTGTTCCACCCTATCATTCTCTATTCTTTATACTGTTCCACCTCATCATTCTCTATTCTTTATATTGTTGCACCCTATCATTCTCTATTCTTTATATTGCTGTATCCTATCATTCATTATTCTTTATATTGTTGCACCCTATCATTCTGTATTCTTTATATTGTTCCACCCTATCATTCTCTATTCTTTATATTGTTATACCCTATCATTCTCTATTCTTTATATTGTTGCACCCTATCATTCTCTATTCTTTATACTGTTCCACCCTATCATTCTCTATTCTTTATACTGTTCCACCTTATCATTCTCTATTCTTTATATTGTTCCACCTTATCATTCTCTATTCTTTATATTGTTCCACCCTATCATTCTCTATTCTTTATATTGTTATACCCTATCATTCTCTATTCTATATACTGTTCCACCTTATCATTCTCTATTCTTTATATTGTTGCACCCTATCATTCTCTATTGTTTATATTGTTCCACCCTATCATTCTCTATTCTTTATATTGTTGTATCCTATCATTCTCTATTCTTTATATTGCTGTATCCTACCATTCTCTATTCTTTGAATTGTTGCACCCTTTCATTTTCTATTCTTTATATTGTTGCACCCTATCATTCATTATTCTTTATATTGTTGCACCCTATCATTCTGTATTCTTTATATTGTTCCACCCTATCATTCTCTATTCTTTATATTGTTATACCCTATCATTCTCTATTCTTTATATTGTTACACCCTATCATTCTGTATTCTTTATATTGTTGCACCCTATCATTCTCTATTCTATATATTGTTGCACCCTATCATTCTCTATTCTATATATTATTACACCCTATCATTCTGTATTCTTTATATTGTTCCACCCTATCATTCTCTATTCTTTATATTGTTATACCCTATCATTCTCTATTCTTTATATTGTTGCACCCTATCATTCTCTATTCTTTATACTGTTCCACCCTATCATTCTCTATTCTTTATACTGTTCCACCTTATCATTCTCTATTCTTTATATTGTTGTATCCTATCATTCATTATTCTTTATATTGTTGCACCCTATCATTCTTTATTCTTTATATTGTTCCACCCTATCATTCTCTATTCTTTATATTGTTCCACCTTATCATTCTCTATTCGTTATATTGTTGCACCCTATCATTCTCTATTCTATATATTGTTGCACCCTATCATTCTCTATTCTATATATTATTACACCCTATCATTCTGTATTCTTTATATTGTTCCACCCTATCATTCTCTATTCTTTATACTGTTCCACCTTATCATTCTCTATTCGTTATATTGTTGCACCCTATCATTCTCTATTCTATATATTGTTGCACCCTATCATTCTCTATTCTATATATTATTACACCCTATCATTCTGTATTCTTTATATTGTTCCAACCTATCATTCTCTATTCTTTATATTGTTATACCCTATCATTCTCTATTCTTTATATTGTTGCACCCTATCATTCTCTATTCTTTGTACTGTTCCACCCTATCATTCTCTATTCTTTATACTGTTCCACCTTATCATTCTCTATTCTTTATATTGTTGTATCCTATCATTCATTATTCTTTATATTGTTGCACCCTATCATTCTTTATTCTTTATATTGTTCCACCCTATCATTCTCTATTCTTTATATTGTTATACCCTATCATTCTCTATTCTTTATACTGTTCCACCTTATCATTCTCTATTCTTTATATTGTTGCACCCTATCATTCTCTATTCTTTATATTGTTCCACCCTATCATTCTCTATTCTTTATATTGTTATACCCTATCATTCTCTATTCTTTATATTGTTACACCCTATCATTCTCTATTCTTTATATTGTTGCACCCTATCATTCTCTATTCTTTATATTGTTGCACCCTATCATTCTCTATTCTATATATTATTACACCCTGTCATTCTCTATTCTTTGAATTGTTGCATCCTGTCATTCTGTATTCTTTATATTGTCATTCTCTACTCTTTATACTGTTCCACCTTATCATTCTCTATTCTTTATATTGTTGCACCCTATCATTCTCTATTCTTTATACTGTTCCACCTTATCATTCTCTATTCTTTATATTGTTGTATCCTATCATTCATTATTCTTTATATTGTTGCACCCTATCATTCTTTATTCTTTATATTGTTCCACCCTATCATTCTCTATTCTTTATATTGTTATACCCTATCATTCTCTATTCTTTAAACTGTTCCACCTTATCATTCTCTATTCTTTATATTGTTGCACCCTATCATTCTCTATTCTTTATATTGTTCTACCCTATCATTCTCTATTCTTTATATTGTTATACCCTATCATTCTCTATTCTTTATATTGTTACACCCTATCATTCTCTATTCTTTATATTGTTGCACCCTATCATTCTCTATTCTTTATATTGTTGCACCCTATCATTCTCTATTCTATATATTATAACACCCTGTCATTCTCTATTCTTTGAATTGTTGCATCCTGTCATTCTGTATTCTTTATATTGTCATTCTCTATTCTTTATACTGTTCCACCTTATCATTCTCTATTCTTTATATTGTTCCACCCTATCATTCTCTATTCTTTATATTGTTATACCCTATCATTCTCTATTCTTTATATTGTTACACCCTATCATTCTCTATTCTTTATATTGTTGCACCCTATCATTCTCTATTCTTTATATTGTTGCACCCTATCATTCTCTATTCTATATATTATTACACCCTGTCATTCTCTATTCTTTGAATTGTTGCATCCTGTCATTCAGTATTCTTTATATTGTCATTCTCTATTCTTTATACTGTTCCACCTTATCATTCTCTATTCTTTATATTGTTGCACCCTATCATTCTCTATTCTTTATATTGTTATACCCTATCATTCTCTATTCTTTATACTGTTCCACCTTATCATTCTCTATTCTTTATATTGTTCCACCCTATCATTCTCTATTCTTTATATTGCTGTATCCTACCATTCTCTATTCTTTATATTGTTCTACCCTATCATTCTCTATTCTTTATATTGCTGTATCCTACCATTCTCTATTCTTTGAATTGTTGCACCCTTTCATTTTCTATTCTTTATATTGTTGCACCCTATCATTCATTATTCTTTATATTGCTGCACCCTATCATTCTGTACTTTATATTGTTCCACCCTATCATTCTCTATTCTTTATATTGTTATACCCTATCATTCTCTATTCTTTATATTGTTACACCCTATCATTCTGTATTCTTTATATTGTTGCACCCTATCATTCTCTATTCTTTATATTGTTGCATCCTTTCATTCTCTATTCTTTATATTGTTTCACCCTATCATTCTCTATTCTTTATACTGTTCCACCCTATCATTCTCTATTCTTTATACTGTTCCACCCTATCATTCTCTATCCTTTGAATTGTTGTATCCTATCATTCTCTATTCTTTATATTGTTGCACCCTATCATTCTCTATTCTTTATATTGTTGCACCCTATCATTCTCTATTCCTTTTACTGTTGCACCCTATCATTCTCTATTCCTCATATTGTTGTATCCTATCATTCTGTATTCTTTATGTTGTTGTGCCGTAACATTATCTATTCTTTATATTGTTGCACCCTATCATTTTCTATTCTTTATATTGTTGTACCCTTTCATTCTCTATTCTTTATATTGTTGCACCCTATCATTCTCTATTATTCATATTGTTGCACCCTATCATTCTCTATCCTTTGAATTTTTGTATCCTATCATTCTCTTTCTTTATATTGTTGTATCCTATCATTCTCTATTCTTTATATTGCTGTATCCTACCATTCTCTATTCTTTGAATTGGTGCACCCTTTCATTTTCTATTCTTTATATTGTTGCACCCTATCATTCATTATTCTTTATATTGTTGTACCCTTTCATTCTTTATTCTTTATATTGTTGTATCCTATCATTCTCTATTCTTTATATTGTTCCACCCTTTCATTCTCTATTCTTTATATTGTCGCACCCTGTCATTCTGTATTCTTTATATTGTTGCACCCTATCATTTCTATTCTTTATATTGTTGCACCCTATCATTCTCTTTTCTTTATATTGTTGCAACCGATCATTCTCTATTCTTTGAATTGTCGCACCCTGTCATTCTGTATTCTTTATATTGTTGCACCCTATCATTTCTATTCTTTATATTGTTATACCCTATCATTCTCTATTCTTTATACTGTTCCACCCTATCATTCTCTATTCTTTATACTGTTCCACCTCATCATTCTCTATTCTTTATATTGTTGCACCCTATCATTCTCTATTCTTTATATTGCTGTATCCTATCATTCATTATTCTTTATATTGTTGCACCCTATCATTCTGTATTCTTTATATTGTTCCACCCTATCATTCTCTATTCTTTATATTGTTATACCCTATCATTCTCTATTCTTTATATTGTTGCACCCTATCATTCTCTATTCTTTATACTGTTCCACCCTATCATTCTCTATTCTTTATACTGTTCCACCTTATCATTCTCTATTCTTTATATTGTTGCACCCTATCATTCTCTATTCTTTATATTGTTATACCCTATCATTCTCTATTCTTTATATTGTTATACCTTATCATTCTCTATTCTTTATATTGTTCCACCCTATCATTCTCTATTCTTTATATTGTTATACCCTATCATTCTCTATTCTTTATACTGTTCCACCTTATCATTCTCTATTCTTTATATTGTTGCACCCTATCATTCTCTATTGTTTATATTGTTCCACCCTATCATTCTCTATTCTTTATATTGTTGTATCCTATCATTCTCTATTCTTTATATTGCTGTATCCTACCATTCTCTATTCTTTGAATTGTTGCACCCTTTCATTTTCTATTCTTTATATTGTTGCACCCTATCATTTATTATTCTTTATATTGTTGCACCCTATCATTCTGTATTCTTTATATTGTTCCACCCTATCATTCTCTATCCTTTATATTGTTATACCCTATCATTCTCTATTCTTTATATTGTTACACCCTATCATTCTGTATTCTTTATATTGTTGCACTCTATCATTCTCTATTCTATATATTGTTGCACCCTATCATTCTCTATTCTATATATTATTACACCCTATCATTCTGTATTCTTCATATTGTTCCACCCTATCATTCTCTATTCTTTATATTGTTATACCCTATCATTCTCTATTCTTTATATTGTTGCACCCTATCATTCTCTATTCTTTATACTGTTCCACCCTATCATTCTCTATTCTTTATACTGTTCCACCTTATCATTCTCTATTCTTTATATTGTTGTATCCTATCATTCATTATTCTTTATATTGTTGCACCCTATCATTCTTTATTCTTTATATTGTTCCACCCTATCATTCTCTATTCTTTATATTGTTATACCCTATCATTCTCTATTCTTTATACTGTTCCACCTTATCATTCTCTATTCTTTATATTGTTGCACCCTATCATTCTCTATTCTATATATTGTTGCACCCTATCATTCTCTATTCTATATATTATTACACCCTATCATTCTGTATTCTTTATATTGTTCCACCCTATCATTCTCTATTCTTTATATTGTTATACCCTATCATTCTCTATTCTTTATATTGTTGCACCCTATCATTCTCTATTCTTTATACTGTTCCACCCTATCATTCTCTATTCTTTATACTGTTCCACCTTATCATTCTCTATTCTTTATATTGTTGTATCCTATCATTCATTATTCTTTATATTGTTGCACCCTATCATTCTTTATTCTTTATATTGTTGCCCCCTATCATTCTTTATTCTTTATATTGTTCCACCCTATCATTCTCTATTCTTTATATTGTTATACCCTATCATTCTCTATTCTTTATATTGTTACACCCTATCATTCTCTATTCTTTATATTGTTGCACCCTATCATTCTCTATTCTTTATATTGTTGCACCCTATCATTCTCTATTCTATATATTATTACACCCTGTCATTCTCTATTCTTTGAATTGTTGCATCCTGTCATTCAGTATTCTTTATATTGTCATTCTCTATTCTTTATACTGTTCCACCTTATCATTCTCTATTCTTTATATTGTTGCACCCTATCATTCTCTATTCTTTATATTGTTATACCCTATCATTCTCTATTCTTTATACTGTTCCACCTTATCATTCTCTATTCTTTATATTGTTCCACCCTATCATTCTCTATTCTTTATATTGCTGTATCCTACCATTCTCTATTCTTTATATTGTTCTACCCTATCATTCTCTATTCTTTATATTGCTGTATCCTACCATTCTCTATTCTTTGAATTGTTGCACCCTTTCATTTTCTATTCTTTATATTGTTGCACCCTATCATTCATTATTCTTTATATTGCTGCACCCTATCATTCTGTACTTTATATTGTTCCACCCTATCATTCTCTATTCTTTATATTGTTATACCCTATCATTCTCTATTCTTTATATTGTTACACCCTATCATTCTGTATTCTTTATATTGTTGCACCCTATCATTCTCTATTCTTTATATTGTTGCATCCTTTCATTCTCTATTCTTTATATTGTTTCACCCTATCATTCTCTATTCTTTATACTGTTCCACCCTATCATTCTCTATTCTTTATACTGTTCCACCCTATCATTATCTATCCTTTGAATTGTTGTATCCTATCATTCTCTATTCTTTATATTGTTGCACCCTATCATTCTCTATTCTTTATATTGTTGCACCCTATCATTCTCTATTCCTTTTACTGTTGCACCCTATCATTCTCTATTCCTCATATTGTTGTATCCTATCATTCTGTATTCTTTATGTTGTTGTGCCGTAACATTATCTATTCTTTATATTGTTGCACCCTATCATTTTCTATTCTTTATATTGTTGTACCCTTTCATTCTCTATTCTTTATATTGTTGCACCCTATCATTCTCTATTATTCATATTGTTGCACCCTATCATTCTCTATCCTTTGAATTTTTGTATCCTATCATTCTCTTTCTTTATATTGTTGTATCCTATCATTCTCTATTCTTTATATTGCTGTATCCTACCATTCTCTATTCTTTGAATTGGTGCACCCTTTCATTTTCTATTCTTTATATTGTTGCACCCTATCATTCATTATTCTTTATATTGTTGTACCCTTTCATTCTTTATTCTTTATATTGTTGTATCCTATCATTCTCTATTCTTTATATTGTTCCACCCTTTCATTCTCTATTCTTTATATTGTCGCACCCTGTCATTCTGTATTCTTTATATTGTTGCACCCTATCATTTCTATTCTTTATATTGTTGCACCCTATCATTCTCTTTTCTTTATATTGTTGCAACCGATCATTCTCTATTCTTTGAATTGTCGCACCCTGTCATTCTGTATTCTTTATATTGTTGCACCCTATCATTTCTATTCTTTATATTGTTATACCCTATCATTCTCTATTCTTTATACTGTTCCACCCTATCATTCTCTATTCTTTATACTGTTCCACCTCATCATTCTCTATTCTTTATATTGTTGCACCCTATCATTCTCTATTCTTTATATTGCTGTATCCTATCATTCATTATTCTTTATATTGTTGCACCCTATCATTCTGTATTCTTTATATTGTTCCACCCTATCATTCTCTATTCTTTATATTGTTATACCCTATCATTCTCTATTCTTTATATTGTTGCACCCTATCATTCTCTATTCTTTATACTGTTCCACCCTATCATTCTCTATTCTTTATACTGTTCCACCTTATCATTCTCTATTCTTTATATTGTTGCACCCTATCATTCTCTATTCTTTATATTGTTATACCCTATCATTCTCTATTCTTTATATTGTTATACCTTATCATTCTCTATTCTTTATATTGTTCCACCCTATCATTCTCTATTCTTTATATTGTTATACCCTATCATTCTCTATTCTTTATACTGTTCCACCTTATCATTCTCTATTCTTTATATTGTTGCACCCTATCATTCTCTATTGTTTATATTGTTCCACCCTATCATTCTCTATTCTTTATATTGTTGTATCCTATCATTCTCTATTCTTTATATTGCTGTATCCTACCATTCTCTATTCTTTGAATTGTTGCACCCTTTCATTTTCTATTCTTTATATTGTTGCACCCTATCATTTATTATTCTTTATATTGTTGCACCCTATCATTCTGTATTCTTTATATTGTTCCACCCTATCATTCTCTATCCTTTATATTGTTATACCCTATCATTCTCTATTCTTTATATTGTTACACCCTATCATTCTGTATTCTTTATATTGTTGCACTCTATCATTCTCTATTCTATATATTGTTGCACCCTATCATTCTCTATTCTATATATTATTACACCCTATCATTCTGTATTCTTTATATTGTTCCACCCTATCATTCTCTATTCTTTATATTGTTATACCCTATCATTCTCTATTCTTTATATTGTTGCACCCTATCATTCTCTATTCTTTATACTGTTCCACCCTATCATTCTCTATTCTTTATACTGTTCCACCTTATCATTCTCTATTCTTTATATTGTTGTATCCTATCATTCATTATTCTTTATATTGTTGCACCCTATCATTCTTTATTCTTTATATTGTTCCACCCTATCATTCTCTATTCTTTATATTGTTATACCCTATCATTCTCTATTCTTTATACTGTTCCACCTTATCATTCTCTATTCTTTATATTGTTGCACCCTATCATTCTCTATTCTATATATTGTTGCACCCTATCATTCTCTATTCTATATATTATTACACCCTATCATTCTGTATTCTTTATATTGTTCCACCCTATCATTCTCTATTCTTTATATTGTTATACCCTATCATTCTCTATTCTTTATATTGTTGCACCCTATCATTCTCTATTCTTTATACTGTTCCACCCTATCATTCTCTATTCTTTATACTGTTCCACCTTATCATTCTCTATTCTTTATATTGTTGTATCCTATCATTCATTATTCTTTATATTGTTGCACCCTATCATTCTTTATTCTTTATATTGTTCCACCCTATCATTCTCTATTCTTTATATTGTTATACCCTATCATTCTCTATTCTTTATACTGTTCCACCTTATCATTCTCTATTCTTTATATTGTTGCACCCTATCATTCTCTATTCTATATATTGTTGCACCCTATCATTCTCTATTCTATATATTATTACACCCTATCATTCTGTATTCTTTATATTGTTCCACCCTATCATTCTCTATTCTTTATATTGTTATACCCTATCATTCTCTATTCTTTATATTGTTGCACCCTATCATTCTCTATTCTTTATACTGTTCCACCCTATCATTCTCTATTCTTTATACTGTTCCACCTTATCATTCTCTATTCTTTATATTGTTGTATCCTATCATTCATTATTCTTTATATTGTTGCACCCTATCATTCTTTATTCTTTATATTGTTCCACCCTATCATTCTCTATTCTTTATATTGTTATACCCTATCATTCTCTATTCTTTATACTGTTCCACCTTATCATTCTCTATTCTTTAAATTGTTGCACCCTATCATTCTCTATTCTTTATATTGTTCCACCCTATCATTCTCTATTCTTTATATTGTTATACCCTATCATTCTCTATTCTTTATATTGTTACACCCTATCATTCTCTATTCTTTATATTGTTGCACCCTATCATTCTCTATTCTTTATATTGTTGCACCCTATCATTCTCTATTCTATATATTATTACACCCTGTCATTCTCTATTCTTTGAATTGTTGCATCCTGTCATTCTGTATTCTTTATATTGTCATTCTCTATTCTTTATACTGTTCCACCTTATCATTCTCTATTCTTTATATTGTTGCACCCTATCATTCTCTATTCTTTATAGTGTTGCACCCTATCATTCTCTATTCTTTATACTGTTCCACCTTATCATTCTCTGTTCTTTATATTGTTGTATCCTATCATTCATTATTCTTTATATTGTTGCACCCTATCATTCTTTATTCTTTATATTGTTCCACCCTATCATTCTCTATTCTTTATATTGTTATACCCTATCATTCTCTATTCTTTATACTGTTCCACCTTATCATTCTCTATTCTTTATATTGTTGCACCCTATCATTCTCTATTCTTTATATTGTTCTACCCTATCATTCTCTATTCTTTATATTGTTATACCCTATCATTCTCTATTCTTTATATTGTTACACCCTATCATTCTCTATTCTTTATATTGTTGCACCCTATCATTCTCTATTCTTTATATTGTTGCACCCTATCATTCTCTATTCTATATATTATTACACCCTGTCATTCTCTATTCTTTGAATTTTTGCATCCTGTCATTCTGTATTCTTTATATTGTCATTCTCTATTCTTTATACTGTTCCACCTTATCATTCTCTATTCTTTATATTGTTCCACCCTATCATTCTCTATTCTTTATATTGTTATACCCTATCATTCTCTATTCTTTATATTGTTACACCCTATCATTCTCTATTCTTTATATTGTTGCACCCTATCATTCTCTATTCTTTATATTGTTGCACCCTATCATTCTCTATTCTATATATTATTACACCCTGTCATTCTCTATTCTTTGAATTGTTGCATCCTGTCATTCTGTATTCTTTATATTGTCATTCTCTATTCTTTATACTGTTCCACCTTATCATTCTCTATTCTTTATATTGTTGCACCCTATCATTCTCTATTCTTTATATTGTTATACCCTATCATTCTCTATTCTTTATACTGTTCCACCTTATCATTCTCTATTCTTTATATTGTTCCACCCTATCATTCTCTATTCTTTATATTGCTGTATCCTACCATTCTCTATTCTTTGAATTGTTGCACCCTTTCATTTTCTATTCTTTATATTGTTGCACCCTATCATTCATTATTCTTTGTTTCACCCTATCATTCTCTATTCTTTATACTGTTCCACCCTATCATTCTCTATTCGTTATACTGTTCCACCCCATCATTCTCTATCCTTTGAATTGTTGTATCCTATCATTCTCTATTCTTTATATTGTTGCACCCTATCATTCTCTATTCTTTATATTGTTGCACCCTATCATTCTCTATTCCTTTTACTGTTGCACCCTATCATTCTCTATTCTTTATATTGTTGCATCCTATCATTCTCTATTCTTTATATTGTTGATCCCTATCATTCTCTATTCTTTGAATTGTTGCACCCTGTCATTCTGTATTATTTATATTGTTGCACCCTATCATTTCTATTCTTTATATTGTTGCACCCTATCATTCTCTATTCTTTATATTGTTGCACCCTATCATTCTCTATTCTTTGAATTGTTGCACCCTGTCATTCTGTATTCTTTATATTGTTGTATCCTATCATTCTCTATTCTTTATATTGTTGCACCCTATCATTCTCTATTCTTTATATTTTTGCACCCTATCATTCTCTATTCTTTATATTGTTTCAGCCTATCATTCCTTATTCTTTATATTGTTGCACCCTATCATTCTGTATTCTTTATATTGTTGTATCCTATAATTATCTATTCTTTATATTGTTGCACCTTATCATTCTCTATTCTTTATATTTTCGCACCCTATCATTCTCTAATCTTTATATTGTTGCACCCTATCATTATCTATTCTTTATATTGTTGCACCCTATCATTCTCTATTCTTTTTACTGTTGCACCCTATCATTCTCTATTCCTCATATTGTTGTATCCTATCATTCTCTATTCTTTATGTTGTTGTGCCGTAACATTATCTATTCTTTATATTGTTGCACCCTATCATTTTCTATTCTTTATATTGTTGTACCATTTCATTCTCTATTCTTTATATTGTTGTACCCTTTCATTCTTTATTCTTTATATTGTTGCACCCTTTCATTTTCTATTCTTTATATTGTTGTATCCTATCATTCTCTATTCTTTATACTGTTCCACCTTATCATTCTCTATTCTTTATATTGTTCCACCCTATCATTCTCTATTCTTTATATTGCTGTATCCTACCATTCTCTATTCTTTGAATTGTTGCACCCTTTCATTTTCTATTCTTTATATTGTTGCACCCTATCATTCATTATTCTTTGTTTCACCCTATCATTCTCTATTCTTTATACTGTTCCACCCTATCATTCTCTATTCTTTATACTGTTCCACCCTATCATTCTCTATCCTTTGAATTGTTGTATCCTATCATTCTCTATTCTTTATATTGTTGCACCCTATCATTCTCTATTCTTTATATTGTTGCACCCTATCATTCTCTATTCCTTTTACTGTTGCACCCTATCATTCTCTATTCCTCATATTGTTGTATCCTATCATTCTGTATTCTTTATGTTGTTGTGCCGTAACATTATCTATTCTTTATATTGTTGCACCCTATCATTTTCTATTCTTTATATTGTTGTACCCTTTCATTCTCTATTCTTTATATTGTTGCACCCTATCATTCTCTATTATTCATATTGTTGCACCCTATCATTCTCTATCCTTTGAATTTTTGTATCCTATCATTCTCTTTCTTTATATTGTTGTATCCTATCATTCTCTATTCTTTATATTGCTGTATCCTACCATTCTCTATTCTTTGAATTGTTGCACCCTTTCATTTTCTATTCTTTATATTGTTGCACCCTATCATTCATTATTCTTTATATTGTTGTACCCTTTCATTCTTTATTCTTTATATTGTTGTATCCTATCATTCTCTATTCTTTATATTGTTCCACCCTTTCATTCTCTATTCTTTATATTGTTGTACCCTTTCATTCTCTAGTCTTTATATTGTTGCATCCTTATCATTCTCTATTATTTATATTGTTGCACCTTATCATTCTCTATTCTTTATATTGTTGTATCCTACCATTCTCTATTCTTTATGTTGTTGTACCCCATCATTCTTTATTCTTTATATTGTTGCACCCTATCATTCTCTATTCTTTATATTGTTGCACCCTATCATTCTCTATTCTTTATATTGTAGCAACCTATCATTAGTTATTCTTTATATTGTTGCACCCTATCATTTCTATTCTTTATATTGTTGCACCCTCTCATTCTCTATTCTTTATATTGTTGCATCCTATCATTCTCTATTCTTTATATTGTTGATCCCTATCATTCTCTATTCTTTGAATTGTTGCACCCTGTCATTCTGTATTATTCATATTGTTGCACCCTATCATTTCTATTCTTTATATTGTTGCACCCTATCATTCTCTATTCTTTATATTGTTGCACCCTATCATTCTCTATTCTTTGAATTGTTGCACCCTGTCATTCTGTTTTCTTTATATTGTTGTATCCTATCATTCTCTATTCTTTATATTGTTGCACCCTATCATTCTCTATTCTTTATATTTTTGCACCCTATCATTCTCTATTCTTTATATTGTTTCAGCCTATCATTCCTTATTCTTTATATTGTTGCACCCTATCATTCTGTATTCTTTATATTGTTGTATCCTATAATTATCTATTCTTTATATTGTTGCACCTTATCATTCTCTATTCTTTATATTTTCGCACCCTATCATTCTCTAATCTTTATATTGTTGCACCCTATCATTATCTATTCTTTATATTGTTGCACCCTATCATTCTCTATTCTTTTTACTGTTGCACCCTATCATTCTCTATTCCTCATATTGTTGTATCCTATCATTCTCTATTCTTTATGTTGTTGTGCCGTAACATTATCTATTCTTTATATTGTTGCACCCTATCATTTTCTATTCTTTATATTGTTGTACCATTTCATTCTCTATTCTTTATATTGTTGTACCCTTTCATTCTTTATTCTTTATATTGTTGCACCCTTTCATTTTCTATTCTTTATATTGTTGTATCCTATCATTCTCTATTCTTTATGTTGTTGTGCCGTAACATTATCTATTCTTTATACTGTTCCACCCTATCATTCATTATTCTTTGAATTGTTGTATCCTATCATTCTCTATTCTTTATATTGTTGCACCCTATCATTCATTCCTTATTCTTTATATTGTTGCACCCTATCATTCTCTATTCTTTATATTGTTGCACCCCATCATTCTCTATTCTTGATATTGCTGTATCCTATCATTCTCTTTTCCTTATACTGTTCCACCCTATCATTCTCTATTCTTTATATTGTTGCACCCTAAAATTCTCTAATCTTTAAATTGTTGCACCCTATTATTCTGTATTCTTTATATTGTTGCACCCTATCATTTTGTATTCTTTATACTGTTCCACCCTATCATTATCTATCCTTTGAATTGTTGTATCCTATCATTCTCTATTCTTTATATTGTTGCACCCTATCATTCTCTATTCTTTATATTGTTGCACCCTATCATTCTCTATTCTTTTTACTGTTGCACCCTATCATTCTCTATTCCTCATATTGTTGTATCCTATCATTCTCTATTCTTTATATTGTTGTGCCGTAACATTATCTATTCTTTATATTGTTGTATCCTACCATTCTCTATTCTTTATATTGTTGTATCCTACCATTCTCTATTCTTTATATTGTTGTATCCTACCATTCTCTATTCTTTATATTGTTGTATCCTATCATTCTGTATTCTTTATATTGTTGTATCCTATCATTCTGTATTCTTTATATTGTTCCATCCTATCATTCTTTATTCTTTATATTGTTGTATCCTATCATTCTCTATTCTTTATATTGTTGTATCCTATCATTCTCTATTTTTTATATTGTTGTATCCTATAATTCTCTATTCTTTATATTGTTCCACCCAATCATTCTCTATTCTTTATATTGTTACACCCTATAATTCTCTATTCTTTATATGTATGTACCCTATCATTCTCTATTTTTTATATTGTTGCACCCTATCATTCTCTATTCTTTATACTGTTGCACCCTGTCATTCTCTATTCTTTATTTTGTTGTATCCTATAATTCTCTATTCTTTATATTGTTGCATCCTATCATTCTCTAGTCTTTATATTGTTACACCCTATCATTCGCTATTCTTTATATTGTTGCACCCTTATCATTCTCTATTCTTTATATTGTTGCACCTTATCATTCTCTATTCTTTATATTGTTGTATCCTACCATTCTCTATTCTTTATGTTGTTGTACCCTATCATTCTTTATTCTTTATATTGTTGCACCCTATCATTCTCTATTCTTTATATTGTTGCACCTTATCATTCTCTATTCTTTATATTGTTGCAACCTATCATTAGTTATTCTTTATATTGTTGCACCCTATCATTTCTATTCTTTATATTGTTGCACCCTATCATTCTCTATTCTTTATATTGTTGCATCCTATCATTCTCTATTCTTTATATTGTTGATCCCTATCATTCTGTATTCTTTGAATTGTTGCACCCTGTCATTCTGTATTATTTATATTGTTGCACCCTATCATTTCTATTCTTTATATTGTTGCACCCTATCATTCTCTATTCTTTATATTGTTGCACCCTATCATTCTCTATTCTTTGAATTGTTGCACCCTGTCATTCTGTACTCTTTATATTGTTGTATCCTATCATTCTCTATTCTTTATATTGTTGCACCCTATCATTCTCTATTCTTTATATTTTTGCACCCTATCATTCTCTATTCTTTATATTGTTTCAGCCTATCATTCCTTATTCTTTATATTGTTGCACCCTATCATTCTGTATTCTTTATATTGTTGTATCCTATAATTATCTATTCTTTATATTGTTGCACCTTATCATTCTCTATTCTTTATATTTTCGCACCCTATCATTCTCTATTCTTGATATTGTTGCACCCTATCATTCTCTATTCCTTTATACTGTTCCACCCTATCATTCTCTATCCTTTGAATTGTTGTATCCTATCATTCTCTATTCTTTATATTGTTGCACCCTACCATTCTCTATACTTTATATTGTTGCACCCTATCATTCTCTATTCTTTATAGTGTTGCACCCTATCATTCTCTATTTTTAATATTGCTGTATCCTATCATTCTCTATTCTATATTGTTGCACCCTATCATTCTCTATTCTTTATATTGTTGCAAAAGATCATTCTCTCTTCTTTTAATGTTGCACCCTATCATTCTCTATTCTTTAATTGTTGCACCCTATCTTTCTCTATTTTTTTATATTGTTGCACCCTATCATTCTCTATTCTTTATATTGTTGTACTGTATCATTCTCTATTCTTTGAATTGTTGTATCCTATCATTCTCTATTCTTTATATTGTTGCACCCTACCATTCTCTATTCTTTATATTGTTGCACCCTATCATTTTCTATTCTATATTGTTGCACCCTATCATTCTCTATTCTTTATATTGTTGCAATATATCATTCTCTCTTCTTTATAGTGTTGCACCCTATCATTCTCTATTCTTGTTACTGTTGCACCCTATCATTCTGTATTCTTTATATTGTTGTATCCTATCATTCTGTATTCTTTATATTGTTCCACTCTATCATTCTCTATTCTTTATATTGTTGCACCCTATCATTCTCCTTTCTTTATATTGTTGCAATATATCATTCTCTATTCTTTATAGTGTTGCACCCTATCATTCTCTATTCTTTTTACTGTTGCACCCTATCATTCTCTATTCTTTATATTGTTGCTCCCTATCATTCTCTGTTCTTTATATTGTTGAACCCTATTCTTCTCTATTCTTTATAGTGTTGCACCCTATCATTCTGTATTTTTTATATTGTTGCACCCTATCATTCTCTATTTTTAATATTGCTGTATCCTATCATTCTCTATTCTATATTGTTGCACCCTATCATTCTCTATTCTTTATATTGTTGCAAAAGATCATTCTCTCTTCTTTTAATGTTGCACCCTATCATTCTCTATTCTTTATATTGTTGCACCCTATCATTCTCTATTCTCTATATTGTTGTACCCTATCATTCTCTTTTCTTTATATTGTTGCACCCTATCATTCTTTATTCTTTGAATGGTTGCACCCTATCATTCTCTATTCTTTATACTGTTGTATCCTATCATTCTCTATTCTTAATATTATTGTATCCTATCATTCTCTATTTTTTATATTGTTGTACCCTATCATTCTCTATTCTTTATACTTTTCCACCCTATCATTCTCTATTCTTTGAATTGTTATATCCTATCATTCTCTATTCTTTATATTGTTGCACCCTATCATTCTCTATTCTCTATATTGTTGTACCCTATCATTCTCTATTCTTTATATTGTTGCACCCTATCATTCTTTATTCTTTGAATGGTTGCACCCTATCATTCTCTATTCTTTATACTGTTGTATCCTATCATTCTCTATTCTTTATACTGTTCCACCCTATCATTCTCTATTCTTTATATTGTTGCACCCTATCATTCTCTATTCTTTATATTGATCCACCTTATCATTCTCTATTCTTTATATTGTTGCACCCTATCATTCTGTATTCTTTATATTGTTCCACCCTATCATTCCTTATTCTTTATATTGTTGCACCCTATCATTCTGTATTCTTTATATTGTTCCACCATATCATTCCTTATTCTTTATATTGTTGCACCATATCATTCTGTATTCTTTATGTTGTTCCACCCTATCATTCCTTATTCTTTATATTGTTCCACCCTATCATTCCTTATTCTTTATATTGTTGCACCCTATCATTCTGTATTCTTTATATTGTTCCACCATATCATTCCTTATTCTTTATATTGTTGCACCATATCATTCTGTATTCTTTATATTGTTCCACCCTATCATTCCTTATTCTTTATATTGTTCCACCCTATCATTCTCTATTCTTTATATTGTTGCACCCTATCATTCTCTATTCTTTATATGGTTCCACCATATCATTCCTTATTCTTTATATTGTTGCACCCTATCATTTTCTATTCTTTATATTGTTGTACCCTATCATTCTCTATTCTTTATATTGTTCCACCCTATCATTCCTTATTCTTTATATTGTTGCACCCTATCATTCTGTATTCTTTATATTGTTCCACCATATCATTCCTTATTCTTTATATTGTTGCACCATATCATTCTGTATTCTTTATATTGTTCTACTCTATCATTCCTTATTCTTTATATTGTTCCACCCTATCATTCTCTATTCTTTATATTGTTGCACCCTATCATTCTGTATTCTTTATATTGTTCCACCATATCATTCCTTATTCTTTATATTGTTGCACCCTATCATTCTGTATTCTTTATATTGTTCCACCCTATCATTCCTTATTCTTTATATTGTTGCACCCTATCATTCTGTATTCTTTATATTGTTCCACCATATCATTCCTTATTCTTTATATTGTTGCACCATATCATTCTGTATTCTTTATATTGTTCCACCCTATCATTCTCTATTCTTTATATTGTTGCACCCTATCATTCCTTATTCTTTATATTGTTCCACCCTATCATTCTCTATTCTTTATATTGTTGCACCCTATCTTTCTGTATTCTTTATATTGTTCCACCATATCATTCCTTATTCTTTATATTGTTGCACCATATCATTCTGTATTCTTTATATTGTTCCACCCTATCATTCCTTATTCTTTATATTGTTCCACCCTATCATTCCTTATTCTTTATATTGTTCCACCCTATCATTCTCTATTCTTTATATTGTTCCACCCTATCATTCCTTATTCTTTATATTGTTCCACCCTATCATTCTCTATTCTTTATATTGTTCCACCCTATCATTCTCTATTCTTTATATTGTTCCACCCTATCATTCCTTATTCTTTATATTGTTCCACCCTATCATTCTCTATTCTTTATATTGTTCCACCCTATCATTCTTTATTCTTTATATTGTTGCGCCCTATCATTCTCTATTCTTTATATTGTTGCACCCTATCATTCTCTATTCTTTATATTGTTGCACCCTATCATTCTCTATTCTTTATATTGTTGTATCCTATTATTCTATATTCTTTATATTGTTGCGCCCTGTCATTCCTTATTCTTTATATTGTTGCACCCTATCATTCTCTATTCTTTATATTGTTGCACCCTATCATTCTCTATTCTTTATATTGTTGCACCCTATCATTCTCTATTCTTTATATTGTTGTATCCTATCATTCTCTATTCTTTATATTGATCCACCCTATCATTCCTTATTCTTTATATTGTTCCACCCTATCATTCTGTATTCTATATATTGTTCCACCCTATCATTCTCTATTCTTTATACTGTTCCACCCTATCATTCTCTATTCTTTATATTGTTGTACCCTATCATTCTTTATTCTTTATATTGTTCCACCCTATCATTCTCTATTCTTTATATTGTTGTACCATATCATTCTTTATTCTTTATACTGTTCAACCTTATTATTTACCATCCACAAGCTTCTGTATCTTTATTAATCATTCCTTCATCCTAGATCTGAATTACCAATCCCCACCCTTCTTTCTTTCTTTTATTTATTTTCATAAACTTTGATTTTATATTTAAATTTAGATTTAAATAATCATGATAAATATCTTTCAGAAAAGTATTTATGTGTATATGTTTAATAATTAAATTTAGCAATTCTAGTAACACTTTATCTATATGAGTACTACATACTTTCGTCTTTTTCCAAGTCTATTTTTTTTTAAATATGACTTTTTTTAAACTGAAGCCTTTAAAAAATAATCCATTTAACCAACCATATCTCAAACATCATAATAGTTGATCACAGGTTATATACTGTAAAATATTACCTGATGTGTTGTAACCAAGAGACTGGCGCCTCCTTGTTCTACTAGACATCTTGTGATCTGTAGATATCCCCTCTCAGCAGCCCCATGTAAAGCTGTGTATCCATATTTCTATAATATAACCAAATAACATGTAAATATTATGTACAATACTTTGTTATCAATATCAATAATATACAACATATCCTACAACTGACATTAAAACTTGTCTGATAAACTGAACAATGTTGTGTAATAAATATAAACAAAATATATATCACATGAATCAGTGGTCAAAACTGAATAAAATGACCAGTCACACTTGTATTTATATTGTATATAAACAATAAATAAACATGTTTTGTTGTGAAATGTCAAAAACTTCCATTAAACCTGATATCTTAAAAAAATATTTTTTTCAAGAAATGTGTGAAATAATTATATCAATGGATTCAGTAGAACAAAACAAGCAAAATGAGACCCAACTTTATATGATTCTTACACATATTTGTTTATTAAAACTGTCTAATTAACAACAGGAATTAGTGTAGATTCAGTATAATTGTTCATTTTACAAAAAATATTTTTTTTAAAGAAACATGAAAAGGAGTAATATTTTCTAATTTAGAACAATAATACGAGTAAAATGAGACCCCCACTTTATATAATTATTACAAATATTTGTTCATTAATCCTGTCTAATTAACAACATGATTTAGTGTAGATTAATAGTAATGTGATCAGACTAAGTAGATAACATACATCTGTGATGTCCATCTTACATCCTGTATCAATGAGGAGTATACAGATCTCCAGGTATCCTCTGTAGGCAGCCTTTATTAATGCTGTCTGTCCATCATACTCCTGGAATAATACAACTGACATCAAAACTTGTCTGATAAACTGGACAATGTTGTGTAATAAATATAAACAAAATATATATCACATGAATCAGTGGTCAAAACTGAATACAATGACCAGTCACACTTGTATTTATATTGTACATAAACAACAAATAAACATGTTTTGTTGTGAAATGTCAAAACTTCAATTAAACCTGATATCTTAAAAAAAATTTTTTTTCAAGAAATGTGTAAAATAATTATATCAATGGATTCAGTAGAACAAAACAAGTAAAATGAGACCCCACTTTATATGATTCTTACACATATTTGTTTTGTTTAAACTGTCTGATTAACAACAGGATTTAGCGTAGATTCAGTATAATCATTCATTTTAATAAAAAAAAAAAATTTAAGAAACATGAAAAGGAGTAATATTTTCTGATTCAGAACAATAATATGAGTAAAATGAGACCCCACTTTATATAATTATTACAAATATTTGTTCATTAAACCTGTCTAATTAACAACATGATTTTGTGTAGATTAATAGTAATGTGATCAGACTAAGTAGATAACATACTGTTGTGATGTCGATCTTACATCCTGTATCAATGAGGAGTCTACAGATCTCCAGGTGTCCTACCATGGCAGCAAACATTAATGCTGTCCTTCCATTAACCTGGAATAATACAACTGACATCAAAACTTGTCTGATAAACTGGACAATGTTGTGTAATAAATATAAACAAAATATATATCACATGAATCAGTGGTCAAAACTGAATACAATGACCAGTCACACTTGTATTTATATTGTATATAAACAATAAATAAACATGTTTTGTTGTGAGATGTCAAAACTTCCATTAAACCTGATATCTTAAAAAAAATATTTTTTTCAAGAAATGTGTAAAATAATTATATCAATGGATTCAGTAGAACAAAACAAGTAAAATGAGACCCCACTTTATACGATTCTTACACATATTTGTTTCGTTAAAACTGTCTGATTAACAACAGGATTTAGCGTAGATTCAGTATAATCATTCATTTTAATAAAAAAAAAAAATTTAAGAAACATGAAAAGGAGTAATATTTTCTGATTCAGAACAATAATATGAGTAAAATGAGACCCCACTTTATATAATTATTACAAATATTTGTTCATTAAACCTGTCTAATTAACAACATGATTTAGTGTAGATTAATAGTAATGTGATCAGACTAAGTAGATAACATACTGTTGTGGTGTCGATCTTACATCCTCTATCAATGAGAAGACTACAGACCTCCAGGTGTCCTTCACTGGCAGCATACATTAATGCTGTCCATCCACCAACCTGGAATAATACAACTGACATCAAAACTTGTCTGATAAACTGGACAATGTTGTGTAATAAATATAAACTAAATATATATCACATGAATCAGTGGTCAAAACTGAATACAATGACCAGTCACACTTGTATTTATATTCTATATAAACACTAAATAAACAACATGTTTTTTTTGTGAGATGTCAAACTTCCATCAGAACTGTCATGTTAATTTTTTTTGGTTTTTTTTAAGACATGAATAAAATATTTACATCAATGGATTCATTACAAATCTCTGAGTAAAATGACATCTCACTTTATATAATCCTAACAAGTATTTGTTAATATAATGATTAAATCTGTCTGATTAACATGATTCAGAATAATGATCAATTTTTTAAAAAGGACCTTTTTCAAAGAAATATAAAAAATAGTTACATTTCCTGATTTAGTGCGAGTAGACAAACAAAACGAACCCCACTTTATATAATTCTGACAAATATTTGTTGTCCATTAAACCTGTATAATTAACAAGAAAATTTTGTATATATTAAGGAATGTGGTCAAAGTGAAGCAATACCATACATGTGTGATATTTGTTTTACACCCGCTGTAAAACCTTGGTGAAAAAAGGTTCTTGTAAATATTCAAAGTAAGAACTTCATCAACTATAATTCAAAACAAACAAGAACAATTAATGAGAGAGAAACAATACCTTTATGCATTTTTTTTTCTCTCACTAAAACTGTTAAATTAAAAACAGATTTTGATTTAATATCAAATTCAGTATATTGATATAAATATCAGTTTCCATACAGATATATTATTATATTATGTTCTGAAGTAACATGTAGTTGTGTGTTTTATACTGGTAATGTACAATCTGTTCCGTTCTGAAGTAACTTGTAGTTGTTTTATACTGCTTATGTACAATCTGTTAAGTTCTGAAGTAACTTGTAGTTGTGTGTTTCATACTGCTCTTGTACAATCTGTTATGTTCTGAAGTAACTTGTAGTTGTGTGTTTTATACTGCTCATGTACAATCTGTAAAGTTATGAAGTAACTTGTAGTTGTTTTATACTGCTTATGTACAATCTGTTAAGTTCTGAAGTAACTTGTAGTTGTGTGTTTTATACTGCTCATGTACAATCTGTTATGTTCTGGAGTAACTTGAAGCTGTATGTTTATACTGCTTATGTAAAATTTGTTATGTTCTGAAGTAACTTCTTGTTGTGTGTTTTATACTGCTTATGTACAATGTTATTTCTGAAGAAACTTGTAGTTGTGTGTTTTATACTGCTGGTGTACAATCTGTTATGTTCTAAAGTAACTTGTAGTTGTGTGTTTTATACTGCTGGTGTACAATCTGTTATGTTCTGAAGAAACTTGTAGTTGTGTGTTTTATACTATTTATGTACAATCTGTTCTGTTCTGAAGTAACTTGTAGTTGCATGTTTTATCCTGCTGTTGTACAATCTGTTCTGTTCTGAAGTAACTTGTAGTTGTGTGTTCTATACTGCTGGTGTACAATCTGTTATGTTCTAAAGTAATTTGTAGTTGTTTGTTCTATACTGCTGGTGTACAATCTGTTATGTTCTGAAGTAACTTGTAGTTGTGTGTTTTGTACTGCTTATAAACAATCTGTTATGTTATGAAGTAACTTTTAGTTGTGTGTTTTATACTGCTGGTGTACATTCTGTTATGTTTTGAAGTAACTTGAAGCTGTATGTTTATACTGCTTATGAAAAAATTGTTATGTTCTGAAGTTACTTCTTGTTGTGTTTTATACTGCTTATGTACAATTTTATGTCCTGAAGAAACTTGTAGTTGTGTGCTATATATTGCTGGTGTACAATCTGTTATGTTCTGAAGTAATTTGTAGTTGTGTGTTTTATACTGCTGGTGTAAAATCTGTTATGTTCTGAAGTAATTTGTAGTTGTGTGTTCTATACTGCTGGTGTACAATCTGTTATGTTCTAAAGTATTTTGTAGTTGTGTGTTCTATACTGCTTGGGTAACATCTGTTATGTTCTGAAGTAATTTGTAGTTGTGTGTTCTATACTGCTGGTGTACAATCTCTTATGTTCTGAAGTAATTTGTAGTTGTGTGTTATATACTGCTGGTGTACAATCTGTTATGTTCTGAAGTAATTTGTAGTTGTGTGTTCTATACTGCTGGTGTAAAATCTGTTATGTTCTGAAGTATCTTGCAGTTGTGTGTTCTATACTGCTGGTGTACAATCTGTTATGTTCTGAAGTAATTTGTAGTTGTGTGCTCTTTACTGCTGGTGTACAATCTGTTATGTTCTTAAGTAATTTGAAGCTGAATGTTTATACTGCTTATGCAAAATTTGTTATGTTCTGAAGTTACTTCTTGTTGTGTTTTATACTGCTTATGTACAATTTTATGTCCTGAAGAAACTTGTAGTTGTGTGTTATATATTGCTGGTGTACAATCTGTTATGTTCTGAAGTAATTTGTAGTTGTGTGTTTTATACTGCTGGTGTACAATCTGTTATGTTCTGAAGTAATTTGTAGTTGTGTGTTCTATACTGCTGGTGTACAATCTGTTATGTTCTGAAGTAACTTGCATTTGTGTGTTCTATACTACTCATGTACAATCTGTTCTGTTCTGAAGTAATTTGTAGTTGTGTGTTTTATACTACTCGTGTACAATCTGTTATGTTCTGAAGTAATTTGCAGTTGTGTGTTCTATACTACTTGTGTACAATCTGTTATGTTCTTAAGTAATTTGTAGTTGTATGTCTATACTGCTGTGTCAAATCTGTTATGTCCTGAAGTAATTTGTAGTTGTGTGTTATATACTGCTGGTGTACAATCTGTTATGTTCTGAAGTAATTTGTAGTTATGTGTTTTATACTGCTTATGAACAATCTGTTATGTTCTGAAGTAATTTGTAGTTGTGTGTTCTAAACTGCTGGTGTACAATCTGTTATGTTCTGACGTAACTTGTAGTTGTGTGTTTTATACTGCTTATGAACAATCTGTTATGTTATGAAGTAACTTGTAGTTGTGTGTTTTATACTGCTGGTGTACATTCTGTTATGTTTTGGAGTAACTTGAAGCTGTATGTTTATACTGCTTATGAAAAATTTGATATGTTCGGAAGTAACTTCTTGTTGTGTGTTTGATACTGTACAATTTTATGTTCTGAAGAAACTTGTAGTTGTGTGTTCTATACTGCTGGTGTAAAATCTGTTATGTTCTGAAGTAATTTGTAGTTGTGTGTTCTATACTGCTGGTGTACAATCTGTTCTGTTCTGAAGAAATTTGTAGTTGTGTGTTTTATACTGCTGGTGTACAATCTGTTCTGTTCTGAAGTAACTTGTAGTTGTGTGTTTTATACTGCTCATGTACAATCTGTTATGTTCTGGAGTAACTTGCAGTTGTGTGTTTTATACTATTTATGTACAATCTGTTATGTTCTTAAGTAACTTTCAGTTGTGTGTTTTATCCTGCTGGAGTACAATTCGTTATGTTCTGAAGTAACTTTCAGTTGTGTGTTCTATACTACTTGTGTACAATCTGTTATGTTCAAAAGTAATTTGTAGCTGTGTGTTCTATACTGCTGGTTTACAATCTTATATGTTCTAAAGTAATTTGTAGTTGTGTGTTCTATACTGCTGGTGTACAATCTGTTATGTTCTGAAGTAACTTGTAGTTGTGTGTTTTATACTGCTGGTGTACATTCTATTATGTTTTGGAGTAACTTGAAGCTGAATGTTTATACTGCTTATGAAAAATTTGTTATGTACTGAAGTTACTTCTTGTTGTGTGTTTTATACTGCTTATGTACAATTTTATGCGTTGAAGAAACTCGTAGTTGTTTGTTATATACTGCTGGTGTACAATCTGTTATGTTCTGAAGTAATTTGTAGTTGTGTGTTCTATACTGCTGGTGTACAATCTGTTATTTTCTGAAGTAATTTGTAGTTGTGTGTTCTATACTGCTGGTGTACAGTCTGTTATGTTCTGAAGTAATTTGTAGTTGTGTGTTATATACTGCTGGGGTAAAATCTGTTATGTTCTGAAGTAATTTGTAGTTGTGTGTTCTATACTGCTGGTGTACATTCGGTTATGTTCTGAAGTAACTTGCAGTTGTGTGTTCTATACTGCTGGTGTAAAATCTGTTATGTTCTGAAGTAATTTGTAGTTGTGTGTTCTTTACTGCTGGTGTACAATCGGTTATGTTCTGAAGTAACTTGCAGTTGTGTGTTCTATACTTCTCATGTACAATCTGTTATGTTCTGAAGTAATTTGTAGTTGTGTGTTCTATACTGCTGGTGTAAAATCTGTTATGTGATGAAGTTACTTGTGGTTGTGTGTTCTATACTGCTGGTGTAAAATCTGTTATGTTCTGAAGTAATTTGTAGTTGTGTATTATATACTGCTGGGGTAAAATCTGTTATGTTCTGAAGTAATTTGTAGTTGTGTGTTCTATTCTGCTGGTGTATAATCTGTTATGTTCTGAAGTAATTTGTAGTTTGTGTTCTATACTGCTGGTGTACAATCTGTTCTGTTCTGAAGTAATTTGTAGTTGTGTGTTCTATACTGCTGGTGTTAAATCTGTTAGGTTCTGAAGTATCTTGCAGTTGTGTGATCTATACTGCTAGTGTACAATCTGTTATGTTCTGAAGTAATTTGTAGTTGTGTGTTCTATACTGCTGGTGTACAATCTGTTATGTTCTAAAGTAATTTGAAGCTGAATGTTTATACTGCTTATGAAAAAATTGTTATGTTCTTAAGTTACTTCTTGTTGTGTGTTTTATACTGCTTATGTACAATTGTATGTCCTGACGAAACTTGTAGTTGTGTGTTATATATTGCTGGTGTACAATCTGTTGTGTTCTGAAGTAATTTGTAGTTGTGTGTTTTATACTGCTGGTGTACAATCTGTTATGTTCTGAAGTAATTTGTAGTTGTGTGTTCTATACTGCTGGTGTACAATCTGTTATGTTCTGAAGTAAGTTGCAGTTGTGTGTTCTATACTTCTCGTGTACAATCTGTTATGTTCTGAAGTAATTTGTAGTTGTGTGTTTTATACTGCTGGTGTACAATCTGTTCTGTTCTGAAGTAATTTGTAGTTGTGTGTTCTATACTGCTGGTGTACAATCTGTTATGTTCTGAAGTAATTTGTAGCTGTGTGTTCTATACTGCTGGTGTACAATCTGTTATGTTCTGAAGTAAGTTGCAGTTGTGTGTTCTATACTTCTCGTGTACAATCTGTTATGTTCTGAAGTAATTTGTAGTTGTGTGTTCTATACTGCTGATGTAAAATCTGTTATGTGATGAAGTAACTTGTGGTTGTGTGTTCTATACTACTGGTGTACAATCTGTTATGTTCTTAAGTAATTTGTAGTTGTATGTCTATACTGCTGGTGTAAAATCTGTTATGTTCTGAAGTAATTTGTAGTTGTGTGTTCTATACTGCTGGTGTAAAATCTGTTATGTTTTTAAGTAATTTGTAGTTGTGTGTTATATACTGCTGGTGTACAATCTGTTTTGTTCTGAAGTAATTTGTAGTTATGTGTTTTAAACTGCTTATGAACAATCTGTTATGTTCTGAAGTAATTTGTAGTTTTGTGTTTTATACTGCTGGTGTACAATCTGTTTTATTATACTTCACGTTAAAATGCCATATTTTGATTGGCTAAGACGAGGGTGTCATTTTACTCTATCACATGGCTGAGCGGGTGACAATTTTTTTTTAATGTTACCCTCTCGTCTACACCAATCAGAAATCGATGAATCAAAGAATAATGAATTGAATTTACATCAAGGAATTACATACAATGCTTAAGTTCTACGTTTTGGCTCAGATTTTATCATCGACTGTTAAAATAAATAAAATAAAACATCTTGCTTGACTTTTGTTGTTTTTTTCAAATGCCCGTAACGTTGTTATGAACGTGACGTCATAGAAAATACTTTTAAAATAAAAGTAATCAGTAAAAGCCAATAATGATAGGACATTCAGTATTATAAATTAAATAACACATAGCTGAGAGGGTGATAGAGCAGATTAGAACCCCTCGAAAAGGCATCGTCAACCTTGGCTTCGCCGCGGTTGACAATGTTTTCTCGGAGTACCAATCTGCTCTATCACCCTCTCAGCTATGTGTTATTTATATACTGTTGTGACGTAACTTGTAGTTGTGTGTTTTATACTGCTTATGAACAATCTGTTATGTTATGAAGTAACTTGTAGTTGTGTGTTTTATACTGCTGGTGTACATTCTGTTATGTTTTGGAGTAACTTGTAGTTGTGTGTTTTATACTGCTGGTGTAAATTCTGTTATGTCCTGACGAAACTTGTAGTTGTGTGTTATATATTGCTGGTGTACAATCTGTTATGTTCTGAAGTAATTTGTAGTTGTGTGTTTTATACTGCTTATGTACAATTGTATGTCCTGACGAAACTTGTAGTTGTGTGTTATATATTGCTGGTGTACAATCTGTTATGTTCTGAAGTAATTTGTAGTTGTGTGTTATATACTGCTGGTGTACAATCTGTTATGTTCTGAAGTAATTTGAAGTTGTGTGTTCTATACTGCTGGTGTAAAATCCTTTATGTTCTTAAGTAATTTGTAGTTGTGTGTTATATACTGCTGATGTACAATCTGTTATGTTCTGAAGTAATTTCACTGTCCTTTATTTTTAAGTAACTTGCAGTTTTACACTGTTTTACTGTAACTTTATCTTTAAGTAACTTGTAGTTTTACACTGTTTTACTGTACTTTATTTTTAAGTAACTTGTAGTTTTACACTGTTTTACTGTACTTTATTTTTAAGTAACTTGTAGTTTTACACTATTTCACTGTACACTATTTTTAAGTAACTTGTAGTTTTGTGTCTTTTATTGTACATGTACCAGAAGACGCTGTATCTTAAAATGATTTTTCTGTGAAGTATTAAAATAAGGTAGTTTTGAATCTGACTATTTTACTTACATCTTGATGATCAATGTCTGCACCATTCTGTAGGCTTAATTTTAAGGCTTCTATATCTCCATCCCTAGCAGCTGTAGTTAGTTTCTGTAAGTATAACATAGAAATTACATTTAATCTTGATAATCAATGTCTGCACCATTCTGTAGACATAATTTTAAGGCTTCTATACCTCCAGTACTAGCAGCTGTAAGAAGTTTCTGTAAGTAAAACATATATAGTACATTTAACCTTGATAATCAATGTCTGCACCATTCTGTAGACATACTTTTAAGGCTTCTATACCTCCAGTACTAGCAGTTGTATGAAGTTTCTGTAAGTAAAACATATATAGTACATTTAACCTTGATAATCAATGTCTGCACCATTCTGTAGACATACTTTTAAGGCTTCTATACCTCCAGTACTAGCAGCTGTATGAAGTTTCTGTAAGTAAAACATATATAGTACATTTAACCTTGATAATCAATGTCTGCACCATTCTGTAGACATACTTTTAAGGCTTCTATACCTCCAGTACTAGCAGCTGTAAGAAGTTTCTGTAAGTATAATATAGAAATTACATTTAACCTTGATAATCAATGTCTGCACCATTCTGTAGACATAATTTTAAGGCTTCTATGTCTCCATCACTAGCAGCTGTAATAAGTTTCTGTAAGTAAAACATGAATTTTAAATTTAATAAATTGTATTAAATAATTGCTGTTAATTTAACTAAACAAAGGCAAGGGGAGAGAACTTCTGTATTGTTTATTTTTTATTTTGAAAAATTGTCCAATTTTTTTACTAATAACTGTATAGACTTAAGGGTTACATATTTGACATTGTAATCAAGGATTCTGAAGGTACTACATAAATAATACACTGTCTACTACTGGAAAGAAGTTTACAGAGTATACACTCATACTTAAAAAAATATTCGATAAATTTCTTACTGAAAAAACTTTAAATTGCATTTTTGTTTGTCATCAGTTACTCAATACATATTCAATTTTTTTTTATGTAACTAAACTGCCACTCAGTATTGTATGATAATAAGTAAAGTCTTCCCATGTAAGTTATTGACACACTAACCTCAGAGAATATATATTAAATTTACTAGGAAATCTGCATGTGTGCAAGTGTCAACTGTGTAATGTGTACAAGATAAGACAATTAAGTGTCACCTGTGTAATGAGTAGAAGATAAGACAATTAAGTGTCACCCGTGTAATGAGTAGAAGATAGGTCGATCAAGTGTCACTCTCATAATGAGTAGAAAATAAGACCATCAAGTGTCACCCGTGTAATGAGTAGAAGATAAGTCGATTAGGTGTCACCCTTTTTATGAGTAGAAGATAAGTCGATTAGGTGTCACACTTTTTATGAGTAGAAGATAAGACAATTAAGTGTCACCCATGTAATGAGTAGAAGATAAGTCGATTAAGTGTCACCCTTTTTATGAGTAGAAGATAAGAAAAATTAGTGTCAACCTAGAAGATAAGACGATCAAGTGTCACCCTTTTAATGAGTAGAAGATATGACAATCAAGTGTGACCCGTGTAATGAGTAGAAGATATGACAATCAAGTGTCACCCATGTAATGAGTAGAAGATAAGTCGATTAAGTGTCACCCTTTTTATGAGTAGAAGATAAGAAAAATTAGTGTCAACCGTGTTTATATGAGTAGAAGATAAGACGATCAAGTGTCACCCTTTTAATGAGTAGAAGATATGACAATTAAGTGTCACCCATGTAATGAGTAGGAGATAAGACAATTAAGTGTCACCCTTTTAATGAGTAGAAGATATGACAATCAAGTGTGACCCGTGTAATGAGTAGAAGATAAGACAATTAAGTGTCACCCGTGTAATGAGTAGAAGATAAGACAATTAAGTGTCACCCGTGTAATGAGTAGAAGATAAGACAAGTAAGACGATATCTGCTATAGTTATTAGCAACACCTTAGTTAGTCAAATGTTGTGAGTCACCAAAACAGCCACTCAGTATTGTATGATAATAAGCAGAGTCTTCCCATGTAAGTTATTGACACACTAACCTCAGAGAATATATATTAAAGTTACTAGGAAATCTGCATGTGTGCAAGTGTCAACTGTGTAATGTGTACAAGATAAGACAATTAAGTGTCACCTGTGTAATGAGTAGAAGATAAGACAATTAAGTGTCACCCGTGTAATGAGTAGAAGATAGGTCGATCAAGTGTCACTCTCATAATGAGTAGAAAATAAGACCATCAAGTGTCACCCGTGTAATGAGTAGAAGATAAGTCGATTAGGTGTCACCCTTTTTATGAGTAGAAGATAAGTCGATTAGGTGTCACCCTTTTTATGAGTAGAAGATAAGTCGATTAGGTGTCACACTTTTTATGAGTAGAAGATAAGACAATTAAGTGTCACCCATGTAATGAGTAGAAGATAAGTCGATTAAGTGTCACCCTTTTTATGAGTAGAAGATAAGAAAAATTAGTGTCAACCTAGAAGATAAGACGATCAAGTGTCACCCTTTTAATGAGTAGAAGATATGACAATCAAGTGTGACCCGTGTAATGAGTAGAAGATATGACAATCAAGTGTCACCCATGTAATGAGTAGAAGATAAGTCGATTAAGTGTCACCCTTTTTATGAGTAGAAGATAAGAAAAATTAGTGTCAACCGTGTTTATATGAGTAGAAGATAAGACGATCAAGTGTCACCCTTTTAATGAGTAGAAGATATGACAATTAAGTGTCACCCATGTAATGAGTAGGAGATAAGACAATTAAGTGTCACCCTTTTAATGAGTAGAAGATATGACAATCAAGTGTGACCCGTGTAATGAGTAGAAGATAAGACAATTAAGTGTCACCCGTGTAATGAGTAGAAGATAAGATGATTAAGTGTGACCCATGTAATGAGTAGAAGATAAGACAATTAAGACGATATCTGCTATAGTTATTAGCAACACCTTAGTTAGTCAAATGTTGTGAGTCACCAAAACAGCCACTCAGTATTGTATGATAATAAGCAGAGTCTTCCCATGTAAGTTATTGACACACTAACCTCAGAGAATATATATTAAAGTTACTCGGAAATCTGCATGTGTGCAAGTGTCAACTGTGTAATGTGTACAAGATAAGACAATTAAGTGTCACCTGTGTAATGAGTAGAAGATAAGACAATTAAGTGTCACCCGTGTAATGAGTAGAAGATAGGTCGATCAAGTGTCACTCTCATAATGAGTAGAAAATAAGACCATCAAGTGTCACCCGTGTAATGAGTAGAAGATAAGTCGATTAGGTGTCACCCTTTTTATGAGTAGAAGATAAGTCGATTAGGTGTCACACTTTTTATGAGTAGAAGATAAGAAAAATTAGTGTCACCCTTTTTATGAGTAGAAGATAAGACAATTAAGTGTCACCCATGTAATGAGTAGAAGATAAGTCGATTAGGTGTCACCCTTTTTATGAGTAGAAGATAAGAAAAATAGTGTCACCCGTGTTTATATGAGTAGAAGATAAGACGATCAAGTGTCACCCTTTTAATGAGTAGAAGATATGACAATCAAGTGTGACCCGTGTAATGAGTAGAAGATATGACAATCAAGTGTGACCCCTGTAATGAGTAGAAGATAAGACGATCAAGTGTCACCCATGTAATGAGTAGAAGATAAGACGATCAAGTGTCACCCTTTTAATGAGTAGAAGATATGATGATCAAGTGTTACCCATGTAATGAGTAGAAGATAAGATGATCAAGTGTGACCCGTGTAATGAGTAGAAGATAAGATGATTAAGTGTGACCCGTGTAATGAGTAGAAGATAAGATGATCAAGTGTCACCCGTGTAATGAGTAGAAGATAAGATGATTAAGTGTGACCCGTGTAATGAGTAGAAGATAAGATGATTAAGTGTGACCCGTGTAATGAGTAGAAGATAAGATGATTAAGTGTGACCCGTGTAATGAGTAGAAGATAAGATGATTAAGTGTGACCCGTGTAATGAGTAGAAGATAAGATGATTAAGTGTGACCCGTGTAATGAGTAGAAGATAAGATGATTAAGTGTGACCCGTGTAATGAGTAGAAGATAAGATGATTAAGTATCAACCGTGTAATGAGTAGAAGATAAAATGATTAAGTATCAACCATGTAATGAGTAGAAGATAAGATGATTAAGTGTGACCCGTGTAATGAGTAGAAGATAAGATGATTAAGTGTGACCCGTGTAATGAGTAGAAGATAAGATGATTAAGTGTCACCCGTGTAATGAGTAGAAGATAAGATGATTAAGTGTGACCCATGTAATGAGTAGAAGATAAGACAATTAAGTGTGACCCATGTAATGAGTAGAAGATATGACAATTAAGTGTGACCCATGTAATGAGTAGAAGATAAGACGATCAATTGTTACCCATGTAATGAGTAGAAGATAAGACGATCAATTGTTACCCATGTAATGAGTAGAAGATAAGATGATCAAGTGTGACCGGTGTAATGAGTAGAAGATATGACAATCAAGTGTGACCCGTGTAATGAGTAGAAGATATGACAATCAAGTGTGACCCGTGTAATGAGTAGAAGATATGACAATCAAGTGTGACCCGTGTAATGAGTAGAAGATAAGATGATTAAGTGTGACCCGTGTAATGAGTAGAAGATAAGACAATTAAGACGATATCTGCTATAGTTATTAACAACACCTTAGTTGGTCAAATGTTGTGAGTCACCATGCTTTGTCCCACTTTTGTTTTTTTTGTTTGATCTGTTTTCTTCGAAATAGTAGTTTTGTTACATTCTCCTAGAATTCTACTAGTTTTTATCTCAAATTACCACTTACTTGTATCTAATTGTACAATAATGGGGAACAAAACCACACAAGGAGACTATTAGGTAAATCTTACCTCATTCCAATCCTCCATTATATCCTAAAAATAGAAAAGAAAAATTATATTCGATATATACTGTTGAGTTATTATTGAGGTACATGTATTATAGTTACTGTCAATTAAAAATACATGATCATTATTGGATGTAATATACTGACCTAATATTTTTAAAAACTAATTTTAATTAAATAATAATAGCATTGAAACAGTGATTTATCTCAACTTTTCTGGCAATAAGACTGCACTATTAGAAGTTAATGAACTGAACTATAAACCTTGAAGATTTGATAACATACCTAAATGATGTACAAATGTATTCTACAAGCAGGATGTGACTCTTTCCTTGGAACACCAGAACATCTATTGCACTTTCCGAAGTCGAAGAATGTCAAAAGTTTTCTTTTACCAGCTTTAAGACACACATAAAAAATATCAAGTAACAGTTTCTTAAAACACTATCAATAATCGACTAGAACAGTCGAATTAAATTCAACTGTTTTTTTATTCTGTATGAGCCTGTCCAATAACGTGGTGGATGTAGTTATTAGTTGCGTACCATCTTTGTTTTTACTTCATTGTTGTTTTTAGCAGTGGATTTTTTCTTTTGAAATGTTTCACATTTTATCATACCAAGGCTATTTATAGATGATTATATGGCATGGGTTTTGCTCATTGTTGTAGGCTGTTGGACAACCTGTAATTGTTTATAACTGTGTCCTATGGTCTAGGAATAATGGTATCATTGTTAATCATACCACACCTCCTTATTATCATATGGTATGGGTTTTGCTCATTGTCGAAGGCTGTTGGACAGCATGAAATTGTTTATATCTTTGTCCTATCGTCTGGGAATAATTGCATCATTGTTAATCATACCACAACTCCTAATTATTATATGGCATGGGTTTTGCTCATTGTTGAAGGCTGTTGAACGACCGTAATTGTTTATATCTTTGTCCTTTGATCTAAAAATAATTGTTTCATTGTTTATCTAACCACACTTCCTTATGATTATATGGTATGGGTTTTGCTCATTGTTGAAGGCTGTTGGACAACCTGTCATTGTTTATATCTTTGTCCTATAGTCTAGGACTAATTGTATCGTTGTTTATCATACCACATTTCCTTATTTTTATACAATAAAATGATCACAGATACCCCCTCCCTCTTAACATACTTAATGTACTTACAGGATTGAAGCTATAAGTAATTTTTACAATTTGCCTAAAAATATGTTAAGTCCTGGACCATTTGAAGTTTCGAGTGAAAGGCCCTCCTCAAGAAATTCAATGGTCCTAAAATAAGTACTAATGTAAAGGGTTGTAGGCCATGGATCTTTGTATTCCAAAATTCAAATGTTCTCTCACAGAAATGAAAGGTTCCTGACCATTGGCCCACACTAATTTAAAACTATGAGAAGTAAAGTAAGAATAATGTAATGGTGTGTTATATTGCCATATTTTAGGTTGCTGCTTAGTCTCTAACTAAAAGCTCTTTTCAAAAATGGCACTAGCCTATGCTGTGGAACCATAACTTCGAACAAGACAAATAGATCTGTGTCGCTGCATGCAATTGATTGAGGTAACATATTTACTGAAGCATAAATGATCATTCCATAAAATCATAAGAGCCAAGAAATTTACATGAAAATTATCGTTGTACAATGAGTGTTACAAAATTTCAAACTATTGACAAACAGGGAAAAGCTGCACAGCCGAAAAAAAATTGCTAACACGCTACAACTCAAATTTGTCAAGCTGTTCATCTAATATAAAATCATTCCCTTCTATAGAAGCCAAGAAAAGTTCAAAGAAAGTTTCATTGTACAATGAGTGTTGTATAATTTCAAACTATCGGCAAACAGGAAGCGACTGCATGGTAGATGTGAAAACTGCTTCGTCTGTATTGATTTACCTCATTTTAGAGAAGAAGCAAATATTAATTTTCAAATCTTTGGTTGAACTGTCCAGGGTTCAAACCCACCACCTCCCACACTTAAGGTTAACACAATACCACAACACCGTGAAGATCAACGAGGCAGTTTTATGAGAAAAAAATTGTTATGCAATCTTAAAAAATACGATACATACTAATTAGATAAATACTGATGAATGTACCTCTGAGGTCAGCCTATTTTATAAGTATAAGGTTGTGCCATCATCTAAAGCATCTGTGAAAATTAACTATAAATCATATTTACTTGTTTAAGCCTGAAATATGTAAAACATATGTATCACTTAAAAATACTTCATTGGTACTTCTATTTATAGTTAACTGTTATGAATGTTTCTTATAAATATATCAATGTTTGTGTGTTGTCTCCTTGTATCCCTGTATCTTATTGACATATCAATGTTTGTGGGTTATCTCCCTGTTTCTTATAAACATATCAATGTTTGTGTGTTATCTCCCTGTTTCTTATAAACATATCAATGTTTGTAGGTTATCTTCCTGTATAAATATAAATGTTTGAGTGTTATCTCCCTGTTTCTTATAAACATATCAATGTTTGTGGGTTATCTCCCTGTATAAACATATAACTGTTTCAGTGTTATCTCCCTGTATCTTATAAACATTTCAATGTTTGTGGGTTATGTCCCCGTTTCTTATCAACATATCAATGTTTGTGTTATCTCCCTGTATAAATATATAAATGTTTGAGTGTTATCTCCCTGTTTCTTATAAATATATCAATGTTTGTGGGTTATCTCCCTGTATAAACATATCAATGTTTGTGGGTTATCTCCCTGTATAAACATATCAATGTTTGTGGGTTATCTCCCTGTATAAACATATCAATGTTTGTGGGTTATCTCCCTGTATAAACATATCAATGTTTGTGGGTTATCTCCCTGTATAAACATATCAATGTTTGAGGGTGATCTCCCATTATAAACATATCAATGTTTGTGGGTTATCTCCCTGTATAAACATATCAATGTGTGTGTGTTATCTCCCTGTATAAATATATCAATGTGTGTGTATTATCTCCCTGTTTCAATAAAATAAACTTACAATTATATTAAAGTTATATGGTTTGCTACTGACCCCCTACGGATCCATAGACTAGAGGGTTATTAAAATCCATAGGGGTTGGGGCCAAAGGGGGTCAGTAGTGAACCGTATATAGGATATAGCAAATTTATTGCACATGGGACTTTTCCTGTTGCATTTTGTAGAAAAATAAACAATGAAATACAACAACATCAATAGATGACGTCACCATTAACAATAGACAGATGTCATGAACCCATATGAAATGTACTAACCCCATACGGATCCATTTGGGGTCACCATGTGACGGCTTTAAACCAATCACAACATCATAGTTCACCCGCGGAGCGATAAAAAGGTATAATGCGCAATTATTTCATTAACATGAATAAATCCTAAATGTTATGGCCAGCCTCATAAAAATGTAGACCTTGTCACATGAGGTTATTTTTTAATTGTCGACTATATATTGACCTGTACACATCTTCTATATATTGACCTGTACACATCTACTATATATTGACCTGTACACATCTCCTATACCTTGACCTTTACACATCTCCAAATATTGACCTGTACACATCTCCAAATATTGACCTGTACACATCTCCTATATATTGACCGGTACACATCTCCTATATATTGACCTGTACACATCTCCTATATATTGACCTGTACACATCTCCTATATATTGACCTGTACATGTCTCCTATATATTGACCTGTACACATCTCCTATATATTGACCTGTACACATCTCCTATATATTGACCGGTACACATCTCCTATATATTGACCTGTACACATCTCCTACATATTGACCTGTACACATCTCCTATATATTGACCTGTACACACCTCCTACATATTGACCTGTAAACATCTCCTATATATTGACCTGTACAGGTCTCCTATATATTGACCTGTACACGTCTCCTATATATTGACCTGTACACATCTCCTACATATTGACCTGTACACATCTCCTATATATTGACCTGTACACACCTCCTACATATTGACCTGTAAACATCTCCTATATATTGACCTGTACAGGTCTCCTATATATTGACCTGTACACGTCTCCTATATATTGACCTGTACACATCTCCTATACATTGACCTTTACACATCTCCATTCTTGACTTGTTGGGTTGCTGTCTCATTGAAATTTATCTCACTTTATTTTTCTTTAGCACAAGTTCCATGCTTAAGTTCAACCAATCTATGTTTGAAGGCAAATAACACTGTAATGATTTCATGTGTCTTGTTTACTATAAAACATTGGAGTTATGGTATTTTGAATGTAAAAACTATAGGTTGATTATCTCCCCTTATAGAGTTTGAATATTTTACATTGGAAACAAATTTCAATAGTCATGATAGTAAATGATCCTATATAGTTCACTATACTTTACACTTACCTATAATAACAACTTGGCTGGACAAGGATCACATGGACTATAATGACAACTTGACTGGACAAGGATCACATTGACTGGACATGGATCTAATAAATATAAATAGCAGAAGTTCAAACTAAAAACATGGCTAAATAAGAAAAAGACAAACAACAGTACACAAAACACAAAATTAACAAGAATGTGTCCATAGTACACAGATGCCCCACTCACACTATCTTTTTCTGTGTTTAGTGGACCTAAAAATTGGGATAAAAACTATAATTTCGCATTTAAATTAGAAAGATCATATCACATGGAACATGTATACTAAGTTTCAAGTTCAACTTCATCAAAAACTACCTTGACCAAAAACTTTAACCTGAAATTTGCACTATCATTTTCTATGTTCAGTGAACCGTGAAATTGGGGTCAAAACTCTAATTTGGCATTAAAATGTGAAAGATCATATCATGGAGCACATGTGAACTAAGTTTCAAGTTGATTGGACTTCAACTTCATTAAAAACTACCTTGACCAAAAACTTTAACCTGAACGGATGGACTGAGGGACAGACGGAAGAACAGATGGACGCACAGACCAGAAAACATAATGCCCCTCTACTATCGTAGGTGGGGCATAACAATTAAAGACTGAGCAACAGGAAACCCATCAAAAGTTGAGGGCTATCTCAGGTGCTCCACATGTGGCACTTGTGTTGCTCAATAATAAGTCAGGGATGATTCCAGGTGTTTTCAAATGGGTCCCTTGACCATCAAATTGGGAATTTGTATCCCTATTGGGAATTTTTTATGCATACATGTACAATCTAAGACGAAATAATATCATTTTGCTGTAAAAACAGAAAATGTTTATTAAATTTCGCCTGTACACTGATTGAAGAAGTTATTGGATTGAGAGCAGGGAAGTTGTAATACATGAATAAACTTTATAAGATATCTTATATACTTTTTAAGATATCTTATATACTTTATGAGATATCTTATATACTTTATAAATTATATAATCGTGTGGTCTAGTGGGATGGCTACCATGCAGGCGATTTGGTGTCATGATATCTCAGAAGCATGGGTTAGAATCACGGCGAGGAAAGAACAAAAAATTTGCAAAAGCAAATTAATTATCAGATCTAACATTGTTGGGTTGATGTTTAGACGAGTTGTATATACATAATGTACACAGCCAGGTATCACCATCACTGCTGGTGATCCGATGGATAAATCTGTTGTAGAGTTGTCACTGGCTATCTTATATAATATATATAGAAGATATCTAATATCGATTATAAGATAAGATATCTTACATAGTATATACGATATCTTATATAGTTTATATATTATATAGTTTATAAGATATCTTATATAGTGTATAAGCTATCTCATATGATTTATAAGATATCTGATATCATTTATAGGATATCTGATAAATATACAATGTACATACATTACTCCCAACACTTTAGTAATTAAATCGAAATCATTGTCTGTAATTTTCAAAGAAATCGAAATAGTTGAAACACGGAAAACGAAGAGGACCCTAAAATGAACTGGTTAGGAAACAGAAATATGCTCTTGCTCAACGTGGAAGTGGGGTAACAGGCGACCATAAGTACAAAGAAAAATTATATGAGATATTAACCACTGAAAAAGTCATCCATTGGGTATTTTTTCAACAGATCATCTTTATTATCTTACCTTCATTCAAATGGATTTCAAATTGAACTGGCCAATTGTTGAATTCAGAAAATCAATTACAAAAGTTTATATACTTAATTGATAAGATATTTAAAGCAATTGAAACAGTGAATTTTAAAATTATTTGGATCATTTTCATATCTTTTGAAACAGTTCCATAATGATGACATAGTATATTTTAGGGGGTAGGGGGAGAGGGCATTTCATGAATGGTCTATCATCAACAATATTTTCAAAAACGCTCAAACTTTTGTCTTTTGATGAAATAGAGTAAAATATAAAATAATTTCTTTTACAAAACAAGCTTTCATCAAATTACATAACCAGCTCTGCTGGGCGATCTACTTTTACGAGATCAAATACTCCCATAATATTGTAATCAATTGAAACTGGCTGCTAAAATTGTTTAACGACATGTTGACATTCTTAAATCATTGTTAATAAAATGTGATTGTTGTCAGCATTCTTATCCGGTTTTTACTACGTTTTGACAACAAACTATGAAAAATTATAGTTTTTCCGAAAATACCGACTTTTATTTTATTTTCCTGAATTGGGAATTTATATTCACAAACATTTGGGGGACGCTGGCCGATTTAAGGGCTGCTAAGCGGCCCTCAACTGTATAGTGGAATCATCCCTGTAAGAACAAAGTTTTCATTGGTTGAATACAATGTTGACCTCTTTCATTGAATGGTTGCTGTCTCATTGACATTAACATCCAATCTTCAATTCATACACCACAAGTGACTTCTTTGTAATGATTGCAATGTTTTGTTTAGTTTGGACTCCCTAAAGCAATTAATTACTCATGGAAAGATTGGAAGAGTAGCTTGAATAATTTCAAATCATGTTTAGATATGGTGCGGACAAAAAAGAACAGAAATAAGTGCTGGTGTAATACTCCTTAGAATTATCTCCCCTTTAAGAATGTTAACATTTACGATTGAAATTTAGTTCTGAATTTCATTTGATCAAATAAATAAGCAAACGTTCCAAAACAATTTGACTATAATATTCACTTACCTTTACTAAGTGATAAATTGACTGGACTTGAATCAAATAAAAATGGACAGTAGATCTTTAAACTGAAAATATAAAATAGCTCAATTACAGTTTCAGATAAATATCGGTTGAACCCTTTCTGAACATGTATATATAGATACTTTTTTAGCTTGTGACAAATAACTTGTCGTGTAGATTGCGTAGTTAACTTTTTTTCCTACTTATAAAAAAAAATTGTAAGGGTTCCGCGGAACCCAGTGTCTCGCCTACTTTTGCTGTAAATCCCAGACTCAACAAAAATGAGGAAAAAAATCTATAAAAATATTCCTCTTGATACTATCTTATGATTGTAAGAAGCTTCTGTCCAAGTTTGGTAAAAATCCAGTATAGTTTAAGAAAGTTATTAAAATTTCAAAAACTTTAACCACAGAGTGAATATTTGTGGACGCCGCCGACGACGACACCGACGACGACGGAAAGTAGGATCGCTTAGTCTCGCTTTTTTCGACTAAAGTCGAAGGCTCGACAAAAACCAACTGTAAACAAGAAATAATTGTAACAGGATGCTGCTACAAAGTCACCCAAACAAAGCACTCAAAATAAGTCATTCCCACGGTCGCCTGACATTGAGCATGTTGAGCAACGTCCAATACAAATTGGTCTGGTCTAGTAAAGTAATATGCACAAGTGACGTCTAGGTATAACACCTGTATGTCATTCAAATCTTCTTGATATCAACAGGCCTCGACAATAACGCTTGTCCGATTGTCCGGTACCAGAGGTAAAAAAGGTCGGACAAGTAAAAACTATACCAAGCTTGTCCGATGGGACAAGTAAAATCATTCTGCAGAAAATAAATTTTAATCCAACTTTGATGAACAAAGTATAATTATTAAAAAAAAAACAAGAAAAGAAGATTTGTTTGACATCTTTCCTTTTTAAACTGAAACTAATTGAAACTTTTTATTGCTCAAGACCCCTCAGACTTGCAATCGATAATTTAAAACTGGTTCTTTGTCAAGTACTTTTAACAGGTAAAAAGCACACTTTTCTCAGAAACCAGTCTTACCGATCCCATTCAACCATGTGCTTTTTAGATAAGGTAACTTTACAAGACAGTTCGTCACCAGCTCGGAAATGATTCGGCTCCAAGTTTAATAGACAGTTGGGCACCGTAGGAGACATATTTAATAGACATGATTAATAGACAGTTTGGCAAAGCAGTAGACATTTCTGGACCAAAACAAATCAGAACCTCTTTTCCTACCTTATTGTGTTGCTTTATAATAATTAATACCAATGTCCATACCCTATTTTTTAAATAAGAATGAGGAAATTATTTATAATAAAAATCATCAAATCATGTTTGATCTTTATGTAGAAAAAAACAATACTTGCAATGCAGTGACCTATAGTTGTTAATTTCTGTGTCATTTGGTCTTTTGTCTCATTGACAATCATACCTCATATTCTTTTTATTGATTGAATAAACTTTTTTCCACTTAAAAAAAAATAGGATAAAAATCCAATGAGTGTTCATTTAGAGGCCAATCAGATGGTGCCTCATGTGCAAAGTATGATGAGACTTTAGCATTGATAAAAACTAGAACCTAAGTCCTGTGACACAACTAAATTCAGTTGTTCATGGCTCATATCTTTTAAAAGTATTTCAAAGGATATGGACCATAATTTGGTATTCGGCCTTTGGTTTATTTTTGTATCCTTTTTTATAAGTTCTAAAATTTTAACTTTTATTTTGTGGGTTGTGTTGGTGTTAGAATAGTATGAATGGAACAATTGAGTTTTTCGAGAAAAAATTAATACATTTTGATTCACCGTTTACGTGACATGAAACCAAACAGGAAACCAATCTTTATTTTGCACAATATAATTCAAAAGGCATAAATAAACACCATTACTAGTGTTACTTGCTTCATGTTTATATTTAAAATCTATTTTCAATGTTATATTAAAGTTTTTTTTAAACCTGACAGGAAACCATAAGAAACCGAAAGCATTTTTTTAGTTTTATTTTATTGCAAAATCTGCTTAAAACAATCTGAACAGTATACTTTTTCTTAAAATCCATCTTAAATGTAACAGTATTATAAAACTCCTAAATATGTGCTTGTTTTGAAAACAATTAGTACAATTTATTCAGAATTTTCCATATTTTCTCCATTGATACAGGATACCCTAATCGTTGTATCTTGATGTTTAAGCCAAAAAAATGTATTTATATTTGGTTTTGATATTCCAGTTATATACAATTTATTCCAAATCATTGGCAATGTAACATTCTTTAAATCCAGTAAAGAAAAAAACTTTTAACTTGGAATTAAAATCTTTAAAATAGGCACAATGTGATACTTGTGAACTGTACACCATCTACATGGTTTCCACATTTTAACCTACTTTAGTGGGCTAAAATCAATAAAGTACTTCATTTCAAGTCATGCATGGTAAAAGTTTACTTCTCCTTTGACAAGTTTATTGCGTTTCTGATAAGTGTTTGCAGAACATGAATAAAAAATATTAATTAAAAACTGTGACAAAGATTCCAACTTTGTACATTTCAAGTGTAACGGTATATTAACACGTATTTTTTATTAAATTATATTTATTCACCTAAAATATCCAGTAATATTTACTGCTGAAGATAAATCAATCCAACAAAATTGGTACAATGATAAGAGACGTAATTTCGATTGATTTTTCCAAGGACTCTTCACGTCATTATCGGGAAACGAAGTGTGAAACAAATATGAAGTCGATTTTGTCAAGTCATTGGGCATTTATTTTCACACAGGATCGTATGTAACATTATGCACATAGGAAAAATAACAGACCACCGGCGCAATCTCTTTGACAATTGTATTTCCCTCTTTTAAACAAGACGAAACAAGTCTACAGATTATGTTTGCTAACATCCTGTTGGAAACAAAAACAATGTTTAGACCTAGTATTTCATACATCCGGCCGTAATGGCGTTATCACATGTTAGTCACATGTTTCACGTATGACCGGAAATGATTAGAACTTAAGGACAAAAACGATTTTAATAAATAACTGGACTTCTGTTTCGTGTGAAATGTAACGCATAACGATAACATAATTTTCTTACTTAATTATTACGAAGATCAAAACAAGAATGTAAATCATCTCGGATTTACCTGTTTGAACATCTCGCGAGAGTTCATATTTGCATATTGATTTTAAGAATTCTATTACAACAAAGCAGATTACATCATCTAAAAATTGCGTTACGAAATCGGACACAAAAATCACGCCACTGTTCTTACATCTGCTACATAAATACTTATAGTTCTCTGCATTTCCTTCTCACTATTCTTATTGGTCGATGTTCTTTGTTATTTGAAAGCAAAAGTTACGAATTTGCCGGTGACGATTATCTATAAATCAGTCAGCGTTATGCTCTTTGGAAGCAAAAAGTGACGCGAGAAACGACACAAAAAATTTTTTTTCTAGGGAAGAGTAGCATACACTTGTTTGTTGATAAAAATAATGGCTTCTTTAGATGTAGTTGCAACTTTTCTTACAGTAATTCACATTTTATCACTTTTCTATAGTTATAGGAAACGGAGCCCAATAGCAAATTATGGTCCATTTACATTAGAAAATTTGTAAGGGTTCCGCGGAACCCAGTGTCTCGCCTATTTTCGCTGTAAATCGCAGGCTCAACAACAATGAGGAAAAAAATCAATACAAATATTCCTCTTGATACTATTCTATGATTGTAAGAAAATCGAAGTCCATTTAAAAGTAAATTACAGAAAAAACTGAGTAATCTTTCTACAAACTTCACTTCTGGATACAATCTTATGATCATAAATAAGCTTCTGTCCAAGTTTGGTACAGACCCAGGATAGTTTAAGAAAGTTATTAAAATTTTAAAAACTTTAACCACAGAGTGAATGTAATGGTTCCCCGCAGAAAAACTAAGTCCATTTAAAAGTAAAATATGGAAAAAATGGATTCATTTATTTACAAAATCTACTTCTGGATACTATCTTATGATCATAAACAAGCTTCTGTCCAAGTTTGGTACAAACCCAGGATAGTTTAAGAAAGTTATTAAAATTCTAAAAACTTTAACCACAGAGTGAATGTAATGTTTCCCCGCAGAAAAAAAAGTCCATTTAAAAGTAAAATATGGAAAAAATGGATTTATTTATTTACAAAATTTACTTCTGGATACTATCTTATGATCATAAACAAGCTTCTGTCCAAGTTTGGTACAAACCCAGGATAGTTTGAGAAAGTTATTAAAATTCTAAAAACTTTAACCACAGAGTGAATGTTTTGTTTCCCCGCAGAAAAAAACTAAGTCCATTTATAGTAAAATAAGGAAAAAATGGAATTTTATTTTTACAAAATTTACTTCTGGATACTATCTTATGATCATAAACAAGCTTCTGTCCAAGTTTGGTAGAAATCCAGAATAGTTTAAGAAAGTTATTAAAATTTCAAAAACTTTAACCACAGAGTGAATATTTGTTGACGCCGACGGAATGTAGGATCGCTTAGTCTCGCTTTTTCGACTAAAGTCGAAGGCTCGACAAAAATGCATATTGAGGCTATAAGAAATAAAAATTTGTGTCTTTTTTATCATTTCTATACTCATGTGACATGATACAACATATCTGAGCACAAGAAGACTCTTGCAATTAACTTTTCTTACAAACAGTATGGTCTGATACAAAGATTTTTGCCTATTTAAATATAAAACTTGCATGCAATTTATTCTCAACAGGCTTATATTTAAACCACTTGCTATCCTACAGAAGAAAAGAAAGATATTAATGAAATAGAACAGGTACAATAGACATTGTAAAGTGCATTTGATACAAATTTAGTGAGGTCTTTATTATGGTCCGAGAACACAATTAATTCGTAGTGCATTTCTTTTAGAACATAAATGAAAATAAAAAAAATCGCACCTGCGCTGTCTCAAAGAAACTTTCACAGTGTGTTGGACTACTTTTGGGACAAATTATATCAAATTTATAGAAAACTTCATCGCCTCTAACTCAAAATATGGACAATTTTATGTTTAGGGCGTCTTGAAATCTTTTGACAGCTTCCGAAGTGCTCATTTTCAACCTTTTTCAGCTGGACCAAATCACTACTTTCCTTTAAAATTCTTGACCCAAATTTTTTTAGTGTAATTTCACCCCCCTTCTTGCAATTTGAGGCATTGAACATGCAGAAATAAATTTGGAAGGGATATAAAAATTAATGGCAAGTAACCCACTGTCAACACTAGGGACTACAGTACACACAGAGAGGATGTAATCTCATACTCCCTACTCTGTGTAAAAACTTGGTGTCACACGAGGAAACTCCAGCAACTTTCTCCAAATTTTGGGAGGAAATTGGGAGAAACTTGGAGTAATTCCTCCCTAAAACTCCTTAATTGTTAGTTACCTTGGTGTGGTTTCTCCCAACACCATGATTTTTATTGCTATGTTTACCTTTGAAGTGTGCCAGTTATGAATTATTACAATAAACATTTCTTCTGTTTCCTGTCATTAAATGACAGTTACAAAAATTATGAAAAGAATGAGATTTGTTAAATTTAATCAGAGATATATCATCAATAATTATAATCTGACTTTATTAAAGAATCCTGCACAACTTTATTTATTAAAAATATATTCAGCATTTGTTCTGACAGTGTTGGTTTTTCATACCTAAGAAACATAATTAAAACAAACAAAACATCACCTGTAAGCATGGTAACAAGTAGAAAATAAAGATATATATTTTAATTGAATTTATTCAATATTTTCTTTAACATAAATTTAAATAATAAATGAAGATTATATAAATCTAATATGTATGAAATTTATCTACATTTTTTTATTTTATTCATATTTTAATTTTATTCATTTGTTTTGTATCATTACTATTATTTTTTAAACCATGTATATTATAATTAATATCTATATGTTTAAACTGACAAAAATACAACTAGTTGTACATATCAAGTTGCCTTCTTAATTATGAGATTATATGAATGTAAATAATTTTCCAATCTTAAAATACTTTTTGTATATAATTTTAAAAATACATTTCATTAAACTTTTTTTATAGCTTTCATAAATAAAACTAAATGGGAAATGATTAAAATATTAAGAAGTGAGAGAATAGCTGACATGTAATTATACATGTATGTCACTGTCAGATAATGTAGTCATGCTTTGTTGATTTTTATTACTTTTACCTGCAATCAACAGGTCATAAAACCCTCCCAGATGGGAGTAATTACTTGGTGTTTTTTGGGAGGGAAAATCTGTGTTTCACAGTGTGACACTGTGTAACACCAGAATCAGTGTTGGGAGTTTGAGATTACATCCTCTCTGTGTGTACTGTATATTTGTGAACAACGAAAATCAAGGGACGACAATGGTGGTCTCGGACCTAATAGGGTAGAAAGAGTTGACAAATCTTTAAAAAACTTGGTATGAACAAAGCTTAATGTATTATAACACTGCTTACAAAGTTTCATGACAATAGGATGTATATTATAGACATTAAGTTAAGTTCTATACTCATCTTTGCGTGTAAAATTTTGACGGTAAAATTGAAAAAATTCAACTATCAACATTTGGGGCTTTAAAAATTAAAATATTGCAAAAAAATACTTTTTAAATGCCTTAATATATAACTTATTATGTACTAAAAGCAATAGAGTACTCATTTGATTTATCAGACTTGGCATACTTATTCAAAAGTCAAATTTATATGAGCCTGCGCCTAAAAACTTAGGTTTTTCAATGAAGGGGGGCCTTACATGAAGATGTAATATTTTCCAGCAATTTTAAATTTGTGAAGCTTTTTGGTTATAAATAATCCTTACATATTTATTTAAAGTACTTTAAATGGAAAGAAAAGTTACAAATAACATATCATATTAGTTTAAAAGGGTCTTAGGCAAAGTAAGACTGGAAAAAATTTAGGGTCAATTTAGGCCGTGCCACATATTTACATTAAAAAATGCATATCATGCATATTGAGGCTATAAGAAATAAAAATTTGTGTCTTTTTTATCATTTCTATACTCATGTGACATGATACAACAAATCTGAGCACAAAAATACTCTTGCAATTAACTTTTCTTACAAGCAGTATGGGCTGAAACAAAGATTTTTGCCTTTTAAGGGAAAAACTTGCATGCAATCTATTCTCAACAGGCTTATATTTAAACCACTTGCTATCCTACAGAAGAAAAGAAATATATTATGTGAAATGGAACAGGTACAATAGACATTGTGAAGTGCATTTGATACAAATTTAGTGAGGTCTCAAATATGGACATCAAATTTTATATATCAAGCTCCCCACTATTGACTTCATCCAAACAACGCGTTAGACATGGGTCATTTATACAACATATTTTGCACATTTTATCTGAGATAAACTTCTTTTCTGTAGATTCAGAGTTCATAAATAAGTAAAAGAAGCAGATAAAGGCATAGAAACACAAATATTGACACATAAAAACCTGTCAGATAGAAAGTCAGGATGCCATTTATTCATCAATATTGAAAAAGTTATAAAATGCCTATTTTGACCATAAAATGCCAAAATTGGTCGTTTTTGCAGAAATTCTATAAAATAAAAGTTTTAATCCTTTAGTTTCATGCTATTTGACAAGTTGACACCATCAAATCATTTAGGGAAGTTGCCAGAGTACAAATTCTATATTTACAGATTTCACCTCTTAGGTCCGAGAACACAATTAATTCGTAGTGCATTTCTTTTAGAACATAAATGAAAATAAAAAAAATCCCACCTGCGCTTTCTCAAAGAAACTTTCACAGTGTGTCGTACTACTTTTGGGACAAATTATATCAAATTTATAGAAAACTTCATCGCCTCTAACTCAAAATATGAACAATTTTATGTTTAGGGCGTCTTGAAATCTTTTGACAGCTTCCGAAGTGCTCATTTTCAACCTTTTTCAGCTGGACCAAATCACTACTTTCCTTAAAATTCTTGACCCAAATTTTTTTACAGTGTAATTTCATCCCCCTTCTTGCAATTTGAGGCATTGAACATGGGGAAATAAATTTGGAAGGGATATAAAAATTAATGGTAAGTAACCCACTGTAAACACTAGGGACTATATTTGTGAACAACGAAAATCAAGGGACGACAATGGTGGTCTTGGACCTTATGGACATCAAATTTTATGTACCAAGCTCCCCACTATTAACTGCATCCAAACAAGGATCATTTATACAACACATTTTGCACATTTTGTCTGAGATAATCTTCTTTTCTGTAGATTCAGAGTTCATAAATAAGTAAAAGAAGCAGATAAAGGCATATAAACACAAATATTGACACATGAAAACCTGTCAGATAGAAAGTCAGGATGCCATTTATGCATCAATATTGAAAAGTTATAAAATGCCTATTTTGACCATAAAATGCCAAAATATCACTACTTTCCTTTAAAATTCTGGACCCAAATTATTTTTAATGGCAAGTAATCCACTGTCAACACTACATGCACTAGGGACTATATTTGTGAACAACAAAAATCAAGGGACACTGGTGGTCTCGGACCGCTAGGTTACCTTCAGTTCTACTTTTGTCTTGTTTCAAATGCCTTAAAAGAACTGCTCAATTACTTATCCAAAGCACCTGGGCTACCTTACAATTTGCGTGCTGTTGTTTTAAAAAAAATTTGTTAATTATTGTATTTTTTGTGTGTTTTGTAATTTATATAGTTGCATTTAGTGTGCCAAAAATATGAAAAGTAGGGGTGTGATAAAGGGTATGCAATAAAGGGTGCGCATCAAAGTTGCACGATATGGATTATTTATCAAATATTCAAAACTACTGTGTTTACTTCTAAACATATGATAAATTATTATACAACACACAGGCATCACTGTCAGTCAGTGGTACTACTTGAAGAAGTAAATATTTAATATATACTTACCGGTATATAAGTAAATTTGTAAGATACTTTAATAATATATACAATGTACAAGTGTATTCTATTTACTTGTTAAATAATTTTTTGGCTTAGTTATGTCCCTTAGACATTCAGATTTTTTTACTTATGCAAGTAAAAGAGTAATTTTTTTTTACTTTTCCTTAATTCTTAGGACTTCTTTGCTCTAATAGAATTTTTAATTGTCTGTCCTTTGTAGATGTCTTTACTAATCATTTAAGTAATTTCATGGACAATGCAAATCTCATTTGTCTGTTATCTTAAGAACAGTTTCTGTATTGAATCAATGAGATGAAACATCGAAATTTAAACAAAAATTATGAGCTTACCTGAGAAAAGTTGGTAAAGGCATGTTTTTACATCTCAAATCTTGAGAATTTTTGTGGGATTATGAAAAAAATACTTTCACAAGTAAATTTGTGAGAAAATTAAGGGGAGATTATTCAAACATTATAATTAACTTATATAAATACATTTTATTTACTTCTACTTGTACAAGTAGTACCCCTGACGGACTGTGACTTTGAGATATATATATAGAACAACAATAAGAGCATGCACTGTTCCTTTGCTTTTCGTGTGTGATTTTTTTGGTGTGCATGTACTGACTTTGTGTCATAAATGGATACCACATACTTTATTTTTCCTTTATATTATTTATTGTTTTTCAATGGCAGCTTCATCACATCCTGTATACATGTGCTTTTGGGTGCATGTTTTACAAATTTTTCGTCAGGTGGAACAATTAAAGAAAGCCACCACAAACAAGTGATGCTGCAATGTGCAGTTAAATTCATAGAAGTGAATACTTTTCTTCTAAACATGGAACCATTGAACTTTATTCTTCACCTTTGGCAATTTACTATTTAAAACTGTAGTATTATCTTGAAGAACATACATATTAAAATAATAAATACTTTAAAAAAACTATTTGATCAATATTATATGCTTGTAAACTATGACTATTTAGTATTACATGTGTATATTTTACTGTTGTTTGGAACTAGGACCACTACTGCACCAGCTGGGACTAGCATTTCAACTTGCACGTCTTATTTTAATAAACTTCTTCGTGTATTCACAACATATTTGATACTTCTATGAGTATGTTTGACAAAAACCGTCTATTCTTACCATTTCTTTCACAATCGTTACAGGAAACATACTTTGACAGGCGGCGGGAAGATCTACATGCACAATACTATACAACTAGTTTCAGGACTTGTTTCCGGAAATTTTACTGATAGGATTTTTTTTCACAAGTTTTGCTGTCTAGAGAACAAGTCAACACTAGGGAATTTCTACAACTAATAGGTTTAATTTCAACAGACGTCATAAGAATATAGTCTTGATTTTTTTTCTTTCTTCAATTGATCTTTTAAAGGGTTCAGGATCACTGTGTATCACTTCAGCGCCACCGGAAATTGGGTACTAACGAAGCGGAGAGAAAGGAAAAAATAAATAATTAAGTACCCGAGAAAATTTCGAGGCCAATCGCCCTCCGTCCCACCATTGGCAAAATACTCAACTGATTTTCATTCTTTTTTCCTGGCAAATCTTTTGATTATGATAGTATGAATTCATATATACTGTAATTCGCTCTCAAAAAGACGATTTCTAAAGAATATCACGGTAAAATGAATCAAGCCTAGGGTACGGCAACTTGCTACTGTAACTGTTCACATATTTACAGTACGGCAACTTGTTTTTCAACTGTATGGCAACTTGTTAAGTTTCATTATATATGTTTATGCCGTCTTTTTCAAGACTTATATATAACATTATTTCTTGAAAAAGACGACATATACATATAATATAACTAGCAAGTTTAAATAATTTAATTATAAATCAAATATAAATATAATATGTACATGTATGATACTATCATATACAATATTTTGCAACGCGGTCCTTAGCATCATGTAAAATACATTTTTTTTATAGATGTATACAAGTATTCAAGCTGCTTTTTGGTCGGGTTTTTGTCTTTTTGACACATGCTCCATTTCTATTCTCAATTTTAATGTTATGTCAAAATGTTACCTGTTCAACATATACAAAATATCCCTGTGTCCACAAAGAAACCCCTTTTAATTATTACTAACTATCTATTTGATTTATAGATTACATCACATCTCTTACATATCTTAAATATCAGAGTTTACGTCAGATGTGCGATGCAATGTTATGTAGTCATTTGCCCTTAATAGCCGACTAAATTTATTATACATAACATTGCTTCGACTATACGGTATATGTTTTTTCATTGTTGAAGTCCGTACGGTTGCCTATAATTCCTTTCAACTACTGCATTCAATTGTCCTAAATAGCCGACTATACCTCATATGTTTTTTTTCATTGTTGAAGTCCGTACGGTTGCCTATAATTCCTTACAACCACTTCATTCAATTGCCCTTGATATCCGACTATACCTTATACGGTTTTTTTTCATTGTTGAAGTCCGTACGGTTGCCTATAATTCCTGTCAACCACTTCATTCAATTGCCCTCAATAGCCGACTATACCTTATATGTTTTTTTCATTGCTGAAGTCCGTACGGTTGCCTATAATTCCTCACAACCACTTCATTTGAACTTTGGTGGATAGTTGTCCCAATTGCAATCATACCACATCTCCTACTTTTAACTGGATATTCAGAAGGATTTCATCAGGGTTGAAAAAAGATAAGGAAAAAAATAGAATCTCCAGACAGGCTAAAAAATATAATAACCCATCGGATTGGTCAAAAATTAAGAAAATACAAAATGAAGTTACCAGTTTAATAAGAAAATCAAAGGGTTAATGTAACAACAATTTAATTTAAAAAAATCATGAACAGTAACCCGTCCACTACAAATTGTTGGAAAACGGTTAAACAAATACACGGATTAAAAACAAGCGAAAGCAAGGGTTAATAACAACTTAATATTGGATGAAATCGAAAAGGCAAATGAATGTAATCGATGTTTTTCTTCCCAGTCAAATATTGATGATTCAAGTGCTATGTTACCTGAAGAACTTCATACTCACGGTAGGTATAGTGTCCGACTAGGATCGTGGTTTTTCGAGTGATTTGATCGGGCTTTTTCGAGTGTGACCACTTTTTTTTTCGAGTGAATATGATCAAAATTGTAAACAAACAGACTTCTTTTCTAACAAGACGTGATATAGAAGCTTGAGTTTGATATACAAGGTTATATATGATATGTTAGTATTTGAGATATAAAGATAGTATCATTCTGACATTGCTTTTCGTTTAAAAAGTTAAATTTAGCCTTAAAATGCTTTTATTCCAAAATACCGAATAAAGCCATTTTCTTACACTTACCAATGCAAATGTCGACGGAAATGCATACATGGAATCTATGTATCCTTAGATATAAAGACTCTTTACAAAAACTATTGTTATTGCATTGAAAACGATATTTTGAGACTAAATTCAGTTACTCATGTCCGGCCTTTTTCGAGAGCAGTCCGGGCTTTTTCGAGTGTGTGCTTTTTTTTATCGAGTGATTGTACACATTTCTTCTAGCTAAGATGTTATGTGTTTACGTTTAAAATCTATAAAATAAAGGCTCAAATTAAGTACTTTCAAGGCTTATGGTATATCAACACTTGTATTTTATCATGAAACACGTATTGCTCATTTGTATATATTCTTTTTCTCACATCTAATAAATTGCCTGTACAGTATATATCCGTGATGTCAACAATCTGATGTGAGTGTTCCGGACCATATAAGTATTTGGACCTCATGGGGTAACTATTACTGAACAGCAAAATGTCGACTTGGAAGATAACTTCCAAAAATGTCTTAATGAACTGTTAAACAAGAGTTCAACTGTTTTACTAACTGACAAAAAAATGTCAATATAATAAAGATGTAATAATTGATACTAGAGACGGACAGAAAACAGATACACCCAGATTAAGACAATTAATTGAAAGACAATGAGTTTCAACTTGTAACTTGTGCTGTTTTTGGTAGCGTTTGAACTATAAAATTAATACATTTCATGTAACCGTCATTGTTACAGATAAGTTTATTGTTTTATTGAATCGTTTCTATATAATGTATACCTATATGGTCCCAAATTGGGTTTCCCCTTGGGCAATTATTTTTTTCGCCAAAACAATATATTTTTCGCCACTTTATTAATTTTTTCGCCAAATAACATAAATATATCTTTCGTTTAGAATTTTCTTTTTTTTCTACCCCACCTCGTCCCTAAACCGTTAGTTTTTCCGTTTGAATTGTCTTGAACTAGTTATTTTGGTTGCTCTTTATAGCTTGTTGTTCGGTGTGAGCCAAGGACCCGTGTTGAAGGCCGTACCTTAAACCTATAATGGTTTACTTTTATAAATTGTTATTTAGATGGAGAGTTGTCTCACTGGCACTCATACCACATCTTCCTATATCTACTATATGGTCCAAACATACGCGTACAGTTTGACCAAATGAGTATACGCTATGGTCGTTACCATACGCGTATGGTCCTAATACTAATAAGGTCCGGAACATAAGCATAGACAATTTGAATTGAGACGTTCATACGTATATTGTATAAGATAAGAGGTATGTTTGTTCTTAAAAGAGTATACATCTTAGATATTTCATTATATATTTGTCTTGTATCTTACATTATTTATTTTATTGTTTAAGAAAAAAAAAGGAAATTACTAAATGGTACAACTGTGAGGAGAAGTCTGATTATGCAAATATAATAATTGGTCATACAGCAACTAAACACCATGATAACTTCCTTTCAATGTCTAAAAAGTGAAAAATATGAATATTAATCAAGACATTACAATGTTGATTCTGGTGTCGTTCTAATCACTGGACAGTCTAGCTGGTGTTAGCATATGCTATATACATTTTGTATTTGTCTATCATTGCTAAAGGATCATATTTAGGCTAATGAACTATTCATTTCATTGTTGATTTTATCTGAAATTTAATTAAAATTTTGTGTGCAATGGCAATAAAAATGGGGTGGATTAAGTGTGTGTGGTTTTTTATGTTTTTTTATTAATAGGTTTCTTTTATTAATCTCCGAGTTAATCAAAATTGTTTTTTTAACTGTAAAATCAAAAGTAGCATGAAATGAAGTTAAAATGAATATAAATTTCCTGCATAATGTTCTAGATCACGTTATTTCTAAATGAACACTGGAAAGTAGTTGTATAACGCTCTCCGAACAGAATATTTGCATAAAATTGAAAAAAAAATATTATTTTTTATATGTTTTAATGACTTAATTATTGGGAATATATGATATTGTCCCTTACTTAATTACAGTTTGTTAACTATAGAAAAAAGTCATCTTTAAAAGTCTAGAATACCTTCAAATTTTCTGTAAAAAAACCGAGACCATTTGTCTAAAAACCCGGACGATTTCACAATTGCTCTCGAAAAAACACGGACAATAACAAACACTGATTTGTTTATATTAAATACAAGGAAATGGAGCTTCTTTGTTGATCAGAACATATATAGTATTCAATTTAAGATGGGTAGTAATGTGAAAAACTGTTATAATTACGAAATATCGGTTAATTGAACTTATCGCATGTTGAATCACTCGAAAAAGCCCGCACTTCACTCGAACAAAATGAACCAAATCACTCAAAAAACCACGATCCTAGCCGGACACTATACCTACCGTGATACTTTTAGTGATGACATTAGTTATATAGAACTTACTGTTACTGAAGTTGAAGATATATTGAAAATTGTTAATCTCACAAAATCTTCTGGCCCAGACCTCATAAGTTTCCGAATTGTTAAAAGAAGTACGTCTACTTTTCCAGATGAATGGATTAAAAGAGCAAATGTTACCCCAGTTTAAGATAGTAAACCGAATGACGTTAAAAGCTATAGACCTATTTCATTGTTGAGTGTAATTTCAAAGTGTATGAAACGATGTGTATATCAACATGTTTACAATCACTTTCTGCGCAATAATATTTTAACGAAAAATCAATCAGGCTTTACACGGGATGATTCATCGGTTAATCAATTAACTAACATTTCAAATGATTTTGGGAAGGCTTTAGATAGAGGTAAAGACATAAGGGAAGTATTCTATGATATACGTAAAGCGTTTGATCGAGTTTGGCATAAGGGACTGCTATTTAAACTTCAACAAGCAGGCATATCGGGTTCTTTACTAAGGTGGTTTTGAAAATTGTCTTACAAATAGAGTCCAGTGGGTGATATTAACGATTCAAGTGCCGAATGTTTAATACTTGTAAATGCAGGCGTCCCTCAAGGGTCCATTCTATGCCCTCTCCTTTTTTTGGTATTTATAAACGATATTGTAGAAGACATCATGCCTCTACAATAACTTTTTTTCAACTTGTCCAGTAGGACAAGTACATACCAAAACTTACTTGTCCGAATGAAATTGTTACTTGTCCAATTTTTTTTTTATTAAAAATAACCTTTTTACATCTTAAGTTGATTAAAGGAACAAAACGAATTTAAACAATAGAACAACATTTGATGTCACGATTTCTTTCGAAATACTTTTCAAAAATATGAGTCAAGTACAACTGAATCTAGTCATGTCACAGGACTTAAGTTCTAGTTTTCATCAATGATAGTCTCACCAGACTCTGCACATGAGGCACCATCTAATAGGCCTGTACACTCATTGGATTTGTATCCTGTTTATTTTTAGTTGAAAAAATATTCAAATGCAATCAATAAAAAGAAGAAGATAAGGTCTGATTGCCAATGAGACAACTCTCTGCAAGAGACCAAATGACACAGTTTTAATTTACAACTATAGGTCACCATATTGCAAAGTATTTTTTTTTTCAACTAATGATCAAATATGATTTTGTGAATTTTATGGTGAATACAAAAAACAATTGTGAAAAAGTTACCGGTATGGTATTTATTATAAGGAATAGGATGAGTTATCAAAATGAGGTACTGATTTGTCTTGGTCCCGAAATGTCTCCTGCCTTGCCAAACTGTCTATCAATCATGTCTACTAAATATGTTTCCTAGGTGCCAAACTGTCTATTAAACTTGGAGCTAAACCTGTCAAGGTGACGAACTGGCCACAGACCACAATTAATTCCTCTATTAGTTCTTTATAACTTTTTGTCTTATTAAGAAAAATTGCACCGAATCTTTTTGTCCAATTTTTTGTGTGTGTAAAGTACAGTAATAGTCCAAAAATATATCCAAAATTCAGAAAGATTGCTTTCACACAACTTACAAATTTAGCCAATACACATCCATATCCCTATGGACAAGTCAAGAGATGTTCCGAAAACTGTAAATATTACCTTTTTGCACTTGACCTAATCACTCTTTCCATATTAAAATCAGTTAAAATACCTTCAACAAAAAGTTATTTCACCTCTCTTCTTTCATTTCCACCCCATAAAAACTAACAAATGAATGAAAAAGCCAAAGAAAAAAAATAAAGAAAAAATACACTATAATTAAAGGGAACTATATTCGTGAACAATGAAAAGTAGGGTCATTAATTGTGGTCTTGGGCCAACTGTCCTGAAAAGTTACCTTATCTACAAAGCGCATCATTGATTCCGATCAGTAAGACTGGTTTCCGAGAATAGTATACCTTTTTCCTTTTAAAACGTACCTGACAAAGAACCAGCTAAAAATTATCGATTGCAAGTAAACATGTTGAAGAAAACGGTTTTGCATTTGAATAAACAGAATACAGAAACATGTCAAATTAAAATGTCTTTTCTTGTTTTTTTTGTTTATAATTACTTTGTTCATCAAAGTTGGATAAAATTTATTTTCTGCAGAATAATTGAACTTGTCCCAACGGACAAGCTTGATACAGCTTTTACTTGTCCGACCTTTTTTCCCTCTGGTACCGGACAATCGGACAAGTGTTATTGTCGAGGCCTGGACATTCAAGCTCAAATTAAGCTATTCGCAGATGACACTTCATTATATATTATGGTTGACAAGCCAACAGAAACAGCTACAATTTTAAATGACGATGTAGATAAGATTTATCATTGGTAAAAAAAAATGGCTTGTGAATTTTAATGCCAAAAAAACTGAAAGTATGATAATTTCAAAAAAAATAAATAGACCCTTTCATCCTCCTTTAAATGTGAATACCGGAGAGCTACAAACAGAAGGTAAACACAAACATCTATAGTATATATAGGTGTCTTTTTTTCTAACATCGGATCCTGGAACGACCATATTGAATATATAGTTTCTAAATCTTACAAAAGAATAAATATAATGAGAACATATGCAACTATTACAGTCATAATAACGTTCGATAACTCTGCATGTGACTGGTTCAATTAATAGGATTTTTTACTGGTTACCTGATGAATTATTTAAAGAAAATTGAAAAATATATTTAGTTCACCTCACGGTTTATATCCATTCGATGTCTTCTTTTTATGAATATAAAATAATATTGCAAAGAATTTCATTGATAATCGGACAACACTAACCGGCATAGGTATTGTCAAAACATGCATCTACATGGGTATTGTCAATACTTACATACTGATTAGGTGCCATGTTTGTTTTCTTTGATCACGTTGATGTTATGACTTAATTAATATCTCCTTAATCTAGCTATGTCTAAGGCTATTCTTATAGTTACAATAACGTGTCATATTTAATTGCAATAAAAACAGTGAAAATAAATTGAATTATGTGCATTAACAAAAGAAGTGTCGAACATCCTCTACGTTTGAAAATTATTTGTTCGCCGAAAATTTTATAAAAATAACAACAGCATGTTTAAACTTGATAAAAAGGAACCAATGTTCGATTACATGCTGCTTTAAGGTAAAACAATGACTGAAAACGCGAGCATCCAACAGTTATTTAATTTTCATTGCAAAAATCGTACAAATTATATTTTTACCATGTCGCCCCACGCTGTCAATCTGGTCGCCATCTTGAAAAATAATAGCAGATTTTTTGAAAATAGCTTATTTTCAAATCAATTTGGAAGGGACATAATAGAAAATTAAACTATTCTATATACGATATTTCAAATATTTATGAATATAATAATAAGCACAAAGACCCACAATTATTCCATCTGTTTTTTTTAAATCGCAATTTAAGGTTAAAGACGACAGTAAATCCAATATTTATCGTAGTTGTATGATTTAACAGTGTGAACTATCGCGAGAATTTAGAAACAGGCGTCACCATGGGCACGGTGTCGTCTGATACGGCAGGTGTCCCCTCATCACCAGACATGACAAATAACCCAAACACGACTCATTCAGATCATCGTCCTAGTGACAACAGCAATATTACACCTAATCAGTCTTGTTCAGTTCTCCTTAAAGACATTTTGGTTTTTGATGACACAGTACAACACTGTCGCATTTCAAAATGTGAGACCAAAGGCTGCAAAACTTGTGCTTTTTTAATTACAGATGCTGAATTCACTAGCAATTTGACCAAGAAGTCATATTTTACCAGAAGTTACGATGATCTGAATTGTAAATCGATAAATGTCGTCTACGGATTAGAGTGCAACCTTTGCGGCTTGGTATACGTCGGTGAAACGAAAGGAAGGCTAAACAAACGTATGTGAGGTCATAGATCAGACATTAACCTCAATGCTAACGACATTCTATACCAGCATTTCAATCAGCCCGATCATTCCATCGTTTCTATGACAGTTCGAATTATTGAAAAAATATACCATAGCTCGAACAATCCTAATCTTTCAACGACTCTCCGTAGACAAAAAGAAGACTACTGGATTAGACAATTGGGAACTGCAACACCGTATGGCTGCAATGACAAAATTGATGGTATAGGTATTCTATCTAGTCCTTCGTGTAACTCGGTGAATGTGATGAATATTTTCAACTCGACTCCTCGACGTAGACGTAGTCATGGCCATCGTCATTATACATCACCCTCTCTGCATGATGTCTCTATTAATGACTTGCTGCCATGCATAAAAAAAAACGTTAGGTATTCATCACATTCGCACGAAACTTTATTCATTACCCCTTTCAAAACTTCATTCTCTGTTCAATTTATGTTTGGAATCCACTGTTACAAACCCTCATTCAAACCAATACAAACTACAAGCTATAATTTCGGATATTGCCAGTCACAGACTTTTCAAGCCAGTTCGCATTGGAAAAGATGAAAAAGAGAAAAGATCTTTTCTAAATCTTTCCTTTGCCAACAAAGGTCTCGATGGCGTCAACCTAGGCAATATCCTTCATCATAAATTAGTTCAATCGAAAATACCTCCTTATTTCAAAGACCAGTCTGTACCAATAATTTCTTATACCTATACCAAACCTATTGCAACTAAAATTTTCAATTACAAACGCGTTTTGCAGGATCTCGATATTGACGACTTCAAGTGTAAACCTCCTGATTGCACTTGTGCTAGTTCCCAATTCACATATAATCCTGCTGGCCACGTTATTACCGGTGACCTTAACATTGCTAATAACACTTCTCTACGAAACGTGTTATCGAAAGGTCCGAAATATCGTGAGCCTAAATCCATCAATTGGAAACACAACTTTAAAATTTTGATGGATTCAGTCGAGGATTATGCCAGGCAATGGGCTAAGCGCGAGAAGGAAGACGTAGACACTCTATCCGAATGGATTAAGGCAGTGAGGTCGTTAATATAAATCAGAATTAAGAAACTGAATGGGTCCATCAATGCCCATGCTACGTCAATCTTCAAAGATCCAAATGTTGCTAAACACCTATCTGACTTCCATGCTGAATATGTTGTTGTCCCCGCAGACAAAGCCCCAAATAACATCGTTTTTATCTGTAAAAGTCATTACATTAATTGTTTGATAAACGAATTAGGTATAGACAATTCACTTGGAAACCCAACATATACCCTCACGACACTTACCAAAGAGGAAATCCTGGATAATCATAGGTCTGTTCTTTGTTCTTTTGGTATTTCAACCAAAGATGAAGAACTGGATCTTCCATCACTGTATTGGATACCTAAACTACATAAGTGTCCTTACGAACAACGGTATATTGCTGGGTCTTCCAAGTGCTCCACGAAACCCCTTTCTAAATTATTAACATCCATTTCATCAGCAATCAAAGACGGGCTCCAAAGTTATTGTGAAACTGCCTATTCTAGAGGTGGCGTGAATCAGATGTGGATACTTAAAAATTCCAAAGATCTTTTAGAGTACATACAATCTAACTCTCTTTCATCTTGTAACAGTATTAAAACATTTGACTTTTCTACTCTTTACACAAGTATTCCACATTCCAAACTAAAAGACAAATTAAAAGAGTTGGTATTACTTTGCTTCATAAAAAAGAATGGCCAACGTAGATACAAGTATCTTGTCTTAGGGAGGGATAAATCATACTTTGTAAAGAATCATTCTGATTCAAACAAAAAATTCTCTGAAACCGATATTATCAAGATGCTTGATTTCTTGATTGACAACATATTTGTTACGTTCGGAGGACATGTTTTTCAACAGACTGTCGGCATCCCAATGGGAACAAACTGTGCCCCTCTACTTGCTGACTTGTTTCTTTATTATTATAAGGCTGACTTCATGCAGGAACTTCTTAGGAAGAAAGATAAGAAGTTAGCAATATCCTTTAACTCTACTTTCTGCTATATAGATGACGTTCTTTCACTAAACAATTCAAAATTTGGTGACTATGTGGATCGCATCTATCCCATCGAATTGGAGATAAAGGATACTACAGATACAGTTAAGTCGGCTTCATATCTTGACTTACATCTAGAAATTGACAATGAGGGTCGGTTGAAGACAAAACTTTACGACAAAAGAGATGATTTCAGCTTTCCAATTGTGAACTTTCCATTTCTAAGTAGCAACATTCCAGCAGCACCTGCATACGGGGTATATAACTCCCAATTGATACGATATTCCCGTGCTTGCATTTCCTATCATGATTTTCTTGATAGAGGGTTACTGCTCACAAGGAAGCTATTAAACCAAGAGTTCCAAATGGTGAAGTTGAAATCATCCCTTCGTAAATTTTACGGACGCCATCACGAGTTGGTTGACCGTTATGGAATAACCGTTTCACAATTGATATCGGATATGTTCCTTACGTCGTAACTACAATCCCCTTCCCTTTCATGAATTTGACCTACCGAATTAGACTATTTACCGGATTTGTAATCACATAAGCAACACGACGGGTGCCGCATGTGGAGCAGGATCTGCTTACCCTTCCGGAGCACCTGAAATCACCCCTAGTTTTTGGTGGGGTTCGTGTTGTTTATTCTTTAGTTTTCTATGTTGTGTCATGTGTACTATTGTTTTTCTGTTTGTCTTTTGCATTTTTAGCCATGGCGTTGTCAGTTTGTTTTAGATTTACGAGTTTGACTGTCCCTTAGGTATCTTTCGTCCCTCTTTTAAAGTAATGTATTTCATCGATTCCAGAAAGCCCCTATGCATTTCTATACATTTTACTTGGGCTTGATACGGGTGATGTGTGACGTCACCACAGTCACGTGATGACTGCTATAGTTGGATATGAATTAAAAAATGTTCTTGATAGATTTTCACATGAAAAAATTTACATATGTTCGCCTAATTCTTGCATATGTCGATGTCGTTATTATATCATATATTAATTTTCCTCCTTTACTACTCATTATTTTTTCACGCGTTTTTTGTTTTTTTGTTTTCTGCATTTCGTGTTGAAGAATTTTTATTTTCATGGTCTTATGTCATGATTTACCCAAAAGATCACACTGAACAATACAAACACCAAGACTACCACGGGGCACATCGAGATATATGTTTGACAACTTGGGAGGAAATATCGTACGTGTCATGCTGGCAACTTGATAATTCAAAAAGATGCTAAACGTCCTACAAACGAACTAAACCATCTTAGCCGGTTCCTTTGCGGATTTATTTTCAGAATTATATTTTAAACACTAACTGTTTTGAGGGGCATGAATTTTCTTTAATGGGAAACTTTTTTCGAAGGAGTAAGCTACCATTTGATTTTGGGTTGTTGTCTCTTTGGCACATTCCCCATTCCATTCTCAATTGTATTTGTAAGATGTAACACCAACTGGAACCCGGTCAAAATATTTAATACATAATTTTTCCTACCGACAAAATAACATTTCATTTCAAACTATGTAGAATATAAGCTGCACTCGCTCCAGCAAATCAAAGTGGAACGGGTGTAATGTAAGTTGTAATTACTTGTTTACCAAATCTACTATAAATAGATAATGTTAACTAACATAATATATTAAGAATAAATACTACCTAACTAAAAAAGCAAACTTAAAAAAATGCACCTCAAGCACCCAAGCTGTGATTTTTTTTGAAGAGCTCTGACTAGTAAATACTGTGTTAAAATTTTATGAAAATCAGTGTATGTAAAGTGCGGATCCTAAAATAACATTTTCACTGTATATGCCAGAAATTTTTGATGTAGAATGATGAATAAACAGACGACTTTTTTTTTATTTTTGAAGAAAATGAAGAAAATTAGTTAAAAAGTATATGTTAAGAAACACATGATACTAATAAAACAAAGTAAGAGATGCGAACGGGTTTTTTTCGCGCCTAAATTCAAATAGCTGTGAAATATATACCAAAATAGGTGAACATTTAGGACATTTCACGAACAGATCGTGCAGGTAAGATGGTGTTGCAGAATAAATATGCATTTCAACACAATTATTAAAGTTGTATAACGTAGAATAGGTTTTGTCATTCAGTTTCTTCATATTGAACTGAATTCAACTATGATGCTTTCTTTATGCGAGTCATGTTTACTGTCGAATAATGATAATATTCTTTCATTTTCACTGTAGAGCGACTCATTAGTATTGTATATGCGGCGCATTTTCACTGTATGATATATTTATATATTTTTTTTTATCTATTACAGCGTATTTTTTAAGCATGTAAAGCAAGACTTTAGTTAGCGTGCTTGCTTTGTTTTTTTTATTGCACAATCATTATGATAACACCTAATTTAATTCAAATATAATAATTATATAAATACAGGTTAAATTATGCCGATACATATTGTTTAAAGATGTCAATCTTATTTACAAAGTTTGTATAAACAATTATACAAACTAGGTAAACAAGTCAACCAAAGTTTTGCTTTACATGCATTAGGAAATTAGCTGTAAAGCCTTAACTTAGCCGACTTGCTCAAACAATAGATAAAGTAAGAGACGGATGTAATAAATTTTGACTTACGGAGGAAATTTTGGTTTTAAAACACTCTAAATAAATTTAATAGAAATAACAAATGTATTCCATTTAATTTCTTATAAATCGTATAGGGATCTTTATTCTTGCTTTTTTATCCATTTCCATATCCTTGCTTTTTTTTATCCATTTCCATGACACTTCACCACTAATTACGTACATCTTGATATAGATTATATCCCGTTTAAAAGGTTTTACACTGGGGCCCTTTATAACTTGCTGTTCGGTGTGAGCCAAGACTCCATGTTGAAGACCGTATTTTGACGTATAAAGATATACTTTTATAAATTGTGAATCGGATGGAGAGTTGTCTCATTGTCACATATGACATCTTATCTATCTGTGGCTCAAACCGAAACGAGACGAGATAAAAAGGGATAAAAACACACTTTTTAATATATTTATAATGGGCTTAATATGAGTCAGAAAAGAGTAGAATAGTGGGTCGCGTTGGGGTATAAGCGTGACGCGGAATTGTCGATTTTTTTGTAAGCTTGACACGTGAAAGTCAAATGATTGTGTCGTGAAAACGAGAAATAAAGTATAGCGGGACACAGAAAATTAAAAAAAATAGAGAACTGCATAGTATAAGCGGGATACGGGAATCTGACAAAGCAGTAAGCGGGATCAGGGATCAGACCCCCCTCCCCAATGAGACCCCAGAATAAGATATTCATTTATCTTCATCCTATTGTTACAGTCATGCCTTCAATAACAAATGTATCAAATGCATGCATTTTTACATTTTTGGTCCCTTTTTCAAGTTTTTGGTCTTTAAATTTATAGACAAAAGACCTTATGGATATTTGAGGTTCTTTGCCATGCTGAATCTTATTCTTGTATCCAGTTTTGGGATTTTTTGCCAAGTTACCGAAATAGCCCACATAGAGGTCCAAAGGGTCTAAGATCATCAAACATGCATTGAAGCATGCATGTCGTGTACAATTACCCAAATGTGCATTGTTTGACCTATCTGTGGTAGTATACACTCGTGAATCTAGAAATTTTTATAAGTAGGGGTCCTAAGAGGGGGCCCGCTCCAGTGATTCCATATAATCCTCCTCTGGTATCCAACTGTGCATTACGGATAAAAAATGTGGTATCAAGGGTGCTCTACTTCACGTACCAATGCAAACAAAAAAGTTCGCCCACATACCTTACATTTCTTGTTTTTATGACTGTGGATAATTTATGTCACATACCGTTTCACCTTAAACAGTAAAAAGCTTGCAAGCAACACTCGAGTCAAGAACATTTATTCTACCAAAAACTGTCTTTTTCAGAATATGGCAATTGAATCAGTAGAGGGTACAACTGGGAAAGTTAATCTTTTATAAGCTTTTCTGTCACCACTGCGTTTCAAGATGCATATTTCTCTGTTCGCAAGTGTATTTATTGCGTGGAAGATAACGTCCTCAAATGTACTCGTCTCTATTTTACACAGACTGCACTTAAACTCCGCCATATCAATATCTTTTTTTTTTTTTAAATCAAGGAAAAAAGTAATTTGAAGAATACAATATGACATTTTGAGAAGCGTTTTTGTTACAAGTTTGAAAAACTATATATTTAATAAAGAATGAATGAGGAGTGTGTATTTCAATTTGAAAATACATTTATCATAAATTATAAAGACATCAACTAAGTTTTTTTCATTTGTTTCAAGTGCATTTATCACATAATTCTACAATTAAAATTCCTCGCATCTTCGAAAATTCCACATCAGAAATGACTGCGCTAACAGTGATAATTCATCGCATCTATAGTTAAAATGGATCGCTTTCAGTAATCGATATGCTAAATTATGTTGCTTTTATAACACTTATTTGAACTTTAATGCTATGTTTGTACATAATAAAGGCATATCATGAAAATATGTAAAAACTTTCCTTCAAATCAATTAATTTGGTATTTTCAAAACGTAAACAAATACAGTTTCCCCATGATCCTTTATTCTACAATAGACATACCCGCATATGACAGTGAAAATTAACTAGCTGGTTTCGTACATTATATACACTGTCTGAAAATTTCTGAACATTTGTTTCATGAATATGATATAATCAGTCTATGGAAGAAGCGTATCGATAAAAACTTTTCTTATATCACATAGCGATATTGTCTAATATCAATAGTAAATATGCAGACATTCCATGCGGCAAATGTTGTTTTCGGCAACGAAAAATTAAGAAAAAACTAATTATAACTTTAAAACGTATTGTTCAAATATAATCAACAATTGAGTCTAAATATACATTCAGAAGTTAGTTAGAAACAAACTTTTATGTCCGTGTAAACTTGAAGTGCTGTATTGTTCTTATATACATAAATATACAAATGCTATTATTTCTAATATCAATGCGATACTTTTAAAATATCATAGCGGTGTTTTTGTTATATCAATATTAGTACTTATTAGTATTAATATTTGACTGCTGTACCCATATTTTGACAATTTTACCTATCATGTTTGTTTTGTTCACGCATCGTTGTAAATATGACAGAATTTGACGAGACTGTCATACACGTGAGAGGTTTAGCGCTATAAAACCAGGTTCAATCCACCATTTTGACGTTCTAATTTCTGGACATTTGTTTCATGAATATTAAAATATTGTTAAAATTTGAAATGCCAGTACCGATGGGGTTTAATAAATAATGTCGTAATCAATAGCTAAGTATCAAAATTATTGTTCACATATATAACATTTAGCAAATTTTATAATGAATGCACCCAAAATAATATATATCTGATAGCTCGCAACGCACGCATGGAAGACTTTCTTTATTGATAACAATGAAACTAACTTGTGACAAAGATGAATCATACTGTCCTTGTTCAGATTGATTCGACTAAATTTGACCTGTACTTTTAAATCTCCTTTTTTTTATACAAATTAGACCGTTGGTTTTCCTGTTTGAATGGTTTAACACTAGTATTTTTTTTGTTCCTATATATAGCGTGGTTTTCGCTGTGAGCCAAGGCTCCGTGTTTAAGGCCCTACTTGGATCTATAACGGTTAACGTGAAACAAATTATTTCTTTGATAAAAGTTGTCTCATTCGAACTCATGCACTATCTTCTTATATCTATAAATCTTTAAAATTTCCCCTTATAAGTAACTGTTTTCCAGTCCTTCAAAAACGTTATTTAGGTGCGGAATCTTTTGTAAAGTGTAATATGAACTAGCACATTTCGGAAGCTTTAACGGTAACGACAATTATTATGGTACAAGCACGATAATGTCAATAAAATTACCAATTTTACAGCACTGAACGATATAAATTTATAATTATAGAAAAGATACGGATTGTTATTTTGCACTAAGCAATGTGCGCGTATTTATACTATTGGTTACTAGTCAAAAACGAAAGTCAAATCTCTATGGCAACAATATATCGGAATGCCCTCACGGTCATCGCGATGTAAAAGAACATCCATGCAGCGAACTGATTATGTTCATCGATATATCGATTTACCTACAGAAAAAGTCTTTGATACCCAAAAAGAACTGTTTTCCTTGTCAATATTTTTTTCAATGTTAATGATAAACACATTTTCTGTTTGACATTTTTTTTTTTTTTTCGTTGTATCTGAAGTTTCTAATTTATAGTCTGAAGCTACTCAGTTGGTATCTTCAAAGTTCGGGACATCAGCATTTGTACATTTTAATTTGTTTGGAATATCTATTTGACCATTTGAATATTCATTGTTATTTGGAGCTGTATTGGATGGGATTGTTTGAATGAATGTTTTTTTTTCTTTTAAGTAATGATATTTTTTGTCTCTTTCGATATTACCCATGTGGATAGTCTATAGCAGTGTGACCTCAAGAGCGGATCCAGTCGTTTTCAAAAGGGGGTTCCACACCCAGGATTAAGGGGGGGGGTCAAACCAAATGTCCCCATTCAAATGCATTGATCGACCAAAAAATGCAGGTTTCCAACCGGCGGACCCCCTGGATCCACCACTGGACCTATACTAGATTCTAATAGGTCAGTAGACTATTCACAACCGCATTTAAATTCCGCCATTGCATCATCCGATTCACTTCAAATAGAATTAGTCGGTTAAACCATGTGATTAAAAACAATAGACCGAACAGGTTGTTCACACTTTCAACTATCAATAGGGTCAAGCAACATTTTCGAAATGATAAGTTCATGTAAGGGTTAATTTTGTTACAGATAGGAAATTTTAGTGATATTGATCCTCAAACATTAAGCCGGTCATGATCATGAACTAAGTTTGTGAATTATGTTTGCGGTTTTCTTGACATGCATTGTGACGTGTCGTCGTATTCATTTTATATTTAGAAAACTAAAGCAGTTATATTAGAAACGTATCGCATTCTTAAATTTTAATATTGAAAAAAAACCATCGCTATGATAAAAGACAAACATCGCATTGATATAATAAAATATAGCAGTATCTTTGACTTATAGGTGATTTTGGCTTAGCAAACAATTGAATTCATCTCAATTGCATTCCACTGAATTTGCTACGTGATAGTTATTGAATGTGTACATCTAAAAATGATAAATCGTGCATTGATGTTTCATTTATTCAACAATTCAATTTTCTCATTTAACCCTCTTGCTGCCAAAGGGACATTTATGGCTTCTACACACAAATCTGGTTGATTGTGTAGAACGTCAAAGGTTCATTGTACCGTCACAATACTCAGGGGCACTGACAACGTCAAAAGACGGCGACAAAAGGACGATTTTGGCGGGAATGAAGCAAACTGAATAAAATGCTTTAAAAGCATACTTAAAACGGATTTCAAGAAATGATACAGGATCATAAGCTTGTTAGTTCTATAATACCAACTTATTTAACGTGTTTACTAATTATCAAGTTCGTCATTTTCATGTAAAATGTTGCATTCTTTCGAGAAATTTGTTTTACGTTTTTTTCGTACATCTATCAATCAGAATATCTCATATATTAATCGTATTCCCAATAAGTAATCATAAAAAAGGCAACTGTTATACTTGATTACGCGAAATATTAATATTCAGTCGCAATACACGCTTTATTTAAGAGAACAAGATAATTTATTTAGGACCGTGACTCAAATGCCGCGATTGAAATCTCAGTTAAGATTTTTTGTTTGTTAAAGTACACACGTGTTAACCGATATACTTGTATTGTCATACGATATTTCAATACATTTTAAACCGTTTCATCATGGAAGCACTGACTTAAAAATATTCATTTTCATTCGGAATGGTGATGTTAAATTAGTAGTAGACACAATGCTTTCTATTCCTTTCATAAATATAATCGATATCCTTTCCCAGTGACAACCTCTACTTTCTCGCATTCATCACAGATCTTTTACTTTGTAGGACCCACTGAGCAATATATTTATTGTATATTGAATTTCAGACGTCCTTTATATTGCATGAAATATTTGCCACTGAACGTTGAGAAGAGAACAATAATTTATAAATTAACAGATTTTAAAGATATTTCGTGTATGTCAATTACAGTGTGTACTTTGTCATAGTCAATGAAAATGAATTATTATTGATTCAGGTTCACTTGTAGACAAAAGAAATTTATTTTAGAGAATTTCTTCCCTCGTTTTTACTGGGTTTTTATTATTCGTATTCACTAAAATTTTGAGCAATAAGCGGTCAACATACTAATAATAAACATGATTAAAAAATAATCAAAAGGAATATACCAAAACAAGGATTGAAATGATCATTTTAATCTGTCACGTTTGATACTTTACAACAAGAAGTAGTTCATAGAATGAGAACAGCTGCTCGGAGATTTTTTTTTTTTTTTGTACACGCTTTGTTTTTATTAATTTTATTCATTGGGTGCCAATGTTTTGCCGTTTATATAATGATTTTAGAGATTTTGTTTACGGTAGGTACCAATTATAACAAGGTTTACTAATAAAAAAATGAGAATAAATATATTTTAGTATTTTTTAGGTGGTAAAGAATCATTTATGCGTTTCACTTGACAAATATAAAACAAAGTCGCCTTCAAAGCTAGTATAATATTTTCACTTTAGTTTAAGACAAGAAAGATGAGAAAAAAACTTTATTTCAAGGTTAAAAGTTGTATTTTTAAATAATGTTGTATAAAAAATATCGTTTATGCATTCTTAGAGCAATAACTTCCGTAAAATGACTTGTACATCGCTTTTCATAATAACGGCTACATTGACGCGGGAAAAACTATTGACGGCGGGAAAGCGCAGTTCTACAGAGAGGCACAAGTTTTGCAACGTTACAGATAAGAAACGTCAAGATGCTTTTGGCGCGACAAAGCAATAAAAAAACTCGGCCGCAAGACAAGTGGAAAACATACAAGGTTGGTAGTTGTTGTTTTTTCATTTATTCCCTTACAACAAAAGTAAACAAACGTTACGGTTGTTGGTAATACTGTGGATTCATTTATTTTCGTGGGTATCAATTTTCATGCTCTGGAAACATATACGACTATGATTTCATCATCTGTGTTGTATGTGACGAAAAATTTCATTTTCAATTCCAAAACATTACATCAGACTTTTGCAAATCGATGATTCTCGAAACATTATAACGTTTTCATTGTATGCAGTGTAACGTCTCGTTAAAAGACTTATCAATTTGTGAACTAGAAACAGACAATCAAATCACTGAACAAAGTGCTAACTCCCTGAACTCACATGAACAATGAAATTGTTAAATTATCACAAGAAAATGGTACATCTGATCACATCTCTAGACCACTTGCGTTTAACTATGCATAGTATCAAACAACTTCCAAATGCAAGAGCTCTTGAAAACTTAACACCAAACTCTCAGATCCAAATTGATCAATCAGACACCATGAAATAGGAAACTAATCGAACGGTACCAAAGAAACAGAAGAACGTAAAGCAAGAAGATCTAAAGTCTAAGCTTGCCATTGCAGAAGCTCACAGTACAGCTCTAGAAAACACCGTTTTAGATAACAACAACACAATGACACAATAAGGAACTTGAAACTTGCTCAGTTATACCTTAATGATATCAGCCAAAATAGAATAGACTATTTCAGCTTAAACCATAATGTGTTGACCACAAATGCTACTTATCAAAACTGCCATTTTACAAAACTGGATACAGGGTTAAAGAACTAGAACGAGAAATGACCAATCTCGGATTAATAAACTTAGAAACCCAAATTCTCACGCTCAGGAATCAAAATCAAAATAACTTCAACTCACAAGTTTCTGTACATAAGGTGCCACCACAACATGTTTTTCATGTAACCAAGACAACAGCACCAAATCAATGGATGCAACAAGCACAACCTCAGCCATTATTCCATCATGGTGTACCGGCTCCTCCACCGTTTATGTATAGACAATCAGATAGAATACCAGAAGCTTCAAGACTAACTCAGAGACCTAATATTAATAAGCAAGTTCAACAAGCTCAAATGTTCAATCCTATACCAAGAGAACTTGTAACTCAGTAACCGACCTCAGTAATAACTGTATTGCTGTCAACCAAACATCGTCTCAACATTTTTTGTTTAACCAATCATACAGAACTTAAACAAAAGGCAATGTTGAATCCAACGTGCAATCTAAAGATACTGGAGATGTAAGTAACACACTGAGCAATGATAGTAAAAACAGTTTTGCTGTCAGAGAAGACTTGAAATTTAAAGTTCCTGAAGATAGATATAACACACTGAGCAATGATAGTAAAAACAGTTTTGCTGTCAGAGAAGACTTGAAATTTAATGTTCCTGAAGATAAAAATAACACATTGAACCAAAAATAGTAAAAATAGTATTGCTCTCCGCATAGAAAATGTTATAGAGAAAGTTCCAAATACTTCTATACAGGATCGTCATTCTACAGTTTCAAACTTACCGCACGATTCTCATCAAAACATAAAATTCATCCCATCAAACGACTCATCTGCTACTAAGAGTTAAAACTTTTTTGCTGTTAAAAATTTGAAGGAAGCAAAGAATTATCCCAAAGCTGTTCAACCGCATCCAAATCATCCTGTTCACAGTGGGCTAAAAAATGGAACTTCTTTTTTAGACAAAGGACAAACCATTCTCCTAGATCCAGACATATCTACCCCCCTGTGAATCGAAAGATGTAACCCTGGAAAAAGCAAGTTCACTACGTATTGTCTCCTTCAATATTAAAGGCTTCATTTCTAACAACAAGAGTGCACACGCTGAAATGTCTCGCCTTCTTTATTTATCATTGATATTATGCTGATAGTCGTAAATATAAAGCTTTATTACAACTGTCACATCAACTCAACATTTACTAAAAAAACTAAACATTGATCAAAGGTCAGAGGAACCATGCCAGGCGTACATGTACAGCTAACAATTCTTTCATACAACAAATACAGTTGACCTATTGCTTATAAATTAAGAAAAACAGACCAAAACACAAATACATAAAACTTAGTAATAAACCGTAAAAATGAGGTCAAGGTAATATATAACCTGCACGACTGACATATAGATCATAAAATATTTCTATACACCAAATATAGTTGACCTATTGCATATAGTAAGAATAAAAATAAGAATAAGAATAAGAATTTTATTAGTTTGAAATCCAAACAATAGGATTGTTACTAAAATACACAACAAAAAACAAACAAACAGGCATATTAAAATTACAAAACGATAGTCAATAAACAGTTACACTACAAACATGTAGCATTGAAAGAAAAACAAAAACATAGATTAATAGTATTAATTATAATACTATTTTTGACAGCATGCCTCCTCTTTAAAGTTATGTATTAAAATATTATGCTTATGTATCAAAAATTATGTGATAATATACATTACACAGTTCATATATTGACATTATAATTGTTTCTCTCATTATACATTTCACTTATGTAGTTAACAATGATAAGTAAAATATTAAAAAAATAAACCAAAACTCAAAAACTTAACTTTGACCACTGAACCATGAAAATGAGGTCAAGGTCAGATTACACCTGTCAGCTAGATATTTACACCTTACAATCATTCCATACACCAAATATAGTAGACCTATTGCATATAGTATAAGAAAAACAGACCAAAACACAAAAACTTAACTAAAACCACTGAACCATGAAAATAAGGTCAAAGTCAGATAACACATGCCAGTTGGACATTTACACCTTACAGTCCTTCCATACACCTAATATACTAGACCTATTGCTTATAGTATCTTAGATATGGACTTGACCACCACAACTAAACCTTGCCACCGCCGGATCACTATCCCTATATCGAGCTTTCTGCAAATAAAGTTGCAGGCTAGACAAACATTACTTTAATGAACTGCTCATTCAGAATTTCTCACCTTCTCAAGACATATTGATGATGATGAACCAATGTCCCCAATTGGTCGACCGAGAGGACATGATGGTATTGCAATCTTATACAGAAAATCTATGTCTTCAATGTTTTCTCAACTTCCAGACGGAAACAACAGAGTTCAAGCTATTTAAATATCTACAACCAGATATCCTACTTGCCTTATTAATGTTTATCTTCCTTCTAGAGGTTTCGATAGTGGACACGATGCTAATAAATTATCCTCAAGTATCAAGAAAACCACTCAATTATTAAAGCAGGGGACTTTAACGCCTCGTGCATCAAACATCAAAAGGACTCCCAAGATGAACTGTTCAATCATTTTTGATAAGAGAATCGAATGGAACTTCCAGTTAAATACCCAACTGATCACACATATTTTCAAGGAACATCTAGATCACAATTTGACTACATATTGGTCAAATTTGTTGAGAACAATATAAGATTAAAAGTACTTATTCAGGTTAAAATTCTACGTGAAGGTCACAACACCTCTGACAACTATCCTGTGTCTGTCGATCTCTGTATAGAACTAAGGGCTAGTCGGAAACAGTACAGAGGACATGTCTGTACCAAAATTAACTGGGGAAAAGTTAATAAGGATAACCATAATATTGTCTAAAAGTACAGGAAGTACTTAAGGATAGAAAATACCTTAACATTAGAACACCATATGGAATAGATCAAGCTACAAATCAATTACTTACTGGTTTAAATAACGCATTGGATACATGCTAACCTCGAAGAAAATTAAAATTTATTAGAAGGAAAAAGATAAGCTGGTCATCTAAACTGGCCAATCCCGTCAGTAAATCAAAAAGGCATTCTTCCTGACCTCTGGAAAAAAAGCAGGATCTCCTCCTTCTTAAGATTATATATATAACATACATAGGCTTGATGCTAAACGTATAGTAAGATCAAAACAAAGACAACAAAGGGCTGACAAAAGAAATCTGTTACGGACAAAGAACTATTCTTTAGATTAAAAAAAAAACTCCTCCCAATTCACTCATACTCTGCAGACTCCAGATAATGAATATATGATATGAATGAACTCTTTAAAGAACATTTTGCAAACTTAGCGAAAACAAATGCGAATCATTTTTTCGATAAAGAACATGACAATTTGGTCAAATTATATGCAGAAAAAATAGTAAAATTATGTAAAAATGAAGACATAACTGTTCAACCTGTTACCTCCTCTGAAATTTCAAAACTTATTTCACAATAAAAAAACGGAAATCTGGAGATGTAGACGCTTTAACATCAGAACATCTTATATACGGAGGTATAGCTCTATTTGACTACCTGACAACTCTGATCAATAACATATTCTATACAAAACATGTACCTGCTGCTATAAAAAAGGGACTTCTAACTCCAGTCCATAAAAAAGTCAAGGTGCCAACAATTCCATCAAATTATAGAGGAATAACTGTCATCTCTATCCTATGCAAAGTCTTAGAACTCTACCTACGAGCTAGAATTGAAGGTACCTTGAATAAGCAACAAAATAGACTACAGAACGGTTTCACAAAAGGTGCTTCCTCAATAAACATTGTTCTTTTAATCACCGAAGCAATGAACGAAGCAAAAGATAATAATGAAAAAATTATCTAAATCACCCTAAATGCAGAAAAAAACATTCGATGTCAAAGATCACATGCATCCATTTTGGAAACTATATCACCAAGGAATTACAGGCCCAACCTGGTTACTGACTCCAGAAAAATCTCAAGGATGTATCTCGCAAGCTTTCACAAACGAGCAAGGAGTAATGCAGGGAGGTATTTTATCTTTTAACTTCTACAAAGCATACAATGAGAATATCCTAGATACACTTGAAGCAACAAATATTGGATTTAAGATCGGAACCAATTACTTAGGTTGTCCAACGTGTGCAGATGATATTATGCTATGAGCAACTTCTGAACAGGGTACTCAGGGGCGGATCCAGCCGTTCTGAAATGGGGGGTTCCCAACCCAGGACAAAGGGGGGTTCAAATTATATGTCCCCATTCAAATGCATTGAGCGGCTAAAAAAAGGAAGGTTCCGACCCCAGACCACCCCCCCTGGATCCGCCAATGATACATCAACTCAACTCCGTATCATTGAAAGCTGTACAAGAAATGATAGAGTGAAAATCAATAGTAAAAAAAAGAAATATTATTGATCAATAAAAAGAACAAAGAATCAAACCTTGAACTCTTTTCACCGAGAAGATAAGCGAAAAACAGACCATAACACATCTGGGTATTGAAAGACAAGACATACATACCCTAAATGTAGTCAATAGAATCTCTACTGCTAGAGCTACCATGTATTGTCTCAAGGGAGCTTGTTTATATGGAATAAACGGAGTAAATCCATTGATTTCATATAAACTGTGGAGAACATTTGTCAAACCAAGAATGCTATACGGCTTTGAAATTCTTAATTTTACCAAGACAGACATTTATAAATTGAAAAATTCCCAGAAAAAGACATGTAAACATCTGCTATCTCTACCACAACGAACTACAGACGCTGCAATATATATTTTGCTCGGTGTAGAATCCATTTAACAACTCATCTAAAAGGCAATGATTCTCTTTTCCTTAGAATTTCAAAACATACAAATTCAATTGAGCATAAAATAGGAATCAGACAATTAGCAACAAAAGATAAGAACTCCAACAGCTGGTATATAAAAGTGGAACGTATGTTCAAGTCATATGGATTGCCCTCTGCGCATCAGATAGTTTTAAATCAAACGAAAAACTGGAAAAGATTGACCCATGATATAATAGATTCAACTTGGAAACCAAATTGGTCTGAGATAGCTGAAACAAAATCAACATTAAATCATATGGAAATAAGCAAATGGAATTTCCGTAATTCCAAATAATTGTTGGAGCACTGTCAGAGACAACACGAGAGATATTGCTATAGACATAATTAAATCCAGAATACTGACTGGGACGTATAAAACTCAAAGGATAAACAACCGCTTTGATTCAACAAAATCTGCAGACTGCAAACTATGTATGGAAGAAACAGAAAACTATAAACATTTTCTTATTAACTGCAAAAGCCTAAACTCTGTCAGAAAAATTTACCATGTCAGACTCAAACATTTTATGATTGAAAATCAGATCAACTACAACTGCATCTGATTCATTGAATCTGTAATTGTTCTACTCCTATTATTAGTTTTCTGTTCCATCAACCGTTGCATACCAAAATCTCAACTAGTAGCTATAGAAAGAATTTGCAAAGACTGAGTATATGCATTACATACCAAGAGAGCAGAATTTCTGTGAAAGATAATAAACATTTGTACTTGACTCTTTGCTGGTAAACATCACATCATATAAAAATCTAGCTAGTGTCGGTCATGAGAATGGATATAAATAAGAACATTTTATTAATGATAGTTTTGTTTGTCATTCCACTCTTCAATACTTCATTGAAATAGAGAGTTTAACCTGTTGCTGAATGATAAATAATATCTAAACTATGACCCTCAATGTTCTATTTTTAACATAAATAATAATAATACATGTTAAAAGCAAAAAATAACATGGGTTAATGAGTTTTTAGATTTTAATGAAACATCTAATGAGGAACCTCGCTTGATTGTTAACTTTTTATCATCACTGACATAAATAAATCTTATCACATATTTTTATCTTTTAACAAGTGGACATTTTTAAACTTATTAATTTTAAGTTTTCTCCATTTTTGAATTTTAAAATCTAATGTTTTAAGCTCATGGCAGTAAAATCTGTACAGTATAAATACAAGTTTTACTTTTTATCCTTATTTTTTTTGCTTTACTAAAACAAAGTTACATATTTAAACTTAATAGAATTTAAATATTTTATATAAAGTACGCATTTTAAAAAATTATCCAACCTAGTATATTTTTAATGCGGTGACCCTACAAATAGGATGTATTTCCGAAGAAGAAGACAGGTGGCAGTCATACTTGGTTGATCCTGGGGTACGTAGAGGGCGTACGCTACACTTTGATCGCCAAAACAGTTTCTCATTGTTCTCACAACTTATATGATTATAAAAACGTTAAAAAACATTCCGCTCTATATACACTTTATAAAATGAGCCTCCTCATGGGGTTTGTGATTATGCAAATTTTGGAATAGAAACCTATGTTAAATTCAATTTGAACAACACTGAATGATCTGTTAACACAACTGAGATGTGGAGTTCTTCCTTTGAGGCTATAGACTTGAAGATATAACGGCGAGCATCCAAATGAACGCTTATGCACGTTTTGTAACAGCAAATCAACAGAGGATGTGTGTCACTTTATTCTCCTCTGCTCCTTATACAATGACTTGATAGAAAGTACTTTTTATTATATCTTTTCCGACAATGAATCACGAAATATGACCAACGATGAAAAGATTTCCTTTTTGACGACAAACTATCCTAGAAAGCTAGCTATGAATACAGTGAAACCGTTCCGGCATAGACTTTACGTGTTATATACATACAAAACTTGATAACAGTATATTGTAATTTCTAATTTAATAATGTAGTTGACAGTAATGAGAGTATTTGACTGTAATATTAAAGTTTAAAAAGGTTCATTCATCATGTTCATGGTCAATTTAAATATTTTCCGTTTCTGTATTATAAATATTAATGTATTAGTTATTCAACTGGAAATTTACTATGTCGATATTTAAATTTTCTTATTTTTATTCAAATCTCAATTCGTCATCATGAATTAATTTTGAAATAAATTGTTCTATTTTTTTCATTATTTTGTTTGAAATCCGTGATCAAACATGTCAAAGAAATACGTTTTATGATTTGAAAGTGACTTATAGACCCAATAGGTCGGGTGTTTTTCATTTTCTATATAATATATTTGTATTTTGTTAAACTGTTATTACACATATCACTACAATAAAAATTTTTAAGATAGGATTTTTTTAAGATAGGTTGCAGTCGTACTGGTTGATCCAGAGGAACGTAGAGGGCGTACGCTACACTTTGATCATCAAAACAATTTCTCATTGTTCGCACGATTTATATGATTATAAAAACGTTAAAAAATATTCGGCTCTAAATACACCTTATAAAATGAGCCTCCTCATGGGGTTTTTGATTATGTGATTCATATTGCGGCAAAACATTTGTGATTGTGTGATTACTTGGACATCCCCATGAGGGGCCTCTCTTATCGCTTGTTGTCCGTCATTACTGGACATCACATAGCCTTTGATTCTCGAAAAAAATTAAGTCACAATAGAAAATGTCTGACGCCACAAAGGAAAATTGACTGTTGTATTACGTCAATAGTTCAAGTGTCGCATATTCCTAAATAGCGAAAAGGTTTGTTTCCGCTCGTCGGTAGTAGATAGATTCCGTTTTCTGAAATAACGACGCCCCCTCGTTTGAAAGATCATGGACTCGTCCTGAATCTTGTATATTGACTGCTCTTTGGTCTTATTTGTTAAACAAATACATGGAAAATGCTGCTTAGAAACAATTTCGTAATGGGACATTCCATTCAATATATGAAAAATTTTAGGCAAATTTTATAATTAAGTCACAATAGAAAATGTCTGACGCCACAAAGGAAAATTGACTGTTGTATTACGTCAATAGTTCAAGTGTCGCATATTCCTAAATAGCGAAACGGTTTGTTTCCGCTCGTCGGTAGTAGATAGATTCCGTTTTCTGAAATAACGACGCCCCCTCGTTTGAAAGATCATGGACTCGTCCTGAATCTTGTATATTGACTGCTCCATGGTCTTATTTGTTAAACAAATACATGGAAAATGCTGCATAGAAACAATTTCGTAATGGGACATTCCATTCAATATATGAAAAATTTTAGGCAAATTTTATAATTAAGTCACAATAGAAAATGTCTGACGACACAAAGGAAAATTGACTGTTGTATTACGTCAATAGTTCAATTGTCGCATATTCCTAAATAGCGAAAAGGTTTGTTTCCGCTCGTCGGTAGTAGATATATTCCGTTTTCTGAAATAACGACGCCCCCTCGTTTGAAAGATCATGGACTCGTCCTGAATCTTGTATATTGACTGCTCCATGGTCTTATTTGTTAAACAAATACATGGAAAATGCTGCATAGAAACAATTTCGTAATGGGACATTCCATTCAATATATGAAAAATTTTAGGCAAATTTTAATCACTCACGTGCTTTGATTTGAACCCCTCAGATGCCAAATTGTGCCAGCATTCCCTCAATTTTACATGTTAAGACAACCAAAGACCCAACAGAAACAAAAATGGGCAACCTTCAGATATATTTTAAGCCAATCGGGCATAAGAAATGGCTTTTGATATCCCTCAGAAAAAAACCCATCCACCCCTTGTAAGATATTAAATTACTCTGAAACGTCCAATGTACTAGTACTAAATGTGATCATGTGAACAGTTTTCTTGAAAGAAAACAACAAATGTTGCATTCCAAAACATTATTCGATTTGCAGTATGAAGATCACATAGAAAAAAATAAGAAAAAAACTGACATTTGGTTGTCAATCGGAAATACTTATACAAATAAAGTATAAGTGACCGCTGTCGACAACAAACTAGCAATTGATAGTAATATAAATCGTAAACAAATAAAATTGAGAATGGACATTGGGAATGTGTCAAAGAGACAACAACCCGACCACAGGGCAGACAACAACAGAAGGTCACCATCAACGTTGTTTGTAGTAAATTTATGGAAGTATATTAACACAGAAAAACACAAAAAAAATATTACAGTAAAAAGAAAACAAAAAGATACCAGAGTGACCTTCAAACTAATAAGCCGAAAACATACTGACAACGCTATGGCTTAAAAAGAGAAGACCAACAGACAAATAATAGTACACAAAAAACTTAGAAAACTAAAGACTGAGCAACACGAACCCCATAAAAACTCAGATTGATCTCATGTGCTCCGGAAGAATTAACAGATCCTGCTCCACATTCGGCAACCGTCGTGTAGCTCATGTTAGTACAAAACACATTCAGGAAACTAATTTATGTCTAGGACATCATTCAAACGGTATAATCAATGGTACATTTGCGTGTACAATCAATAAGGAAGTTATGTTTAAATCTTTGTTAGATTGTCCTTTAAATAGATTTACCTTTGTAAGCTACCTATTGAAAGAACACTGATAGCTATTACTTGTTCATCAAGTCATTTACGGGGCGATACACAAAGACGATTGAAAAACCTGTAAAACTTGATTTTAAGTTTATTTTAAACCTATAAATGTGTGCATCTTACAAGGCTCAGCAAGTTTGTATTACGAAGTACAGCTATTCTATTTGGTTTGCTATGAATTGAATTAATAACTAGGTAAAATCGTGGCTTACAAAGTTGTCTTCTCATATTTAAGAATGAGGTATCCAATGGGGATATAAACGTGTAACATAAGATATATTTTATCATGTAGTAGCAGAAGGAGGCTTTCATAGATTAGGGAGGATACAGAGGTATAAATTTAAAAAAGAAGGCGGTCAATATTAAAAAAAAAATAAAACATAAAACACAAGTTTCAACACAAGTTTCAACATATGATGCATCCCTGATAAGCTCATGTTCCCATTTTATTTTCTTCTCACAATGACCATTTAATATAACACACAATTAGGTAACATTACGATACCTAAAACACTGTCTGAATAAGGAAAAGTAAAATAAAAAAAATGCCGAACTCAACGAAGATATCAATTCGGAAAGTCCCTTATCAAAAAGCAAAATCAAAAACTAAAATACATCAAACAAATAGAAACCAACTTTCATAGTATATTTATATTTAAAATATATATTCAACAGAGCTAAATAAAATTACCTTTAAAAGTAGTCTTCTTGGATAAAAAGAATATCCATTCTCGTTTCCTTTATAAACATTGCCGATTGCCGACAAGTCATTTCTACATACGGGTATCTAGTATGTAATGCAAGCCTCATCAATGCAATACAACAACTATGTTTATTGAACCGAAAAGATTAACTTTAAAATAATTTTGTACATAATGTAAACTTGTTTTTGCTTTTAATAATAGCGTTTACTTATAATGCGAATCTTTCTGAAATAATGCAAAAATTTGAGTCATCTTTTTCTTATCTAAATTACAAAGGGAACAGTTGTAAAAGAGGGACGAAAGATACTAAAGGGACAGTCAAACTCATAAATCGAAAATAAACTGACAACGCCATGGCTAAAAATGAAAAAGGCAAACAGACAAACAATAGTACACATGACACAACATAGAACACTAAAGAATTAACAACACGAACCCCACCAAAATCTAGGGTTGATCTCAGGTGCTTCGGAAGGATAAGCAATTCCTGCTCCACATGTGGCACCTGTCGTGTTGCATATGTGATAACAAATCCGGTAAATAGTCTAATTTGGTAAGTCACATTCATGATAGGGAAGGGGATTGTAGTAACGACGTAAGGAACATATCCATTATCCTTTGTGAAACGGTTATTCCATAACGGTCAACCAACTTTTTCACTTACATCTTGATAATCAATGTCTGCACCATTCTGTAGACATAATTTTAAGGCGTCTATGTCTCCATCCTGGGCAGCTGTAATAACTTCCTGTAAGTAAAAATTGTAATGAATGTCCTTACTGTTAACTCAGGTAATAATTATGTATTCTTTTGTATAGCAATGACTACATAAATCAGTAGTATCCTTCCTTAATAAAACATTCAGACAGAGAGAAATTCTATAAATAGCATGTTATTGTTGAAATTTATGCATTTTATATTATCAAGAAAAAGAAAAATTGTTAACCTTCGAAAAAATATTTTTTATAGAATCATGGACTAGATTTGGCATGTCCTTGATTTTTCTTTCTTGTAATGTTTTCTGGACTTTGACCTTTGTCCTTTAAAAGACATGTAATACACTTAGTCCTTAGCCCCTACTTTTGTCTTTATTAAGACATGTAGTTGTGTTTTTCATTCACTTAGTCCTTTAATTGCCCCTAAGGAACTTTCTCATCCTTTTTACATCAAAACAGTAGAAATATCTCTTCACCTCCTTACAGAGAAAATTTTATAAATGTATGTAGACTGAATAAATGTAGATGTGGGTTATAATAAAGCAATGAGACTGTAAAAGAGGGACGAAAGATACCAAAGGGACAGTCAAACTCATAAATCTAAATAAACTGACAACGCCATGGCTAAAAATTAAAAAGACAAACAGACAAACAGACAAACAATAGTACACATGACACAACATAGAAAACTAAAGAATAAACAACACGAACCCCACCCAAAAATAGGGGTGATCTCAGGTGCTTCGGAAGGGTAAGCAGATCCTGCTCCACATGTGGCACCCGTCGTGTTGCTTATCTGATATCAAATCCGGTAAATAGTCTAATTCGGTAGCTCACATTCATGAAAGGGAATGGGATTGTAATTACGACGTAAGGAACATATTCGATATCATTTGTGAAACGGTTATTCCATAACGGTCAACCAACTCGTGATGGCGTCCGTAAAATTTACGAAGGGATGATTTCAACTTCACCATTCGGAACTCTTGGTTTCATAGCTTTCTGTAAAATGGTGACAGTTGCATACATTTAATTTTATCTCTCTATTCATTTATTTCAAAGTGAAAGACTGGAGTGTTGATAACATATATATACATGACATTATAATCATGATAATGACCAGAACAATAAAATTAAAAAAAAACAAAAAAAAACTGTTAATGAGCGTCTGGATGGGGGTCCTTCATTTATGCATTCTTTGATTTTTTAAATTTTCCTCTATTTTATATATATATTATGTTGTTTTTCAATTCTTCTCTATTCTATTTAATCGCAACCACTCTTGTGTACGTGTTGATGGTTTTAATTCTCATTACATCACCAATGAAGTGGGATTGATGCAGGGCGATGTGTTATACTTGCTTAGTTTAGTTTAAACATATTTTATTTGCGTAAATGTGCAAAAGGGAAGAGACACAAGTTAATCAAACTTATAAAGTCTTCTCCCATAACAATTTATAACATTAGAATATTTACAAAGCATGCATACAAACAATACATTATGTATATATATATAAATCATTTGAACTCTGAAAAGGTGGTGTGTGGTGATGTGAGTGGTAATACACAATATGCATGTATTTGCTCTTTATAATATGTTACATTACACAATTAGAAACCTCTTAGACTCTTTAATAAATTCATATACATTCTTTATAATTCTTTCATTTTCAACATTAGTTAAAGACTTATCGCCGGAGGTTAAGGTGTTCAAATTTAGTAGAGAGTTGTCTCGTAACCAATTTAGATTATTAAATAATTTGGTTCTTATATTCGAATATTTAGGACAATAAAAAAAGAAGTGACGTGAATCTTCGAACTTAGCACCACAACTACAAGACGGATCTGAAATAATATTGACTCTGTTAAGATTATACTTGCTTCATTATATGTCAACGATTGTGAAAGAGCTTTCATTAATGGTAATACCATACCATATGAGATGAAAGGGTTGCATTTATTTCTACTTATGTATGCTGATGATATCGTCATTTTCTCAGAATATTTTTTAGGGTTACAAAATATGCTTGCTACATTATACCTTTGTACCGGAAGCTAATGTATCACTAGCCAATCAAATGATGTTACGGACGGTAAACAAAGACGATTGAAAAACCTGTATGACTAGTTAAAAGATAAGTTTATGAATACGAGCATATATGCACATCTTACAAAAAAAAATTGTATTAAAGGAGACGTGACACGATTCTTATATTAAATCAATAAGACAATAACAATCAAAACCAAGGAGTAAATAAATATTAGTCTTAAAACATGTTTTATAGTATAATGCCTGGTCAATAGACATTAATCTGGTCAAACAATTCAGCGCTTGTCATTATGATTATTTAGATAACTTTCACATGATCGTGTTTACGTTCGTGGTTACAAGCTGAAAATGACTTCTAACTGAACGATAACGATACAGTTTAGACAGTATTGGCAGCAGTCTGTCCGATTACCGACACATTACAAAGGCAATCGACCTCTTCAATTTGAGTAAAGGTAACTTAGACAAGAGCCCAATAATGACGAATTTACAGACAATACCAATTGGATTGTAACCATACATATGGATTTGTCACATAAATAGATGATTTAATAAACAAATTATGCATTTTTTAAAACTTAATAAAACTACTATAAATCATGATTAAGAATATGAATTTCTAATTATTGATAATCAATTTGTTGGTTTTTTTTGTTACGTAGAGACTTTTAATATGTATCAATTATCCAAAATCTAAGTTTTTCCTTGTCTTTTCTTTAACAGTATTAACATGAACTTTTGCCAGAGAGACAGTCCCTCATTTAAGGGATTTTTCTCTTTTGGGGATTGTTCTCAACCTGTTTATCTTCGCGATTGCTTGCGCATGTCTTTTCCGTTGTTTAAGTACTTTTTTTCAATTTCAACGATTTCAATATAACAATTGACTTAATTGACCTAGAATGTGACAAATCGCCCCACTGGTAAATCGCCTTAAAATCGACCGACTCGTATTTACCAACTCGCCCCACTTATGAAAGAAAAGGGTAAAATCCCATTGAAAAAGGGTCTGCCAACTCGAAAACTAAAGAATGAATTATAAAAATTAAGTCTGTGACTTATTCAAATTTAAATCAAATATAATTAATTTACAAATTAATATCAAGTAACTGATCTAATTTTTTGTCGCATGTGCCATTATACCACATTACTTTGTGTTTCATTAACAATTAAGCACATTGCTTTTTATATCATTGAAAATTATACCACATTTCTTTTTGTCTCATTGCTTTATATGTATATGAAAGTTTTCAATGATTATGATATATTGCATTATGATTCATTTAACAGAGTTCTTTTCAATAGTTATGCAAATAACTAGGCTTACAATAATAAAATTATTCTCCAATAATACGAACATTATATTTAAGTTTAAAATTTCCGAAAGTCAAACACCATTTAATCTCCGTAATAATAATAAAAGATTTTTTTTTTGTATGCTGTGTAGATAATTTTTTCATTTCAATGGGGCAAGTTGGCAGGAGTAAAACAAACCGGATTTAACCCTTTTTATACGTGGAACGATTATATATATATATATTGGGGCGAGTTGGGAAACCAGTCTTGGTCGATTTTTGGGGCGAGTTGGTTAAAAAGTGGGGCGATTAGATGTGGGGCAATCTGCCAATGGGGCTTCCGAATTTTCCTTATCACTATCGTCATGTGCGTTTCTCTTCGTCCGATTTATAAACGAAATATTGAAATTTGACGGTCCACCTTGTTTGTCAATGAAAACATTTCAGCGAGGCGCGATTTTATAGTGCGGAACCGTAAAAAATCTTGAATTTGAAAAAAAGCCGACCACCTCCGAAAAGGAAAAGATGGTCGGCTTTCAAAAGAAGATGGTCCGCACACCCGGCTTAAATGCGGAATAGAAAAAAAAATTACAACAGCAGATTCCTAATATAAACGAAAGATTGCAAGCGTTAATCAGCACCCGACTACTTTTCTTTAAAAAAAAGCAATAACTGCAAAACTTTAAAACTATCTTCAAACCTTTGGTCTTTCTGACACATTATCTTTCTATGTCCTTTCATGGATACAAAACATTGTTACCTCAACAGTTGATTGTTTGCAGCGGTTGTTGGGGAAGGAAATTATGATTTGTTTGTGGTTGTATAGTCATGATTTAAAAAAGGCGGTTAATATTTGTTTTCACGAATAATAGACAGCCGGATATATATGCATCATATGATTGTTCAATCACACGAAAGAGAGTGCGCACAGTTTTGTTGTGTTGTTTCACCAAACCGCATAGAAAATAGACGATTCGAAAGAAAATAACTAGCGTGAAGAACTTGCAAATACATTTTTTTGAAATTGAAGAACATGTATCGTCGGAGTAAATCGCCGATGGCCTTCAAACTGAACTCTTTAAAATAGTTTTGTCAGAACTTCAAAACTTTAAGAAATTCTAAATTAGGATAACTTGCCTTTTGTTATAGAAAGTGACTGTAATTGTGCTATAGCATTAACCATTGCCAAAATCTGCTGTGAAAAATTAGCTTCTCAATGTTTTATTTCTAATATTGGCTTTAGAACACTGTCGTTTTAATCCCGCTTTTGTAAGTCTGTTTAGCAAGGCAATAATATTCTATTTTCTTTAATGTTTTGATGCGTCATTTATGTTTTGTAATATTGATTGTGAGACATAAATGAACTATGTACAAATGTACATGGTATTGTCTTATAAGAGGTCTATTGTTATTGTTTTTATTCCATGTTAAAAAGATGTTTTTTACATGTGAAATACTTTCACTCAACATGATTTAATATATATTAACAAAAACATTTAGATTTTTCTACATATTAGTGGTTTGTAGGACACATATTAACAGGACCTTAATTACGATAATATTTCGTTCTGAAAATTTGAAAAGTTAACTTATAGAGTGGTTTATTTCTTTCAAACAAGAATAAGAAAGCAATCCACTTGCCACATCAAAAATATCAATAAATACCAAAGCGTAGCAAAAATGAAATAAATGTTGTGCACTACATATACACATAAAACCAAAGATGAATAACTGGATCTTCCATCGCTGTATTGGATACCTAAGCTTTATAAATGTCCTTACACACAACGGTATATTGCTGGGTCTTCCAAGTGCTCCACGAAACATCTTTTTAAATTATTAACATCTATTTTATCAGCAATCAAAGCCGGGCTCTAAAGTTATTGTGAAACTGCCTATTCTAGAGATGGCGTGAATCAGATTTGAATACTAAAAAAATCCAACGATCTTTTATAGTACATACGATTTACGACTCTCTCACCTTGCAATACTATTAAAACATTTGACTTTTCTACACTTTACACAAGTATTCCATTGCAAACTAAAAGACAAATTGAAATAGTTTGTAATACTTTGTTTCATTAAAAAGAAAGGCGAACGTAGATACAAGTATCTTGTCTTTGGAAGGGAAACATCCTACTTTGTAAAGACTCACTCTGATTCAAACATAAAATTCTCTGAAAACTGACATTATAAAGATGACAACATATTTCTACGTTTGGAGGACAGACTGTTGGAATTCCAATGGGAACCAATTGTGTCCCTCTTCTCGCCTGACGTGTTTTTTATTACTATGAAGCTGACTTCATACAGGACCTTCTTATGAAAAATTATAAGAAGTAAATAGTGTCCATATATCTCCCAATTGAAACGATATTCCCGGGATTGTGTTTCTATCATGATTTTCTTAATAGAGGATTGTTGATCACAAAGAAGCTTTTAAACAAAGCGTTCCACATGGTGAAGTTAACATCATCCCTTCGTAAATGTTATGGACGTCATCACGAGTTACTTTACCGTAAGGGAATAACCGTTTCACGTATATGATGATATCGGATATGTTCCTAAAGTCGTAACTACAATACCCTTCCCTTTTCACGAATGAGACTTACCGAATTAAACTATTTACCGGATTTGAAAAAAAAAGCGACACGACGGGTGCCATATGTAAAGCAGGATCTGCTCACCAATCCGGAGTACCTGAGATCACTCCAAATGTTGGTGGGGTTTGTGTTTCATAGTATTTAGTGTTCTATGTTGTGTATTTTGTACTTTAAGTAGTCTCTTCGTCTTTTTTATTTTAGCTATGGCGTTGTCAGTTTATTTTCAATCTATGAGTTTGAATTTCCCTCTAGTATCTTTTGTCCCTCTTTTTTTAAACAATAACCATTACAACGATTTGGATAAAAACAATCAAAGACAAATAAGACATTCATTTACCGATTAGATGTAATGGAAACCGTCAATATATCATGACAATAAGAAAAATAATTACTCTGTCTTAACATGTTTAATTCATAATCATGTTTATGAAAACATTTTTGCAATTGTGTATTTCTTAAAGTCATGTATCTATTTGTTCATTTATAAAGATTAAGTTGGTTATATGATATTTTGTTTTCGTAGTTGATCCCGCCACCAGTCTCTGTAAATACCTATGGTAAGATAGTTTAATAATAGGTATGCATGACTCAGCTGATAAAAGTCGGTGAATAGAACGTTCTCGAAGGTTACATACCGTCTTGAAAATGAAAAATTATATGTAACATAATTAATAGAATTATATTGAATATCATATTCAATTTAATAGATTACGTTGACGATCATGCATTGCTAAAAATAAATGCAAATACTCAAGGATAAAACTTTCCCAAAATTTAAGTTTTTTAAGGTTGTGATATATTCTGTCGTTTCCACAGCATGTACGTTATGCCGATTCGATGCAACTGACAGATGTTACTTTGGTTAAAGCTTACTTCTGTTTTCAATGACACACTAAGTAGACGATTTGCAGACGATTCTCAAACTTGTCGTTTGTTTAATATATCAACACACTAAATATTGGTGACACTTTACATTTGATTCTGTTAGAATAACATGTTTAATGTATCACTTTTTTGTCCTTTGTACTTACAGAATCAAAAGCTTGAATGTACACATATGCAGTTTACTGAGTAATGTGATATTCTGTTTACTTTAATGATCACTTCTTCCAACAAGCTGTGATAAATATTTATTAAATAGAAATAGAAAGTCTTATTATATATCAAATATATATTACTAGGTCTAGAGAAACGATGATAGTCTTTCGAAAGGGGATGATGAAAAGCTTTATCATATGTTTAGTAGTAAATACAGTAGTTTTGAATATTGGATAACTAGCCTGCTATTTAATCCATATCCCGCAACTTTGATGCGCATCCTTTATCGCATATCCTTTATCACTACCCTACCCTTTATCACACCCTTTATCCCACCCCTACTTTATTTTTTATTTTTTTTACATATATACAACTATACAAAATACAAAACACAATTTTTAAAACAACAGCACGCAAATTGTAAGGTAACCAAGGTGCTTTGGATAGGTAATTGAGCAGTTCTTTTAAGGCTTTTAAAACAAGACAAAAGTAGAACTGAAGGTAACCCAGTGCTTTGGATCAGAAAACTGTTCATATAATATAATACTCTCCTGTTGAAATATATGATAAAGCGTATAACACATGGCAAAATCCGTATCACATGCCGTACCACCCTCGACCAATATCATCCCTCGGGCATAAAGGCCCTTGGGCTGATCTTGGTGTCTCGGGATGATACGACATATGATACGGATTTTGCCACGTATTATTCGCTATGTACCGTGTTAAGAGAGATCCACGTAAAATGCACCATTTCGAAAAAGAGCAGACTTATGTCGCTGCAACGCCAAATCTAGCACACACAAAGTGGAAATGGATTGATATAAGTTGCAATAACTTGTTTCCCAATCGACTATACATACATATGTTAAAACTATCAAATTTTAAATATTTAGGTAGTTATATGATATTTTGTTTTCGTACTTGATTAGGCCAACCGTCTCTGTAAATACCTATAGTAAGATAGTTTAATTATATGTATGAATGATTCAGCTGATAAAAATCGGTAACTAGAACGTTCTTGAAGGTTGCATACCGTCTTTATAAAATGACAAATCCTATGTAACATAATTAATAGAATTATATTGAATATCAGATTCCATTTAAAAGATTACGTTTACAATCATGCATCAATAGAAATAAAAGGAAATACTCAAGGATAAAACTTTCCCAAAATTTAAGTTTTTCAAGTCTCTGATATATTCTGTCATTTCTACAGCCTTTACGTTATGCCGATTCGATGTAACTGACAGATGTTAGTTTTGTTAAGGATTACTACTGTTTTTGATGACACACTTAGTAGACGATTTACAGACGATTCTCAAACTTGTCGTTTGTTTAACATATCAACATGACCAACACCAGCTATTGGTGACATTTTACATTTGATTCTGTTAGTATGTATGAATATTTTGTCTTTTGTACATACAGAATAAAAAGCTTGTACATATGCAGTTTACTGAGTAATGTGATATTCTGTTTACTTTAATGATCACTTCTTCCAACAAGCTGTGGTGAATATTTACTAAAATAGAAATAAAAAGTCTTGTTATATATCAAAAATATATTACAAGTATGGTCGAGAAAAACGATAGTAGTCTTTCAAAAGGGGATGATAAATAGCTGTAAGGTTTAAAAAGAAATCCACGTAAAATGCACCATTGAAAATTTGGGAAAAAGAGCAGGTTAATGCCACTGCAACGCCTCTCTAGTTCCCACAAAGTGGAAAGGAATTGATATAATTTGCAATAACTTGTTTCCCAATAGATTATAAAAACACGAGTTTAAACTATCAATTTTGTGTTTGGTAAATGAAATGGTGATCTAAGATAAATATATCTGGTTTATTTTTTATAATAACTATTATATTCTCTATGGTTAATTTGGATACACTAAAAAATAAAATTAAACTATACATTTATAGGTATGTTTTCGCCTTTGAGCTATGCAGACTAATACTAGCTGTCAGTTTTAATTTTCAATTGTCCAATTATGGGATTTTACATTTTAAAATGCAGTTTATAACACAAGTCAGAAAACTTTTTAGACTGAAGCTTCTTGAAACTGGTATTATTATGATTACTTAAATAAAGTTACACCAAGCAACAGGGTATAAATCAGAAGACTTATCAAATTGCAAATAATTTATACTCCCAAAACATATTAGAAATAAGGAATAGTAGGAGACAGACGAATAAGTGAAGATCCCAAAATATAAAAAAAAAGATGTTGTAAATGCGTGCGCAACACATTTAGTATAATAGTCTGCAACAAAACAGTTTATCATCGAGGAACTCCAATTTTAAGACGATATATACTGTTTACGCTGTTATGTAATATGTTGAAATTATAATTATACCTGTTCAAGTTTGATATATTTGTCGTTTCGTGTTGCACACAGATATTTAAATTTGCTTAATAATACAATGCAATTAACCTGATGATTGATCACACTATACATTAAGTTTTAATCGAACATTCAGTGTTGGTCTGTCCGTCCATCTGTTACTTCGAATCAAATATTTGATTACTCCATTGGAAGATATCTTTTAAACAGACGAATAAAACCACTTTGATTATAGGGGATATGACACTGTTTGAAATAAAAATGCATTTATTAATACAAAATGTTGGTTGATCAAAGTGTATATGCCTTTGTTTTACGTCAACGTTTAGGTCTGTATACGCTGTAATATTTTGAAGTCGAAACGTCAAGATTCTTGATAGCTGATGCTTTAAACAAAGTAACTTTCGGAATTGTTTGGTAAATTTGGAAATGTTTCATGAAATACAATTTTTTTATTATGTAGCAGCAGAACATTGCATCTTTTATTTGTTCTGAATCCTATTCTCAAATAGTGTCTTATATTCTATGTTTTGATAGTAGCATACATTTTGTTATGCTATTGTTTCAGAAAAGGGGAGAATGGTACCATTAAAACGTTTAGTCCCGCTGCAAATGTTTGCACCTGTCCTAAGTCAGGAATCTGATGTACAGTTGTTGTCGTTTGTTTTTATAATTTATACGTGTTTCTCGTTTCGTAATTTTTTCATATAGATTAGACCGTTGGTTTTCCCGTTTGAATGGTTTTACACTAGTAATTTTTTGGGCCTTTTATAGCTTTTTGTTCGGTGTAAGCCAAGGCTCCGTGTTGAAGGTCGTACATTGACCTATTATGGTTTACTTTTTTAAATTGTTATTTGGATGGACGGTTGTCTCATTGGCACTCACACCAAATCTTTTTATATCTATTGACATCACCTGGGGAGAATCAGAAAAAAAGGCTAGAGACAGAACTGGATGGCGATGTCTTGTGGCGATCTTATGCCCCGTCAGGTTCGAAGAGGATAGGTAAAGGGACATTTAGCTTCAGGCCCTGTCGACGATACTTGATATAAATGGACAAAGCCCCATGGGCATGGACAATCCGTCAACCATCCGGAACCAGATGAGGGGATGAAGGGGTGTTTTTTTTCAAAACGTTTACCATCTAATGCATAACATTGGACTTATTATAGTTCACGTGCATTAATTTTAACAACAAATACATAGTTAAATACATGGTGAAAAATACAAAAGAGTGTGACATACAATTTATTTTGGAATGTATAATATCGTTATAACATCCTTTGTTGACCTTGTACTTAAACTTATTTAACCTTAGAAACCAAAAATAACTTGTTTACCACATTGAAACCAGATTTTTTTCACATTTAATTGTCATTGATAGTGAGAAATACAGACCGAACGCGACAAAATAAATATCGTATGTTAAGGTATAGATATGACCGATTTAAAGTGCAGATGTTTGACGAATCTTATTACAAAGTTAGTTGGGTTTTCCTTTCAGTTCATTTACCTATAAAGTATTTTCTACAATATTAATTTATTTTAAACATCGAAAAATATTGTTAAATTTTTGTTGTGATTTTGACCAATTTAATACTGCATTGTTGAACCTTCAGACATCAGTTCTTTTTATATAATACTTTAACTCTATAAAACTGCTCCTGTTTTATAAAATACTGTAATTATATTCATTATACACGATCAAATTTCTCCTTTTTGTGTTTTAAAGATATTTTGATCTAGGTTCGTCTTGTACGGACACTTTTTTTTTCCAAGGGGAAACACATGCTTTATATATAGCTCGATTTTATTCCCCCTTTAATAGTCCGTAATCTTTTTAAAACAAATTTGATCCTACTAAATAGTATCTAATTTTGAGTTTGTTTTGATTATATAATAGCAATGGTATCGTACCAGATTTGCATTTTTGCAATTATATCCTAATATTCGAAAATCTGTAGCATCGTTCCGACGTTTAAAAAAACAAAAGAAACAAAAGTATTGCAAACCGTACATAGAACCAGAGCGCAACATTAACGGGACACATTACTTACAGAAGAAAAGGATAGTTTTGATATGAATATAAATACAAAAAGTAAACTAATGCAAAACAAGTATTCCGATATCTTGTTTAACGAATTATGGTTGCACTCACCTCACTTAATTGATTGGACACACGCCAGTTGAATCTGTCGTTATTAGTTTTGTATTGGGTTTAATTTCTATCAACTGGTTATACAATTTGTGAAAGTGTTGTGTATATATGAATTGTATGTATTTTTTAATAATATTGTCCCAAGATATCGTTTTCTTTTATCAGTCCTGTAAACATTTGTTTAAGTGGAGAATTTACAATGAAAACGTGTCCAAATTCTCCCTTCTTATCGCCCTATTGTCAGTAACTCGCGATTCAAAGGTTCGAGTATAGGTTATTTTTCTTTTGTAAGTGTAATATGATATATCCCCCTAATTCCACTTCTTTTATGATAAAGCCAGAGGTTTGGCATGCCACAAAACCAGGTTCAATCAACCATTGTTTCATAAAATGCCCTGTACCAAGTAAGAAAAATGGACATTGTTACATTAAAGTTCGTTTCTGTGTGTTTTACATTTCGGGGTTGTATTTCTGTTGTGTCGTAGTTCTCTTATAGTTGATACGTTTCCCTCAGTGTTTGTTTGTAACCCGGATTTGGTTTTTTCTCTATGAATTTATGAATTTCGAACAGCGGTATACTACTGTTGCCTTTTTTTAGTGGTATACATTAATTAATATTTGGCGTTTTAATAACAACCACGATAACAAAAAAACGTAAAAGATCATTGTCTTGTGTTCAAAGATGTTGAACCTTTAGCTACTTCTAATAATTTACTTGTATAGACCATGTAGACGTAAAGAACATTTGATTAACTGATTGTAAATAAATAATAATAAAATAAATCACATACTATAATATAAATCTGTTTTATATTTAAATTATCTAGTATAGTCTGTCATCATTGTTATTACTTTTAAAACATTATTTAGATGATGTAGCTTGATGATGATATTGAAACTTGATCATATTTAAATTTAAATGTCATTTATAGTGGAAAAAGTAATAAGCTTATAGCAACAACATGAATCTCGTATTTTAATTAATGTACATTGTATATGACCGAATTAAAGTTCAGCTGTTTGATGATTTTCCTTTGCAAAGTTAGTTAGGCGAAAATATTTAGATGGGTTTTCCATAAAGTTGAATTTTAAAGTACTCATTAACATATGAAATACTTTGTACCCGACACATTTATCTCAACATCAGGAGAAATAATTAATAATTCCTGGTGTGATTGAAAATTGATTTTAGGAGAATGGCTTTGTTATTACAGATATCAAGTACTTATTATTATTCAAACATAGGTTGTCACGTATTATTAACTTCTTAAATCATATTCCTATCACTTATTATTTAGGTATTGTGTTGGATACTTGTATGCACGTACCGAATGTGAACGATTTTGTTTTAGTTTTAATGGGAAGAATGAACCCATTCGTCTTGTACGTACGCATATGTCATGATGTAATAAACATATACTTAGACTAAATACTATATGATTTTTACTGTATGATAATAACATTAAGGTAGATTGATTGTATACCGCCATCTTGGATTGTTCAATCACAGTACAAAATCGGTCTAGTTATTTGTCCAAATCAGCAAATTTGGAAACAGATTTTAATTAAATGATTAGACTGTTTATTTATATAAAGGAAACTTGTTAATTTATTGTATTATTCAAAATATTTTAACAAATATCAACTTTTTTGTTTTTTAAAATCATTTTTTGCTAATGAGCCATTTAAGGGGAGATAACTCTTTTAGTACAAAATTTATACTAGATTGATAGGTTTTTTTTATTTTTACTTGTGGAAAGAAAACAAGTTCGGAAACACCATGTTTTCTTTTCATTTTCTTAAAGGGTATTATGAAACCTATCTTCTCACAATTTATTTCAAAATTCTATCTCATAGAAATTATTTATGCATTCTTATGTGTTTTTCCAGGAACAAACTAACCAAATTTAAACAATTTTCAACGACTCATAGCTTGAAAAAAAAGCACGGTGACCCATACTTTTTATTATATTTTTGAAAAAGCGATAGTAAAATCTTCATTTTGGCAAATTATAAGAAAATTATGTCTCAAAAAACATTTACTTATGATCTACCTTAAAATAAAGTTAACTCCATATTTTTCGAATTGGTGCTTAGCGGGCTGATATGAAAAGTGTATCACATGTTTCGATTGTTATCACATACCTTTTCGTGACGTTATCGCATAACATTCCTGTGATACTCGGCAAATTCCGGAAAATATTCATCAATGCTACATTTTCAGTGAAAAACATTCAGAGTAGTATACAAAACAATTATGTGGATACTGTAAAGTATATTGTGTAACATAATAAAATGAATTCTATATTTTGTTGATTCGTCCATATTCAAATACTTTTCCTTCTCTATTGAGACATGATAGGAAGATTTCATATCGAAGGTTCTTAATCTGGCGTAAGAAGTCCGTGAACGTTTCAATCTTTGAACTTCTATTTTGGAATCACGTAAAAGGATCAATATATGAATCTGTTATTTTTTTCCATTGTTGAAGCTTATGATAAAAAGATCATAGCATGTAATGTTCCATATCTCATGTATTATCAGCCCTCCGTCAATATCAGCCCTCGAGCCATGCGGCTCTTGAACTGATATTTCACCTCGGACTGATAATACATGCGATATGAAAATGCCATGTTTTAATCTGCCATTATCACACGAAAAGGATATCACATTCGTTAAGTCGGTTGAATTTGGGATACAATTAAGACGAAACCTGTTTGTCATGGTAGTCTAGACATATCGGATCAAATATTTCAGGCTTACATTTCCCATCTGGAATTTTTTAACAAAAGTTTTCTGCTCACAATGAAGCTATGAAACCAAGATTTCCTAGTCGAAATCTTCCCGTCACATTTTACGAACCCAATGACCAGTTGAATTACCTTTATGGAAGATTGACAAATTTTGCCAAGTATTTTCAGATGAGAAGATTTTTGTAAAAATAAACTACGACGGACGACGACGGACGCCGAGTGATGAAAAAAGCTCACTGGGGTCTTTGGGCCAAGTTTAGCTAAACCAAAATCTGTAAGCCACATTTGTGAAAAGGGAATGGAATTGTAGTTTCGAGATAAGAAACATATCCGATATCATATCATAACGGTTGTGAACTTATTTGAATCAAATTCCTTAAAGCATAATTTTGTAAGATGCATGAATTCTATGTTGACACTATCAATATATAAAATGTAGATTCGAATAGAAAAAAAACAAATGTATTGCTTTTACTTATCAGATGATCAAAGACTTTAAATAAGAAAGAAACATAATTTGATTTCATTTCAGTTATGTCTTACATAGAAGGAGATTAACATTATTTTGCCCCATGAAAAAAATTGTACTCCATTGGTAGTTTTATAACCTGTGATTAGGATGGTTATCAAGACAAAAGCATTAATCCATACATGTCATTATAATTATACATGTTGATATTTGAAGTTAGCTGAACTATTTAATTATTCTACTTTCTTATAGAAAAAAAAGTCTACAGGAAACTTCCAACATTGAAAGTCACTATGTTATAATATACATATTTCAAGCTTAATTCAGTCAGTATGAAAGCAAAATGTAAATAAAAACAACATCTTAAATATATTTAAGTGACTGATTGAATGCGCTGTCATCTATCATACATGTTGAAAGCCGATGTTTCAAAATTGTTTGAATATTTCTGATCATCAGTAGGAGTTACCATCTGGAGAACACCTGTCAACTTAAAATTGGGAAAGTTATAAATGTCCACTACACATACTTTGAGCAACATTATTGTGTTTAACTTAACTGTATTTTTTTTGTATATTTGTAGCGTTTAATTGATAGTTGTCGAAAAGTTATTTGTTTAATTGACAGTAGTCAAAAATTAATTTTATTACTTTTGATGCAGTACAAAATCATCGGTTACACAAACATACTTTCAGTATTAATCGTTCCAATTTCTGCCACGTAACAACATCTAAATGAAAATCCCGAAACAAGAGTCTGTAATTGAGTAATTATCGTCTGTTAAATTAATTGGTTTTTTTTTTGGTTTTTCTTAGAATTTACAATCGATTTTTCTATTTGAATTTTTTGACATTTTTTGATATTGTGAGATTTCGGAGTCCTTGTACAGCTGATATCGACTTTCAAATCCCGACTTGATACAGTCATTTTCAAATGTAGAAAATGGTTGATTGATCCTGGTTTATTTGAGCTAAAACTCTCACTTGTATAACAGTCGCATCAAATTCCATTATATTTACAACGATGCATGTACAAAAGCAGTCATTACTGTGTCACAATCGGCATTGAAACAAAAACAAACACTCCGGATTGTGTCAGTTTCAAGGGACTTTCCAATTTTTTTTTAACTTACTTTTTAGTTTTTTTATCAGAATACTTGAAGTTAACTCATATTAATGTTATTAACAGACAACTAGCTAAATACTTCGCCAAGCAGACGATGAAATATAACTTATCGTTATTTTGGAATACATAATCTCTTTATTACATCCTTGGATGAAGTTGCACTTTAACGTATTTATCCTTTAAAAATATTGCTTGTTTATGACATTGAAGCTAGATCGTCATCATAATTAAATGTCATTGAGAGTGTGAAATACAGACTGGTAGCGACAAATTAAACAGCATATGCTAAGTTATGTATCTGATCAATTAAAGTGCAGGTGTCAAACTTATTTTCCATAAAATTAGTAAAAATAGTATAAACATACTTTGTACCCGAATATCTTATCCGAAACCCTGAGAACCATTATAAAATGCTTGTTGTGATTTAAATTTCTATTTTTGGTCAATGGCATTGAAATGTAAAATATTGCAATGTTTTTGACAATCACATCCTAATATTTAAATATCTGATGCCTAGTACAAACACTACCTTGTTTATAAAAAAAATGTCTTATTAAAATGATGTAGTTTATTAATGACATGTTATCGTGTTAACATTTAAATGTCATTTATAGTCTGGTAGGAACACATAGATATCGAATGTTAAACTATGTATTTGACCGAATTTAAGTGCAGGGGTTTGACGTTTTTCTATGGTAAAACTAGTTCAAAGAGATGTTTAGTTGGGTTTTCCATGAAGTTGAATTTTCAAAGTACTCATTATCATATAACATATTTTGTACCCGACTATTTCATCTCATACTAAGGATATATATTTTAATTGTTTGGTGTGATTCACATTTCATTTGGGGATGATAGCTTTAATTGTTTGGTGTGATTCACATTTCATTTGGGGAGAATAGTTTTGTAAATTCAATGATCAAGTATATCAGGACTTTTATCTTTTTTTCGCGTTTTATAATCTAATACCAACTATGAAGAGTTTGAATCCTGAATAACCATTAATATTGTCAAACCGACCAATATGTTGATTTGATCAATCTAAGATAAGTGAATGACTTATGTAAATAAAATCCATGATTAAATCCGAACCTCTCCCCCTCTTTTCTAATTTTACATTTGTAGACTCATAACAAAGCTATTGTATATAATATTGTTAGATTGGTTGTACTGGTTTTTTGAAAGGTAAAGCGGTAAACAAAATGAACAGTGTTAAGTCATCGTAATAAAATAAATCTTATATTGATAAAGAAATCTGTTTTATTTTGTTATTATCGTATAAATGCTATTTCTGTCGTCTGTCATACTTTAAATAACTTATTCTTTAGAAATTACATATAATTATGGGTTTTGTATTACAATGAAACCCTATAGTTATTAATTTTAAATGTCATCCAATGTTAAAAAAATCGGTTTAATGGCAGTCATATCAATGTCTGATGATTAAACTTGAATGAGATATAACGAGTCCAGAACCAATCCTATATATACCAATACATATTCTTAGTATTTGACTTTATTTCATAATCTATTTTGTTCAATTCAATATTTTATCATAAATATTTGTTGTTTTTTAAGGTGTTTCAGTTCAGGTTTAACTACCAAGGCTTTTCCTCATCAGGTATCCCAAGCCTCTAACTAATAAAATAATCAGTTTCAAAGTAAAGTTCAAAGCATCCATACGCATAAAATTTAAAAATTCTGCATACCGGGATACGACACCTGGTAACTTTGTATTGATGTATTGTATTCTAAATTAAATCAGTTTATGATTTGATATAACTATTGTCTTTTATGTTGTGATTTATCCTATAACTTGGTTTATCCTATAACTTGGAGGATGTAAGAAGATCCTTCAAGTTTTTGTGTCTTTTATATGCTATGATCGAAGGTTTTGTAAACATGGTTTTTGTGCTATCATTTTGTTCAATTAGGTACCAATGTTTTTTAATTGCTTTATTTAGTCCATTGAAGGAAGGATTAAATTTGGTGGCTAAAACTAATGGAGGCATTGCTCTTTTGTTTTTAAGCTTGTACCTTAGACAATCTTTTCTTTCCTTATGAAGTGCATTTGTTATAATGGGGTTGATATCTTTTTCCGAGTATCCCCTTTGGAGAAGTTTTATTTTAAAAGTTTCAATTTCTTTTAGTGTATCTTTTTTGTTATTTGATAATCTCATAAAACGCAATATTTCCGCAGTAATAAATCCATTGAACACCGATGATGGGTGAGCTGACGTTCGTTCAAGATACTGAAAGTTATCAGTAGGTTTACGGTATAGTTTTACGTCTAATATATTATGATTAAGGAATCTGTTTCCTTTAAAAATTGTGACGTCAAGGAATTGAATGCTAGATTGTGATATTTCATGCGTAAATTTTATCAACGGGTGTATATTATTAGCAATGTTAAATAATTCAGTAAGATTATCTTGACTAGAATTAAAAAGAATGAATCCATCATCTCTGTATATAGATAACAGTGCTAAGTTATCTTTAACAGGAAATATATCAAGAATTTTCGTTATAATCTCGAACATTCTTAAATCAGCCAGGGATGGGCTCATTGGGGCTCCCATTGGGATTCCACATGTCTGTCTGAATATCAAGTTATTAAATTCAAATTCATTATTGCATAGAATGAATTGAAGTATTCGTAAGAAGTCCTTTTTTGGTGGTAGAGGTATTTCATGTTTATTACGACATATTTTATACCATGCTCTGTCAACTGCTTGCAGTATTTCATCGTGAGTTAAGGAATTGTACATACTAGTAATATCAAAAGTGCACATAATTATGTCATCCGGTGCCCTTATTTGTTCTTTTTTGTTGATAAATGAGGTCGTGTCCTGTGTATAAGTCCATAATTGGCTAACTACCGGTTTTAGGAAGTGGTCTATAAATTGACCAATTTTTTCAATTGGACTATTGCATAATGATACAATTGGTCTCCCAGGAATATCTATATTTTTAAGGAAATCTTTGTTAGTTTTGATTTTTTCTCTATCTTCATGGTTAATTTTGTGAATTTTTGGCAACATATAGAGTCGTCCCACTCATATATTGGCATTATTGGCTAGGTATTTATATGTTATATCGTCGATATATTCTTTCTTGTGTAGTTGTTTGATCATTTTTTGAATAGTTTCGGATATTTTGTTCGTATTAAATTCATGAATTTGCTCATAGCATATACTGTTGTTCAGGAAATTCAGTGTTTGTTCAATATATAGATTTTTAACCAGAACAACAGTAGATGAATTTTTGTCAGCTTTCTTAATAATTATATTATTATTTGAACGTAAGGTTTTGAGTGCCCCTCTCTCATGTTTAGAAAGATTATTTCTAACTTTGTTTATTTTAAGTCTGCATATTTCCATCTTTGTGGCAAATAGATAATTTTCTATTGTGTTGTTTGCTAAAGAGGGTTATAATCCCGATTTGATTCTAAAAGGATGATTGGTGTCTGCATTAGTTTTATCACTAAAGTGATATTTGCATCGCATTTTTCTACCTAGTTCGTCAAAATCTCGTAAGAGATTTTGTTTAATGTATTTTACATCTGGACTGGGAATAAATTTTAATCCCTTTGCAAGAACTAATATTTCATAGTTTGTGAGATTCTCACGTGAAAACACTTCTATATAGTTTAAAGCTTTTTTTACATTTTCATGAAAGTGTTTTGTGCGTTTAAGATGGCCTTTGTTATTATTATGTATACGGAGTTTACTTTTGTATTTTATTAATCGTTTTTTCTTATCCCTTTTTCTGAGAGATCTTTTTCTATTACTCATAGTAATTTATTTGTATAAAAAAAATTTTTGTGACAAAACTATTTTGTTTGTTTGTATAATTATTTCAACTCTAATTGAGAGATGCAATGAATATATATGAAATTCAACTCTATTTGAGAGATGAAATGTTTTTTATTAATTCTACTCTATTTGAGAGATGAATTGATTTGTATTTTGTTTAAATCTATTTCAAAAATTATACATTGTATATGTAAACTCTGTTGAAGTGTTTGTTCAATGGTTATGAGGAAAAGCCTTGGTAGTTAAACCTTAACCGAAACACCTTAAAAAACAACAAATATTTATGATAAAATATTGAATTGAACAAAATAGATTATGAAATAAAGTCAAATACTAAGAATATGTATTGGTATATATAGGATTGGTTCTGGACTCGTTATATCTCATTTAAGTATCCCGGTATGCAGAATTTTTAAATGCTATGCGTATGGATGCTTTGAACTTTACTTTGAAACTGATTATTTTATTAGTTAGAGGCTTGGGATACCTGATGAGGAAAAGCCTTGGTAGTTAAACCTTAACCGAAACACCTTAAAAAACAACAAATATTTATGATAAAATATTGAATTGAACAAAATAGATTATGAAATAAAGTCAAATACTAAGAATATGTATTGGTATATATAGGATTGGTTCTGGACTCGTTATATCTCATTCATGATTAAACTAGATAAACTACAATGTACCTGCATAACGTGATTTACATCTAAAATAAAGCGGTATCTCACGAACGAAAGGACAATTTCGCAGTATATATTTATTCTGATGTTTCCTCACATGTTTATAAAGAAATAATGTCTTCAGACAAATTTTGAAGAGACACACCTTTTTGTTTTAAAACTTTTACCGTAAACATTCTTTTTTGGCACATTCAAACAGTATTTTGTTTCTAATGTTGCAGACATGTATCAGTAGCTGCAGTTTTTTGGTTAACAGCCGACTTCATCTTAATTCTTAATGCATTGGAGTTCCTTCAAAAACTAGAAGATAAAAAAATGGGCAGTCATTTATTTTCAAATTCAGATATATTGAGGATGTTCTTTCCATTAACAATCCAAACTTTCCTATTGGTTTACATTAATTTATCCCCCAGAACTAGGATATAATGACACCACATACACGGCTGCCACAGCATTATCTCGAATTTGACATGCACAGTCATCTCAGCATTAAAATCTATGACGAAATATTCGCTTTTAGTTTTGAAATTTTCAATATTTCTCCATCTCAATAGCAAAATGCCTACGTTATCTGCATATGGAATATACATTTTTAAACTTATTTGGTATTTGAGTGCATGCAGCAACTACTTAGTTTTTGTAAAATGTCACATGTGTATGAGCAGACAGTTGATGAACAAAGGGTATGTCACGAACGTCTCATCCTTTTTGTGTACATTCATCAGTAGGTACCCAGCCCTGATGATAAATATCCCATATCAATTTCACAAATAATACACGATAGTCTTGAAGTATAGATTCTTTGAACTGACGTTGTTTAAAATTTAAAAAAAAGTTGTTTTAATGTAATTTTTCTGTCTTTTCGAATATTACTTTTATAGTTTAGTCTGTTCTTTTGTTGGTATCGATTTGACATGGCTTTGTACTTATACACCCCCTCATTTTGTTAATGTTCTATAATATTTTTAGGATTTTTGCTAATATGTTTTTTCTGCATACCTGTTTGTGCTTCTTTTTTACATATGACGTGGCTTTGTATTTTTGAGGCGAGTTGGTAAAAAAGTGGGGCGATTAGGTTTGGGGCAATTTGCCAATGGGGCGATTTGTCCTGCTTCCGAATTTTCCGTATCACTATCGTTTTAAAAAATAAAAGCAATAACTGCAAAACTTAAAGCTTACTTAAAACCGTTGGTCATTTTGACACATTATCTTGCTATGTCCTATCTTGTATACAAAATACTGTTACCTCAACAGTTGATTGTTTGCAGCGGATGTTGGGGAAGGAAATAATGACTTGATTGTGGTTGTATAACCATGATTTGTTCTCACGAATAATAAACAGCCGAAAGAGAGTGCGCACAGTTTTGTTGTGTTGTTTCACCACACCGCATAGAAAATAGACGATTCGAAAGACTTCCAGTAAAATAACTAGCGTGAAGAACTTGCAAATACATTTTTGAATTTGAAGAACATGTATCTTCAGAGTGTACATCGCCGATGGCCTCCAAACTGAACTCTTTAAAATAGTTTTGTCAGAACATCAAAACATTAAGAAATTCTAAATTTGGAAAACTTGCCTTTTGTTATAGAAAGTGACTGTAATTGTGTTGTAGCTTTAACCATTGCCATAATCTGCTGTGAAAATTTAGCTTCTCAATGTTTTATTTCTAATATTGGCTTAATAACACTATCGTTTTTAATCCAGCTTTTGTAAGTCTGTTTAGCAAGGCATTAATATTCTATTTTCTTTAATGTTTTGATGCGTCATTTATGTTTTGTAATATTGATGATGAGACATAAATGAACTATGTACAAGTGTACATGGTATTGTCTTATAAGAAGTCTATTTTTATTGTTTTTATTACATGTTTAAAAGATTTTTTTTACATCTGAAATACTTTCTCTCAACATGATTTAATATATATTAACAAAAACATTTAGATTTTTCTACATATTAGTGGTTTGTAGGACACATATTAACAGGACCTTAACTACGATAATATTTCGTTCTGAAAATTTGAAAAGTGAACTTATAGAGTGGTTTCTTATTTCTTTCAAACAAGAATAAGAAAGCAACCCACTTGCCACATCAAAAATATCAATAAATACCAAAGCGTAGCAAAAATGAAACAAATGTTGTGCACTACATATACACTTAAAACCAAAGATGAAGAACTGGATTTTCCATCGCTGTATTGGATACCTAAGCTTTATAAATGTCCTTACACACAACGGTATATTGCTGGGTCTTCCAAATGCTCAACGAAACATCTTTTTAAATTATTAACATCTATTTTATCAGCAATCAAAGCCGGGCTCTAAAGTTATTGTGAAACTGCCTATTCTAGAGGTCGTGTGAATCAGATTTGAATACTAAAAAAATCCAACAATCTTTTATAGTACATACGATTTACGACTCTCTCACCTTGCAATACTATTAAAACATTTGACTTTTCTACACTTTACACAAGTATTCCATTCCAAACTAAAAGACAAATTGAAATAGTTTGTATTACTTTGTTCCATTAAAAAGAAAGGCGAACGAAGATACAAGTATCTTGTCTTTGGGAGGGATAAATTCTTCTTTGTAAAGGACAACATATTTGTTACGTTCGGAGGACAGACTGTTGGAATTCCAATGGGAACCAATTGTGTCCCTCTTCTCGACTGACGTGTTTTTTTTATTACTATGAAGCTGACTTCATACAGGACCTTCTTAGGAAAAATTATAAGAAGTAAATAGTGTCCATATATCTCCCAATTGGAACGATATTCCCGGGATTGTGTTTATATCATGATTTCCTTGATAGAGGATTGTTGATCACAAAGAAGCTTTTAAACAAAGCGTTCCACATGGTGAAGTTAAAATCATCCCTTCGTAAATGTTATGGACGTCATCACGAGTTACTTTACCGTAAGGGAATAACCGTTTCACGTATATGATGATATCGGATATGTTCCTAAAGTCGTAACTACAATACCCTTCCCTTTTCACGAATGAGACTTACCGAATTAAACTATTTACCGGATTTGAAAAAAAAAGCGACACGACGGGTGCCATATGTAAAGCAGGATCTGCTCACCCTTCCGGAGCACCTGATATCACTCCAAATTTTTGGTGGGGTTTGTGTTTCTTAGTATTTAGTGTTCTATGTTGTGTATTTTGTACTTTAAGTTGTCTGTTCGTCTTTTGTTATTTTAGCTATGGCGTTGTCAGTTTATTTTCAATCTATGAGTTTGACTTTCCCTCTAGTATCTTTCATCCCTCTTTTTTTTAAACAGTAACCATTACAACGATTTGGATATAAACAATAAAAGACAAATAAGACATAAGTTTATCGATTCGATGTAACGGAAACCGTCAATATATCATGAAAATAAGAAAAATAATTACTCCTGTCTTAACATGTTTAATTCATAATCATGTTTATGAAAACATTTTTGCAATTGTGTATTTCTTAAAGTCATGTATCTTTTTGTTCATACATAAAGATTTAGGTGGTTATATGATATTTTGTTTTCGTAGTTGATCACGCCACCAGTCTCTGTAAATACCTATTATAAGATAGTTTAATTATAGCTGATAAAAGTCGATGACTAGAACGTTCTCCAAGGTTACATACCGTCTTTATAAAATGAAAAATTCTATGTAACATAATTAATAGAATTATATTGAGTATCATATTCAATTTAATAGATTACGTTGACAATCATGCATTGCTAAAAATAAATGCAAATACTCAAGGATAAAACTTTCCCAAAATTTAAGTTTTTTAAGGTTGTGATATAGTCTGTCGTTTCCACAGCCTTTACGTTATGCCGATTCGATGCAACTGACAGATGTTACTTTGGTTAAAGCTTACTACTGTTTATAATGACACACTTAGTAGACGAGTTGCAGACAATTCTCAAACTTGTTTGTTTAACATATCAACACACTAAATATTGGTGACACTTTACATTTGATTCTGTTAGAATAACATGTTTAATGTAAAGCTTTTTTGTCTTTTGTACTTACAGAATAAAAAGCTTGTACATATGCAGTTTAATGAGTAATGTGATATTCTGTTTACTTTAATGATCACTTCTTCCAACAAGCTGTGGTAAATATTTACTAAATAGAAAAATAAAATCTTGTTATATATTAAATATATATTACAAGTATGGTCTAGAGAAACGATGATAGTCTTTCGAAAGGGGATGATGAAAAGCTGTACCGTTTAAAAATAGATCTACGTAAGATACACCATTTGAAATTGTTCGAAGGAGCAGGCTAATGCAACGCAGCACTGGCACCCACAAAGTGGAAAGGGATTGATATAAGCTGCAGTATTTTGTTTCCCAATCGACTATAAATACATATGTTATAACAATCAATTTTTGTTTTTGGTAAATGAAATGGCAATCTGAGATAAAAAAAATATAATAACTATTAATTTTTTTACATAAATAAGGCCGTTAGTTTTCTCGTTTGAATTGTTTTACATTGTCTTATCGGGGCCTTTTATAGCTGACTATATGCGGTATGGGCTTTCCTCGTTGATGAAGGCCGTACTGTGACCTATAATTGTTAATGTTTGTGTCATTTTGGTCTTTTGTGGATAGTTGATTCATTGGCAATCATACCTAATCATCTTTTTTATATTATATTATATATGGTGAATGTGGATGAACTAACAAACAAAATTAAACTATACATTTATAGGTTTGTTTTCGCCTTTGAGCTATGCAGACAAGTAACACCTTTCAGTTTTAATTTTCAATTGTCCAATAATGGGAAGTTAAATTTTATAATGCAGTTTATAACACAAGTCAGAAAACTTTTAAGACTGAGGCTTCTTGAAACTGGTTTTATTATGATTACTTAAATAAAGTTACCCCGAGCAACAGGGTATAAATCAGAAGACTTACTCAATTGTAAATAATTCATACTCCCAAAACATATTAGAAATAAAGAATATTAGGAGACAGACGAATAAGTGAAGATATTAAAATATAAAACAATGTTTAGTATAGTTTGCAACAAAACAGTTTATAATCGAGGATCTCTAATTTTAAGACGATATATACTGTTTATGCTATAATGTTATATTTTGAAATTATAATTAAACGTGTTAAAGTTTGACACATTTGTTGTTTCTTGTTGCACACATATTTTCAAATTTGTTTTATAAAACGATGCAATTAAACTGATGATTGATAACGACAAATACATTAAAAAGTGTAATCAAACATTCAGTGTTGGTCTGTCCGTCCATCTGTTACTTCGAATTAAATATTTGATTACTCCATTGGAAGATATCTTTTTAACAGAAGAAACCAAACACTTTTGATTATAGGGGATATGACACTGTTCGAAAAATCAGAAAGCATTTATAATTACAAAATGTTGTAATTTTGTAAGACACTTTACCGGGACAAATCTTTGTCGTTAAATTGCTAAAGCTGAAGTTGTCCTTATGCAGATGTAAGCTAATTACTACACTTTGTTAATAGGTAGTCGGTGAGATCATATATTTTGTAGAATCTGTTTTGTCATCCAATCAAATTGCATGTAATATACCGCTCTTCCCTTTATACACATGCAATATTCTTTTTTTAAAAACCAGCATTTTTTTCTAATTTGGCTTGAATTTACTGTTAATTTCTAAGAAGACATATCGTAGTCATCAGTCGAAGTTTTGATCGTTGTATGACGTCACATTTAACACGATGTTGATGTACACAATTCATTCAAATTGAGCAGAAATTTTGCCTTTAGTACTCTTTTGAAAAAAATATATATAT